>NW_026125700.1:1670000-2406520 GCF_943737965.1 Phodopus roborovskii
AAGAACAAGTGCTGAAGTTTAATATTTCTCCTGTAAAACTGTGGTCAAATGTTTCATGCACTAAAATGTGAAATGCTTTGCTTACTGTACCAGCTGTACCTGCAAAAGAAATCATTGAGGTACTGAGTTTCCTGTAATTCTGTTGTCTGATGAACTTTACTGATTTGTTTTCTGCTTTCTCATTTGAAGGGAATATGACAGCTGTGATACTAATAAATGTGCTGGCTTGGGTCATCAGTCCTTGCATCCCTCCTAATACCAGCTTTCGCGTGCCACTTTCCTTTCTTTTTGTTTACATATTTATTATTTTCCTTATTTTACATATCAATTCCAATTCCCTCTCTCTCCCACACACAGGGAGGGTGGTACCTTCCAGGAGGAGTCAACAACATCTGTCAAGTCATTTGGAGTAGAGACTAGGCCCTCCTTCCTGCCTCTAGGTTAAGGGAGTATCCCTCCATGGGGAATATGCTCCCAGAGTACTTTCATGCACCAGGGATACATCCTGGTTTCCTTTCTTGTCCCTGGTATTCCTCCTCATAACCCCAGCATGAGCCAAAGAAGAGGAGCTGGTTTCGTTCAGAAACCTGTTTGTATCACTGTTATTCACAATGTGGATAATGAAAATGTGATATATGCATATAATAGTAATTCAGCCTTAATAAAGAAGAAAAATTTGATGTTCCACAATATGAATCAACCTCAAAGATATTACAGTAAGTGAAATAAGCTAATTACAAAAAGATCAATAGTATATGATGTCACTGATTTGAGGTTGATAGTCAAATTCCTAAAGATAGCAAATGAAAAATAAAATAGAAATTTCCAAAAGTCACAGATGAATATTTAACGGAGAGTTTTTGTTTAGTGTATACAGAATCTCATTTGAGGAAGATGAAATGGCTTGACGCCTGGGCAGTGGTAATTATTGTACAATGTGGTGAACCAACTTCATGTCGCTGAACAATATTTTTTAAAGCACTCCAACTGCTGGCTTCTATTTCAGTCTTTAAATATTTGAAAATTGATGTTATATGAGAAGTTCTAGCTTTATTGATAATATAAAACAGGTTGTTTAAAATATGAGGCAGGCAACTCTATACAAGATTGTCTCAATATGGACCATAGGATATTTTCTCAGGGTAAACATATTTCCTGGTAAAACCAAAAACAATGGGCACTCAGCAAAAAGTTTCAACAATCAAATTTCCCAAATGGGAAGCTCAGTAAACAGGACATAGAATTGTACATCTACATGCATACATTAGTGTGTGTAGTCTCTCTCTCTCCCTCCCTTCCTCCCTCCCTCCCTCCCTCCCTCCCTCCCTCCCTCTCTCTCTCTCTCTCTCTCTCTCTCTCTCTCTCTCTCTCTCTCTCTCTGTATGTATGTATGAGTATAGAGAAAGTCATTGGAATCTGAGAGGGGAGAGCTGGCCTATACCTAGCCTCATTGATTGGGATTAAATTGTCGGCCTAAGTCGGAAGCAACTTTTGTAATAGTTTATTACAGGTATACATGAATAAGGTTCTGAAACCAAACTGGGCAGAATGTTGAAAGTTTGACAATAAAGTAGATTCCACTGGAAATGCTTTAACCCAGATGCCCAAATTGGAGCCTAAATTAAAAAGTTCAGAGACTAAAGAACACACAGATGTACGTCACAACAGACATAGACAAGCATTTAGCTACAGGGAGAAGAGGGTGACAAAGTTCGGTGGAGTGACAGTACTGAATGATCTCTGACCATCAGGATATAGTTGTCACCTATAACATTATGCCACTTTTGATCTTCCTCCAACCTCTCTCCAAAACTTTGAATCTGATGAAGAAAGGAAACAGAAGTTATTGTGCATTGCTTTGCGATTCCCACATACAATACTAGAGAAGAAGAAATGTGTGAAGCTCAGAAGACCACTGGAGAAGAGATGGAAGAACATCTGACAAACAAAAAATCCACAAAATCTTCATGAGGATAAATAAGAGTAAAGTGTAAAAGTGGGTAATTGTGGGATTTCCCTACCGTGACCCCACTGGGAATCCACTTTGAAGAAAGTGAGCGCTTCCGAGAACCCCAGAAATCTTCTAGGTTAATAACAGCTGAACTTATTTTGGTATTTTTTATTATTGCAAATAGGTTCTTTTCTCATACAATATATCTTGATTACAATTTCTACTCCATCCACTTTTCCCATTCCCCACTTCCAGGTCCATTCCCTTTCTCTTATTAGAAATATAGAAATATTTAAATTATATTTATATTATTAAAAATAAGACTGTATTCTAAAATGTGTGAAGCAAAAACATATCAAAGTTGGACACAGCAACCCAAGAGGGAAAAAAATTCTCAAGAGAAGGCACAAGAGTCAGAGACACACTTGTTCCCACAGTCAAGAATCCCATAAAAATACTAAGGTAGAACTCCTGGAATCCAGTTGCTGAGAAGGAGAAGTGATGAGCAAAGGGGTCAAGACCAGGCTGGAGAAACCCACAGAGACAGCTGACCTGAACAAGGGGGAGCTCATGGACCCCAGTCTGATAGCTGGGAAACCAGCACAGGACCGACTCAGACTCCCTGAACATGGGTGTCAGTTAGGAGGCCTGGGAAGTCTATGGGGCCTCTGGTAGAAGAAAAGTATTTATCCCTAGCATATGAATGGACTTTGGGAGCCTCCTCTTCTATGGGATTCCCTGAGCTCAGAGAGGAGAAATTTGATGGAGACCTCCCATTTAGACCCTCTCTGCATGATGCCTATCTGTGATCTCTTCATTTGTTCTTATCCGCAGCTGGAAGAAACCTCTTTGATGACTGGAAAAGACATTGAACTACAAGTAGAAAAGTATATCATTAGGAATTATTTTATTGATTTTTTTAGACCTGCAGTGTTTGGTTTTACACTAGGTCTCTGGGCAATCTAGGCTCTAGTTCTTAGTTACCAAAGCAATGTCAGGTATAGGTTCCTTGATGAGAGTGGGGCTTAAGTAACATCAGACATTGGTTGGCTACTCCTACAAGTTCTATGCCACCACTATCCTGTTACCTAGCATTACCCTAAAAGATTTTGCAGGAAGGACAAATTGTAGGTCACAGGTTTTGTGGCTGAGTTGATGTCCACATTTCTCTTTCTGTAGCCTGCAAAGTACTGCCCCACATCAAAGAGACTAGAATGTATGGATAAAGGCTCCATGTAGGGAACAGCTGGACTTCTCTGTAGTCAATAAGTTGTGTGGATGTTGTCCTCTGCACCTGGGGCTGCACTATCAGTTTGCAGAGAAAAATCCTTTGTCTGTAACATCAGTTTGGGGATTTCCATGGGACCCCATTGGCTAACAACTCAATGGAATGCAAACCAGTCCCTCCAATGGAAGCCATGCTGGCTAAAAGAAAAAACTTGAGATGGCTACAAATTGAGACTCCATATCAGCTATCACTAGAAGTCCTTATTATGATAACCTTTATAGATTCCACTATACAAACTTTACACACCATACCAAAATGTCTCCCAATTCCAGCCATCTCTCCCCACACTTACCACCACTACCCAAACTCTTCCTGCATATGATTCCCCAATCCCATCCCCACCAGTCTGCCACTAAAATCTATTCTCTTTTCCCCTCCCAGGGAGATCCATGCATGATCCTAATCCCCTTTCCTCTTTACCTAACCTCTCTGGGCCTATGAACTGTAGGTTGGTTGTATTTTACTAATGGCTAATATCCATTTATAAGTGAGTATATACCATATTTGTCATTCTGGGTTTGAGATATCTCACTAAGAATGATTTTTTTTCTTGCTCCATTCATCCACCTGAAAATTTCAGGATGTCATTGTTTTTAACAGCTGAGCAATACTCCATTGTAAAAATTCACCACATTTCTTTATCCATTCCTCAATTGAGAGACATCTAGGTTGTTTCCAACTTCCAGCTATTATAAATAAAGCTGCAATAAACAAGGTTGAGCAAGTCACCTTGTGATAGGATGGAGCCTACTTTGGGTATATATACCCAAAGGTGGAGTATCTAGTTCTTGAGATAGATAGATTTCCAACTTTCTGAGGAACTGTCATATTGATTTCCAAAGTAGCTATACAAGTTTGCACTCCCACCAGCAATGGAAGAGTGTTTCCCTAGCTCCACACCCTCTCCACCTGAGCTGTCACATATATTTTTGATCTTAAGACATTCTGACAAATATAAGGTGAAAAGTCTAAGTCATTTTGATTTGCATTTCTCTGATGGCTAAGGATGTTGAACATTTCTTAAAGTGTTTCTCAGCCTTTTGAAGCTCTTCTTTTGAGAATTCTATTTAGTTATGTACCCAATGGATTATTGCATTTTTTTGATATCTAGTTTCTTCAGTTATTTATATAGTATATTAGTCCTCTATTGAATGTGGAGTTGGTAAAATCTTTTCTCATTCTATAGATTGCTGGTTTTTCTGATTGATGGTTCCCTTTGCCGTACAGATCTTAGTACCTCATCTACTGCTGTTCTTTTCCGAAAGTCACCTTCTGTGCCAGTGTGTTCAAGACTATTCCTCAATTTCTCTTCTATAAGGTTCAATGTATCTGGTTTTATGTTGAGGTTTGATTTTGGACTTGAGTTTGTACAGGGTGATAAATATCGATCTATTTGTCTTCTTCTACATGCAGACATCCGGTTTGATCAGCACCGTTTGTTGAAGATCCTGTCTTTTTTTCCAGTGTGTATTTCTGACTTCTTTAACACAAATCAGTTGTGCATATGTGTGTGAATTTGTGTCTGTGTTCTAAATTTGAGAGATGACAACCTTGTTCCCTCTCCTTCACACTGATTTTAGTGGAATTGCTTTGAATTTCTCTCCATTTAATTTGTTGTTGGCTGTAGGCTAGCTATAATTACCTTTATTATATTTAGGTGTGTCTCTTATATCCTTAATCTCTCCAAGACTTTTATTATGAAGAGGTATTAGGTTTTGCCAAAGGCCTTTTCTGCATCTAATGAGATAATCATATTGTCTTTTAGCTTGTTTACATGGTGGATTACATTTATTGATTTTTGTATATTGAACCATTCCTAAATCACTGGATTGAAGCCTTCTTGACTATCGTGGTTGGTCTTTTTTATGTGATGTTAGATTCAGTTTGCAAGTATTTTACTGAGTATTTTTGCATCTGTGTTCATATGGAAAACTTAACTCTAATTCTGGCCCTGGGCTTTTTTTGATTAGGAGATTTTTAATGACTGTTTCTATTTCACTAGGGGTTATAGGTCTATTTAAATGGTTTACCTGATCATGAATTACATTTGGTAAGTGATACCTATTGAGGATTATTTTTATAGATTTTCCATTATGGTAGAGTACATGTTTTAAAGTATATTCTTATAATTCTTTGGATTTCCTTAGTGTCTGTTGTTATGTCCTCCTGTTTATTTCTGATTTTGTTAATATGGATATTTTCTCTATGCCTTTTAATGATTTTGAATAAGGGTTTGTCTATTGATATTCTCAAAGAACCAACTTTGTTTTCTTTATTTTTTGTGTTGGTCTCTTTGTTTCTATTTTATTTATTTCAGCCCTCAGTTGGATTATTCGCTGCCTTCTACTTCTCTTGGGTGTGATTATTTCTTTTTGCTCTAGAGCTTCAGGCATTCAGCTGAGTTTCTGGTATGAGTTCTCTCCATTATTTTGGTGCTATAAACTTTCCTCTTGAAACTGCTTTCATTGTGTCCCATAAGTTTGGGTATCCTGTGTATGCATTTTCATTGAATTATAGAGAGTCTTTGTTTTTTTTTTTTTTTTCATTTCTGTCTTGACCCATTTTTCACTCAGTAAGGAGTTGTTCAGTTCTGTGGTTGTTTATTTCCAGCTTTAATCCATGGTGATTGATAGGATTTAGGGAGCTATTTCAATTTTGTCATATCTGCTGAGGCTTGTTTTGTATCTGAGTATGTGGTCAATTTTGGAGAAAGTTCTATGATGTGCAGAGAACAAGGTATATTCTTTTGTGTTTTGGTGAAATGTTCTGTAAATATCTGTTAGATCCATTTAGTTCATAATGTCTGAATTCCAATAATTTCATTTCATTTTTGTCTGGATGAGAGTGGGGTATTGAAGTCTCCCACTATCAAAATATGCAGGTCAATATGTGATTTAAGCTATGGTGCTGTATCTTTTACAAACATGGGTACCCTTTGTTTGGGGTATAAATGTTAAGAATTGAAATGTCAACTTGGTAGATTTTTCTTTTGATGAGTATGTAGTGGCTCACTCATAAAATGGCAACAACACCTTGCTTCTTAGATCTTTATCCTGAGGTAATGTCTATCCTTGATATTGAGGTGTACCTGTTGGATGCAGCTGAAAGATGGATCCTGTTTTTGGATCCATTCTGTTAGGAATTGAGTCCATTGATATTGAGAGATATCAATAACCAATGATTGCTGATTCCTGTTATTTTGGTGGTGGTGGTGGTGGTGTGTGTTTGTGTGTGTGTGTGTGTGTGTGTGTGTGTGTGTGTGTGTGTGTGTGTATTTTCATTCTTACGATTTTGCTGAAATGAGATTATCTCAGGAGCAGTAGGAGAGGTATGCCTCTGCCTTCTGCCTACTTGTTGCCCTTGGAGGAGCTGCTCTTGGATTAGCTGGGGTGCCTTCTAGGGTTGGTATCTTGAACAAAGCAACAACTTGGGGGACAATGTTAGAAGGGGAAGAGCTGTGGGATCCTCAGGAGATGGGAGAAAGGAGGCTGGAAAGGATGCTAAAGGTAGTATTCAGCAGAAATTGAGAAGAGCCTGGTAGATTGGGTCTGGGGGAACAGAGGGAAAGGAGAAAGTCTATGGGCAGCCTACCTAGTTTACTGGCAGGTGTAGCCTGTGGTTTAACATAGGGCTTCAATACAGTGAAGAAACAGGAGAGTGTAAATTTAAGGGAAGATGATCTATGAGATCCACCAGAGATATGTGCAGAGGAGAAGGAAGGCTGCTGCTGGTTGTTCTGTTGCTGCAGTAAGAGATGAGACAGGGGGATTATTTCTGGGGGGAACAGAGGGCATAGCTGAACATTTTAAATTTTTATGTCATATTCAAAAACAGAGTCATCTGTAACCTCTTTTTGTCGCTCATACTGTTATCCAGTCCCCAGAATCCCTTTCAACTCTACAACATTCAGAATCTCTCTTTTCTCCACCTCTGTTACCATCAACATATTCCAAGCCACCATTATCTCTTGCCAAGTTAGAAACAGTCACTTTCCAACTGCTCTGCCTACCCAGTGGTCTGTTCATGATAAAGCAATCAGAGAGAGCCACTTAAGATGTAAATCAGATCATTTGTATGATATACAAAAGGGGAAGCATAATGCAACCCAGACTCCAGCTCCAAAGCCAAATTGCCACTGCTCAGACTCAAACTTCTAATATCCCTTACTTCCTTCCTAATCTTAGCCAGTATAGTTAATATCACTGTTTCTTGACTTCATTTTTATATTGAAGATCATATTAGTAGCTACATTATAAATGTTTGAATAATATATAATTAGAGACACCGAAGGAACCTGAGTGCTTAGAACCTTAAATGTTGGCTATAGTGCAACACACTGCAAAGAATTTGTCATGATTAAAATGAAATCCAAAGTAAGAGGATTTTGGATATAGCCCACAAAACCTTTCATAAGTTAGCCTTTTACTTGTTTCCACTTCTTTTATTTTTTCCTCAGATAATTCATTCTATTTATAATGGCCTTCTTGCTGCTACTACAATGCATCAGACCAGACATTATAATATATGCTTATGGGCCAGAGAGGTGTCTCAAAATTTAGTAGCACTAGAAAATCTTCTAGAGTATGTAGGTTTGTTTATCAACCAGTAACAACGTGGCAGCTCACAGCTGTCTGTAACTTCTGTTCCAGGAGATCTGATGCCTTCTTATGTCCTCTGTAATGAACAAATCTATGCACTCCAGTATTTGTTCCTAGAATTGTTTCCTCAAGCAAAACATTTTCTTTTCAAATGTAGCTTGGAGGTATGTAGATGAGCTAAGCACAAGAGAGAAGAATGTATGTTCAGTTGTAGCTCAGTAATACCAAGCTTTGCTAGTGTGTTTGAGGAGGGACAACATCTGGGAAAGAGGAAAGGGAAAAGGAAAAAGGTAAGTGGAGGCCCAGATTTCCCAGGTGTAAACGTCAGGTTTCCCATAGGTTGGGTGGTTTATCAAATAATACTGAGATCTCAAGTCCAGGTACCTAGTGTCATGTCTCTGATAGTCACAGCTGCACCCATCTTCCAAATTCACTAGTCCCATCCTCACTAAGCAAGTCCTATGGATAGAAAATGAACTACACATCTACTCCAACTGAAATATTGAATTGCTCCCACTCTATATTACAGGAAAATGATACTTTAATAATACAACAAGGATTAAATGAGCCAGTAAGTCACCACTGAAAAAGCTATTTAGATTATTCTAAGGCATTTGACTGAATTATTGGGAAATAATGGATGCTTTTATTAATGCAGACTGAAGGGGATTATATGTATCTTGTTACTAGACCAAATGCTGAATTCCAGGACTTCTTTTTAAAAGGTAAACAGGAACTCAGATTAATGAGTTAATCTAACAAAGGCCCGTGATACTTCTGTCCCAGGCCCCAGCTCCTTTTGGCTATGTCACAGGCCATATACTCAGGTCTCCTCTATAGCAGTGCTTAGTCAGGGAGATAGTGATAACACAAAGTGAAGACTCCTCTACACCCTACACAATTCCAGGGCTCGTTAATGCTACAGCATATAAGCTGCAGCAGCAACCTGGTTGTTTGGAAACCAAATCACTAGGTTTGACAGACAAGCACAACCAATAGCTATATTTGCCTCAGTCCTGTCTTCTTCATTATTTAGCACTGAAAATAACTGGCTGTTAGGCTCCATCCCCAAGACTAGGCTACAGGTTGTATATAAGTTTTCTGTTTACAGAAATGTGGAAAAAAATTTCTTTAGTGAACAAAGTACCCCACAATTTTTCTGTATGCTAAAGTTACAGAGCTTTTTCTACTTATCCTTGGTGTATATTCTAATTATACAAACACTATATGACTTTGTTCCCATAAAAGATGACTGGTACATACAAAGTAAAGGGCACTTGTAATGGCAGACCTTGGTTATCAACTTGACACACCTAAGAAGAGACCTCAGTCAAAGCATTGCTTTTGTCAGATTGTCTATGGGCATGTGCATGGGACATTACCTTGATTGCTAATTTATGTAGAAGGACCCACACTACTGTGGATAATACCATCACTCTGCAGATGGGTCTAGGCTGTATAAAAAAGGTAACTAGCCATGAGCCTGAGAGCAAGCTAGTTAAGTAGAACTCCTCTATGTCTCTGAATCAGTTCCTGTCTCCAGGTTCCTGCCCTTGACCTCCTGCCATGAACTCTTTTGATAATAGACTGTAATTTGTACATCTGTAGATCTGAAGCTAGGATCCTCTGAAAAGAGATAGCATGTAACATCTGTCTTTCTGGGTCAATACAGTCTTTTTATTTCCATCCATTCACAGGCAAAGTTCATGATTTAATTTTTATTCAAAGCTTTATAGTATTCAATAATGTGTATGCACCACATTTCTGTTACCATTCATCACTTGGTGGGCATTTAGGTTGTTTCCATTTCCTAGCTACTGAGAATAGAGCTGCAATGAACATTGCTGAGCAAGTATCTGTGGATTAGGGTATCAAATCTCTTAGGCATCTACCAAGGAGTGTTATAAGTAGTTTTACTTCCAGCTTTTTGAGAGTTCTCTACACTGATTTCCTACTGGCTATACCATTTTTGCAACTCTATCAACAGTAAATGATGGGTCCCTTTTTTTCACACCTCCTCCAGCAGTTTTGTTGATTTTTAGCAATCTGGCAGGGATAAGATGAAATTTCAAAACTGTTTTGATTTGCATTTCTCTCATTTCTAGGGAAGATAAACATTTGGAAATATTTCTTAGCCATTTTTGTTTTGTTTTGTTTTTTGTTTGTTTCTTGTTTTGAGAACTCTCTGTTTAGGTCCCAGGGTTTTTTATTTTATTTATTTATTTATTTATTTATTTATTTATTTGTAGTTCTTTGTGTATTTGAGATACAAATCCTCTGTCAAATGTATAGCTGGCAAAGATTCTCTGAGATTTCGTGGGCTTCCTCTTTGTCTAGTTTATTGTTTCTTTAGCTGTGTATAAGCATTTTAGTTTTGTAAAGTCACACTTGTTGATTTTGGGGCTTAACTCTTGGAGGTCCTATTCAAAAAGTCCTTTCCTGTACTTATGTATGTAGGGTGCTGCCTGTGTTTTTTGCTGGCAGGTTCAATGTTTCAGGTTAGGTTTTTTATCTGTTTGGTGTTAGATTCTGTGCAAGGTGATAGAAATGGGTCTAATTTCATTCTTCTACATATGGACATCCTGTTTCCTAAGTACCATTTGTTGATGATACATTTTTTTTTCAGATTACATTTTTGGTATCTTTGCCAAATACTAGGTGGGTAAAGTTACATATACTCATGTTTGGGTCTTCTTTGTTCCATTGGTCTAAATGTCTGTCCAGTTCCACTAGATATAGACCAAGATTAGATCTGGTGGGTTGATGAGAAAGCATAAAAGGGGGTGGTCATGGAAACTCATAGGGATAGAACCTGGAGAAAGATGGGGAAGATCTGGCTGGGTGGAGAGGTTGGTTGTTTAAAAAAATAAAAACATCAAGTAATATATATATTTTCTCACTTCCATTTTTCTCCTTATCAATATACCTTGATCATTTTCCTATCAGTAGATACAGAGTTGTCATATAATTTTTAACTGACATGGACTAGTCTGTAACAGAGCTGTTTTATTTAAACCAGTTACCTTTGGTGAGGAAGGAGATTAGGACTATTTGATTCTGTAAAAAGCATTCTTATACATACCTTCATATGCATATTTTCAAACATTACTGTATGAAATATATATGTGTGTGTATGTGTGAACATATATGTATATGTGCATATATGATTTGACATAATGAAGGTAAAACATTTTGGGTTTAACTAGACATAGTAAAAACACACTCACAAAAGACTGTGTGAGTTATACTCACAAAGCTAGAATATCTAGCTCAGTGCATTTTCAACTAACTAACTATTAATCAGCGTTTATATTTTTGCCACCCTGATGGGCAAAATATCTCACCTTTTCAATTTGAAATTCCCTGAGACTACTGAAGTCTAATATAGTTTCAAGAACTTATTGAGTTTTAAACTGCCCACTCCTTAACTGTTATATATTCCTCTACTTGGCAATCTGTTGGTAAATACATTCTTATATCTTCCTTGCTTAAAATGAGGCTCATCTCTACTAACATGAAAAAATATGGCAGATGCCTATCCTACAACAAATGTTAACATGCACTGTTTATATGCTTCGAATATATGCAAAAGACATAACATTTAACTTAAATTTAATCAGATTTCAAAACACAGTGGTTGGGGGGAGTCCATAGGTAGAGTAAAGTGACTCTAAAAAACAACTTTCTTTTTTTTTTTTTTTTTTTTTTTTTTTTTTTTTTGCATATAGAGTATTTTTTATTTAATTTTATATAACAAAGTCCAATTAAATGAAAACAACCATTTATACACAATATTTGGGAATTTGGGCGTCGTTCTTTCCAAACTACTTCCTGCTGGTAAGGGGCGCTGTCTTGGGGGATTCGAAGAAGATTCAGATATCCTAGCTGTAGTCTGTAGGGCTGTTTTGTCCAGCTGTAAAAAACAACTTTCTTTCCTTTTTTTTTTTTTTTTTTTTTTTTTTTTTTTTTGTTTTACAGGTTCATCTTTTTATTGGACATGTTAACAAGAGGCTTAGTCAAAAAGACCAAAACCCATGTCATCATCAGACTCCTCAGATTCTTCCTTCTTTGCTTCCACTTTCTTCTCCTCAGCTGGTGCAGCAGCGGTAGAGGGGGCAGGACCACCCGCTGGTGCAGCTCCAGCTGCTCTGCTGGAGCAGGTCCACCAGCCCCTATGTTGCAGATGAGGCTCCCAATGTTGACATTGTCCAAGGCCTTTGCAAACAGGCCAGGCCAGAAAGGTTCAATATTGACACCGGCTGCTTTAATGAGGGCATTGATCTTATCCTCCGTGACCGACCGTCACCTCATCGTCGTGAAGGATGAGGGCGGAATAGTTACAGGCGAGTTCAGAGACGGAGGCCATGTTGCCGGCTGCCGGCACGGTGCTAGTCGCCGGATGAAGTGAGGGCCTCACCCCAACGCGGCCTTAGCTTCCTAGGAAGAACCGAGCACCTTGGCGGCAGCTGAGGAAAGGGTAAAAACCAACTTTCTAACTGGGGAATTCATGGAAAAGTATATAATCAGATCCCAGTTTTTATCTTTTATTAACTTGAGAACAAGACATCAATATCTGATCCAGAGTCACTTATAACATTCCTAAAATCCTATTCAAGGCACCTGAATTCTGCACCTACTCTGGCATAGTTTATAGATTCAAGGTTGCTTTGTACCCATGCAGTTTCTGAAGGATACCCTATTACATTCCAGATCATCTTTTCGTTTGTCATGTAACCAATTTTGTGGTTTATTTACATTAAACACCTCTTATTCTTGATGGCTAGCACACATATACTATATGATTACAATAATAGTCTCTTAAATGGACTTAGGATTTTCTGTGGGTTATTGTCTTGCTTTATTCTACTTCTTAATTTTCTTGCTTTTCCCACTTTCCCTGGATTGCTTAACTCTTAAATTTTCTATGGCCTCTAGAATTTGATTCATCTATAATCTCTCTATTTATCATTTTATGTGTATTTCCAAAGGACAATGTCAGTACGTTTTCCTGTGGTTTAGAAGTATTTGCAGAAGCAATTGTTGTAAGCCTTTAGTAAAATATGTCATATCTCATGGATGCTGTCCAAAATATTTAATAACCATATGGCCATGACACAGACTAAAATGAATGCATGAAAACACTATATTTTTTATCTCTTGCTACCACCAACCATGAGGTTGTCTGCCAAGCCCTTTCTCTGACATCATAAAACAATTTGTCCCCCAAACTTTGTAGTCATTAATCCACTCAATAAATACTTACTAATAAGCCCAATTTTCCTTACATTTAAGTATTGTATTGGAACAGTGTTTCTCAGGCTTCCACTTTTTGCATTTACAGAAGGATAATAGTCCTTATAGACTAAACTATGCATTGTTGGGTGTTTAGAAGCAGATTAGTGACTACCCTAATTGTCACCATAGAACCTACATCCAGTAACTGGGGGAAGCAGATGCAGTGACCCACAGCCAAGCACTGGGATGAGCTCTTGGAGTTCAGTTGAGCAGAGGGATGAGGGATCACATGAGCAAGGTAGGGGTGAAGATGATGATGAGGATGACCACTGAGACAGCTGACCTGAGCTAATAGAAGCTCATGGACTATGGACTGACACCTAGGTAATCTGCAGGGGACTGAGCTAGGCCCTCTATGTGTGGGTGACAATTATGTGGCTTGATATGTTGGAGGGAGTGACCTTGGCAGTGGGATCAAGAGTTATCCTGGGTGCATGAACTTACTTTTTGGAGTCCATTCCCTGTGGAGAGACACCTTGCTCAGTCTTGACACAGTGGAATGCCTCAATTTGGAATGCCAGACCTTGTTGACTCCACAATGGAGGCCTTACACCCTCTGAGGAGTGGATGGGGGCTGAGAAGCAGGGAGGTGGGGCAGGATTAGGATACAGAGGGGGAACTAGGATTGGTATGTAAAATGAAAAAAAAAAAAAGAAGCATATCTAGGCATTCCCCCACTAGATACCATTAGAAACCTCTCTCCAGGTAGAGATTCTTTTATTGTTTATTTAAATTAAAAACAATCTTATTTTACATACCATTCCCAGTTCCCTCTCCCTCCAGTACTCCCATTTCCCCCACCATACCTCCATCCCAGGCCCCATCCATTCCTCAGAGAGGATGAGGCCTCCCATGGGGGATCATCAAAGTCTGTCACATCATTTGGGGCAGGATCTAGGATCTGCCCATGTATCTAGACTGAGAAGAGTATCCCTCAATAGGGAATGGGCTCTCAAAAGCCAGTTCTTGTACTAGGGATAAATCCTTGCACTGCCAGTGGGTCCATAGACTGCCACGTCCTCCTATCTGACACCAACATTCAGGGGGTCTAGTTTACTCTTAGGCAGGTTCCCCAGCTGTCAGACTGGGGTCCATGAGCTCCCCCTTGCTCTGGTCAGATGTTTCTGTGGGTTTCCCCAGCAAGGTCTTGACCCCTTTGCTCATCACTCCTCCCTCTCTGCAAATGGACTCCGGGAGTTCGCCTTAGTGCTTAGCTGTCAATCTCTGCTTCTGCTTCAATAAGCTACTGGATGAAGGCTCTAGGATGGCATATAAGGTATATTATTCATTATAGGGGAAGGGCATTTAAGTTAGCCTCTCCACAATTGCTTAGACTGTTAGTTGGGGTCATCCTTGTAGGTTCCTGGGAATGTCCCTAGTTCCAGGTTTCTTGTTAAGCCCATAATGGCTCCGTCTATTATGGTATCTCTTTCCTTGCTCTCCTCTGTTCTTCTTCCAACTAGACCTTCCTGATCCCTCCTGTTCTCCACCCCCTCCCCTTATTCCATCCTCGTTCTCCTTCCTCCCACCCTCTCCCCACATGCTCCAAATTTACTCAGGAGCTATTGTTCCCTTCCCCTTCTCGGGGGTCCATGCATGTCTGTCTCAGGGTCCTCCTTGTTTCTTAGATTCTCTGACCTTCTCCCCCTGCTTCCCTCCTGTTGGAGGTCCTTAACCAGGGCATGTCACATCCCCACCCCACCTGCCAAAACCCCAGAGACCTGGGGACAGTAGCTAAACCATTCTGCACCACATCTGCCATCACTGGAGCCTTGGCCCCGCCCCCCACTGGATCAACCACTTAAGTCACAGGCTTAACCTACATCAATTGGAGATGAAGAAACCCCCTGAATCACAGGCTCCACCTGCACCCACTGGAGGAAGAAATGTGTAGATGACAGTATAAGAACACATTCAACAACATAAAGAGTAATATGACACCACCAGAGTCTAGCAGTTCTACACAAGCAAGACTTACACATCCCAGAGCAGATGAAGCAGAAGAAAACAACTTTAAAAATAACCTTATGAAGATGATAAAGGACCATAAAGAGGAAATGAGAAATTCCCTTAAATAAATGGGATAAATGACAAACAGAAAATGGGAGAAATTGAAGAAAAGACAAACCCAAAAAATGCAAGAAATTAACAAATCTCTTAAAAGAAAGCAAGGAAAGCCAAGAAAAAACAATCAAACAGGTGAAGGAAACAATTCAAATAGTTGAAGACTTGGAAGCTGAAACAGAGGCAATACAAAAAGAAGCAAACTTAGAGAATGCCGGAAATACAAAAGCTGGGTAAATGATCAGGATCTACAGATGCAAGCATAACCAACAGAATACAAGAGAAGAAAAAGAGAATCTCAGGTGCTGAAGATAAGCTAGAGGAAATAGATTCATCGACCAAAGTAAATCTTAAATCCAAAAAATCCTTCACACAAAACATCCAGGAAATGTAGGACACCATGAAAAGGCCAAACCTAAGAATAATAGGCATAGAAGAAGGCAAATAAGCCCAGCTCAAAGGTGCAGAAAACATATTCGACAAAATCATAGAAGAACATATTCGACAAAATCATAGAAGAGATAATTTTTTTAAAATGACTTTAGACACTGACAGAATCCCCTAGATAACATCATTCCTACTTGAGAACCACTGTGTTAGATGTTAAAGACATACAAAGCCAAATAAACAACATCTATTCTATTGATGTTATCAGTCTCAGTTAATATTGTATTTAATATACTGGTTGAGTAGCCTAAAGTACATTTTTGTTATTAAAATTTTATAAGCTAAATATTAAATCTTCACCAAAAGTTATATAAAAACATTTATCTTGAGAACCTTGGCCCTAAAAGATACACAGGTAATGAAAAAATAGATCAATGCTTATGTTTCATAAATAGAAATTGAATCACAATTGCACCTTTTAAATGTGATAGTCAAGTCCTAAAATGAAATTTTTAAAAAATGTGGATAAATACAAGTACACTTCTCCTCTGACAGAATTTAAAAGCTCAAAATAATTTTAACCTTATTGAATTCTAAATATATACAGTCTCCACAGATTTAAACATCGACTGAGACCATGTATGTAAAGGAATCAACCAAGGTTTTTTTTTGTTGTTGTTGTTGTTATTTTTGTTTTGTTTTTTGTTTTTTTTAAATATGGTTTTTAGGTTAGCATACAAAGTAATGGTTTTCATTATGGTGTATGTGTTTGTGTGTGTGGTCATGTTTTGTTCTAATTCATCCCCCCCACTACACTCCAGAGCCCACTTACCTACCACCTATTCTGTTTTTCATGAATTTCCCTACCCCATTTAAACATCACAACAAGCCTTTGAGGAAGGCATTGTTAGAATCTAACTTTTAAAAGTAAGTGAACTGAGGTGAAAAAAAAAATTAAATGGTCTAGGACCAACAGATAATTCAGTAATGGACTCAGCAACCAAATTCTATATCAACATGTAGCACCACTTAAATAATGGTGAAAGGAAGAGAAAGAATTAAGTGGATCTTTCATGAAGTCCAATATAGTTCCATGGAGGAAAAGATGAGTATTTTCTTTCATAAGTGTCTCAGTCACTTTGGGACATGAATGGAATCCACCTTGGCATCAGGTGTCACATACCCAAGGTGTAGCTTTACTGGATGATCATCAAAGACTCAAAGGGAGGATAAAAATTACACAGTACAAAATGACAAAATGAAAAACCACACCCCCATGAGGGAAAGGGGTTTAGAGAAACAGTAACAAACACATTGGTGGCCTTCCACAAAAGAAAAAGCAGATAGCAGGCCATAGGAGATGGCTCACTGGGTAAAGGACTTGTTACACAAGCCTGAAGGTTCACAGGCTATACCAGAACTGCACAGTAAAAGCCTATTAATAAGGCTACCACAAACACTGGATAAAGGAATACAAGACACAGAGAAAGCAAACTGTAAATGAGCTAGAAGATTCCTTTTTCCTGGGTAGCACTCATTGATTCTGAAGATGCTAGGCAGGCTCTTCAGGGATTAATGTGATCAATAGTCCAGCCAACTGTAGACTATTTGCTTAAAACTGACCTGCCTTTCAAGGTATGCCACTGGTACAATAGTGTCATAAATGGTCTTGGACTAACCAACTTCTCCCTGATTAGCTTTAAGCCCCCCTCCATGAGAGAGTACATGTTACTTGTTACTGTAACACTAGTCAGAAGCTTAAGGGACTCTCAAGCCTTTTAGGGAGTCTACTCCTGATTCTTACGTACATGAATGTGTATTTAAACTGCCTTGTAAACACTGGTGTTTATAGTCATACACTAGTGCAGCTCTCAGCCTTGTTCAGAGAAGCCTCTTTTGCCAATGGGCATCTATCAAAGCAAGGAGTCATAAGTAGTCAAAGTTGTTTTAAAAAAAAAAAAAAAAAAAACCGCTGAGTCCTCAGTCCAAAGTGGAACATTTATGGTACCCACTCAAAAAAAAATATCCCAAGGGACATAGTATGACAGGGGGTTGAAGGACTGTGATAGCTAAAGATGAATATGAGTGTGGAGTGGTAATATCTTCTAGATATGGTGTAATTATTAAAATCATTAATACACAAAAGTAATGAATGTCTGTACAAGGAAGTGGGTGGATGGAGACAGAGACAGACACACAGAGAGAGGCACATGTTGGGAGGGAGAGAGAGAGAAAGGAAAGGAGGGAGGGAGGGGGCTAGGGAGGGAGGGAGGGAGGGGAGGAAGAATGAAGATGGAGGAAGAAAGGGGGAAGAATAGGAGTGCCATGAGGATGAAAGGGATGTTGGAAAGGGGGTGAGGAGGGGTGGGATGCAAATGAGAGTTTAGTGGGAGAGGAAGAATGTGATCATAGTGCATTGTATAAAGGACAGTATTGCCAATTTTTTTAGGTCAGGAATGGCAGCACACATCTGTAATCTCAGTAGGGGATGGGGATGAAATAGGCAAATGCTAGAAGACTAACTGGACAGCCAGTCAAGCCAAGAGAGTTTGTGGTTCAGTGAGAACACCTTGCCTCAAACAATAAGATAGAGAAACAATTCAGGAAGTGGTCTCAATATCAGGATCCATGTGCTTCACAAATTAATTTACCACCCCTGCCACATACACACATAGCATACATAAAAAATTCCAAAGAGCAATGACAACAGTTTTTATTTATGCTGATGGTTAAAAACAAGCAAACAATATAATATGCATGGCACTTCACTTTGAGGAATTAGAAGTGTATTTGTCTGAAGTGGTTAAAAGGGGGTGGGTTATCTGAAGCCAGATGGAAAGTGTTCTCGTTAAATGTGGATAGGTATGTCTAGTAGACCTTCAGGTGTATTTTATATATTACCTGCAGCTCAATGGAGTTCTGTGAAATTTTCTATATTCATCTCATGCTTCTTGCTGATGGAATCATGCTCAGGCAAACGCAAAATTCATGTCATGCTCAAACTGTCCCATAATATATCAATAGCAGTGGAACAAATTCACATTTTCAAAATGGATATTATAATACAACTAACTTACAGCTGTTTAGCTAGTAAGAAGGTGGAAGACAGTGGCAGTACAGAGTGTTATCAAGGACATTCAGCCTCTAATAAAATCCCCATGCCTCCACCCTGTGTTACTATTAAGGCTTACAACTATAACTAAAAGATATCACCTTTATATATTTGTCCCTTTGTTTCAAAAGCCTAAAAATAAAATAGCAGAAGCTGCATGGTCTGCTCATCTTCCAGTACAATCACCCTGGACCAGCTGCCTTCCCAAGCCATAAAGGACAAAGGAGGCTTCAGACAGCTAACTGACACTAAGAGAACCTTCTCAGAGACCAGTATTTAATGACTAAGCACACAGAAATGAACAGAAAAACAGCCCTGAATATCCTTTTTCTTTTGGTTTTCGAGACAGGATTTCTCTGTATATCCCTGGCTGTCCTGGAACTCACAGCGATCTGCCTACCTCTGCCTCCTAGGTGCAAGGAATAAAGGCGTGCGCTACCACCACCCAGCCCTAATATCTATCTTAATGACTTCCCTTGCATTAGTGCTTCTCCATATGTGATTCCTTCTACCCAGAGTAATCTCACCCCATTCCCAACAGAAGTGGTTTGAAAAGTACAATCACTCTTTCCTATCTACAGAGGGGACTGAAATCATTTAGGGAAAATACAGAAAGCTCTAAAGGTCAAATTTTAAATTTGTGATACAGCATGTAAGGATATTTCAGAAATGGTGCTAAGTACTATTCAATTGACTGGGATGAAATGATAGTTGAGCATCCTGGCCGTGGCCCACTGAAGTCCTCAGAACCTCTCCAGTCCATTCTGTTACTACACACCCATCTCTTCTGTGTACTGTATAATCAGGCCTAGGAGAGTTTTATCTATATGTTACCAACATTTGTTCTTATTGTTATTATCATGGAAACAATACACTGTGCCAACTATTTTCATGGCATCTTGTTGTTTTCAGTATTATAAGTAATCTGGAAATGGCTTCAAGTACATGGCAGCATATGTATTGCTTCTGTACAAACACTGTGCATAAGAGACTTGAAGATCTAAAAATCTAGGAATCCTTGTGACAACCTGGAGGCAGCCCCATATGGATACTAAGGAACTATTATACATTCACAAATCAGCTACTACTCTACTTCAAAAGGTAGAATTTAAGTAATTGTTCTTCTATGTAATTTTCAGCTGTGCCCTTGTTTAAAACCAATGGTGGAGTGCAACAAGAAAAGAAAAAGCATTAGACATCAATCAAACCCTCCTTTTTAGGCCAACTGCACTAGAAAGCCAACATTCCCTCCCTTCAGGTTTAGTTCCCACAGGCTCCGGTTATCAGTCGCTGTCACTATTATACCAGAGTAGCAGCAATCAAAAACTAAAAGGGGAAACTGGATAGGGGGAGTTCTGTACTCTCAGTGTCAGGACTTCCTCTAGTCTTTGATTCATAATTAGATCAATTCTCTTAGATCACTCTCTATCAGCACTCTGAAGTGTACTACACGGGTTTCAGAACAAAGTTTGAGTCAGGACATGCCAAAAGGAAAACAAATGCTGTACAGGAACACAGGACATACTTGATGCAGTGGCACTGTTGAATGCTGGCACTTCCTCAATTTGCCACTATTGTCCTGCGTGTTCAATTCATCCCCATCTCATTTTCTAGCTTTATACAGTGGGGACGAGAGGACAGAATGGGCTTTATCCATCTAATCCTGAACTTGTGCCCCATGGTTGATGCTGTAAAACAATCATCTCATTTTGCTGTTCTGTCTCTTCCCAGATAACAGAGGACTTGTATAATAGCATAAGGTTTGACATAACTATTCCAAGATAGATAAAGGCCTTAACCTTTGAAACTTACCCACACCTGCAGTCCAAAATCAAGGAGAAAGATTTGGCAGATATAGCCAGAGCCTATAATAATGGCTATGGGCTCAAATGCCATCTTCGGCAGTGTCATTTTTACCACAAAGGGCTTCTGATCGCATGGAAAAGATTTTAGAAACAGTAAAAAAAAAAGGGGGGGGGAGACATGAACACACACACACACACACACACACACAATATTCCATCAGCTTTACAGTAAGCACAGAGGAAAAAGAAAAAAAGGCATTGCCCCTGCTCTCAAGGCACTATTGCTAGTTATTACTTGTAATAACTAGCAATTTAAAACACTAGCCCATACTGAACGATAAAAAATCAATACCTGCCATAAGAGCATTTTTAATTGTGCATAATCCTGTAGCAGTTTAAAGAAGACACAAATCACTGTAACCTAACACAGTCATAACAAAGGATGAGTCAGGATTCACTGTGGGTCTTAAATCATGGAATAGGGTAGAATAAATATGTGTGTTTCTAGTAAAAATTAAGCAGTCTAGGCAAAAGTGCAATGACAGTATATAAATAAGAAAGGAGCTTGCGGAAAGAAAAAAAATCCAATTGGTGAGCTGTAGATGGCACCCTGCCTTATACGTATCGTAGCAATCTGGCCATAGTATCAAACAATATTAGAGGTTCAGGGCCAGGGTCTATCTTCATGTACCTAACCTTATCCATATCTTACCCAAATTTACATACACACACACACACACACACACACACACACACACACCCCTTGCCTTCTCTTTGGCCATATTGTCCCATTCAGAATTTTATCAGAACTTCACTATTCAACAATTTATCAAGACATATCAGAGAAGAAGACTCTGCTGAGGTTGTTAAGACAGCACATGGAAATAGCTTTTGTACAGAATAAAGCAAAGAAAGGGAAACTCAGGCCCCCATAATGCATAAACACCTAATGACATCAACTGATCCCTTGAATGGTCTTTCTGAAGTCACTTCCCATTAAAGGATAAACTCTGTAAGCTGACTGACTTAAACTTCCTTTTATGTGTCATCAAGAATCTTAGGTAATGTAACTTTTCCACATGTTTCTTAAAACTGGTTAATCATAGGTTGGGATATAACTCAGTGGTAGAGTATGTGCCTAGCACACACAGGTCTTGGGTTCAACATCCAACTCTGTTAAAAACTAAAGCAAACTGGTTAATAAGCAAAATGTCTTATAGTCCTCAAATTTGTGGCACTTGTTTATTTCTGAAGCAGCTCATTGCATCAGTAGCCCCAATGCAATCTTCCTCCTTAAACTGAGTCAACATTTGCATGTATTTCGCTTTGACTTCAAGATTCTTATTCTTACTTCTGGAAACAGGACAAGAGAAATACCTGTAGCCCTTTCATTTTAGGGCAACTTTCTGTCATCTCAGAGACCCAGCATACCCAAGTCCTTTAGCATTCCTCGCATGACATAGTTGACATGACTCTAAGTCTCCTTATCTTTCTGGTCACTGCTGTAGTTTGTATGAGGTGGTGTTTCTACAAGGTGTTGTTCAAGGTTAAGGGAACTATTTGGTTGATAGTCTGATCAATATGCATAACAGTCAGATCACCAATTACATCACACTCCATTATCACAGGAATTTTCAGTCTTGGTCTCCTACCAAGCCCAACTAGGAAATTCTAAAAATACTGAGTCCTAGGTCTCACCTGCAGAGTTTATGCATTTGATCAGTGTTGAAATCCTGGATAGTCAGTTACATAAACTACTATATTAATGGGTCTTGATACAAAACCACATCTCACAGCCTACTTATTTGAGCTTATTAAACACTAACACCATCTAACTTCTTGTCATGATCTCTGATAAGCCATACTTTATATTTTAGAAATCAATGTTACTTTACACGTATGCCTACTAAATTTCACTTTAAAGATTCAGCCTATTTACCAAGCTTGTAAAAATCTATGTAATCCTAAATCTAGTCTCCACCTTATTTATTATCACTATACAAATATGAGATACAAATATCAATCTCTCTATAGATATACATACATAATTTCAGCCAAATCATTAATAAAAATAGCTAACAGTGCAGGGTTGAGGAAATAACATATCAAGATCTGTGTCTATGCATTTTATTAGGAAGTTATTTCAAGAAACTACTGACATGTGAGGCCACAAATCTTTACACATTCCATAAATATATCATAAAAATCTTGCTTAATGACAGGATGAGAGACGCAATAGTCTAGGCTACTGTTCCAGTTTGCTTCTCAGTTCTGTGATAAAACACTGACCAAAACCAACTTTAAAAGGGAAAGGACTTATTTAGGGTAAGGGCTTATTTTAGATCATAGGTTACAGTCCATCATCAAAAGAAGGTGAGTAAGGAATGTAGATACAGGAACTGAAGCAGATACCATGATAGATTCCTATTTATTTACTTGCTCTTTGTAACTTGCTCAACTTGCTTTCTTATATATCTCAGGACCACTTGCACAGGGTGGTACCTCCCACAATGGACTGAGTTCTCCCACATCAACCATTAATCAAGAATATACCCTATAAACATGATACTGGAATTCCTCAAGCTGAGGTTCTTTCTTCCTAGGTGACCCTATTTTATATCAAGTTGACATAAACTAACCACCAATATCACCATTCAACAACTCATATCAAATAAGCAGATGAAGCTTATATTACACAACTTCTCAATAAACCTATGCTAATACCCACTGGTCTCTGATGACTACAAGCTATATTTCAATAAAAAAAAATTATTTGACTATGAACTGTATTTTCATAAAATTTTCAACAATCAGTATCTAAAATTGACAGCCAACTTGTCAGTTTGTGGCTCCTAATTACTCTTAGCTCCATTCGAAAAAAAAGAAATCTCCTTTACCACTTCATGTCTTCTTGTTAATGAACAGAATTCAGTGAATTTCCTTCACTGTACTAATGCATAAAAGAATCCAGAAACTAATGTTTATGATTCTAACATCTAAGGTGTACCTTTCAGAGTTGCAATAGCTCTGCCCTATTGCAAACTGAGATACATATCCTTCCCCGACTTGCTGCTGCAAAACTGAGCACTGGCAATATTAGAAATAATCAAAACATCCCATTAGAGAACTAAAGAAAGGTTCCTTTTCCCGTATTGGCTCAAGTCTTTTCCTTCTTTGTTCAATATATTCACTGTCATTGTGCATCTGTGGTAGTGGTTGCCAGAGTGAGGATGGGCAGGGGAAAATCTGTGTCATCAACTTTTATCTGTGGCTATACTGTAACTTTTGAGTGTTTTGCTGTTTTATCATTCTCTTTGAGCTGGGAGCAAAGAGAGCCCACATTATTATTTAGCAGGAACTGCAATTGGAGAGTCTGGGCAGCAAGCAGAATGAGAAGCTGAAGAATACCCTTTTGTTCTCACACAGCTGCTTGCTTTTTACCTCTCTACTTCATATGTTGAGAACTTGCCTGTGAAAGGCTTTCATGTCTCTGCCCCTCCCTCTTGTGTTCTCTATTTCCTTTCTCTGCTTTCTCCTTTTCTGCTTCTCAGATATGTTGCTGTGTTATGATCTCATTGTAAGCTTGCCTCTCAATATGATCAGAATTCATTTTTGTCAGTTTCATTCCAATTAGATAGAATGGAAATCGCATAAGCCACTCTTTCCGGTAAGCCTGGCTGGTACTAAGAGAAAGGGTTGATAAGCAGCCTCTTCCATGCCGCC
Source organism: Phodopus roborovskii (assembly GCF_943737965.1). NCBI lineage: Eukaryota > Metazoa > Chordata > Mammalia > Rodentia > Cricetidae > Phodopus > Phodopus roborovskii. Next base: position 1,694,224 of record NW_026125700.1, read on the forward strand.
ATTCCTCAGCTCCTACTCTAGGGCATCTGCTACTTACACAAAACAACACCCTACCATCCCTGAACCTGCTGTTACTCTGTGTAAAGTGCATGTGCCTGCCTGATATCCCCTGTATGGAGCTTGGGAATGTGTCTCTGATGTAGGAGGCTAAATACTGGCCTTGGCCTACACAGATCCATCATTGACTTGCTACTTGCTGTGATTCATTACTCAGCCATCCAATTTCATTGCCCCTATAATTTTACCTAGAGGTTAAGAGCAATAACGAGGAGGAGGAAGAGATGTAGGGAGAAGAGGAATATGAAGTGGAGAAGTGAATTAGCCTGGTAAGATTTTTATGAAGATTAAAATTGTGGGGGAATTTTGAAAGTCTTTTATCTCCATACTGAAAAGAGTAGGCTGCAAAATCTTAAAGCTATCATATTTGGGGTAAATGTGTATGAAATATAAGCAATATGAGTAATGCTTTATAAAATAGTTAATGCAAGTGAGCCACTATAAAAACATGCACATATACATACATGTATACATCCATATGTAGACACAGACACACACACACACAGGCATCCTAAGAATTGTTCCATCTAACTTTGAAGCCATAGCCCAATCAAGGGAGACTCCAGTATAAGGAACATTGAATACAATGTCATGAACACTGGGATTTACCCTTAACTAAGCCATGAACTTATTCTTTAACCTTGGACAAATCATCCCTACAGGTAATAAACTAGGCCACGCCTGCAAAAAATTTCCTCTCATATGCTGAAACTAATAATATAATGGGATACAGCAGGAGTGGTAACACCGAGACATTTCCTATACTAGTCCCTTAATAAACATACAAGTAGAGATATTGGCTCCCATATCAATCACCATAGCCAGTCCTACTTTCATGTTTATTCAGTAGGCTGGTGTCCCACCAATGTAGATGAGGGTATAATGAAAATGAACACCTAGTATTTCATCACTTCTGGATGCCTATCACCTTCAACAAAGTGATAAGTGTTAATGGTTTTGATTCCAACAGAATTCTTCTTGCTAGTTTTATTTGCACTACAACATAGTTCAATCCCCAACCCATTAAATATCCCACAAGTCTCAGTACACTCTCCAACCTCAGAACTCCAGCAGGCCAGTTCCCATCACTAATAGCTGAGGCAAATTCTACTTCTTTCCCTCCGATGCAAAAATGCTACCAAATCAAGGCCATACCTCATGACAGATGCAAGAAGAATCAGTCTTAATATTTACTTTATTTTCAATTGTATCCATGTACACAGGTGCCTGTGAATGCCAGAAGAAGGTGTCAGATTTGCTGGAGCTAGAATTACAGGAATCCTAATATGGGTGCTGGGAACCAAAGCCAAATCCTGCTAAAGAGTAGCAAGAGTCCTTAACCACCCAGCTATCCCTCCAGGATTTTTCTTTGAAGAAGCAACAAAGGATGTTTATTTTCCAAGTGACTACCCAGGTGGTTTGATATGCCTGCTTACCTTTTCCTCTCCTATAAGCTTATAATTTCATGCATGAAGTATCACTGTACATATTCCTTGGAGGAAATGCTTCTGTTAATATGAAGATAATATGTGGGGAAATCAGTGCATCAAATCATTAACACTTCACCTATATTTTACTCCATCGAGTAAATCTGACAGAGAACAGGTCCCAGTGGGGATGGAACATGGGAAAAGAAAGTTTTGACAGTAGCAGTTGTGAGCAGAGTGAAAAGATGTCTACAGATGGAGATTTCTTTCATTTCAAGCTTTTTCTGGGAAGCATGAGTATGCAAGGTGTGTAGGAAAGAAGAACATAATGGAGAAAACAGGCTTTTCCTAATCAAAATCCCCTTAAAATATCATTTCCTCCTTATAAATCCCAACCACTGTAAGTAGGAAGCTAGAGACCACTGCCAGTTTTCATATGAATAAAGTAAGGGCATTTTTACTGAAGGTCACTAACTTCATCAGATAACTCTACTAACTTACTGTAATTGGGAGCAATGGAAGACAATATAAATCTGAAGCTTACCCCGTCACTGAACACAAGTCTTACTTATATGCCCTAAGACTCTAAGACCATACCCTCCAGTTCTAACATCATATAATTGAGTTTCCAATATCCATTGATGATCTAGATAACAAAAAGCAAGGTATTTTTAATGTCTATGAATCTTTTACCTTGAAAGACATTTAGCCTATATATATCACCAAACTCCTCATATGCCAAAATTTAAGATGCAAATAATATAATGTCACAGAAGGCACAAACTTTAGATTCTGCTTGATGCAAATGCAACCTCTGATGCTATATATTAGTAACTCTAAGCCTATGTTTCCAGAAAAAATAAAGTGGATATAAAAGGAATAATGTTAAGACAAATCTTAGCACATGATACAAAGACCATAAAGAACCTGGCATGTTTTAAATGCTTGGTAAGAAAAGAATTCTTTTCCACTTTAACACCCTTCTAAGTAACCAATTGGAATGCGGGATATATGCAATAATAATCATAGTCTTTTCTATGATTCACAGTTTGTGCAGTTTTAAAAATTCCAATAACAGGGTCTGGAGAGATGGTTCAGTGATTAAGAGTACTTGTTGCTCTTCCAGAAGGACTGCATTCTGTTCCAAGCACCTATGTCAGGAGGCTCACAGCATCCTAGTTACAGGGACTCTGATGCCTTCTGCTGGCCTCCATAGGCACACACACAGACATAACATTTGTTCACATAAACACATAAATAATTTCTAAAAATCGGTAAGAATGAGGAAAAAGAGATGTCTTAACATTACAAAAAATATGAGGCTGTTCAGCTCATAGAGAACACTTGGGCTAGATGTTTTGTTGTTGTTATTTGATTGATTGGATATTACTTTTAGTCTCTAGACTAAATACATATTTACTCTGCATCTGATCAACAATTAGAAACAATCTCAGAAGCAATATAGTACCAAGAGCTACATCAGTGGTATTGTTTAGCTCTCCAAAGTTCACCATTTAACACCTACGTTTTCATTGTCAAATAATCAATATTCTCTGAGTTCTAGGTATATGGTGAAGGTGCCTACGATTTACCTTCCTGGGTGCTAGACATGTGCTAAGGAGAAGTAAGACTCTTCTTAAGCCTATTTATGTCATGAACCAGAGGTCAGGAGATGTGGCTGCCTGGGGCATATCTCTAGAAACTCCCTAGAACACCAGAATACTATTAGCTTTCTACATGTACCACACATAAACAGTAAGAACAGTCAGGTATCTTTAGTCTACATTCAGCTCCTGACACTCACAGCAGTGCTATGGGGGGGAACCCAGACAGAGATTATCAGCCCATTTTATAAGTGAGGTGGCTGAAACTCAGAAACAGTATATACCTTATCTCCAGTCCTGCAGACATGAAAGAAGAGAAATAATACTCAAGCCCTAGTCTGTCTAATTCCTATTCCAAAGTTCACTACACCACATGGTAAGAAACAAGACCTGAGGAGCAAATCAGCCCATAGCCCTGTGATCTGAGGTTTCCTATAAGTACCAGCTGTACAGCAAGACCTATAGTAATGCTGATGTGGCATTTATAAAAGGGATTGAAAATAACAAATACAATATATAGAAATAGACACTTTGATGTCTCTCACAGCAAGCTCCCACCATGTTCCATTGCCCCAAATAGGCCAGAGAGAACTTGAAAACGAGAGATGGAATTTTTTCAAAGCCTGTTCCTTGGTAAGAACTATCTTATCAGTGAAAAGAGAATAAACAATGAAGAAAATGAAGAAAAGATATGTATCCCTAGGTGCAGAAAATCAAACAAAATTCACATGTTGATTGAAATTTCATGAAATATATAAAACATCTTCAATGAAACACTTAGAAGGTCACAGTTAAGACACCCATTGCCATAAAAATGCTTTGTAATCAAACCATCTCTACGTTCTAAAGCAATGTACATTAGTTGAGTATGTTGGACCCATTGAAGCACTGGTTTCCAACCTTCCTGATGCTGTGACCTGTTATACAATTCTTCATTTTGTGGTGACCCCCAATCATGTAAGTATTTTAGTTGCTACTACATAACTGTAATTTTGCTACTGTTATGAATTGTAATATAAATATCTGTGTTTTCCAATGGTCTTAGTTGATCCCTGTGAATGTGTCATTCAACCCTCAAGGGGTCACAACCCACAAGTTGAGAACCACTGCATTTGAATTTTACTCCAAACTGTGGTAAGAGTGCACATCTCCTAACCCTTACCAGGAGGCAGAGTCCCTTAGACACATTCTTCTCATAGTGCTGAGAGAAGGACAAGGTGGCAAGGTTATCTTTTTGCACTTTGCCTACTCACATCACCAAGCCTAAAATTAAGCAATGAAGGGGCACTCTCCAAATATATGAGGACAAATCAGATCACTAGCCAGTCTATCATAATGCACCAGTTAAGGAAAAAAACGCTAATTGGGCAGAGTGTGTATTTTACTTAAGAGGACAAGTTATGAAACACCTAAGCTATAACATTAAGCATATTTTGCTAGACTCCAGCTTTTCCATGTAACGTACTAGCTTTATTCACTGAATCACCATCTTTCATGTCCCTATCTTGGGAACAGGGTAGCAGAAATAATTTAAATTCAGCAAAAAAAAATTGAAGCTACTATATCCAAGGGAAAATATTTTTATGCACTTGAAGAGTTCTAGGTAAGAAAGCATTAACTATATTTTTCATTTTTATTACAGAGAAAATGATTCATCTCCTTGACAAGCCAAGATCACTCTGAAGAGAGCTGAGTTCACTGCTAGGTAAATTGGAATGAAAACATGCCAAACATTTCCTCTCACTGAAATGAAACCTGAAGCCTGGCGAAATGCATGGAGGGTCTTTTTTGAGACTCTGAAAAGTAAGTAACTGTTGGGATAGCAAGAACACAAGAATTTGTAGTACATGAGAATCTCTGGTTTCATTTCCTTCTTTCTCATTCCTGTTGTAGCCTAGCCTCTAGTCAACCCAATGGTTACAGCAATGGTACTGGCAATGACACACAGGTATTGGCAAATATAGTCTCAAAAACAGTTAAACAGAAGCTCCAAGAGATCAGGGTTAAGATATAATATTTCTCTCTATAGTCTCTTGCTGATTGACACTGACAGGAGGAAGATCGGAGATGAGTCTTGAGGCACTATAATACCCCAAGAAAATAGCTCAAGAAAGGAAAGGTCACCCACAAACTGTATGTGTGTGAATCTGGTCCGAGTCAGCACAATGCCATTGAGAACTAAACTTAGAGGACACTACTTCTGATTCACCCTGGCCACTGCTTGTGAAGGATGTAGGGCAGCTTCAAATGCACCACAAATATTTTTAAAATTAAGGTGTCATGAGAAGCTCAGGTCATGGAGGATGCATTGGAACTTGTGATTTTAATCGAACCATATCAGTTGCCTGATTTAAAAAATCATGTAAAACCATGCTTTATAGGATTTATACAAGACTCCCATGTCATGGGATTTAAATAAAATTCAAGTATTTAAAGTATCAGCAAAACAGTTCAAAAACACATATGAAAATTCACTCCAATCCTGCCCCTCACAAGAGAAGAAAACCCAGAAGGCAATCATCAGATTAAACAGAGTTTAGACTTACAGGAATAAAACATTATCTGTTACAAGAATGTTCACATGAGCAATTCCAACCTCTCTTAAAGCAAACAGAAAAATGCATGGCTATCAGGGGGTGGGATGGGGGAAAATTTGAAAACTAAACATGAAGAATACAAATTATGAAAACACCTGAAGAAATTAATATATTACAGAAAGATAGTGTCACAGAGGGATGTAGATTTTCCCATGAAAAACAACTTAGGCCAGAAGGAAGAGACAAAGCATTTCTATGATGCCAAGAGGAAAACATGACATCCCTGATTCTGAATCCTTTGAAAGTATCCTTCAAGTATATAAACATCTGAACAAAAATGTATAGAATTAGACACATGTAACAGTTGAGGTAATTCTGGTTGGTGCATTTCCACATGGGGGAAGGCCTAGGCCCTGCCCTAAATGATATGACAGACTTGAAGACTCCCCATGGAAGGACTCACCATCCCTGGGGAGTAGAAAGGGGATGGGCTGGGGTTTGGTGGGGGTGAGAGGGGAGGAGGAGAGGGTGAGGCATCTGGGACTGACATGTAAAACAAGCTTGTCTCAAACTTAACTAAAAAAGGGGGAAAAAGAAAATGAAGGGACACATTAAAGTCTTCAAAAGAAAAACCAAACAAAACCTAGAACTCAATATTGAATGAAATTATTCTTTCAAATGCACTCAGACACCTTAGCCCAATTACTCTGACTGGGAAATTTTGTACTTTGGAGATATGAGTAAAATGCAGATGTGCTGAGAAAATCAAAATATCTGCAGTATGGACTCAAAGGATATATAATGCAAGAGAAAAGAAGAAGTACTCTTGTAACTTTGCAGGGGACTTACAAGGTATCATGGCTTCATGAGAACTAAAAGAAGCAATAGGCAGGACAAGGAATCTGGCAGGGCACAAGGCAAGCTAGTGAGGCAGCTGCTTCATTCAGCATCTGAGTGTAGGGCGCAGTAGCACAGTAGTGCTGTGGTGGTGGTCCAAGAAATTCAGAGCTCATCTCAGTTAACCTCTGGGGTCTTCCATAAATACTCTGGCAGAGTCTTTTTTCAAAGGATATGCTTAAAATTACTACATGGGCAGAAAGGGGCCAGAGGCAGGGTCAGTTGGTTCCAGACATAAATCAAGGCAGGCTAGCACAATGAAACCTGATACAAAAATAACCTTCACGGTAGCGTGACTATACTACCATTATTTCATCTGTGACAACAGCAGTTGTTTTCTTGTTGCCATTACCTGACTTACCAGCATTAAAAACTTGAATAATAAACTAGAAAATTAAAATAATCTTTGCTCAAAAAATATCCTTCTCTATGCATGTTGCTGTACTTCTAAGACAACATTTTTCCACCTTGAGTCTATTTAGTGAACATATTTATCATAAATTACAATACAGAACTGATGTATCACTGAGTGTTGAAACTACATACAAATTGAGAGAAAGGACTGTCAAAAATCGGGCCAGGGAGATGGCTTAGTGAATAAAGGTGCTCTCCACCAAGCCTTACATTCATCCTCAAAACTCACATCATAGGAGTCTTACAAGGTATTCTGACCTTCATAAACACACACACACACACACACACACACACACACACACACACACACACACATATATATATATATATATATATATATATATACATATATAAATTAAAAAAAATAAAATATAGAAGCTTCAAGAGTGCTGAGATAATAAATGCTATTGATAAGATTAAATCAATGCTGCTTTTTAAAATACCATGCATTCCAATTTGGGCAGCACTTTAGCTGATAAGAATAATGGAAAATGCTTAATTTTTATTGAGGCATTACTATAAGGCAGATACTACCCAAAATATTTACATCCTCTAAATATTGCAACCAATAAAGCATTTCTTGTTCCTATTTTGAAAGGGAGCAAACTAACTTTTAAAAACCTTACTTAGAAGAAGGACTGGCATTCCAACCCAAGACACCAAGTGTCAGACATAAAGCCCTTAACTTTGAGTGCCTTCTTTGCAAGTTTAGCACAGGTATACCACCCTTAGTTTAACCAGAGTTGCTCATGGTAGATAAGTCACCACAACCTAACCTTTCAAGGAATTTCCATACAACACATAGAAAGGAGTAAGTAAAACTCATCTTGCCATCCCACTCTCTCAATTTGCAAGTAAGCACAGTGCTTGACCAGAAACCCATACTCTTTCGCCCTAAACAAATAAACAGAATAATACCATCAATACAACAGCACAATGTCATACATATCGATATGCTCTTCTTTACTGGTTATTAATAGGGTTATATTTGAATTAATTCTTGAACAGCATAGACAAAGTTCTTGCCAAGTCATCCACAATCCCCATTCTGTTCCAAGGATCAGTCTCGAGGAAAAAGTCTAAAAAGGCTAAATAAATCTTGAAAATAAACATTAACTGGTTCCTAAACTGTTTCTTCTATTTCCTTGCTTTATGTCATTTTGTACAGTACTCCTGAGAACCTAATCATTTTTCAAATTCTCATTTTGTAGGTAAACCTACTTCAGACTGTTAGTTCTTCCACTTCCTAGTTTTATGCATGACCTTGGGTAAGTTATATAACCTCCCTGTGACTCACTTTTCTCCAGTCTAAAATATGAATACAAGTGTCTCTCCGCAAGGAACTTAGTGAGGAAAAACTTACACATGTGGAAAACTTCAGCAGAAAAGGACACAAAATAACATCTTTTTTATTTTAAGTTGTATGAATTATCAAAAGTATGAATAGTTGACATAAAATGACAATAAAATACTCTTATAAATCCAAGGAGACAGGATTTTTGATGGATTGCAGTTTCCATTTGTCTTTCTATGACCCTCTACTGCTCAGTTATTAATGATCTATATGGGCTGTCATTTTCTTGGCATTCATAAAAAGACCTGAGCTCAACCAACCTGCAAGTACATTTTCTGATAACTACACAGGCAATTTCAGTCTGTGTTAAATCCACTTCCTGGACCACCACTTCAACCAATGCCTAGACTAAACACTGAGGTTTAAAATTAGTAGCTAAAACTATGTTATTGACCCACATTCCCCAACACTTGCAAAATACCAATTAAAACAAACCATAGGAGATCATTACTGGCCAGTTTCTCTGCTCTAGGATGCCTTAAAACATGTGCTTCATGTTTCTATCACACTAGGACATTCAGAAGTAGTGAGTTCAGACGGGCATGCAGAAGCATGCCTCCAAAAAAGGAAAACTCAAAATGAGAAATTACAGGAGGAAATTGAATCCAGCAGACAAATTCTCAGCAATAAATTAACATACGCTGCATTTGCAGAAAGCATAAAACAACCCACTCCCTCAAATATCCATATTTTAAATTAAGTCTTTATTAAATATTGAGATCAGTTGAGTTTCCATCAATATTACACATGTCCTGCAATATTGTAATCATACATATTTCATTAACTACATATTCATAGCTTTCTAATAACATTTCCACTTGGACTTCCTGTCATCAGGGCTTATATTAGCATATAGGCATTTGGATTCCATGAGGAAGAGAAGCAAAACATAATAACCAAAATATGCTTTCATTCTCCCTGTCAGCAGGAACTTTAGCATGAGCCATATAATTGAAAAGCAATGCCTGCCTGAAATCCTGCATTATACAATGCAGCAGCAGATTCAGGACAAAGAAAAGAGCATACCATATTGCTTATCATAGGTAATTACAGGTTTTCAATATTTTTCATTCATTAGTTATCATTTCACCAAACGTACTTCTTGGTTTGTAGAGAAGAAAGAGTTCTGACATTTCCTTCTGCAAAACACACATTTTCTGGCAGAATGTTGAAAGCTGGAGGAGAATAGACACAGTAAGAGACACAGACAGGCAGCCGTCAAGTTACAAGGCAGTGATTCGCAATGTTGCGTTATTTACTTGCTTAATTTTTCTCCCTTGCCTTTCAGGGCATCTCTTCAGTCTGTACAGGTGCTGCATATATTTAACCTTCACCTTTATTTATTTTCTTCTCAGCCATTCCTCAGGTCAAGCTTGTCTTAACTTGACCAAGTAAGGCAGGGCAGAAGTGCCCATGAAATGTCAGTGCTAAAATAGATTCTCAAAAGCAAAACCAGAGATAGGATGGGATTTGTTTGTTCAGAGAACATGACCAGGCTGCCATAACTGACCTTTGAGCTAAGGAGAATTGGGGGCAGAACTAGGATGAAATGTAGGGCCATCCCCAGCCTGGGTCTACAGATCCACGTGAATAAATGCATGTGTCAAAGTCCAGGTCCCAAACTTAGACCAAAGCTGTAAACAGCCAGACAACCAGGGGAGAAACAGACAAATTCTTATCTGCAGTATCGCCTCATTAACAGATACTTTTGAAGGCCCAGGACCCCAATCCCTCAGAATACTACTATCAAGTATACAAAGCACATCTCTAGGAGCTGAACTCCTTTCATGATGCCTAGCATACAATGAGTGCTAGAAAAATATCTAAGTTGTGTGTTAAAATGTAAGTCCACAAACATTTATACTGAATTACAAAGTACAAAGGGCTCTGTAATGGAACGATTTTTATAACTCATTTGGTAGCAAAATCTGATATGACCAATTGTGATGTTAATAGCATTTGTTTATCTTGCAGAGAGTGAATATTTATAATTTTTGCTGCTGAGATATTACTGCATGTGATTATGAAGGACTGTCTTGCATTTTGCTAAGGGCATCATAAAAACATACAATGGATTACCTTACAAAAACCTGAAACATATAGCCGGGCATTGGTGGTACATGCCTTTAATCACAGCACTTGGGAGGGAGGGGTAGGCAGTTCTCTGTTGAGTTCGAGACCAGCCTGGTCTACAAGACCTAATTCCAGGACAGCCTCCAAAGCCACAGAGAAACCCTGCCTTGAAAAACAAAAATAAACAGAAATATTGCAAATTCTAATATACAGTTGGCTCCCAGGACCAGGTAAGGAATGTGGTCTAGTACTAAAGCAATTGTCTCTGAATGCTGGAATTGTGAACTTGCTTTTAAAAGCATTTTTCCATTTTTAATACTTTCTATACTAAATATAATTATAAAAATGATAAAGCAAGGTGTGGTGGTGCTACCTTCAATGCCAGCATTCTCAGGATGGTTTGAGTTTCAGGGCAATAACGTCTATCAACAAGTAAATTCCAGGCTAGTCAGAGCTACATAGTGAGACCCTGTCTCAAAACATATATACATATATTAATAAACTAATTGCCTATTCGCACATATTTTAGGATATCAACCTATCCCTATTCTTTCAAATGTTCAAATGTTAATGTGTTACATGCAGCTGAGCAAAATAAAATATACTTGTCTAAAACTGTAAATATGGTTGTTTACCAACAGACAATTCTTACTTTGATCGTTCCAAATGAACTTGGTCTGTTGCATCTAAACTTTACCCCTCTCAAACACTGGGATGGGAACTCTTTTGAAAGGATGTGTAAATCGACACCTAGAGCACCAGTAATTTATCAAAGTACAGAGTCTACCAAATTCCAAATTGGGGAAGCAATGAGTTTATTGGAATTACTTACAGAGGTGTGGGTGTCTCCAAATCAGCTACAACACCAAAGTTCTCACCCAAGCATGGATAATTACTATGCCATGGTTGCACTGACTCAATCCTCCTCTTCAGTTAACCCTCAAAAATTTATACACTCCAGCACCTCCTATCACCACTGGACCATGTGTAATTGGGGAAGCATTAGGTACAGCTGACTAGGACTTTCAGCAGGGAACGAATAGACTTCAACGTGAGGGTTCAAAAGACTTTCCCCTGTCTTGTCCTTTTAGGTGGACTCATCAAAAATCAACAGGCTCAATCTCAGGGCTCTCCACTAAGTAGTTACAGCTGCTCTGATGGAGACAATAGCTGTTATGCTGGGAGCAGAGATAAGCTTAAGAAACACACCTCTCATTTAAGGAATAGCTTCGAGACAGTTTACTTCTTTGGAGAGGGTTCACATACCCAGTGGTGGTGCTTTTCAAAATTTCCTTCCAAGGCAGAAGAAAATTAATAGGTACTCCAGGGACAAGAGGGTATAATCTTCATCTCCACGGTTCTCGGTTGTAATTGTGGTGCTGCGCTAAGCATCCAGCAGGACTAAATAAAAGTGACTAAAAACAGATATCTAATTTTTTTTAATTATCTAAAGACAATACAATTTGCCATCTTTTAAGGATCAAGGAAACTCTTCATGGACATACATATCCTTTTTGTTTGTTTTTTCACTTAATGTAGAACAATGGGTTCCATTATGACCTTTCCATACATATACCTGTTCATAGTTCCCCCCAGTCCTCTCCCTCACTTGTTCTTCCCTGCCCTACAAATAGCCCCACTCAGCTTTCCTGTCTCACATACAGGGAAAGAGAGTGGTAGAGATATTTAGATTTCGTGCAGAAAAAAAAATCATTCTGAATGTATTATTCTCTCTTATTCTCCTCTCCCCTCTCCCTTTAGACTCATACTTACTACCGAACTTAAATGATTTTTTAATAGAGATAATTTACTCTTTTCTTATTTTACATATCCATCACAGTTCCCTCTCCCTCCTTCCCTCTCTCCATTTCTCCCATGCCCCCCCACTCCACAGGGAGGGTGATGCCTTCCAGGAGGGGTCAACAAAATCTGTCAAGTCATTTGGAGTAGGGACTAGACCCTCCCTCCTGTCTCTAGGTTAAGGGAGTATCCGTCCATGGGGAATATTTTCCCGGAGTCTTTTTGAGCACCAGGGATACATCCTGGTCCCACTGTTCCTTTGAAGAGTATTGGTATTAGCTCTTCTTTGAATTTCTGGTAGAATTTTGCACTGAAGCCATCTGGCCCTGGGCTTGTTTTGGTTGCAAGGATTTTGACGACTGCTTCTATTTCATTAGGGGTTATAGGTCTATTTAAGTTGCTTACCTATTCTTGATTTAATTTTCATAAGCGATAGTTAACCGGAAATTTGTCCATTTCCTTTGGATTTTCAAATTTTGTGGAGTACAGGTTTTCAAAGAATGACCTGAAAATTATCTGGATTTTTTCTGTGTCCGTTGTTATGTCCCCCTTTTTGTTTCTGATTTTGTTAATTTGCATGTTCTCTCTCTGCTTTTTCGTTAGTTTGGATATAGGTTTGTCTATCTTGTTGATTTTCTTGAAATGCCAACTCTTTGTTGCATTGATGTTTTGTATTGTTTTCCTAGTTTCTACTTTATTGATTTCAGCCCTCAAATTGACTATTTCCTGTCATCTACTCCTCTGGGGTGAGTTCGCTTCTTTTTGTTCTAGGGCTTTCTGTTGTGCTCTTAATTCTCTAATATGACTATCCTCTGGTTTCTTCATATGGGCTCTGAGTGCAATGAACTTCCCTCATAGAATTGCTTTTAATGTGTCCCATAAGTTCAGGTATGTTGTGTAGTCATTCTCATTGAATTTTAGAAATTCCTTAATTTCTTTATATCTTCTTTGACCCAGGTGTGGTGCACTTGTGCATTGTTCAGTTTCCACGAGTTTGTTGGTTTTCTGCAATTTATGTTGTTGAATTCCAAATTTAAAGGATGGTGGTCAGATAAGATACAGGGAACTATTCCAATTTTGGGGGCATCTGTTGAGGTTTGTTATGTTGCCTATTATGTGGTCAATTTTAGAGAAGTTTCCATGTAGAGCTGAGAAGAAGTTATATTCTTTTGTGTTTGGATGTAATGTTCTATAGATGTCTGTTAAACCCAATTAGGACATAACTTCTGTTAGGTCTTTTGTTTCTTTGTTAAGTTTCTGTCTAGTGGTTCTGTCTAGTGTTGCCAGTGGGGTATTGTAGTCCCCCAGTATGAGTGTGTGAGGTTTTATGTAAGCTTTGAGTTTTAATAACATTTCTTTTACGAATGTGGGTGCCTTTGTATTTGGGGCATAGGTGTTCAGAATTGAGACTTTGTGTTGATGGATTTCTCCTGCGATGAATATGAAATGAGTGTCTATATCTCTTTTGATTAATTTTGGTTTGAAGTCTAACTTGTTAGATATTAGGGTAGCCACATCTGCTTGCTTCTTGGGCCCATTTGATTGGAAGATATTTTCCCAACCCTTTACCCTGAGGTAATGTCTATCTTTGAAGCTTGGATGTGTTTCTTGTATGCAGCACAAGAATGGAATCTGTCTTTGTATCCATCTGTTAGCCCATTAATGTTGAGGGAGAGTAAGGACCATTGATTATTAGTGCTTGTTTGTTTTAGATTTGCTGTTGGCAGTGGTATTGTGAATATATTTACCCTGCTTTACCCTTCAGTTCTGGTTAAATGGGATTATCTGTTGCCTATGTCTTTGTGAGCGTAGTTAACTTCCTTGGGTTGGCGTTTTCCTTCCAAAACTTTCTATAGGGCTGGATTTGTAGATATATATTGTGAAAATTTGGCTTTGTCATTAAATATCTTGTTTTCTCCATCTATAGTGATTGAGAGCTTTACTGGGTATAGTAGCCTGGGCTGGCATCCCTGAACTCTTAGTACTTGTAGAACATCTATCCAGGACCTTCTGGCCTTAAGGGTTTCCATGGAGAAGTCAGGTGTAATTTTGATAGGTCTGCCTTTATATGTTACCCTTTTCCTTCACTGCTCTTAATATGCTTTCTTTATTCTATATGTTGGATGTTTTGGCTATTATGTGTTGAGGGGTCTTTTTTCTTTGGTCCAGACTATTTGGTGTTCAGTATGTTTCTTGTACTTTCATGGGCATATCCTTCTTCTGATTGGGAAAGTTTTCCTCAATGATTTTGTTGAATATGTTTTCTGCCCCTTTGAGCTGGGCTTCCTCACCTTCCTCTATGCATATTATTCTTAGGTTTGTCCTTTTCATGGTGTCCCACATTTCCTGGATGTTTTGTGTTAAGGATTTGTTGGATTTCAGATTTTCTTTGGTCGATGAATCTATTTCCTCTAGTTTATCTTCAGTGGCTGAAATTCTGTCTTTGATCTCTTGTATTCTGTTGGTTATGTTTGCAACTATAATTCCTGATCGTTTTACCCAGTTTTTCTATTTCCAGCATTCCCTGAGTTTGTGTTTTCTTTATTGTCCCTATTTCAGTTTTCAAGTCTTGAACTGTTTGAGTTGTTTCCTTCAACTGTTTGTTTTTACTTGGCTTTCCTTACTTTCTTTACGAGATTTGTTCATTTATTGCATTTTTGGCTTGGTCTTTTCCTCTTTTTTTTCCAATTTTTTGTTTGCTTTTTCTTCCATTTCTTTAAAAGACTTCGTCATATCGTCTTGGAGGGCATGTATCATTTTTATGAAGTTATTTTTTAAGTCATTCTCTTCTGCTTTATCTGCTTTGGTGTGTTCAGGTCTAGTTGGTGTTAAAATCCCTAGATTCTAGTTATGTCGTGCTTGTCTTTTTATTGTTAGTTGTTTTATTTTATAGCCATCTTCCCTTTGCTTCTTCCAGTGGGTGCAGGTGGAGTCTCTCTCCCCCTACACTACTCTCCCAGTGGGCCTAGGTGTGTCAGGAGTTCAATGTCTGTTGCTCTGGTTAGTCCAAGCTCTCTAGGAGGTCTCCCCTCTGGCAGGGGCCTGGCAATGGGGGTCAATGATCAGGAAGGCTGGGACTCAGGGTGGTCCTGTGTGAATAGGCCCACACGTAAATGTTTTTAAAATATTTTATGTGCAATCTAGATTATACATATAAGAGAAAACATACACTGTCTTTTTGAATCTAGCTTGTTTCAATGTACAGGATGACTTCCATTTCTTATTTACATGTCTCTCTGGGAATACAGTAAGTTTTAAATGCAGGAATTTTCAGGGGTCAAAGTAATTATCTCTAAAATAGCCCAGAAGTTTTCAGACAGACATGAAGAATGTGAGTGGCATAGAGTGCCAATGGTTTGAATCTTTGAATGTCTGTCCCTGGAACTAAATAAGCCGTAGAGACTAGAATCCTAAAATAGAAATTTTGAGTACACAGATTAACTTAAATCCAGACTCAAGACTGCAAGAACCAGAAAAAAAATCTGAAAGTCATCAGTTTCCATGCAAAATATAAACTAAAACTAGCATTATGTCTTCCTTTCTTTACCACCAGAGGTTGAAATGGAGTGGAATTATAAAGCACTATATATGTATGTAGACGGTATAGTTAAATCTATTAATATGTACCATTAACAAGCATTAATAATTTTTATTTAGAGAAAACTACGGAGGGGAAAAAATGAATCCTAGTGTTAAACATAAAAAAGAAAATGGAGTGGGAGAAATTAACTCTTTACTGACAAAGTTCCTTTTGGCAATCCGAAAGAACATTTGAGGAGAATGCTTATGCTAAGGGAGAGGGATGGGTTTCCTCTGGCCATTCTTACACTATGGTAGAAGCAGAACCAGGAATACCTTGTTGCCCAAATGTTCAGCTGTATTTTTTCAGTGAAATTATACCACAAGACCAAAGGCCTGAATGATGCTATTTGCAACATAATTCTTCTGCTTGGGGATGCTGTTTTTGAATTAAGATGCAAATTGCAAATAGGCAAAGTGATCTCCCTAGACAAGCTTGCTCATTCGTTCATCTAGTTATTGAAAACTATTTGACAGTCTCCTATCATTCATGCCTGGGAAATGTAGAGCTAAATGCACTAACAAATGAACGTAGAAAAATATGATAGGAAAGAACTAAGGTATCCCATCCTGTCCCTGTCCCCAACTTTACCTACAGCCATCAAGATACCTGAATATCTAGTCTCATAATAGTATTTCATCTCATTAGCTGAAGGGTAGGACCTTGAGGCATTAAATCCTTCGGTCATTTCCCTATCATGTTACAGCAATTTTCTATCCTCTCCTAAAGTGCAACCTGACAAGAATAGGGTATCATTGAAGGAATCTGGGAACCTGTCAGTAAGTAGAAGAGAGTAGGAAAAAGAACAAAGGAACAGAGGTAGCAGATGCCGATTGAAGTGTAACAAAACTAAACTACAAGCTTTAACACTTGTGCCGAAGGTAACCAGAGCCAGAAAGTGGGTTAAGGGCTGGGTACCAGAGAAGGGGTACCTACAGGAGAGAAAAGACAGACAAGGGCATCCACTCTGAATTCACCAGTCATATCAACTTTCTTCTTAGTAGTAACCTGTGATGCTTTGAGCATGGGAAGAGTCCCCAGTGTTTTCCTGTTAAAGGGTGCAGTGGGAGGACCTTGGTCAAGAGGG
Organism: Phodopus roborovskii; assembly: GCF_943737965.1. Taxonomy (NCBI): domain Eukaryota; kingdom Metazoa; phylum Chordata; class Mammalia; order Rodentia; family Cricetidae; genus Phodopus; species Phodopus roborovskii. The sequence goes on from NW_026125700.1 coordinate 1,711,054, forward strand.
ATTGCCCACAAATGAATTATAGGACCTTGGTCTCTCAGTATGTTTCTCTGCTTCCTGGATCATGTGTTTTGCTCCAATGCACACATGTGCCAAAGGCCCAAACAAAGGGAGCTACCTAGTCTGTACTGAAATCTTCAAAAGCAGGAATAAAAATAAACCTTATCTCTTTATAAAGTAAATTGCCTCAAGTAATTTATTAAAGTGATGTGAAGTTAACACATAACTATAATTGAAACCACAAAGGAACTGCCTTACTGAGATCTCTTAGTTTGAAAATCACTTGGGACTGTAATCATAAAAACAAGTCCTTGTCAGTTAATGAAATCAAGGACACAAATGAAGAGAATCCTATGTTGGATAAGAATAAAGACATAAATTACTACTCATGGCCATACATCTATATTTAAACTTTGATGTTTTTCTCTCCCTCACTCTCTCCCTCCCCTTATACATTCTCTACTATCATATTCATAAAATATACCTAACAATACCAACAGGTACCTACTAAAAATATTTCTTTGAGATTTCTGTATCCAGAAACATTCACTGTCCATTGACAAATAACTAATAACTATTTTCACCAAGGACCAATATATTGCTCCATCTTGCATTGCTATAACAAAATACCTGAGGCTAGGTCAATTATAAAGAAAGTGGATTTATTTGGGCTATTTGATTCACAATTTTAATGGCTGGAAAGTCCAAAGAACATGACATCTGGCGCATTAATGGAGCCCCTCTAGCTATATCAACATATCAGGGAAGATAGGTAAAAAGTTCTGTGTAGAAGATGCTAAACATGACATACCCTCCTATTGAAAGAACCCACTCTCATGGTACTAAGATGATCTTAGGAAAACTATATTGATTACTTCCAAGTGCACCTATGACCTCATCACCTGCAACTGGTTCCAACCTCATAAATTTTCCAGCATTGCATTGTCACCTGTAGTAGGGACAACTTTTCAACCACATGAAACTTTGGGGAACTGCATGTCAAAACAATAGCAATAGGTTATTTTAATATATTAAAAAACTGTATCTTAAACTTGAGCACAAACTGTATCTAATTTAAATTAGTCATCTCAAAATTGTATGATAAAAATTGTAAGAGAACATCAGTGTGAAAGTGAGGGAGAGGGAGGAAAAAAACACATTTTCAATGACAGAAAACCTCAGAAAGCACTCTTTCTTCCCAGAAAACCATCTTCACATTTCTGAGAACAGTGTCATTTGCTTTGCTCCGTGAGAACACACTTGACAAGCCAGGATTAAAGCACACTACTAGCTTGAGTGAGTGCATCCCTCCCAAAAGACTCCTCACTTCATGTGCTCCTCAACCACAGCCAAAGCACTTAGAGCAAACTCTAGCAAGTTCAATCATTTTCAGCTTCACAAAAGCAGAAAAAAGTATCCATATATGTTAATCTTCATAAAACAGCACCCAGAACATGCTTAGGGTGCTGTTTTTGTAAAAACAAGATTCCTCTATTTGCGCCTAATCTGCTTGCTGCAATATAACATATGCATAAAACAGTGCAACTGTGTTTGTTTTAATAAGGCCATTCTGAGCAGCTGTTTAATGATCCATGGTGTTAAATGAAAACTACAGGTGTTCCAAATGCAAACCTTATGGCCCAGGGCCCCCCTTATTACCACTCTACAATTAGCAGCCAACTGCTCTTAGGCTGTGTAAAGAATTGCCACCATCATCATTACATTATTTCTTCATTTTATTCTCTGCCTAAGTGTCTTCCCCCAAAGGAAAAACCTACTTGCCCTAATAGTGACAAAAGTAAAACAAAAGGAGAACACAAACCATTCCATGTCCAACCACAAACCAGCTTCCATTAAGGTGAAAAGAGACAATCAAAAAGCTTGGGCCCCTGAGGAATGGCCAATCGAGGTGCAAAGACCGACTGAAACTATTGGTGGTCAGGATGGTTTCGTTACGTGTTCTTCATGATTCTGTAAGCTTAATGCTTTGCTGAATCAAACTGCCCAAAAGCTATAGAACTGGACTGTTATGAGTAGTTTTTCTCTCTGCCAGGCTGGTCCCACCACCTTGACAGCCCCCCAAAATACACAGACTCTGTATTTGATATAAAGCTGTTGGTCAGTTACTTGTTTCTTATTGGCTAGCTCTCTCTTAATTATTAACCCATTTCTATTAATCTAAGTACTTCCACATGGTCTTATCTTACTGGAGAGAGGGGCTGGAGTTCTTCTCCCTGTCCTCCATCTTGGATCTCCTCCCTACTACTTCCTTTTCTGTCCCTGTCTCCCAGCCCCACCTATCTTGCTTTGCTATTGGCCAACAGTGCTTTATTCATTAACCAATAAGAGAAACATATTTACAGAATGACATCTCCCATCACTAGACCCTGTCACTGTCTTGCAAGGAGATGCTTTTTATACAACTATAATTTTCATCACAACAGCTTTCAATCAAGGTGCATACAATGAGCAGCAAAGTGGGAAGGTTTCTGCACCTCCCATGAAATTGCTGAATATAGCTATACCAATAACACAGTTAAGTACCCCTTTCATAACAATGCCATGGATAAATTTAATTACGGCTCAAGAACAAATTTATCTTTCCTTGTCAACGGGTATATTTTCTCCTAAACAACTAGCAGTTCTCAATTTTGGCCCCACATTGAAATCAGTAAACGTATTTCTGTGCAAATTCCATCCAGAACAGCTGAATTTGAATTTCTAGGAATGGGCACTAACAGGGCTGCTGAGCTGGAATTCCAGGGGGTCACCATTCCCACCACATTTAGCTAATCCCCAGGTTTATACTCTGTAGCACAGAATGAGAGCCACTGTCCCAGAAAATGAGTATTTTATAAGTCATTGCCTTTCCTTCTTCATTTTGGTTACTAAGAAGCTCAAAACTAATTGTACTATATTATAATAGTTTTTCTCTGCCAGAATTTCTCAACATAATTTCCCTTCTGGATCCCTTTGTATTAATGATTTTATCGGGAACTTAACAGCAAGTCACCAAACCTTCTTCCTGTGGATACAATTTCAACATAAACAAAATGAAAACATACTGAGAGGCATAAATAGATCAATAAAAGAATCTCTCACAATCACCTCAAACTTAGGATTTAAGGAAATGAGCTGCTATGTCCCCTTACCGAATGATTTTCCCAAAGTCTTCTCTATTGTAATAACACAATATATCACTTATTATTTAAATCATCTTATTACCTTATTGTTCAAGCTATCTGAGTCTCTCCTACATCTTTCATCCCACATAATGCAAACATCACAAGTGCTATTGTTCTGTTTCATACTTTTCCACAAATCAAGCAATAGATTCTTTTATAAAAATTGCATTTGCTTATTTTTATTTATTTTTGAGATAGGATCTCTTCTCTGTAGCTCTCACTGGCCTCAAAGTCACAATATGGCCCAGGTTGAACTCAAATTCATGTGGATCTGCCTGTCTCCATAGTTCTAGGATTACAGATGTGAGCCTCCAAATCTGTCTCAAGGCAGACTATTCTTATGAAAATTCATAAATTATCATATAATTCCCCTTGTTTTAAACTTCAGAATGGCTTCCCATAACATTTAGTCAAATGTAAGTTTTTGTTTGTTTTCAGTTTCTTTCATTATCTGGCCCAGTGTCCATCTAAGGCACCAGTTCTCAACCGGTAGATTGTGACCCTTCTGGCAAACCTCTATTTACAAAAATATTTGTTATGATTCATAATGGTTATGAAGTATCAATGAAAATGAGTTTATGGTTGGGGTCTTTGCAACATGAGGAACTGTATTAATAGGTCATAGCATTAGGAAGGCTGAGAACCACTCTAGAGTAACTTCTCATAGTTACTTCTGCACAAACTGTGAAGAGGTCCCATTTCTCCTCAAATATGCCTTTCTCATCAGGACATTTTAGCTAGCTATTTCCTTTGCCTAAAAACTTCTTCATCTTGGTTTTTGTTTTCTATCTGGTTCCTCCTTGCCATTCAGAAGTAAATCCTTATGTAACTTCCTTTGAGAAACCCTCTCTGGTCATTTAATCTAAGGTTTTGAACAAAATCACTCTCTAGTGCATATTTCTATTTCAATTCCCTGCAGACCATGTGCCACTATCAGAAATAATCTGCATCATTTTGTTCATCTATATGTTTCTTCCTACTCAAATTTCCTCAAAGATCTATGAGGGCAGAGGTCATGTCTGTTCCATTCACAGTATCCATAACAGCATCTGAAAAATAGTGGCACTGAGTAAATATTTGTTGAATGATTCAATCACTAATGTTTCCTTCTTCTTGTGAACCTTCAAACAAATGGAACAATGATAGTAGATTCTTCAAGCACAGGCAAGCAATTGGAATAGATGACTTTTTTAATGTCTCATCAAATATTAAGATTCTGTGATTGTCAAGCAAAGTCCCTGCATTTATACAATATTTTTCCATTTATAAGATTTTTCACAATCATCACTTTGAGTCTCTCAAGAACCTTGTGGACTTCCAAGGGTAAAACATAAATATAGATACAGAACTGCTTTATACTTTGAGTCAACATAGGGGAAAAATGAAAATTCAAAAAATGTCTTTGCTAAAAAAGAAGTTACTAACAAAAGCAATGCAGTGAGACTGTGTTTTAATTTTAAAAATGGCTGGAAAGATGGTTCAGGGAGTAAAGGCATCTGCCATTGAACCTGACAACCCAAGTTCAATACCTGGGACCCAAATGGTGGGAAGAAAAAAATCAACTCCCACAAGTTGTCTGGCAGGATGCGGAGAGGACAGCATCTGGTGGAACTTGCTGGTGTTCATCTGTCTTGGTTGTAAGTTATTTCTCCCTGAATAAACACCTACTCGGCCTATTTGTTTATCCTGTTAAACCATGATAGAACAAGAACTCCTGAGCATATTGGGAGTAGAGGGGAGTTTGGAGAAGGAGTTTGGAGAAAGAGAAGGGAGGAGAGGAGAACATGTGGGACCAGGAAGATTGATTGGAGGATAAAGAGACGAGAGTGGGAAAAAAAGAGATACCACAATAGAGAGAGCCATTATAGTTTTGAAGAGAAAACTGACTCTAGAGAAATGTTCAGAGACCTACAAGGATGACCCAAACTAACAATCTGAGCAACAGTGGAAATGCTACCTTATATGCCTTTCCCTGATAATGAGATTGATAACTAACTTATATGCCATCATAGAGTCCTCATCTAGTAGCTAATGGAAACAGAAGCAGACACCCACAGCTAAATACTGAGCTGAACTCCTGGAATCCAGCTGCGGAGAGGGAGGAGTGATAAGCGTTCAAGATCAGGCTACAGAAACCCACAGAGACAGCTGACCTGAACAAGGGGGAACTCATGACCCCCCCCCCCAAGCTGGCAAACCAGCATTAGACCGACTCAGATTCCTGAACATGGGTCTCAGCTAGAAGGCCTGGGCAATCTAAGGGACCTCTGACAGTAGAACCAAGATGTATCCCTGGTGCACAAAAGGACTTTGGGTGCACATTCACCATGGAGGGATAGTCTCTTAGCCTAGAGGCACGAGGGAGGGCCTAGACCCTAGTCCAAATGACTTGACAGATTTTGATGATCGTCCTGGAAGGCATCTATCTCCCTTCCTGTGGAGTGGTTGGGGTGAATGGGATGGGAAAGAGGGAGAGGGAATTGGGAGTGATATGTAAAATAAGGAATATATATATATATATATATATGTGTGTGTGTGTGTGTGTGTGTATGTATGTATGTATGTATGTATGTATGTATGTATAACAAAACAAAATGAAGAAAGATAACTTTTTATCAATGATGTTAAAACTTGAGGGAAAATGATTGGAATTGATAACTCTGTTCTGTCATAATAATGCCTAAATGATAAATAAAAGAAATTGTTAAACACATGTCCAAAAACAAAAATGATATGATATATGTTTTGAAACAACATGAATGTATACCTACTTGCTTAATTCTGTATAGATAAAGAAGGGCTCTGGCTGCTAATCATTGAGGCTGCAACCACCATGGCCTGGCTCCCTCCCTCACCTACTCCTTACATCCCCTGCTGGGACCTGCATCCCTTCCAGGATTTTGCTTCCTATCTCCCCTAAAACGAAAAGAAGTGTCCCATGTCTGATTCCTCTCATTGCTGCTCTTGCATCCACCCATTTTCAGGCCCTGCCCTCATCTGGAGCTGGATTCCAGCAGGTAACAATCTCTATGATCTGCTAAGAACAGATCCTGAGGTATTATATGTACCTAGTAAAGGCAAATGGCTAATACTGTTTTGTTACTATTGAGATTTTAGGCAGTGGTAGTAGTTGAATCCGTGGGTCAGTGAGAGGGAATCCCCAAGTCATTCAGATTTGCTGGTGCTTTTTAGATTCCTAAAACTAAACAATTCATTTGATGCATGGGTAGTAGTAGAGCTAGGGTTTTCAAGTTGCTCCCTCTTTATCTTCTCTTTGTAATCTACTTTCTTTGGACAACTGGAGAATTATTCTTAAATGAATGTCCACACTCCTCAGTCTTGCATGCAATGTCTTAAATGATTTTGCTCTTTATTTCTCCAAACCTTGACATTTGCTGCAACTCACAATTACATGTACTAGTTATGGATGTGTTATAGCTGTACCTCTGAGAGATTATGCTTGCTGAAACAACTTTAAATGAGAATTCTCATTTGAAATTGCAGGTCAACAGAAATATACCTAAGTGGTAGTAGACGTAGGGAGATAATTTTAGGAGTTATATTTTGCAGTATTATATTCATCTATCATTGTACATTTCCTGTTTTCTAAATAAGGTCATATAGGGATTTCATTCATTTCCCTTTACCTTTCAATATGTAAAATGTACTCAGATCGTAAAGGCTCCAAGTGTTTTCTGAACCCCTTTGATGTCTTGCTAGCTCATTGAGCAGGGTACTTTAAGTCTGCTTTAACTTTAACCTCCTTTTTCATGAACGAGATGCAGCCAGGGAAGATGTTCTTCCATAAACTGAGGCAGGGTTGTGCAGAGGCCAGAGGCAAGTTCCAAGTCAATTAGCACAACATCAGAAGCCAGGCCCTTTGGGAAGTATCCTCAGCCTGATGGGTTGTAAGGTAGAGGATCTGGGCATGCTTCACAGCCTCCATTTCTGCTTGAAGTTTGTTCCAAGGACAGTTACATACTTCAGAAGTCTGGCTCATTTGTTGGTTCACACTTTAATGAATACTATCAATCAAAGCCATGCTGCTTGCTCATAACTGAGTTTATTGTTGTTTTTCTGAAATGCTTTCTTTGCCTGTTTAGCTCCTAAACAGAATTCCATACTGGAGACCATATTGAAAACACTGTTCTCTCCTCCTCCTCATCCTCCTCCTCCCCCCTTTTTTGTAAGAAGCCGCATCCCAGTTTCCTCCTAGTTCCACGGGTCACTTCTGCCCCTGGCTCCACCCCCAATGTGCGTGGTCAATACCGCAGAAGCATACAAAGTGAGTATCTCACTACAATTCCACTTTTAGTCTAAATAAAAGATTTAGGCTTGATACAAAACTATACATAAAACAGTGAATAACAATTGTGCTCTAAGAAAAGGAAAATAGAGAACAAAATGACCTACATATCTAGTCATAGAGTGAAGGCATAAAAGAGTTTACAATAGAGTTGTCCTAAGATTAAAAGCTTAAGTCTAGTACCTAATATATCTAACTAGGAAGAGAGAATAATAGTTGTGATAGTTTAATCTTCAACCTCATCAAGACCTGAGAAGGAAAATAATACTAAGATAGACAGGAAGTGCGGATGGGCAACTTCCAAAAGTTGCAGCGAGGACAGAAACAGCAAGCTACCTGGACAGTCACCCAAGGTCTCACAGCAACGTTGGTACACCCAGTTTGGGCTAACCACAACAACAGCAGGGATGGAGAAGGGCTGTCTTACCCTGACTTGGCAAGGTTCAGCAGTCTTCTATGTTGGTCTCCTGCAAGCACATAGGACAGCATGTCCAAATCAGTGGTCAAAGTGAGGACAGTTCTTTTCACAAGAGGCCATTAGCCGAAGGGAGGATGAACTCCAGAAGGAGCAACAACAGTGTCCAACATATTTTCAGGAATTTGCATGGTGCTGTCAGGAGCAACAGTGTCTCATGTCAACGGAGTACTAGTATTAAAACATTTAAATATCATGTTCTGCATGTCTATGAAGTGATTAAAGATTAAGCATCTATGTCAGACTAATCTCATAGGTAAAGAAACATGGGTGAAGATAATCTGTAAAACTCAGGAACTTAGCTAAAAAACGGATTGAAACATCCTTGAGTAAAGCAGGGACAAATACCTAAAAAATATAACTATGTACATATATATACATGTAAATACCTAAAACAGAGGTAGAGTAGAAATGTCTATACCAGAGGTAGAACCATAAAAGGCAGCATGATAAAATATCCTAAATTGTATCAATATACAAAATGTCTTGAACATAAGTATATATACATAGAATATAGTAAGAATAATGTACATAAAACATCATAAGTGGAAAAATTTTACACAATATGACAATATATAATATACAATTCTTCAGGGAAGAGAATATAAACTTAATTTTACATAGGTTAACACAAATAAGAATATATAACAATGTAAGCTGTATAATACTAATATCTCACTCTTACTAAATAATTCACAAGAAGATACTCTAATCTACCTATATACCATCTAAACCATACCTTTCCCAACCATACCTTATTCCTGTCTAAAAGATAAACCCGAGTCTAAGCATCACCTTTCATACCCAACCCACTTTTCCTGGATGTATTGTGTTAAGGATTGGTTGGATTTCAGATTTTCTTTGGTCAATGAATCTATTTCCTCTAGTTTATCTTCACCAGCTGAGATTCTGTCTTTGACCTCTTGTATTCCTTAGTTCCTGATCATTTGCCCAGTTTTTCTATTTCCCTTATTCCCTCAGTTTCTGTTTTCTTTATTGTCTCTATTTTAGTTGTCTGGTCTTGAACTGTTTGAATTTTTTCCTTCATGTGTTTGATTGTTTTTTCTTGGCTTTCCTTACTTTCTTTAAGAAATTTGATCATTTATTGCATTTTTGGCTTGGTCTTTTCCTTTACTGTTTCCAATTATTTTGGTTTTTTTTTTCTTCCATTTCTTTAAGGGGTTTTCTCATATCATCTTCATTTTTAAGAAGTTATTTTTTAAGTTGTTCTCTTCTGCTTCATCTGCTTTGGTGTGTTCAGGTCTAGTTGGTATAGAGTCCCTAGATTCTGGTGGTATCATGCTTGTGTTTCTCTTGTTAGGTGTTTTCTTGTATTGCCATCTTCCCTTCACTTCTTCCAGTGGGTGCAGGTGAATTGTCTCTTTCTCTACCCTACTTTCTCTGTGGATGTAGCTGGGTCAGGAGTTTGATGTCTGTAACTCTGGATGATCTTTCTGGCTGAGGGCAGGTGATGGTGCCCAGAGATCAGGTGAGTGCGGCCTCAAGGTGGTGCTGCATGGATTGGCAGGCCCTGTGAGCTCAGAGCAGACCCAAGAAGTTCCATATAGGTGGATGGGTTGTTGGATGGGCACTCTGGCCCAATGCTCACCCCCAGAGCAGCGGGCCCAGCAGGACAAAGTGTGGGGGGGAAGGCAGGTTCTGGGTGGTGTATGGAGCAAAGTACAAGGACTGTACTATCCAGAGACTGGATATAGGGGGTGTGTGGAGCAAGATGCAGAGCTAACCCAAGGAGTTCCCTAGGAAGGGTGAGGGGGATTCAGCCTAAACTGGTCCCACACTTACCTCTGGCAGTGGGCCAGAGATGTGGTCCAAAGATCAGGCGAGTGTGGCCTCAATGTGGTCCCACATGGATAGGCGGGTCCAGGGTGCTCAGAGCAGACCCAGGAAGTTCCACAGAGTCGGAGGGGTTGTTGTACTACACTCTGGCCCAATGTTTACTCAGAGCAGTGGAGCAGCCCACCCAGTAGGACAAATCAAGAATTATCTTTCATAACCATATTTGCTCATCAATCCCATAACCCAATTTTTAAGAATCTAGAGGCAAATGACAGCCTGTCCCCAGGCTGGTAGCTCTGCTTCCTTCAAGGACTGTAGACCAAAACAAAATTTCCAAACCAGCTTGGACATATTGCCGTGTACCACACAGTATATTATTAATTCTTACTGGTCAGAGTATCTAGGAAAAGTCCTCAATCCAAAGCTTCTGCAGTTATTATTCAAATTCTGTCACAACACAGAGTTATATTTTATATCTTCATACAATACTTTTATCATCTTTCTAGATTATGCTTTGCCCATCAGTAGTCTCTGTGTAGGGCTGGTAAGTAAGGGCAGTAGTAAGTCCTTGTGTAGGGCTGAGGTAACTCCAGCTAATCTAACTGCACTGCTGCATATGCCATGTAATTGCCTGAGTGTATAGTGGGAAGAGGCTTACAATCCGAACTGTGGCCAATTCCTCTAGCTCACCAAATCTTGTTGACCTTTTAAAATATACTTTGCTTTGAATATCTCGTTCTTGTGTAAGTATCATGACAGGTGTTTCAAGAATGGCTCATAGCCTCATAAAGAGACCTCTGGCTTCTTTATGTGTGTCCCAACCTCCAAGATGTAAGGAGGACCTTCAAGTAGATAAGGCTATCTTCCTAAAAGCAGGAGGGATAGTATTGTCAGGACTTTCCTGGGGAAGCTTAGAAGCAGTACTCTTGGGACAAGGCACAAATGACTCAGAAGAAATTTTCCATCAATCCAATATGCCCAAGTTGTACAAATATTAAAAGTCTCCCAAGTATGTAATAGGTGAAGATGAAAACCAAAGGATGGCGTGGTGGCTGTCATTCAGCTCAGCTTTGCTGGATCTTTGTCAAGCAGCTGTGCTGACTTTGAGATGTTTGCCGTTCCCATCAGATATATGGCTGTGTCATCTCTCCCTTTTTGTTTGTAAACTTAAGAATCAACAGATCTTATTGTATAGCACATAGAGCACATAGTTCATTTCTCAGCCTCGTGTTCAAATTCTTTCTAACATAAGACCACCATTCTTTCCCTTACTTTCTTAAATACCATGTTTTGCTCTTTATTCTATCTGCAACCATAGAAATCCTGATCTGACAAGTCTGCACAGGAAGCCAGGATAGTTCAGTAAGCCAAGATGTTTCTCTTTCGTGTCTCTGTTATAAACTCTTGTTTCAACATAGTCTCTATCATTATTATAATTCTACAAAGACTAAAAAGAACATCAAGTTTCTAAAACTGTTTACGTTGCCTTCGGGAGGGTACCAAGACCTGTCATTAACTTTGTAATTGAAAATATTTTCATTGTTCATACTACTTCCATGTTTCTGAGACAAAACAGAAAACCTAATGATTCAGTCATAGTTTGTCAGCTTCTAAAACTTCCCTAAGTTTTTCTTCCAAAATGATTTGTTCCAGATCCAATATCTCATGCTCATTAGTACCACTCAAGTAAAAATTTGTATAGAAGACTCAACTTCTTATACAGTTAATTCTCCCAGGTAATCACTGTAAGTTTTATTCTTAATATCAGCTTTCACAGAATTGTTACATTGTCCCAGGTCTAGCCTTTGGTGGGAACCCTTAACAATGAGGAATTCAAACATTAAGCATGTCAAAAACATGGGCAAGATTTGTGCAGCAACCTCCAGAAAGGGCAGTGAAGGGTCAGTCTCAGTCACCTGAACATTGTGATCTTTTTCAAGCTGCACCTCCAGGACCCGTGGAATTGCCAATTACTCCTTTAGTTTGAGATACCATATACCCAATTACCCCTGGGGGTAATTAAGGCATTATAAATTAACAAAGGTTAATATATCCATCAATTACCAACTATGAGTATCTATTCATTAGATCCTATTAACAACATAATGAGAAAAAACAAACAAAGAAACAAAAAAAACCTCTGGATGATTCCTTTGACAATTATGTAGTTAAGACTAACAAAAATCAAGAGCCCTCCACATAATTTAGGAAGCTATATTATAGGAAACTCCATTGCCAAAATGTTTAAATTAAAAACAATATGTAAGTTTTATAATTTTGAGGCTGTGTGTATGTGCACACACATTCACAGATGCATATGATACAAAAAAAAAAATCTAACCAGAAGGGCACTGCTAGGCAATAAATGGCACAAAAGCTAAAAAAAAAAAAAAAAAAAAAAAAAAAAAAAAAAAGACAAAGAAACGGCTACGGGGGCGGGGGGGACGTGTAGAAGAGCAACATAGTAGGAGGGTAGAGCTCTGTGTACAGAAAAGGAAGTCTAGCACCCCACTTGAACTTGTTTGCATGCCTGTGGCAAAAAAAAGAAAGAAAGAAAGAAAGGAAGAAAGAAATAGCCTGTATCTGCAAGTTTCAGTAAAACCCACTGTTGTTTGTTTGAGTCAACATGGCATAGGACAGAAACAGCATGCACAGCATATGAGCTCTTAAAATAAAACAGACTAGACAATGGTAAGAGCTACAGGTATCTCCATTAGCCTTAGCATCCCAAAAATTCACAGCTTGAAGACTTCTGCGATGGAGGCTCTGGCCAATCTTATCAAGGTGTGAAGGATGATAAACTTGCCACAAGCCCTTGATTACATATATATATATGGTTTTCTTAAAGTGAAATGTAAAATCCACAGAAGCCAGGAAATTTTCCAGCATAATTCAGTTACTCTGGGCCTCTGAGCTATTGTTTTCTTCTTTACTTTCTTTTCTATTTTTTCACTACTTTTTCCTTTCTTAAAGCAGAAAATGGCAATTTAAAGGGAGAGATACTGTAATACATCCAGCTACATTGCTTCTGAAATCTGCAATCTTTAAGTGGGCCTTAAAAACAAACAAACAAACAAAAATACCCTGATCAAGGTAAAATAATATTGCAAGCCATATGCCAATGTCAGGCAGACACGCTGCAGCTGCGCTATCAATTAGAACATTCTAATACCCTGTTATGAAGACTGACACTTTGGAAGTAATTAAGTACTAGATATTTTTAGGTAATTGCTGCTGCAGGAATACACAATCTGTGCTATTGGGAGATCTTAGGCTTGATAGTGACTTCTTCCTTAGAGACTGCACTGTCTTAATTGACCCTAATCATTTCAACACCTATGGTGTTTTATGATTGCCTCAAGCACTGCAATTGGTCAAATGTGAGCTAAGGGGGAACTAGTGCCTCTCTTTTCTTCCCCCTAAGTATCATGAAAAGCAGCAGGGGCATATTGGAATATCAGATTTCAACCACAATGACAGAAACAGCCCATTGACATGCCAGATTCCCACTAAGAACATACATTACAGCAGCTAATCTCCTATAGTTAGTAGGCATTACTAGGAGGCAATAATTGTTTTGTGAACATCTTTTTCCATTGTGGTGGGGAAAATCTTACCTGACTGCCTTTAAGAATAACACATCAATATTGTGTGTTTCTATCATGTGATCAAGTTCTACACCACTCATATGTGAGAAAGGGGTTCAATATCAACAGCAAAGAATCCACAGCAGTATTTCTTTTTCCTCTAATTTTTGAGATAATATATAACATATATATGTATATATATAGATAGATAGATAGATAGAGATATAGATATAGATAGATATAGATATTTACATCATTCCGCCTTCCATTTCCCACTTCTAAATCTCCCATAAACCCTTCCTTGCACTCTGTCAAATTCATGGCCTCTTTCATAATTAATAGTTGCATACATATATGTACATATACAATATTCATAAATATAAAATGTTCAGTTTGTATAAAGTTACTCATATATATGTTTTTCATGGCTTAGCCATTTGGTATTGGGTAACTGATCTGTGTGCTCTTCTCTAGGGAGGATTATTTCTTTATTCTTGGCATTCCTTGGTTGCCTGTAGTTCTGTGAGTAGTTTTGAGGCTTTTGGACTCTTCCTTGTGTATTTTGTCAGCCATAAGGAATCATACTATTAACCATCTAAAAACAAAACTAACCTATAAGACATTTAATTCTGTATATAAATATACATGTATGGTATTAACAAAGCTTTCTCAACTGAGCTAACAATGCTTCCTCCACGATCCAAAGACCACCCAACAAAAAAACAATAACAGGCATAAGAAGCCCTTTTTTGAATTCTTGGCCACAGCTTTTTAAGAGACTCCCAAAGCATTGAGCCTATTGCTATTGCCCTTAGGTGCCCTTCAGAGGTAGAAAATAAGTCCTTATAACTGAAAACACCATGACACAGGGCCCAGAGGCCAGCTGAGCTGGAACTTACCTGAATGCCCCCTCCCTGAGGACTAGCAGTCTTTCAAAGGAGGGAAGTAACCAACATTCCTTCCCAACTATATCACCTATGAGTCATAAGACCAGCATGGCATGCTTACCCTAAGGGTGCAATAGTGAAAAACTTAGCTTGCTAATAACCAACAGCCCTCTAATTGGCCTTAGGATCCACCCACTAAGAGGGAAATCCTGCCTGGTACTGGAAACTGGTACTGGAAACAGAGCCAACAGCACAGTGCTAGTGAGGATAACATACAACTGTTAATTTATGGAATCAGCGAAATTCCTAACTACTTTCTAAATACTTGTCCTTATACCAACAGGTAAATGGAGTCCTTGCCCCTTGTCTTAGTTGGGGTTACTATTGCTATGATGAAACACCAACACCAAAATCAAACTGGGAAGGAAAGGGTTTATTTCTGTCATAGTTCCATATAGCAGTTCATCATTAAAGTCATGAGGGCAGGAATTCATGCAGTACAGGAACCTGGAAGCAGGAACTGATGCAGAGACAGGTGCTGCTTACTGGCTTGCTCGCCATCACCTGCTCAACCTTTTTTTATATATAGACAATTTTATTTATTTATTTTACATCCTGGCAGGAGTTTCCCCTCCCTCCTTTCCTCTAAGGCCCTGCATTCACCCTCTGTTCCTACACCCTAATAAACTCCTCCTCCATTTCTGTTTAGGAAAGGGCAGATCTCCCATGAGTATCAACAAAATATGTCACATCAAGTTGCAGTAAGACTAAGCACCTCACCTTGTATTAAGGCTGGGCAAGAAGACCCAGTATGAGGAGTAGTGTCCCAATTGCCAATAAAAAAAAAGCCCCTGTTCCTCTATTCATGCTGTTAGGAGTCCTACAAGAGGACCAAGCTGTACAACTGTAACATATATGCAGAGAGCCTCTATCAGTCCCATGCATAGTCCCTGGTTGTCGGTTCAGTCTCTATAAGCCACTATGAGCCAAGAGTAGTTGATTCTGTGGGTTTTCTTGTCATGTCCTTGACCCCTCTGTGTCCTACAACTGTTTCTCCCCATCTTCTGCAGGATTCCCTGAACTCCACCTAACATTTGGCTGTGGGTCTGCATCTGTTTCCATCAGTTGCTTGAAGACACCCCTCTGACAATTGGGCTAGGCACCAATCTGGTCACAGGAGATATCCAGTTCAGGCTATGTATCCCCAGTCGTAGCTGGGGTCTTCCTTGTAGATGTGTAGATTTCTGGGGAATTCTCTTGCTCAAGGTTTTTTACCTGACCCCCTAAAATGACCCTTTGCAGTATTCTGTTTTAGTACTCTCCCCCCTGTCACCCTTCCAACCTGATTGCTCATGTTCCCACCCCTACCCGTCCTCAGTCTGATCACGAAATCTCTTCTATTTCTGCTTCCCAGGGAGATCTGGACATCTCCCCCACCCCCCATAAACCCTCCTTGTTACCTAGTCTCTCTGGGTCTGTGGATTGTAACATAGGTACCCTTTATTTTACAGCTAATATCTACTTATAAATGAGTAAATATCTTGTTTGTCTTTCTGGATCTGGGTTCCCTCAAGATGATTTTTTCCTAGTTTCATCCATTTGCCTGCAAATTTCCTGGTGTCCTTGTTTTTAACAGCTGAGTAATAATTGTGTAAATGTACCACATTTTCTTTATCCATTCCTCAGCTGAGGGACATCTAGATTGTTTCCAGGTTTTTCAACTTTCTTTCTTATAGAACCCAGGACCACTAGCCCAGCAATGGGTATCACCCACAAAGGGATGCCCCCCCAACCACGCACAAATCAATCATTAATTAAGAGTGTACTCCACAGGCTTGCCTACAGTCCAATCTTAAGGAGGCATTTTCTCAATTGAGGTTCCTTCCTCTCAGATAACCACAGGGCAAGTCAAATTGGCATAAAACTAGCCAGCAGGCCCCTCATCAAAGAAACATATCTTTGCAATAGACCAAGACCACTACAGAAAACCATAACAACCAACATGCAGAGTTTTTGTTCCAGTCTCAATGAGTATATCCACAAAACACTCCCAAGCCTAAGGTTCAGAAAACATGCTGAAGAAAGGGCAGAGAGATTTTAAGAGCCAAGGAACCAGGAAATTTTTTGTGAGATAATGTCTCCTAGTAATGTCACAAATTCTATCTCTGCAGTCACCAATGTGACTGCCTAAACATGTGCTGACCAAGGATGATACAGCAGTACTTTTATACAGCATTATAAAGCTGGAAGCAACCTTAGGAGTTATCTGCCTCAGTGGAGCTCAACCTGGGCCGTAAATGAAAAACCTCAGAGTGTGTAGGGGTTACCCATGGCAAGTACAATTAGAAATGTAGGAAGAGGTAGGGTTCTAGTCACTGATGTATTTTAAATACGCTTTTAGAACTCGCCAGGCAATTCTGAGGTACAACTGGAATGGAGAAGTACTTACTCATCCAATCCCTTTATAGTTCATTATGAGAGGTCGTATGATTAAAAAATAAAAAACAGATGTGACACCCAAGGTCACACACTGAGCAGCAATTCTAAACCAATAATCAAGCCTCTAGACTTTTTTGGGGTGTTCTTTAGGGCATCATGAAATGCTGTTTCTGGTTAAAATGAGAGAGAAGGAAGGAGCATAAGGTCACACAGTCTGTACACAACAGAACTGAGACTTAAATTTATGTCATCTGATTCCTTAGTTTGAGTGCATGGCCAACAGAATCAGGCATAGCATCACAGAACTCTGGGACTAACCATATGGCCAGCATAGCACACAGAAGGGGCAGTGCATAGAAAGAGGCTAGATCTGAGCTAGACCTCAAGATAGAGGCAAGATTTGGAGGATTTAGAGGAACTGTTTTGCCAGGTTGAGGTCTTGGTTTAGGGTAGGAATGATGTCAATGAAGAAAATCTATAATGTATACAAGGGAATCAGTGACAGCCTGAGGTTTTTCCTTGTTTCTTTTTATTTTAATTTTGAAACCTTATGTGTTATTGTTGGGGAGGCAATGCACATGCCACAGTGCATGTGGCAATAGAAGGACAACTTTGGAGAGTCAGTTTTCTCTTTCCACTTTAGGATCCAGCAACAGAACTCAGGTCATCAGGTTTGCACAGCAAGGCTTTTTACCAGCTGAAACATCTGACACACCCAACAGCCTTTGTATTAGCTCCTTTTCTCCTTATTCTGATCAAAACACTGCTGACAAAAGCAACTTAAAGGAGGGAGAGTTTAATTTGGGCCTCCGTTTAAGTGTACAGGCAGGCAATGCATGCAAGCTGGTGCATAAGGCAGCTGACCATCCTGGATACATAATGAAAGACCAGTTTTACAAGAACTTTAAGTCTTTGAAGAAAGAAATTCGAGAAGATAGAAGAAAATGGAAAAATTTCCGATGCTCACAGATTTGTAGGATTAACATAGTAAAAATGTCCATCTTACCAACAGCAATTTATAGATTCAATGCAATCCCATCAAAATCCCAGCACAATTCTTCACAGACATTGAAAGAATAATAGTCAACTTCATATGGAAAAACAAAGCAGAAAAAAACCAGGATAGCCAAAAATCCTATACAATAAAGGAACTTCTGGAGGTATCGCCGTCCCTAACTTCAAGCTCTACTATAGAGCTATGGTAATGGAGTCAGTTTGGTATCAGCACAAAAACAGACATGTAAACCAATAGAATTGAATTGAGGACCCTGATATTAATCCACACTCCTATGGACACCTGATTTTTGACAAAGAAGCTACAATTATATAAAGGAAAAAAGAGAGCATCTTCAACAATTGTCCTAGTAATTTCTTTTATGGCAATTTCACTCCTGTAGTACCAGGAGCAACTAAGCATCACAAATTACATTAAGTCTTGAAGTGCTTTTAGCTTTCTTTAATCTCATATGATTTATGAACCTCTGTCTTTCAGAACACTGGTAACTTTGAAGACAATGGAATATATATGTATGTATGTATGTATGTATTTATGTATATGTGTATTTTTATATATATTAATATACATATATTTAGGAATATATTATATGTATTATATATACATACATACCTTCCTAAATTTTGTTTTGTCTGAAGTTCTCTTTTGATTAAGTTCAGGATAAGCATTCCAAGCATGCAGAAAAAAATGTGTTCTACTTCAGAGCATCATACTTGGGAGGACACACTCTCTGTCACACTGATTTTGACCACAAACTCAAAGCACTGTCCAGTTTTTCCACTATATTCTTTCATTCTGGAAACAACAACAAATAAGTCCATGAAGAAATAATGTGAACCAGGTATTACACAAAGTTCCTTATCAAAAGTCCAAGTTCTTATCTATTGACAATTCTTTCCTGTACTCTTATGTATTATGATGGCACAGAAGAATGCCATTCTGTCTCCATGCCTCTATTCACACATATTGGTTGGTACTTCTTTGTAAGAATGATTCTCCAATTCTCCTCATTTTTTATATATTTTATTTAAATAACATTGTTTCATTTATTTTACATACCAACTAGTTTCCCTTCCCCGCTCTCCTCCTGGCCCCTCCTCATTCCCTTCTACCCCCTCCCCATCCAATCCTCCATCTCCATTCAGAAAGGGGCAGGCCTCCCATGGGCTTGCACAAAGCATGGCATATCAAGTTAAGGAAGGACCAAGCTCACGCCCTTACATGGGCACTGATGGGAGATGTGATTCTGTAAATATGTTTCTCTTGTTGGTTAATGAATAAAGCCCTGATGGCCAATAGAAAAGCAGGATAGATGGAACTAGGAGACAAGGAGGATTCAGGGATATGTAGTATAGGAGAGTCAAGATGTAGAGACTTGAGAGAACAGAGGTCCTGACCCCCTCTCTGGTAAGATCAGACCACGTGGAAACACTTAGGTTAATAGAAATGGGTTAATATTTAAGACAGTGCTAGTCAGAAAATGAAAAGCTATTGATTCCTTCCAGACTAATGTGGTTTGATCAAGCCAGACCACCTGAAACAGAGTACCAGGTGATCCTACATTCAAAACAGCTGGACAAGCAGCCTTGTAGACTACAGCCAGGATTTCTGTATCTTCGTAGAATCCCCAATGACAGCGGCCCTTACCAGCAGGAAGTAGTTTGGAAAGAATGACGCCCAATTTCCCAAATATTGTCTATAAATGTTTGTTTTCATTTAAATGGACTTGGTTATAAAAAAAAATTTAAAAATTCTTTCAAAAAAAAAAAAAAGACAGAACTAGCCAATAAGAAACACTAGTAACAGGCCAACAGTTTTATATCTAATACAGGATCTCTCTGTGTTATTTGGAGATGTGGCTCTGGGACCAGGTTGGTGGTGAACTGCTCGCAACAGGGCAGGACCAGGTAATCCAACATGGAGAACAAGATACCAAAAGCCAGCTAGGTACCAGGAAGAGGTCCTGCTCTCAATGTCATAAGCCCTAATACATGATTGTCACACACATGCATAGGGCCTAGGTCAGTCTCATGCAGGCTCTCTGACTGCTGGTCTAGTGTTCATAAGCTCCTGCCAGCTCAGGTCAGCTGTCTCTGTGGGTTCCCCATCATGATGCCCCTGGCTAGTACAATCCCTCCTCCCTTACTTCCCCAGTGCTTGTCTGTGGATGTCTGCCTCTGCTCCCATCCATTTACTGGATAGAGTATCTCTGATGGCAATTAAGGAAGTCACCAGTCTGCTTACAGTCCATTCTCCTCATTTTTGATACTTTATATACTTGAATAGTTCCTATAGCTGGGAATGCCATTCACAATGAAGTCTGACAAAAATAGTGTAAAAGAAGCCTACAGCTATAAAATATGCACAGAAAGGGTTTGGGGTTTATAAGAGAAAGAGAATGTATGTGTACCCAGAGGCAAAGAAAATTAAAAAACCTAGTAAATCTAAAGAAAATCTTGGTAGTTAAACCTGGATGAAGTCTATCAAATGCAATTGTGCCTGGAAATAACCTCAAAATCCAAACCAGATTTTACTCTTGTTTCCTTGAAAGCACTGTGCCTGTTTCCATGTACAATCTCAAATTTCAAACACCAACATAACAATAATCTAATGTTGTCTCTGTCACCAGAAATATGGAACTCACTCAACATGTCATGACACTTGGATTTCTCAGAGCTCCAAAGATATATGTAAGTTCTTAGGGTGGGTAGGCATAAAATGAAAATAATGGACTACTATTTCCTGTAACAATTACTGTTCCTATAACAACAATAATACAAACTGTGAAAAACTTAATCCTGCTGAAATATAGGGTGTGTTAATGGTTCAGTTAGACAATTTTGAGATGTTTGAATAATTACAGCCTGATAAAACCTGAGCCAGGCTTTATTTTCATGGGATTTAAAAACTATGCTTGTTGATTCAAAGTGTTTTCTAAACTGGTAGATTTGGAACTGTGTTCAAACAAGTCTTAGGTGGTATATCTACCAAGTCTCCATCAAAATATAGAGAGAAGCCAGGCTTGATGGCTTGATATCCCAGCTAATCCCAGTTGCAGGAGTCTGCAACAAGAAGATCCATTGGTTTGAGGCCAGCCTGAACAATGTAGGAAGAACATATCTCAAAATAAAAATGAAGAAAGAAAGCACAGAGAGAAGAAGGCTCATCTTCTCCTAAGTAGCTTAACTGTTTTTCCTGTTTTCATCCTCTTTCCTAAACTGAGCTCAGATGGTCAGTCAGCTATGGGATGCCACTGAAGTTCTGGGGTTATTTTCTGGCTTCATTCCTCTCATGTTCAGACTACAATGCAAGCACTTCCTTCTGAAACTGAAAATTAAACTTAAAACAAGGCCAATGTCAACTTTTACTCAAGCTGTGTTAGAAGGGTTTTGTGTTATCTCAAAAACATAAAAGGTGGCATCTGTTTGGGAAAATAATAAAATGGTTTGGGGCATGAAAAGGCTTTTTTTTTAAACAAAGATCTTCTAAAATACCCAGAACTCGGGGTTTGTGTACACATATAAAACAGAGATTTCTTGTCACTTATTTTATTAGAACTTTTCAACCCTTTTTAAAACCTTTTCAAAGAGAGACCAGTATTATTTGTAACTGGCTTAAATGAATGGTTCGAATTCTAATAGCAAAAAGTGAATTCCCTAATATCAATCTGTACAATGTGTTCCTTACTCAACTGATATGACTGATTTGTACTAACAAAGCCTGACTTAATGCACCATGAGAATCTTGACTATTTGGTTTATTGCCATGTGGTTGAGTCCATTGTCTTCTTGAGAGAATTTCTGCTTGGGTTCCTAACAGGTCCAATGCAAAGGAATATGGGCTGTCTGTACATAAAACATGAGTTTCAAACCCATGACATATTGTAGACATAAGATTCAAATTTGCTATTGAGCTGCTGTAATATTGTTCAGTTTCTGAAATGACTTTGTGATCTTTAGAATGCTGGGTTTTCTAATGGAGCTCTTTGGCCTTGAACGTGCTTATTCACATTTGTCATATGCAGCCACATTCAACAACAGCAGAGTAAATCGGCTGAACACTGTGAGTTCCGCCTGCTGGAATGCTTCATCATTACACTCTGGCATCCTCAAATGCAATAAATGTGGAAATGCTGGATTGAAGGGCTTGATTTCCCATTTCAGTGGCCTCACTCCCTTTGAATTAATGTGGTGCAATTGAGTTCAGCAATAAAGCATCTTATGCAAACACAGAGAAAATAACAACTTCCTTCCTGTCCATATGTGAAATTGGCAAAATATCAGTAAGAAGGCAGTATAAAAGTAAAAATGATTTAGCTGCAGTGAATACGAGAAAGTAAATGGAATGCATAACTTATGACTCTAGCATATTGGGGGAGGTAAAATCTTAACTGAGTTAAGCTTTGGAAGAAAAACATTTTTCTAGAGATAAAGGCATAGACATAGTCTGCAAGTTTTCCTTTAAGTAATATTACTGATTACAAAACTGATTTGTTTCTATGCAGTAAAAATGTAGAAAAGACATTATTCAGTTCTTCCATTCATCACTCTAATGATCTTGCAAGTTCTTCTTTTCTAAGGTACCACTCCTATAGCCTGAAGCCATTTCCAGAGTGACCTGCAAGCTCTGGATTCAAACAGATCCTAATCAAGTAGAGAATTAAAGAAATATTGATTTGAGAGGTTTCATTAATGACCTTCCAAGTTCCAAACACATTTAGTAAAAACATGCTAATTGGGGCTAGAGAGATGGCTCATCAGTTATTGCTCTTGAAGAGTATCTGGGTTCAGTTCTCAACACCTACTCTACCTAATGTAGTTCACAACCACCTGTAACCACAGTTCCAGGGGAACTTGAAGCTTCCTTCTGTCTTTTCTGGGCACCAGGCATGTGCATAGCATATTCACACACACACAGGCAAAAGAATCATATACAAAGAGTAAATAAATCTTATAGAAAATGTGAATTATCCCCAGCTTTCATTTCCTTTTCAGTTTAATTTTCAAAACCACTGATGCAGGTTTTTAATTATCTGACTTCCACAAATACATCCTTGTACCTGTATAGAATTATTGCTGATAAACTACAGTGCTGTTCTCCTCTGACCTTCAAGAATATCTGTGCCCTTGATTATCAGCTATATCTTGGCCATCTACCTGAATTTCTTAGAATAGGTATTTCTGGATATGAAGTTGAATCTGTGACTAAGCTGGGAACATCCTAGCGCACTGGCTTACATTGTTCTTGATCTTACTACCACTGGCCAATCCTGCTGCCTTCCAACATTTTGCATATTATTTCATGCATTCCCCATTTGGCTTATAAGATCAACTTGTCTTTAATACTCTAGAGGAGAGTACATTTCTAACTTCCTTAATGTCACCATCTTTGAGCACACATCTTATCCCTTAACCACTTTTTTTGGCAACCTCACAAATTTCTGACTTTCTGTTCCAAGAATATTTTCCATAAGGCTAGAAATTTTACATCTGTATAATTTGTCAACAATTATACATCTAGCATCATTGATATTCAATACCTATGTTTTACAAAATAATGATTTTTTATATTTATTTTCTTCTCTGCCTCAACCATTTTAAAAATCTTGTTCACTAATAAAAACCTAGACCACCACAGAGTCCTCCATAAGAAACAGAAACCTAAATAATGTCAAAGGAAAATAATTAAATTTAATCACTGTAGTATGACTCTAATGGGTAGAAGGATTTATTAATAAACAAGAAAATCAGATCAGATATCCAATAAAGTTGGTCTTTCAGGAAAATTATACTCATACAAAGTACATAAATTGTTTTGTGTTAACTTGATTTGAATACCACTTACTACATGAATGCATCAAATTGTGACACTGAATCGTCATACAATTGTCCAATTACAATATATTTACGAGCTTATTTCTAAAATCCCTACAGAATAGCAAAGGCTAGTCTTGGGACTATTACAACAGTACTGAGCTATTTTTCTTGGACATGAAATGTAAGACTCAGAATCAAGACAAATAATATTCAATATAATATTTTAAAAGTAAAAATTAATACAAAAACCCAATGAACAAAGTAGCAAAATTTTAAAGACAATAAAAAGCATCTATGCATATTGGTGTCTGAAAAATGAAAAACTAAACCCTAAAATATTGTCACCTACTGTCCTACTTAAGGTTACTATTGTTATGATGAAACACCATGACCAAAGCAACTCAGACAGAAAATCATTTATTTGCCTTACACTTCCATATTGCTATTTGTCATTGAAGAAGGTCAGGACAGGAATCTGGAGGCAAGAGATGCTGCTTAGTGGTTTGCTCCTCATGGCCCGCTCAACCTACTTTCTTATGTAACCAAAGAACACCAGTCCAGGAATGGCACTACCCATAATCACAAAGTGAGAAAATGTCTTATGTCAGAATTTTATGGAGGCATTTGTGTCAAGTTGACATAAAACTAGTCAGGAGACCTAATTGTCCCTTGGGTTTTAAAATGATAGGTCCCAAGCAAAAGCTTGTAAATTTGAAGAAAAAAAAAAGACAGAAAAATCAAATTGTTCTATATAAAAAATAAGGTACATACAGAATAAAATCTAGCATTCAATGAATCTTAATAAAAGGGCATCATAGAAAGAGGCCAGAGGAAATGTCCATAGCAAAGAGTCTTTGTGTGAGAGATGTCTAGTGGGGGTATAAGTTTAAATATTGCTGTGTGTGATACAACTAAGTCTTAATATCAATGTGAAATCATCAACCCAATATCTATTTCTACCAGGAAGAATGACAGAATTCTGAGTCTTGTTTCAGAAAAAGCACAGGACAAGAGCAGAGGCGAATCAAAGGAGGTACAATGTTCTTCTTTAGTCAACAAAACCTACCAATAACACTATCTGTGTAGCTATTTCCATCTCTACTACCTTCATTATATTATTTCCTAAATAATCTCCTAAATTTCACCTGCCTTACTCTCCAAATCATTCCAAACAGCACAGCAAGTGAGCTTTCTTTAAAATTACTGTCACTTCTACAGCTTCAGAAATACTCCAATTCTTTAAGATGGCTCCATGGTTCATCCATGGCATCATTACCCCATTACAGTCACTGTGACAGATAGGGTAGACATCTTTGTTTTTAAATTGGTGTATTAAGTATGGCAAAGTGGAAAATAAGAATAACTATTGCACAAAGGAAACAAGTTAAAAATTCAACAGCCATACTAAAAGAACAAGGGAATAAATAGAAACTAGTCAAGTACAAAATCTTCCTTGTTACACTCAACTTAGGTCCAGATAAATTCATGGAGTTTTGGTGTATTGTTTTCATTATTTTGAAGTTTAAGTCAACACTAAAGTGATATTCAAGAAACTCTTGAGTTTCTTAACTGTGAATAAACTTTATAATTCTCCTATAAGATTGAATTCTGATTATATGTAGAGCAGAGAAAAATAAGTAGATGATTCTTTAACCAAAATCTTATTTACATTATATGAAATATTCCTTTCTCATCTTCAAATGAAATAGATTACTTTCATTAATTTATTTGTAAGTTGTATGGTTTTTCCGCCTGCCGCCACTGGTCTTGTCCCGCCGCCGAGCCAGCCCCAAATAATGCACACCGAGACTCTGTATTTGATATAATCTGTTGGCCCATTACTAGTTTCTTATCGGCTAGCTCTGTCTTAATTATTAACCCATTTCTGCTGATCTATGTATTTCTCTTACCGGGGAGCATACTGCTTTCTCCAGACTCTCCATCTTGACTCCTTACTACTTCCTATTTCCTCCTTGTCTCCTAGTCCCTCCTATCTTCCTTTCCTATTGGCCAACAGTGCTTTATTCATTTCCAGTATGAGAAACATATATACAGAATGACGTCTCCCATCACTTATTAATGCTCATTAGTAAAAGATATGTATTTCAACTTTCTGTAGCCTTGGACTGATCACAGGGTTATAGGTCCATCAAAACCTGTAATATACTTTGGATCTTAAATATCTCCCAAAGTCCTAAGTGCTAAAGTCTTGGTCACAAACTTAGAGCTATACAAAAGTGATAGAAACTTTAAAATGTGAGACTTGGTAAGAGGTTTCAGTCATTGAGACATGCACTCAAAAAAGACTATGGAACCCTGGTCATGAGGATATGTCCCCCATGATGTTTTGCCTTACCCAAAGTTACCAGAGCCAATCAAATACGGTCTACAATTTCCAACACAGTTTTTTTAAAAAAAATCTTCTCATACGACCATCCAAAATCAAGGTACTGGCTCTTTCCAAAGGGGGGAAAAAAAAGCTGTACGCTGTACTTCTCAACAGGCATGGTGGTGGTGATATGTTCCTTGTGATTTATTAAAGATTGCCTGAGGATTTAGAAAGCAAAGCCAGCCTCAACCTATAGAGATCAGGCAATGGTGACACACACCTTTAATCCCAGCAGCCAGAAGCTAGGAGATGGCACACACTTTTAATCCTAGGACTCGGGATTAAGAGGAAGACAGACCTCTGTGAGTTCAAGGCCACCCAGATCTACACAAGATTGATCCAGTCCTAAAGAGAAACAGTTCGCACAAAGATGATCTCAGCACCTGGGATCATACACCTTTAACCCTAGCACTAGATGGACATAAAAGATGGGACCAGGGTCTTCTGTAGTCAGTATCAGGGATTCATTCTCCAGCCACATTGAGGATAGGAAGACACTGAAGTCTCAGGATTCTCCAGTAACACTGGGGAGAGGCTTAAGTCTGAGGTTTGGTGGAGCCAGGATCACAATTCAGTCTGAGGTAGAGTGAGAGCTAGTGTCCAGCTGGTTTGCTTTTCTGATCTTCATCTTGAAGTTTGAACCCCAATATCAGTCTTGGGGTCTTTTATTTTTCATGTTATAGCTGAGGAGATGGATCATTGGGAAAGAATGCTTTTGTGCAAGTGTGAAGATCTGAGTCCAATTCCACAGGACCTACATGAAAGGCCAGGTGTAGCCACCGTTGCACATAGCTCCAGGACTATGTGGACCAGTAAGGATCACTGACCATCAACCTAGCTCTGTGTACAAACAAGAAGCCTTGTCTCAAGGGTATAAAGCAGAATGGGATACTTGGCACCCTCCTCTGGCCCCAATGGGTTCACACACATTGCAAATACTATACACATACCACCACCCCCAACACACACAGACACAGACAGACAGAGACACATACAAACACACTGAGTTTACTGGCTCTTTCATTTGGATTTTATTTTACAATATTGTACTTCGGGGCTGACCTAAATTTCTGGAATTATGTTGTCCAATACAGTAGCTACCATTGCTTAATTTGGACTTAACTGCAACTAAAGATAATTCACAATTATATTTCTTGATGTGCTTGCTCCTTTTCAGAGGCTTACTAGCCACATGCCAGGAGAGGTGTTTATAGAGGACAGGGAGGATACAGAATATTTCCATCATCACAGAAAGTTTGACTGAACAGAGCTGCTCTAGCATAGCACAGAGCCCCCACTCCTCTCCTAGTAATGGGATTCAAATGAAGCTCTAATTCCTCAGCTTCTCCCTCCTGACAACTCTGAAAAGATTTAAATATTGAAATAAATCCCCTACTACACCTAAGCTTCAGTCAAAGGGGAGACTCTGACAGTTTCATTATTAGCTTATCAACTCACTTCATGATTTTCAAAAAAATATTATTCTAAAATCCCATTTATCCAGACCATATTTAGTAGCTGTTTGAAGCCTATTCATTTAATAGAAACTGACTTCCAGCGCATGACTCCTGGCTCCTCGTCCCCTAATGTGTTCTATATGCAGCAGCGCTCACAGTTGTGTCCTTTCCAGGAAAGCTTGCTTCTTTCAGCTGCATTCACAGGCCCATTTAAAAGCATGCTTGGCCATTGGCTTTATGTTTTCACAGTCACAGAAAATTACTTCTTTCACCCGAATTTCATTTCTTTCTTTTTTGATCTTTTTAAGGAGAAGACTGTCTGCCAGGGCAATAAAGCATGTGTGCTCTCTGCAGCTAGATAATTGAAGGAGAAACACTGACAGGCATATTACTATATCAATAATGTACTGTCCCCACAGACAAAAGGCAGAGGTTCAGACCCACCGCAGGTTAGATGCAGGTCTTGATCTGTGTTTCCAGAAGTGAGAATGTGTTTGGCTTAATCCATGTGATAACGATCATTTGTATAACAGCTACCTGGAAGAGGGTGTCATCTGTTGCTAAACTGGGGTTTTACTTGTGACCAGGACTGGGGATGATTTTGTTGTCAGATTGCAGTTTAATTTAGTATCTGATGCTGATGGGCAGAAAATGTAGAAGGATTTAAAACTGTTAGTCATGTGTTTAAACTCCTTAACCAAACAAGGTTTAGATCATATCTTTTGAAAGAACTATACAGTTTTTTTCCCTGTATCCCAAGGATAATAATGCATTTTGAGGTATAGATCTTGTCAATCTCTCATCCCACACCTATAGAGCAGATATCATTATTTGGTCACGGCCTCCTTCCATGCTGTGTTCAGATGATGCCCAAATGACTTCTTACTACATGGCAACTACCATTCATTCAGAATTGGTCCCAAAGATTAAACCTATTTATCATCTTTGCTCCAGAGATGTCCATGAATCAAGCAGCAGATTACTTCTGAAAAGAATATTGTTATGATACTGACCGTTTCTTGAGGTCACAGGGAACAATCAACTTAAGGACAAGGCTTGAGGCAAATCAAAACATGTGTCTGAATATTCCCCTGACATAGGCAGGCTAAGGATTGATGGTAATAAAGACAGAGAAACATTACCACCATGGTGCTTGCTCTACTCCTGCCTTTAAAAGCTGTTAGAAGTAATGTGCTTTACACCAACTGAATGGATATTTCTGCACCTCTTTCTACCTTTCTCCAGAATTCACAAACTAATTTTACCTTCCTTGTGACCTCCTCAAAAATAGGGTCCAACATAATCAACTCATTTTACCATTCAGTAGAAATGACTGATCAAAAGTAAAGACTGGATTCAAATAGTGAGGGGCCATTATGTTGGAGGTGTACTTTTCATTCACTGGAAAGGATCATCCTGGCTTGTCCTGGCTTGGCCATAGATACTTTAATGCCTTTCTAGAACCTTTGTCCACAACCCATGCAAACGCTTTAAGTTCATGACACTTCAGAACAGGGTATTACTCTAATTGTAAACACTCAAAATTTCTCCAATCACGATTCCAAAAACCACAATAACCAATCACCTTTCTCCTCTTTTTGTTTCAGAACTTCTACGTATTTCTTCCTCATACTATGGCAAACATCTGTCTGTTGGCTTTGACAACAGCTGTGATCTGCTTCATGATAAACTTAAAAAAAAGAACACTGAAATTGTTGTTGGTCCATATGGCAATTAGCAGGTATGTGGAGACAGTTATCATGAGTAATCCTTTGTCTCCCCTTATCTGTGATATCAGTTATCACCAAGTTCCTTCATCATAAATCTCAAAATTAGTGCTTCCACAAAAATTACAAAGATCACAACAGAAAATAATGAAACTAATACTAAAAGATAATCTACATAGACAGACCATGAGCCAAACTAACAAAAATAAGAGATTAGAAGTCATGAAATTATAAACAAGGGGGAGGCTATTACAATAGATACCCTGTAATCCAGTGAGTGATTAGGAGAAGTTTTGAGAAATACTACAATAAACTGGAAAACCTATCCTTGGGAACATAAACTACTTAAACGAATCTATAACCAGCAATGAATGAGATAAAAAAAATCCTTTATTAACAGTCTGTCAATAAAGAACTGCTTAGGACCAGATGTATTTACTGCCAAGCTCTACAAAACCTTTAAAACAGCAATGCTGCTCAAAGTATTCTATTAAATAAGGAAAGGATTGATTCTGTGCATCCAGTATGACTCTCAAAAAAAAAAAAAAAAAAAAAAAAAAAAAAAAAAAGAACACAATCCAAAAAGGAAACTAGAGATAAAAAGAAATAAAATCCTTCATGTTCATGAACATACATGCAAAATGCCTAGTAAAATAGCTGCAAATGTAATTCAATAGCATATTTTAAAGATCACAAACTACTATCAAGTTTGTTACACATTGAAAAGCCATGGATCATTCAATATTCACAAATCAACAAATACAGCACATCCAAAGACTCAAGGACAAAAATTACATTATTATCTGAATAGACCCAAAAAGGAAGCCTTTGGGAAGAAGTACCCTCCATGATAAATGTCCTAAATAAGTTAAGAATAGAAGGGTAATACCTCACATGATAAAGTCCATATCCAGCAAACTTATATCCAAAGTATACTAAATAAAACAAAGTATTTCCTCTAAAATCTGAAGTAATAAATGGGTGTGCATGTTCTTCAATATTATTCAATAAAATGTTGAAATCCTTATCCAGTGCTATAAAGCAAGTATACCTGAAGAAAAGGAAGTCATCTAATTAACCCTGTTTAGACAAAATTTGATCCAATATTTATGAGACCATAAAGACTCCACCAGAGAACTCTTAGAATTTATACTTACCACAGTGTATACAAATGTAAAATCAACATATAAAATCTATGTCTTTCCCATATACCATGCTGAGGAAGAAATTATAAAAACAATCTCATTTTGCAATAGTTGCAATAAAACAGAATAATTAGGATAAATCTAACCAAAGAAATGAAAGATATGTATCAAGAAAATTAGAATTCCAGGGGAAATAAATTGGAGATACAAGATAGAAGCACCTCTTATATTTATGGGTTAGCATAATTAATATCAGGAACATGACTACAACTATATATTAAATACACAGATTGAATATAATTCCCATATAGTCATTAATGACATTTTCACAAAAGTTAAAAATAATCTCAAAATTTTTATGTACACATAAGACACCTGAATAGCAAATACCTGAGTAAAAGAAGCAATGTTATATCTTCTTTTAAGTATGCTACAGAGCCATAGTAACAGAAGGGCAATGGTACCAGCACAAACATAGACATATAAATAAACATAATTGAGGGCTCACTAATTAACTCACACTGCTATAGCCATATGATTCTCAAGAGTGGTACCAAAAAACCTACATTGAAGAAAAAAGATTCTTCAAAAACTTATATCAGGGAGACTAGACATCCACATGTGAAAAAAATTAAACTAGATCCTTATCTTTCACCCTATGCAAACCAGTCCAAAACAGACCAAACACATCAGTGTTAGACATGAAATGTTCAGTGCTAGAGGAAAACATTTCAAAATAGAAGCATAGTCAATAACTTTCTGAATAAGTCTCCAATGGCTCAGGAAATAGTGAGACTTAACAAATAAAACTGCATGAAGCTAAAGAGTCCTCCACACCACATGAAACTGTCAACACAGAGAAGAGACAGCCTACAAAATGGGAGAAAATATTTTTACCAGATATTCATTTAGCAAGGGATTAATAGCCAAAATATATTTTAACTCAAAAATTAAGTGCCATGAAAACAAATACACATACCTATCACTTGTTTTTCTCATGGGTGATATCTATATATTTTAAATACATGGATGTATAAGGGGTATTAATTGGGAATATGAAGTAAGCCAACTGGAAGGGGAAAATTAGTATATTAATGCATCATATACCTGTATGAAGAAACAGTGTATTAGTGCATTATATACCTGTATGAAATTTTTATAGTGAAATTCATTATTTTGTATAGTTATTATACACTATGAAATAACACTGATATTTTAATAAATAAATGATTTATAAAATATAAAAGTAGACAGTTGACTACCAGGTGCAGGCCACGAAGCAGCATCACCTTGCCCTCGGCTCTGCTTCCCACCAATACGCACGTCTCTAGGGGCTCCGCTCTGGCAGAAAGCATTTGCCCCTGGTCACTGGAACTTCCATTTTTGGTTGAGAACAAAAAGAAGATGCACCTGGACTTTCCATGGATCTCTCTGCATTTTTAAAGCATCGGGAGGAGTTGGGTTCTGTAAGTCACTTCTGCCTTCCTCCATGGAAAACTTGTACCTTCCCTAAGTGTTTCCTACAGAAGGCACCAGTGGAGGTTCTTTAAGCTACCAAAAATTGCCCAAGCTTGGGTGATATCAGCTCTGTCAAGTGTCCATGATACTGGGCCCAATGGGAGGTTAAGGCTATGTGGTCAAATTTTGTGGCCTACCCTGGTCCTGCTCAACTGTGGACATACAAAACCCTCTCCGACTGCACAATTCATGAAGGGGTTGCTGGTGTTCATTTCATTTATACTAGAGAAGGCAGGCAGAGTGGTGAGGCTTTAGTTGAACTTGAGTCAGAAGATGATGTAAAATTGGCTCTGAAAAAAGACAGGAAAAGCATGGGATGCTGATATATTGAGATGTTCAAGTCACACAGAACAGAGATAGATAGGGTGTTGAAGCACAGTGGTCCAAACAGTGCCGACAGCACCAATGATGGCTTTGCGAGGCTTCGGAGACTCCCATTTGGATGCACAAAGGAAGAAATTGTTCAGTTCTTCTCAGGGTTGGAAATTGTGCCAAAGGGGATCACATTACCTATGGACCCAGAGGGAAAGATTACAGGGAGGTGTTGATTCAGTTTGCCTCAACAGTTAGCTGAGAAAGCTCTAGGGAAGCACAAGGAGAGAATAGGGCACAGGTATTTTGAAGTGTTCAAGAGCAGTCAGGAGGAAGTTAGGTCATACTCAGACCCATCTCTGAAGTTCATATCTGTGCAGAATCCTGGGCCGTACGACCAGTCTGACACAGCACGGAGTTACATTGGCATTATCAAACAGGCAGGCTTGGATAGGATGAGGTCTGGTGCCTATAGTGCAGGCTATGGGGGCTATGAAGAATAATACAGTGACCTCAGTGATGGCTATGGCTTCACCATTGACCTGATTGGGAGAGACCTTAGCTACTGTCTCTCAGGGATGTATGACCACCGATAAAGAGACAGTGAGTTTACAGTGCAGAGCACCACTGGCCACTGCGAGGGCTGCCCTACAAAGCAACGGAGAACGTCATTTACAACTTCTCTCCACTCAACCCCGTGAGAGTTCATACTGAGATTGGTCCTGATGGAAGAGTGATGGGAGAAGCTGATGTTGAGTTTGACACCCATGAAGAAGCAGTGGTAGCTATGTCCAAGGACAGGGCCAACATGCAGCACAGATACATAGAACTCTTCCTGAATTCAACAACAGGGGCTAGCAATTGGGCTTACAACAGCCAGGTGATGCAGGGCATAGGAGTTTCAGCTGCCCAGGCGACTTACAGTGGCCTGGAGAGCCAGTCAGTGAGTGGCTGTTACCGGGCCGGCTACAGCGGTCAGAACAGCATATGATTAGTGTAACTAGGAGCATTTCAGTTATTTCAATCAAAAATTTCACAGGCAGCCAATAAGCAGTCAAGAGCAGTTTAAACTCTAGAGGAAGCTGGGGCACCCACTTTGTACTCTGAGTTTGTGAAATCTGGGTTAAAAAATTACTTCAGTGTTTCTCATGCAAACTTTGCTTCTAGTATGTAATATTGAGTAAACTAAAACTGTTTTCTTCTGCTATTCTCAATGAACATTTTTGGAAGTATACTTAGGAGTGATTTTATCAGAGTTAAGTAATTTAAATGTATTGAGTGGATCTTTCAGTACACCACAGTGAACACACTGAGGACATGTACTTTTCTGGAGAACTCAAAGGTGCTAGATCCCTGATGCAAAGAGAAGTATTGCTCATGTTCATTCTAGTTTATATTTCCATTTTTATCTTTCGGTTAAGTTTATGCTTTTTAAAAGTTAGCTTTGCGAATTGAGACACAATACTAATACTGTAGGAAATTGGTGAGGCCTTGACTTAAACCTTGCTTTGTACTGTGAATTCCTTTTGGGTGTATTTTGCTAAAAGTGAAACTTGTTAAATTTTTTATTAACTAAATTTTTTTCTTAAAATAAAGACTTTTTCACAAGAAAATAAATAAAAGTAAAAGAACTATTTGGATGGATAATATGAGGGTAGGAATAAAAAAAGGAAATGAATATGATCAAAGTATATTTCATACATATATGTAAAATGAAACACATAATTTCGCATAACCAATATTTGCTAATAAAAATATAACTAGTGGTACCATGTGTATTAAATAAATAGC
Source organism: Phodopus roborovskii (assembly GCF_943737965.1). Lineage (NCBI taxonomy): Eukaryota > Metazoa > Chordata > Mammalia > Rodentia > Cricetidae > Phodopus > Phodopus roborovskii. The sequence continues at coordinate 1,744,897 of NW_026125700.1, forward strand.
CTTAGGCATGATATATAGTAAGTATACAGTAACTGTGATTAATTATTATTTCTACTGTTTCACTCTGCTGATCCAACATTTCCAATATTTTTCATTGAGCTAAAATATTGTTTATCCAATATCCAAATATATCTGTAAATCTGGACCCGAACTAGTATAAAGATGATGGATTGCTTTGAACAAGTTATTTTTTCACCTTTATAGTGAGGAAATGGGCAGATTAAATTATCTCAGCTGTCCTTTAAAGGCCACATGGTTTAACCTTTATAATCACCTGACCTCTTTTATCCAAATGAACAATGCATAGTTTCTGAAGAGATTTTATTCTTTCCAGTATTCTTGTCTTTGATCATGCCATTTACTCCACTGGAAATGCCATTTTTCCTACTGTTCCTTCAAGATGAAACTCAATTGCCTTATCAACTCTGTCAAGCCTTCAGTCATAACAGATAACTGTGATCTCTGAATATCCAAAGATAACATTTCCTTGGCTCTTGTGATAACATCACATTGTATCTTATATATGAAGATGTCTTACACACCCCATTTCAGGGCTAGTATCTTTTTCAGAAATATATTCAGTGTACTTAGTCCATTGTACTAAGATCCTACATTGAAGGATACTACAATGTTTATTGCAATAATGACTAAATGGAGGAATCCCTTTCTTACCTGTGATACAAAATTTTCACTGTGTGATAAATAAACAGCCTATATATCTTTGTTACTCACTATATGGGCATGCTTTATTCCTTTGGAAATTTCAAATTGTACACTGATAGAACCTTGTTTTTAATCTGTAAAGTTTAATATACTAGAATATAAGAACCATAAAGGTCATAACAATTGAAATCTATGAGGTTTATGACAAAATACATAGAACAGCGGACTGTGGGGGTGCCTATCCCAAATTAATACATTTATAATATATCCCCACACTTAAAGCTCAAGAAGAGAGGGGGAAATATTGTAAGAGCCAGAGAACCAGGACATCTGCTGTTAAGACTGTATATTCTATATATGGCAGGGAAGCTGTACCTGTGAAATCTCAACAATAGAGTTGCCTAAATGAGACCTGAATAGTGACAACCCCAATTAGTACATCAATGTGGATGTGGGAAATCTTACAAGGACCCACCCCTAGATGAAGAACTACAGGAAATTAATAGCTAGAAGACTGGGAGAAACAGTCTTCTTTAGGAGTGAGCCTCTTAATTGGTTATCCAATACCAACAGGTCAAACATAGACACATGTACATAGGAGCAACACTAAAAGAACCCGGGTGTATTTATATGCTTATGTATATGCATGAATGTAACAATAACAATTAAGGAAGAAAAAGGACCTATTAATTTAAAAAGGAGTGAGAATGAGGGAACATAAGAGCAGTTGGAGGGATGGAAAATTGTCTAATAACATATTCAGATATAAAAATCTTTAAAAATTCACCAAAAGAGAGAGTAATGGAGTGGCTATGATCAAATGTATACTACATATATTTATGACAATGTCAAGTTAAGCCTGCTACATGGTATAGTTAATATAGGTACTAAACTAACCTAAACTTTTTAAAAGCCCTATGTAATCCTTTACCATATCACCTAGATTTAGAATAAAATCTTCCAAGTCAGAAAGAAAGAAAGAAAGAAAGAAAGGAAGGAAGGAAGGAAGGAAGGAAGGAAGGAAGAAAGAAAGAAAGAAAGAAAGAAAGAAAGAAAGAAAGAAAGCGAAAAGGCACTTTGCCAGATTAAATGGGTATCAAGTCCCATGTGTTCCAGGAAGACAGAAACTGTATGTTCTTGTAATATACCTCTTTGTCTGTAATAATATAGTAAAATGCCAAAAGATTTAATTTCATTAAGTATCCTCTCTACACACCAGGGAAGTGAAGTTAAGTGTACAGAGGTCAGGGTTCCTTACACAAACCACAAATTTCTCTACTCCATCTGCCATTTTTTCAGACTCTCAGAAATTGCATTAGTCTTTCTTAATTGTCAAGTAAAAAGTTGCATGTGCGGATCATGAACAGCATCATGTTTTCTGTATGCATTTTTCCATTTACTCCATATCATGATGAGTATAAATGATACTGTGTCTGTTAATTTTTTTTCAACGCTTGACAAAAATACCTGATAAGATGCAATCCAGGGATGAAAGGGATTTCAGCCCATGGTTTGTGGGAATACAAGCCATCATGAGAAACACAGAAGCAAGAATGCTAGTACACAAATATTCTTTATACTCAGTCAAAAAGTCAAACCTATGGAACTGTCACCCTTATTAGGGCCATTCTTTCACATCAATTATCTCAACTTAGAAACTCCCTCACAGACATGTCCAGAAATGTGCCATCTAGGTGATAGTAAATCCTGAGGAGTTGACAATATTCACCATTTGCTGTAATGAACATTAAAGATTTCTCTTCCGTGTATGAATTTAACTTCCTTTAGGTTATGTATAATAATGCTCAATTTATAGTAGCTCTCTTTTTTAATAATTTTAGGAATCTTATCAATGTCCACAATATCTGAAATAACTGATATTCCCAACAACAACAGTGTGAAAGTATCCCCTTCTCTCCATTGCCTCACAAGTATTTGAGTGCTTTTTGGAAAGTGAAAATTTATTGGAATATATTAGACAGGATAACAAATGACACTAAATGCACCTTTCCTTAAAAAAAAAAAGGGCAATAAGACACATCTTTTGGCTATTAAGAAAAGCTTGATTTAAGTTGTAAGAGCTAGTTAGTAACAAGCCTGAGATATGGGTGAGCTTTTATCATTACTAACAAGTCTCGGTGTCAGAGTCAGACTGATAAAAAGGTCCAATTGCAGGGATCTGAACTCAAGTCCTCACACTTGAGCACCAAGCGCATTACCTGCTGAACCATCTCCCCAGCCTTTCAGGTTTGTCTTTATTTATTTCCTTTGTTTTGCTGCATCTGAATGTTACCAATTGGCTAGACTGGCTAGCCAACAAGCCCCAGGGACCCTCTTGAGGCTACTACCACAGCACTGGTACTACAGATGTGTACTGCCACACCCAGCTTTTTACATAATTCCAGGGATTGAATTCCAATCATCAGATTTGTGTGGGCCACCTTCCCAGACCCTGTACATACATACAGTCATCATTGCATACAAGTGCTGCTCTTTTTTTTTTTTTTTCAAAATAAGTTCTTTAAAAGTGTGTACTACTCTGGTGTTGTCACAGATATAACTTTAAAAAGTAACTTGCAGACCACTCCCCTGAGCTCCACACTAGAGACCACAGCCCCTGGCAGCTGTACCAAAGGCCAGAGTAGTCCTGGGGACCCCCAGGGAAGACAATGTCCATCACTTATCCAACCATCCCAGACTGCACCCCCCACTCCTGGGCCCATATCCCTGCCAACTACTTTGGAACAAGTCTTTGACTTTACCATAGACCAGGCAGGGTCAAGAAACTCAAGGTGTCCCACAACCACCTAACACTCTTTAAAGCCTGCCTAGCAACTCCATATTGCACCCTGCCCCTGGGCCCCACACTAGCAGCTGTACTGGAGGCCAGAGCAGTCCTAGGAACCCCTAACAGGAAACTGCTCTTTCCACCCACGAAAACCATGTCCAACAATCCCAGGCTGCACACACCACACCACTACTCCAACCCCATAGCTAAATATCAACAAACCAAATAATCCAATTAAAAATAGGGTATAGAACAAAACAGAATTCTCAACAAGAGAATCTCAGATGGCCAGGAAACCTTAAGGAGATGTTCAACATCCTTAGCCATCAGGGAAATGCAAATCAAAACAGCTCTGACATTCCATGTTACACATGTCAGAATGGCTACAATCAAAAACACCAAAGACAGCTTATGCTGGAGAGGATGTGGAGAAAGAGGGACACTCCTCCACTGCTGGGGGGAGTGCAGAATTGTACGACTGCTACGATGTGGCAGTTCCTCAGAAAACTGGAAATCAACTTAGCACAAGACTCAGCTATACTAATCCTGGGCATATACCTAAAAGGCTGATCAATCATACCACAAGGACACTTTCTGTGTCCATAGCAGCTTTATTTGTAATAGCCAGGACCTGGAAATAAGCTAGATGCCCCTCAATGAAGAATGGATAAAGAAAATGTGGTATTACTCCACTGTTAAAAAAAATTACAGGCAAATGGATAGAACTACAAAAGAATCATCCTTCTGGGGGAGGGGATGGGAGGGGAGGGTGGTCGGGGGACATGGGAGGGAGGGAGAGTGGGAAGGGGAGGGATCTGGGATCGATATGTAAAATAAGAAAAATAAATAAATACAACAACAAAAAGAATCATTCTGAGTGAGATCCAGAAAGACAAACATATTTACTCACTCGTAAGCGAATATTAGTTATAACATAAAGGATAACTCTGCTATAATTCACAGACCCTGAGAGACTAGGTAAGGACAGTTCATGGGGGGGGGATACTCAGATCTCCCTGGGAAGGGGGAATAGAAGAGAATTCATGAATGAACTGAGGGTAAGTGGAGATAGGAACATGAATGATCAGGTTGGGGGAGGCACAAAGAGAGAGGGGCTTATTTCAGGGTAAGTTAGAAGCCTGGCACAAGGTACTCTCCAAGAAGTCTATGGGGGAGAACCCCAACTTAGACTCCTAGCAATAGTGGATAAGTAGCCTGAACTGGCCATCTCCTGTGACAAGACTGGTACCTGCCCCAATTGTCATCAGATAGACATCATTCAGCCACTGATTGAGGCAGATGCACAGACCCACAGACAAACATTAGGTGGAGTTCTGGAATCCTTCAGAGGAGGATAAAGTAGTGTAGGAACCAGATTTGTCAAAGACATACAATCAACTAACCTGGGCTCATAGGGACTCTTAGAGACTTAACAAAAACCAGGAGCCTGCATGGGCCTGACCTAGGCACTCTGTATATATGTTACAGTTGTGTAGCTTGGTCCTCTTATGGGACTCCTTACAGAAGAAACAAGGGCTGTCTCCAACTCTTATACTGGCTTTTGGAACCTATTTCTTATACTATTTCACCATACTCAGCCTTAATATATGGGCAAGTGCTTGGCCTTACTGAATCTTGATATGTCATGTTTTATTGATACAAAGAGGAGACCTGCCCTTTCCTTCATGGAGATGGAAGAGGAGGAGATTGGGGGGAATGGGGGAGAAGGGCTGGAGGGGAAGATGGAGGGTGGCTATGGCTAGGATGTAAAATAAATAGATGAATTTTAAAAAATAAAATGAAATAAATAAAATTTCAATACTAAAAAAATAAATTCAAGAAAACCCCCACCAAAAAGAGTGTTGTGCAACAATTTCCTCCTTGAGGAAATAGTAGGTACATGAAATTCAGGAAGAAAACAATACTACAAGTCCTGAGAACTAAAACTTTGAAGATGCACAAGTGCATTCCTCAAGTTTCTCAATGCTGAGGAAGGAGGTACTGTTTGTGAAGGAAACTAGTTCCCCAGAGAGTTCTAGGGATGAAACTTCCCTGACTTTTCACCAAAGATGGAATTATCCTTTTTGGTGATATAGCATCCTTTGAGCGATCCTTGTTTTTTTTTTTTTTTTTTTTTTAACAATTTTTTATTATTTATTTTACATCCTGACTGCAACCTCTCCTCGCTCCTCTCCTCCCACTTACTCATCCCATTTCCCCTCCATCCCCCCTCAATCCACTCCCCTTCCTTAATCGATCACAAAGGGACAGGCCTCCCATGGGCATCAGCAAAATCATGGCATATCAAGCTGCCATAAGACCAAGCATCTCTCCATTTATTCGGGCTGGACAAGGGAATCCAGCATGAGGAATATGTTCCTTTCCTGAAGGTAACCTCTCACCTACTCTCTTGTAAGCAACCACAGTAATCTCATTGCTTCACCAAGTTGGACTTCAGTGGAACCATTCTCATTGATCTGTGGTAGATTCTAATTTCCTATCTTTTTTTGGGGGGGAGTAGATATTTGTTCCCATCTCTCTAGGAAGCAACACACAAGAAAAGGACCAAACCAATTGCTTTAGAAAGCTGAACCCAAATTCTCAAATGCAGGATATGTTTGATGGGTAGCAGAAAAAGAACAAAAGCAAAAAAATCAAATGAAATTGTTTAAGTTGTAAAGACAGTCAAGGAGAAAGATGAAGAGAGGAAGGTAAGGGAAAATAAAAGTCAGGCCATATGAACATCCAGGGGGAAATGAGAAAAAGAAAAGAATACCGGTTTGTGGCAGCCCTAATAATGAAATTCGACAGATTTGTCAGTACAAAGACAAAAATGTGGATCATGGAGTTGGTTTCCTAACTGATTTGGGATCCAGGAGAAGGGGAAAGCATTAATTTTAATGTTAACATTAAGGTACCAATCAAAGCAGAAAGAGACAGCACATAGAGGAGCTGACATGACTGCTCCAGAAGTGAGCAGCAGGATCCAGTTGTTGCAGCAGAGAAATATTCCCTGCCCTGCTGCCTTTACTGCTGAGTTCAACAAGACTGGAGGACAGCCGCTTCAGCAGAGCTCTGAAGGCTGCTAGTTTCTGTGGCACCTGGGAGGACGTAGAAATGGTCATCAGGGTGACACATGGAATCTAGCTGCAGAAGGTGCTGAGACTGGCAGAATGCATATGCCTCGAGGTGCTTAGACACAGCAAGAAAGGGAAAGGCAGTATTTGACTGAAAAGAACTAGGATTTCTCAGATTTTCTTTTTAAATGTCAAAGGCTGTGAAATGTGTCTGGATCAAGAAAAGGCTCGGGTGTGTGATTTTCTCCTCAGACTCTTGAAGAGAAATGAAATGCCAGATGTATTGTAGAAATTGAACAAGATACCACATAGCGATGGGTGGGGAAGGGAATAAATTGAAGTGATAGTGGAGCAAGGGAAGGCTATCCTTTTATGTGTCCTGTCACGCCTCTCTCATGGAAACTGATGATATCATACTGGAGAGGAGTAGACTATATAAAGATGGAGGGGGGATGGGTTAAATATAGCCGGATGCATAACGTTCAGATAAAACCACTCTGTCAATATTCAGAGAAAGCCAGAAATACCGAAATAAGACAAAGTTGAGTTATAAATCTACAAGCCAAAGGGAAATAAGCTAGGAGCAAAATCCTGTAAGTGGCATGAATTCTTGGCATTTTTTTCCTACAGGGAAAAAAAATAAAGCACAGAAAGAATTTGAGGGAAGAAAACAAATCTCAGCAAAGTTTGAAAGTTTAAAACTAAAAGAGTCATATATCCTAATGAGAGCCATTGAGGTAGCTGTCTAGAAGAGGGAGTTCACATTTCAGTTGCTTCTATGAAGGTGGGGGGGGGTTACAGCAAAATAAACAGCTTACTTATCAGAGAGCTATCGACTTGCATCTCAGCCATGAAACATACTAGCTAAATGGCATAATAGAAATCATCTCAGCTTTCTGAGATTTGGTTTCTCATGTATAAAATGAGAATAATAATGGATTATAGGAAGAAGGTAATAACATAATAATACACAGAAAGGGGGAGTTAACAGATAGCTCAATGGTTAAGAGCCTTGGCTGGTCTTCCAAAGGACCTGAGTTCAGTTCCTAGCATTTACATGGTGTGGCTCACCACCATCTGTATATCCAGTCCAAGGAGATCGGATGCCCACTTCTGGCTCCCATGAGTACCAGGCACACACATGATATATATATACTTGATATATGGATTTGATATATATATATATATATATATACATACACATGCAGGTAAAATATACATAGAACAATAAAATGAAAAATAATATACAAATTCCTTGAATATAAGATGTGCCTAATAAGTGCAGAGATATCAATGAAAATGCTCACTAAAATTTTATTAGCAATAACATCACAATAGTGAGATTATGAGAGATTGTATTATCTAGCTCTTTTAATTGATTTTTTTAATTTACAGCTTTTTTGAAGAGTGACTGGCATATAATAACTATGCATATAAATCTATGACTTATGGGCTCAGGGGATGGCCCAGTGGGTAAAGCACTTGCCAGGCAGATGTAAAAAGTTCAGATGAATTCCCCCACACCCAGGTCAGCATGAGAGTAAATACCTATACTCCAAGTAATCCAATTCCCCCACACCCAGGTCGGCATGGGAGTAAGTACCTGTATTCCAAGTGATCCTATTGTGAGATGGGAGGTGGAAACAGGGAAATCCCTGCAAGTTCATGGACTTCCTTACTTTATGTGCATAGTGGTAAACAATGAAAGACAGACCCTGGTTTTAAATAAAGTTGAACATGAAGCTAAACACCTGGGGTTGTCTTCTTATCTTCACAAGTTTGCCATAGTGTGTGCACGTGTGTGTGTGTGTGTGTGTGTGTGTGTGTGCACATGTGTGTGTGTGTGCATGGGTTTATATGGATGTGGATATATATATATATATGTGTGCATATATATGTATATATATACTATATAGCATGAACACAAAATTATGTGTTACTCTTATATGTGATACATATACTATAAATAAATTGTACAGTTTTAAAATGTCTTAATATCCATCACCCACCAAACTTCTTTGCATCAGGAAACCACTGATCTATTTGTAGCTTGTATTTCTGTTTTATTTCTTGAATGCACTTTTAAAGCATTATTTTGTAGCTAGGTACAGTCATGCACACCTATAATCTCAGAAGTCAGGTAGAGAGAAGAGGACCAGGAGTTCAAGGCCATCTTCATAGTGAATTAGAGGCCAGCTTGGGTCATGTGAAACCCTGTCTCAAAAATAAAAATCACACAAAACTCAGTAAATAACATCTTCATCGGAATTGTTCTTTGGTCCTCCTAATATGTTCTCCCCTGACCATAGTCCAAGGCAAAAGTCAGGAAATAAGCCCTGCCACAAAGCTATTAACTATGGCAAAACTACTCAAAACTCACCAGTTTTGTTGGTTGCTTCTTCGCATTAAAATCTTTAGGGTGGTTGATGTTCTAAAATGATTTTATTCCCATATGTAATCATTCATAATGTGTCACATTATAGTTTCATATAAGTATATAATATATTTTGATCATATCCAGCTACTGTTACCCTCTCTTGTCTCCCTCCCATTCTCATTAATCCCCTTCCTCTTCCTAACCACTTCTTCTACTTGCATAAGTATGAGGTGTGTGTGTGTGTGTGTGTGTGTGTGTGTGTGTGTGTGTGTGTGTGTGTACGCGCATGCATCAGTGAGATTCATTATGGTGGCAAATATGAGCATGATTTGAACATTTGTTTCCAATAGTATACGTGTATTACCAGTGACTTGAACACTCGGAAAACTGTCTTTCACTACCCTCATCAACTATTAACTGTCTACAAATCTTCAAGAAGAGGGTAAAGCTTTAAAAGTTCGCTTCTCTTTCCATGAGAGAGTGTTGACAGGTCTAATCTCACAATGATCTTTTGAAGGTAATCGTAGCTACTGTGAGATCAAGCAGCTACAACATGTCTGGCAGCATGACACACTGCAGTCATTCTCTGTTCTTTCCATTATTTCCATCTCGTTTTCCAAGATATTCCCTAAGCCATGGAGGGGGTAAGGCAGGTGTTCTCTTTATAGCTAAACATTCACCTGTCATTTATTATCAGTCTCTGCAGTCAGCATTAACCACTGCAAAGAAATTTCTTTGACTACAGCTTATTACAGCCCTAATCTGAAGATATAAACATAGTTAGAAGGCAATCGGATGGGCACAACAAGTCTATTTAGCAAAACAACAGCAATAGCTTCCCTGCTACAGCCTATTACCTCCCCAGTCATCAACTTCTGACCAGCTTTACTATATCAGACAGTTAGTTACGCCCATAAAAGAATTACTACCATTGTGCCAGTGGCCTGTCACTTTTGTTGCATCTGCCTGGTGAGTCAGTTTTTGATACACACTGGTCTGCAGCTGAGTAGAATTGTTAATGATTTCCCCCACTAGAAGCCCACATAGCACCTCTGGTGAGCACATGAGAAGTTTCCAGTCAATTCCAGCTTGATTTTCTATGTGCTCAGACATGTGTAGCATCTTCAGCAAAAAATAAAAGCTCACCAGGTTTTGCTTGTACTTTTTTGCATGTATATCTATTTAAAAAAATTACCCCATGTAAATTTTAGTAGCTATCATTACCATAGTAATACTGATTAGCCATTTTGCAACAATATATCATGTTTGCTTTTCAGAGAAAAAAATCTGAATACCAGCATTATAATATACTTTTCGTTTTAAAAACTTTTTTCTATGGGCAGATGTATTATATGATTAAAAATGAATACAGAGAGAGAGAGAGAGGGAGAGGGAGGGAGAGAGAGAGAGAGAGAGAGGGGGGAGGGAGAGAGGGGAGGGAGGGAGGGGGATGAAAATGTTTCAGGTGTTAAAAACCATAGGAGAAATTCCTAATAGAAGCACCTTCAATTAAGAGCCTGCCTTTATGGTCTTTAAAGTCATGTTCCTCATCTAGAAATCCCACAGCAAAGAGACAAACTTAATTTGTCACCTAAATGTGACAAATGGAAGAAATAACAAAAGGGATTTCAACATAGAAGATGCTGTAGACTCTGCTAGTCATTCTGTTGTCAGGTATCTTGGAGTACAATGCAGAATCCCAAGCAACACCAAGAACAACAGAATCTGAATATGCAATCATCTCGATAATCCATACACATGTTAAAGCTTAAGATGTTTTATTCTTGAGACATGTTACAATAAAAGACAGTACAATCCTGTAATCCCAGCTACATGGGAGACTGAGGCAAGAAGATCCCAATTCAAGCCCTGTCAAGGCTACAGAATGAGGCAACTGCCTAGAAAACTTAGTGATGCTGTCCCAAAATAAAAAATGAATAAATAAATAAGAACCAGGAAAGTAGTTCAGTGTTTGAGCTCTTATCTAGCATGTGTGAGGCCTTAGATTTACTCCCTATTTTCATAAACAATAAGAAAAGATATGTTGTAAACATATGTATTTCATTATAGAATTAGAAAGAATAAAAGCCAATTACGGTAGCAGATTAAGCATCAACTGACAAAAGAATGTTTTGGGAGGCAGAAAGTAAATTCAAAAGTAGTCACTAATTTGTCAGAATGAGGAAACTCATAACTTAAAATGTGCACTGAGAATTTTTGTGAAAAAAAAAACACTCAATAAACTTAGAACTTGGAAGCATCATTATTAGCAGAGGGTAGGGGGCAAAAACGAATGAGAAATTAATTGGAAATCTATGTATGAATATTCAAAGATTACTCTCACATATACAGATACAACATGTAATCACTTAAAATCGTTAGCCAAGACATACTTAATAAGCCAGAAGCTGCATCTTACTCATTGGCTGAACACACTGTAATTTCTTCAAAATGAAGGGAAGTAAGTGAGATGACAAATAAGTATGAGTAACAAAGCCAAACATCAGTTGACAAATCTTTGAATACTAATGTACTAATACTAATATACAACTCTTCATCTACATTCCAAGCAAAAAAAAAAAAAACTTATTGTCATTCAGTTTTTAAAAAATGGAATTAAAGCCAGGAAATTGTGGCACATGCCTTTAATCCCAGCTCTTAAGAGACAGAGGCAGGTAGATCTTTGTGAGTTTGAGGCCAGCCTGGTCCACAGATCGAGATCCAGGACAGCCAATACTACATAAAGAAACCCTGTCTTGAAAAATAAATAAACAAAAAATAAACTGGAATTGAATTTCCTGGATAAATATCCCCACATAAAGATCCCCACATAACAACGTTTAGGATCTCCAGTGGACCACTTGAACATTCTACAGTGAATAACTCTGGACTGCAAACTGTGATTATGTACAGAATAACTCTACACTGTGCTTATTATACAGAAATCATGAATTCTGGATTTTGCACAAGTAAACAATTATCCAAATAGACTAATAGTAATGAAAATTTTAAAAACAGAAAACACTAATCATACTATAAATATAAAAAGTGTATCAAAATCAATGTAACTTTTAAAATAGAAAAATAGAATTAGAAGGAAAGAAAAGAGTTAATCTTATATTCGGCCACATCATTCAAGATGTTTATCAGCTTTAGGAGTTCCCTGGTAGAATTTTTAGGGTCACTAATGTATACTATCATATCATCTGCAAAAAGCAAAAATTGCTGACTTCTTCCTTTCCAATTTGTATCCCCTTGATCTCCTTTTGTTGTCTTATTGTTCTCATCTTTAAACCCTGGGTGGCAATATCTGACACACTGCCATGATGCCTCATAAAGATAAGATGACATGAAAGTCCAAATACTTCATAAAAATCATCCCAAGTGCTTCACTGTAAGAGAAGACAAGGTAAGATCTAAGCAGTTCTGCATGCCCTTCCAAAGGAAGGCTATGGTCTGATGGGCAAGAATACTGTCATGTAGAAAGTCATCAGCAAATATCTTGAAAACCCAGCTATGGAGAAACTGTTGTATTAATAAAATTGTAGTATTAATAATAAAAACCCAGAGTCATATATTGGGGTTCAAGCTGATGAACAGAAAAGCAAAGCCACCAAAGAACTCTTACCTCTACCAAGGGTGGGGTGATCCTGCCCTAAATGTGGCTGGAGACTAATTGCCTAAGACAGAATGTCACCTCTGAGACCCTGCTTCTCTCTTATATTCCTCTCTAGTGCTGGGATTATAGGTGTGAGCTTAGTTTCTATTTTAGACTGATTAACTTTCATGTAGCCCTGGGCAGCCTTGAATTCACAGAGATCCATCTGCCTCTGTCTCCTAAGTCCTAGGATTAAAGTTATATGCCACCACTGTCTAACCTCTATAGCCATGGCTAGTTTTGCATTCTGATCTCCAGGCAAGCCTTATTAGATTATAAACAATATATCACCACATCATATTCAAGGAGAATGCACACTTTATGTTCACCAAGGAGAACTTCACTGAGATCAGAGACACACTGGCCAATAAGGTGCTGACTGGCACCTGTGCTGTTGCCATTTCCCCATCTGACGTCACTGTGTCATCCCAGAAGAAAATGGTCTACAGTCAATTACGATTCCTTTCTTCTAGGCCTTGGGTATCACAACTGAAATCTATAGGGGTAGCAATGAAATTATGAATGATGTACAGTTCTTAAAGGCTGGAGACAAAGTGGGATCTAGCGAAGCTATGCTGTGAAATAGGCTAGACATCTCTTCCTTCTGTTTTGATCATCCAGCAGATGTTTGACAATGGAAGCATCTATATTTCTAAAGTATATGACATCACAAAGCAAACTCTGCAGTCTGGCTTCCTGGAGGGTGTCCTTTATGATGTCAGTGTTGGCCTGCAGATTAGTTACTCAACTGTTGCCTTTAGTGCCACACCCTATCATCAATGAAGGCCCTGCCTTTGAAGAGACTGATTCCACCTTCCCACTTGCTGAAAAAGGTCAAGGTTTTCTTGGCTGATCCATCCACACTCATGGCTACTACCTGTATAGCTGCCGCCACCACTACTGTTCCTGCTGCTGCTACAGCCCCAGCCAAGGCTGAAGCCAAGGAAGATATGGAATTAGCAGATGTGGGTATGGGAATTGGTTGGTCTCTTTGACTATGCCCCTCAATGCAACCAACTCAGCCAGATTAAATTGAAACATGGAAATACTTGCTTGTCTTAAATAGGAATGAAGAAAGGAAGGAAGGAAGGAAGGAAATGATTAATAGAGGAAAGAGATTAAAATGTTGAAAGTGATCTCTTCCAAAACTAGAATCTGGAAGTGCATAATGCAACATAGAGAAACTATGTATTTTCTTATGGTTACCTTGATTTTTCAAAGTATGAAAATATTTTACTTTGATTAAAGAAAAATAACCTATGGCTTCTATTGTATTTCCTTTTATTCTTTCCACTAACTACAAAGAAAATCCCTGGAAAGTATATGTAAAGCATAATAGGCAGGCTTTTGAAGGTGGAGAAAAGCAAGATCAATTAAGGATTTTGGCAGGTGAGGAACAACACGGTGGTGAGCTTCTTGAGATTTCTCTTTGTTTCATACATCCCAGCCTCAGAGAGAACTGGAATGCAGAAACAACAAATGGGTTCAGGCAAGAAGGAATTACAAACTAAAGCCTGCTCTCTTTAACTAAAGGGCAGGGAAAGCCTTAAAAAGTAGGAAAAAGTTGGACAATGACTATTACTCTCAAGCCAAAAACCCCATAAAGATGCTACTGTTCTCCACTACCCATGCCAAACACTGGCCAAGTAGGAAACTTAGATTCCTACTTTTCTGACACTATAAAGAACAATCCTCAAATGCCCACTGGAATGTCAGAGAAGACCATGCACGAAGTTTGGACTTCATTCTTGCTGGGGCAACTATGAACCCCTCCCACCAGAAATCTGCATCAGAAGAGACTGAAGTTCTACAGAACAGTAAGAAGATACCTCTCTCTCCTTCCTACTGGGGTGGTGGGAGAGAAGACAAACTGTGAGCAGCAATAAAGCATTCCTCTTCTTCCCTCCCACAGAGTTACCAATAGAAGCCAAAAATCCTCCACTCATATAACAATAATGAAGATCCTCCAATTGGGTATCAACAAAGGATAAGGATATATTTAGCTCAACCTGATATCCTACTTTGACAGAATATTGTTTACAAGTCAGATAAAACAAAAGATTTTAATCAAATTCAAAGTTTCATAATGTATTAGACAATTTGTCCAAGTTTTATTCATATCAGGAACTAGGAAAATATCAAACTGAATAATCAAAAATAGTCAATAGATGACAATGATGAGATGACAGAGTTTAGAAACATCTGAGAGATTACTAGCAATTGTGTTAGCTTCCTATCACTGTATTAAAATACCTGAAACAATGTAAAATGAGGAAAGTTTCATTTTCACATACACATTTAAAAAGTTTCTGTTCATAGTCTACTAGCTTTCTTCTGTTAGTCCTAAAGACAGGCAAGATGCCATAGTGGTGGGAATGGTGCCAGAGAAGGACATCCTTATGGTAGATAGAAAATAGAATGGCATAGTCAAGATGTACTCCCCAAAGGCATATGATAAAGCAATCATTTATCAAAGTATGAAGCCACCAGCAACCTACCACTGAATTAATCCATGAAGAAATTAGATCCCTTGTGATACAGTAATGTGCCAAGAGCCTCACTGAGTTGTTGCATTATGGACCACAGCTTCAATATATAAACCTTTGAAGACATTTCAGATTTAAATTATAACAATAGTCATCATAATCAAGGTTCAACCAACCCTTGAGAACACTTTTGCAAAAAAAAAAAAAAAAAAAAAAAAAAAAAAGAACCTGGGAAAACAATAGAAAGTATCAGTAAAGAAATATAACATATAAAGAAAATGAGATTCAAATTTAAGAATTAAAAAACAATTTATTAAAATAAACTGTGTTAACAGACTCAACAATGAGATAAAGGAAGGGATTTGTGAACTATAACAGAGAACAATAGAAATTAACTATTGTGAACAACATTAAAATGTACTGACAAATAATAATCACCCCCATAGATTTAGATGGCTTTAACACAAGAGCTAGCTATTTGAATTTAAGTATTGGAAAGAGAAGAGAAAGAATATAAAGCTAAAAAAAGTTATCAAAAATAATAATAATGGTTGTAAATATCTTAAATGCCCTAAAAACAAACTTATAGATTCAAGAAACTGAGTAATCTCCATACCAACACATACAATAGTAAAACTTCTAAACTAAAGTCAGAGGAAGGTGTTGAAAAAAGTGAAGGACCCTTTATTCCTTCCTTACAGAGACAATTTTGGGTACATGGGAGAGAGAAGCAGGCCAGTCTCTGAGAGTCCAAGGCTAGCCTGGTATATATTTAGAGTTCCAGGACAGTCAAGGTATCTCGGTTAAATAAGGATCAGGATAAACAAATAGGCCGAATAGATGTTTATTCTGGGAGAAATAACTTACAACCTAGACAGATGAACACCAGGAAATTCAACCCGATGCTCTCCTGTCCGAGCCACGCCAGCAAGAGAGCTTTTTCCGGCTCTTCCTCCAACCTCCTTCCCCAGGTCACTTCTGCCCATGGCTCCACCCCCCCAATGGGCGTGGTTAGTGCCACAGAAGGACTATCTCACTACATCAAGGCTTTATAGTGAGACCCTTTCTCAGAAAAAGAAAACCCCAAAAAACAAAATCAATTAAGCAAAGAAATAAGAATGTCTAAAAGAAGTTCTCTAGAAAGAATCAAAAAGGAAAAAATATACAGCAAACAAAAACACTGAAATACATACTAATACCACACTGATGTTTTCTAAGTTATGTTTTAGTTTCCAAGGACAAATTATAACTCCACTTGATATGGTTCTATGTATATGCAGAGAAAACATTTATAACAGTTTTATTATAAGCATAAAAGGTATGAATGTAAGATCCCTCAAACTGGTAAAATAGTTTACCAAATAGACTGGTAAATTATGTGGACATGATTTGATAGTAAAATCATATATTAAAATGCTACATAAAGATAATAAAACATTAATTTGAGTGTTATTTACATAATTTGAATTATATCATTTGTTTCTATTTCATTATGTTATCTTCAATTCTTTACTGTACTTTACTTAAAAATTATACTGTTTCATAGATATTTATAGAAAAAAGATAGTAAAACATATTTAAATAAAAAATTAATTCTAAAAGGAATTCAAGTGACTCAAAGGTAAGAAGAAAGCATTAAAATTACAGAATAAATCAAACAAAAATGGAAGAGTTAAACTCTAAGATATAAATAATTACATCAAACATAAATAATCTAAATATATGAACTGGAAGATTAAAATTAGAAGAAAGGATTTAAGAATATGAACTTATGACCCAGTTCTAAGAAATTCACTTGAAATATAGTATTACAAACATGCTGAAATTAAACTAAACTAAGGAATGTGTGTGTGTATAGAAATATATACATATATATGAACATAGAAATATATACATATATATGAACAAATAAAATATGGTAGGAATCACAATATCAGATAAGGCAAACATTTTACAAATAGAATTGCTAGAGACTGAGAGAATCATCACATAAATTAATTATCAGGAAGAAAAAGCAATCTAAATGCACACCCAACAACAGAACTGAAAAAGTGAAAAATTAAAAGACATGTTGTTGTAGAAATAGATATATCCACAATCATAACTGAATCACTAAAAATCCAACCATTAGCAATTAATAGAACTAGATGATAATCCATTATGTTCTAAAACTGAACAATATAATTACCCAACAAGATCTAATAGACAGATACAGGAACATGTACCCAAAGAGGGCCGAATATACATACTTTTCAAGTGCTTATGGAACATTTTATCATAGACCATATCTTAAGCCATGAAACAATCCTCAGTCAATTTTTGCCATGCCAAATGTAATTTTCAACAAGAATAGGATCAAACAAAAAATGAGTAACAGAAAAATAAAAGGAAATTTTCCAAGCACTTAGAAACAAAAGACACATTTCAAAATAATTTGTGCATACCAATGAAGAAATCTTGGGGGTCATTAAAATGCTTTGAAATATAAAAATAACACCAAAATTATGGGTACATCTTAACAAATCCTAAGATGGAGATTTATGTCACTAAATACTAAAAAAGAAATGTCTCAAATCAATGTAAGCCCTCACTTCATGAATGTAGAAAGAGGAAAATTAAGCCCAAAGCAAACAGAAGAAAGGAAATACTAAAGACCAGAAGTCCACAAAAGAGAAATAACAAGGTCAGTAAAATGAAGAGCTGGTACTTTGGAAAGATCAATAGAGTTAATAGCCCTCAAAAAGGACTGGCACAGCTAAAAAGAAAACACACAAATGTACATAAAAAGAATAACGTGAGTTATTACTGCAAGGGGAACATCCCACATAGCCACACCCATAGACAAAGAACTACAGACAACTAACCATTGTTGTGAAGAGGAAAGTTAGTTTATCCCTGGAATAATTGGTTAACCAATAACAAGTGGTCAATCCTAAAACCATGCACACACAAGTAACACTAATTGGAAAAGTTGGAGGAAGGAAAGCCAAGAGGGGAAATGATGGGATTATAGTTCAAATAAAGCTTATACAAAATTTCCAGCAGTTTTGGAAATGCAACCCAGTGTTTCCATGGGATGGCAAATAAACCAAAATAGCAAAAATATATTTATTTATTTATTTTACAGTTTCACATATGTGCACAATGTATCCTGATCATCCTCTCCCCCCACACTCTCTTTTATCCCTCCTCACATTCCTATCAAACCCCATCCCTCATACCTACCAGTTCCTTTCCTAGAATCATGACTTTCAGACTGCTTTTGAAGCCCATTTTGTTGAACTGGGGACATTTGTGTGATTATTGAACTGCAACATTGTTGGCGCCTAGTGGGGTCATCAATAGAGTACAACTAATAGCAATGATTCCCCCTCCCTGACTCCATCAGTATCAAGTAGTTCAGCAGTGAGGACTAGACACTTCTGTTTCCCTATTCCACCCACATTCAACTGTTGACCGCATATCTTTCTGAAAACCCGCAGCTGCTGTGAGTTCGTGATTGTAATGGAAGTGTCTTGCTCAGACATTTTACATCTCTTCTCTCTATGTGCAGGCTCTTACATCCTTACTCAGTCCTCTTTCACAATGTTCCCTGAACCTTATAGGGCCTGGTATAAAATGTCTTGTTAAAGACTGCTCACTTGCACATCAATTATTCTCTTCATCTTCTACAACCAGAGGCCTGTGGGTTCATTAAAATTCACTGGATTTGGAGGCCTCACCGATTGATGCAGAGTAGTATTTGTCTATGAGTATAAACAAATATTTAGAAAGCAGCTTGATGTTTTGTTAATTTACCTAAACAATATCATTAGATTCATCCCTAAGGACTATGACCTCTCCCACCATAGGATTTTGTACAGCCATGAACTCCCTTCTGTGAAGCAGGTCCCAAACCCAATCAGAGAAGTTGATTTTCCCCACTAAAATATTTTTAAAAGAAAAATGCAGGCTGGGTGATGGTGGCACAGCAGAAAAGAAGACAGTCTACTTTATTTCCAGAATCACTACAAGCTACAGTAATTAAGACTGTGTGGCACTGGAGGAGAGAGGAGTGTGTACATCATTGGAATAAAATTAAAAAACCCACAAGTTGATGGTGTGTGCACATCCGTGTGCACACGGACACACACATACACACACACACACACACACACACTCATACACTTGAATAGGCACACACAAAAATATGAGCAAATCTTATGTTCAACAAAGAAATGAAACTAATTCAATTAGGAAAGGCTAAACAATGGGACCAGAGAAACTGGGCAACCACAATCAAACTATGACCCAATATCTAAACCTCACATCTTCTACAAAAAATAATTCCGTATTGATCATGACCTTAAATAAACACAAAACCACAAACCCTTTAAAAACACACACAAAAGAAACTATTACAACTAAGATAGATAAAGGCACAATTCACAAAAGGAAAACTGACAAATTGAACTTAAGCTAAATTCAGAATTTCCTCTGTGAATGACCCTTCAACAAGAATGCAAAATGTGAAACTATCAGAGCCAGAGAAAATATTTTCAAAGTACAGATTCTCAAAACTCAAAAAGGAGACACACATCTAGATATGGCCCTGTTCTTTATGTTGCTCCTCTGGAATTATGACTTTGGCATTTTTCTATGCCCTACATACATCCACTCTAATGCTATATACATATGTGTTGGTGGGTCGATGGGTGTGGCTGTTGAAGAAGTCAGTAAATTGGTCTCCTTCATCCTCTGAGAAACCATGTACAAATTTCTACCTCCACCACTGCTCCTGTTCTCCTCAATCTTCTTTCTCACTGTTACAGGCTTAAAGAATATCTGTAGCATATCTTTTGGACTTTACCTGGAAACTCTCACATCTAAATATCTAACCTTCATCCACCACGTTAAATACTATATATCTTCCTGAAAACTGTCCAGCTCCAGTAACCACACCTTAGAGTATCTGATAAATGTCCAATTTCACCTTGCTCTACAGGTTTGGCGTGCATACCTTTTATCCTCTTTCTGACTATAATCTTCAGAGCAAAGAAAATGTCTTTTTGACATTTGAGTACTGTCCTGGATCCCAAACATAGAAGACACTTAATGCATGTTTTAAAATGAATATTAAACAAAATCAGATTAGGAGATGCATTTCAACTAATTATAAATGCATTTGGCATTTGATTATTATCCTCTAAGCCAACTGCTATGTGAATTTGAAAAAAAAAAATAAGAGTCATCCATGGTAATAATTAGGTATTAATTATCCTGGTGGTGATTCCCATTTACAAATATTAACATAGAAAGGGGGCTTTCAAAGTCACTGAGAGAAGTATATACTTCAGTTTCCATTTCTAAAACTAAAGCAACAGAAACCATTTCCATACGGCTTGTTTAGAGGATGAAGTGATCGCTTTAGCTTCCAACTAAAACTATATTGGCAACTCAGAAGTATCTCTTCAAAACCTGAGTAGGTCCCCTGGAGCCCTTCTGAGATAAGAAGCTAAAATTTAATTTGCCATTGTGTAACTCAGTCACGGAAAGCAGGAAGGCACTCACGTTTTCATCCCCTTCATAGTAGACATTTAATTATATGATAATTACTTAGAGTTTGCTGCTCAACTTCTACTTTTATGAAATGTAAATTATACTTCACTCAAAAGTGCAAGATGAGCATTTAAAATACTTCACTAAATGGGTTTTAAAGAATTTTTTGACATTTTCCCCAGGTCAAGCATTAGAATGGCAATATACCTTTAAAGTACACTTTCATTTAGTTACCAAGAAGTTGGGTCCTTAATGAATACCTGAAGACAGAAAAACTTCCAAGAAAAAAAAAAAAAAAGGACATAGTGACTTCTAAACAACCTCAATGGCTTCAATTAAGCCAAAACCTTGCTCTCAGAGTGAATGGAATATTTATCAACTATTCTTACAGTTATACTCATTAACTCAGTTTCACTAATAAGGCTAAAGAAAGAACATTATAATAATTATAAAGTTGATGTCATAGGGGTCTAGAGAGAAGACTCAGTGGTTTGGAGTACTTGCTGACCTTGCAGAGGACTAGAGTTTGGTTACCAGCATCCACATGGTGATTTACAACAAAATGTAACTCCAGCTCCAGGGGATCTAATGCTATATTATGGACTCCTTGAGCATCTGTATACATATATGCATACACATATGGGGGCAGGGTGGCAGATGCACAGAGGTAAACTACACAGACACACAGACCAAAAAAATGGTTTTAAAAGACAAAGTTATTTTAATTACTGTGTTTGGAAATAACTATCATATGTTTCTTATATTAAAATCATGGACTTCAAACAGAAGTCACAAGACAAGGAAAAATCATTCCTTTTTCCAGTACTACATTATGCATTGTTATCCATCCATCACTATGAAATATTAGTAAGAATCAACTTAAAAGTAGAAAAAAAAATATTATCGCTCACAGTTTCAGACATTTCAGTCCATAGTTACCTGAACCCATGACTATGTGACTGAGGTGATGGGACAATGTTAACATCTAGTCATGCAAGCACCATTTGTTAAGCATGCTTTATGTTTTCCATTGTACCATTTTGGCTTCTTCATCAAAAACTCAGGTGTTCATTGGCATGTCAATTAATGTCAGGGTCTTCAATTTGATTACATTGGTCTATGTGTCTGTTTTTATGCCAATACCAGTCTGTTTTCATTACTATAGCTCTATAATAGAGTTTGAAATCAGTGATGGTGATACCTCTGGTAGTTCTTTTGCTGTATAGGATTGTTTTAGCTATCCTGTAAGGTTTTGTTTTGTTGTTGTGGTTGTTTTCCCATATGAAGTTGAGTATTGTTCTTTCACGGTCTGTGAAAAATTGTGCTGGGATTTTGATGGGATTGCATTGAATATGTTGACTGCTTTTTGGTAAGATTGCCATTTTTACTATGTTGATTTTACCCATCCAAGAGCATGGGAGATCTTTCCATTCTCTGAGAGCTGTTGGCTTTTTATTGGTTAGGTGTTGGGATTCTTATTTCCCTGATAACTAATTATGTTTATTGACCATTTAAATATTTCCTTTGGATTATCTGTCACTTTTCCTATCAATCTATACGAGCTTCTTCTAACATTTTATTACTAATTATATGTGTGTATTATTGGTGTGTGTACACATATATAACTGTATATGTGTATGCATACATACAGTGAGTTTATAACAATAAACATAAAATATCATTTTAACTACAGAAATCCTATAAACCATGGGAAAACACAAGCATTAAAAATAATCCTAAATCAGGCATATGGATGGAACTAGAAAAAAACATCCTGAGTGAGGTAACACAGACTCAGAAAGACAAACACAGTATGTTTTCACTCATAAGTAGATATTAGATGTAAAGCAAAAGATAACCAAACTAAAGTTCACAGCTCCAGAGAAGCTAGGTAACAAGGAGGACCCTAAGAGGGACACATGCATCACCGGGGGGGGGGGTGAGTGTGGTAAGTGGGAGGGGAAGGGGGATGAGAACAGGAGGGAATGAGGTGGCCTAGGTGGGGAGGGATACAATGGAAGACCAATGAAAAAGATGTCTTAAAAGAGAGAGCCACTATGGGCTTAGGGAGAAACCTGGTGCCGGGGTAACTGCCAAGAGTCCACACGGAGGAGCCCAGCTGAGACGCCTAGCAACAGTAGAGAGGATGCCTGCACTGGCCAACTCCTGTAATCAGATTGGAGAACACCCCACCTATCATCATAGTGCCCTTATCCAGTACTTGATGCAACCAGACACAGAAATCTACAACCAAGAACCATCCCGAGCTCCAGGAATCCAGTCAAAGAGAGAAAGGAATGAGCATATAAGAAAGGTAGGTCAAGATCATGATGGAGAAATCTACAGAGATTGATGGGAGATGTCATTCAGTATATGTTTCTCATGCTGGTTATGAATAAAGCACTGTTGGCTAATAGGAAAGCAAGATAGGTGGGACTAAGAGACAAGGGGAAAAGATGAAGTAGGAAGGAGGAGTCAAGATAGAGAGTCTAGAGAAAGCAGAATGCTGGCCGGCTCCCCGGTAAGAGAAGACCATGTGGAAATACATAGATTAGCAGAAATGGGTTTATACTTAAGACAGAGCTAGCCAATAAGAAACTATTAACTGGCCATCAGCATTATATCAATACATAGTATCAGTGTGTTATTTGGGGCTGGCGTGTTGGCAGGACAAGACCAGTGGTGGGAGGAAAAACCTTACTCCTTACAAGAGATAGCTGAACCAAGCTTGTGGGAACTCATGAAATCTAGACCTACAACTGTGAAGACTCCAGGGGACCGAGCTATGCCCTCCATATGTGGGAGACAGTTGTGAATTTGTACTATCAGAGGGGCAGTAGAACTATGATACAAACCTGGTACATAAGCTAGCTTGTTGAAGCCCTTTCCTTAAGGTGAGATGTCATGCTCAGAGGTGGTAAGACCATGATATAATCCCAGTACGTGAGCTAGTTTGTTGGAGCCCACCCCCCATGGTAAAAATGTCATGCTCAGTCTTAATGCATGGGAAAAAGACTGGGCTCTGCCCCAACCTATTGTAGCAGAGGATGTTGACTCCTCATGGGAGCCCTTACCCATAAGGAAGAGTGGGCTGGGGTGGGCTAAGGGAAAGGTGAGAGAGGGTGGGAGGAGGCAAAAGGATGGGGTAGAAGGAAGGAGAGGGAGCAACAACTATAGTTGGAATGTAAAATGAAATCAAAAATTAAAAAACAAATGGAAATAAACACAGTCACTGATAGAAAAAATCCTAAAGCCAGGCATGGCAGCATATGCTCACAATTTCATTATTCTGAAAGCTGATATAAGAAAATGGTGGATTTGAGGCCTGTCTGAGCTACAGAGTAAGATCTTGTCTCAAAAAAATTACCCTAATAAATCATTATAATTATAGTAAATGCTACATAAGACAGCTACAAGGAGCTATGCCTGTGCATAATGTGGTCCTAATTAGATTGAAGGAACATGGAAAAGTTATCTGAAATAGTTACATATAATAGTTGCAAGATTGCTAACTGTTTGCTAGTTGGGAAGGAAGCAGACAGAGATAAGGAAACTTTAGAAAAAGATCAAGCCTTACACACACACACACACACACACACACACACACACACACACACACACACACACACAAAACAAACAAACAAACATAAAAGCATGCACAAGTCTTCCTAGGACAATATGACACAAGAATTTAAGTGCTTCAGAGGGCAAAGAGTGAGCCTGTTGTCTTAAAATTATAGAAACTTTGAAGTTTAGAGCACAAAGATAAAGAGGTATCTGAATTTCTAAACAGTATCCTCAAAATTAACAGGGCTACTGGAGTTTTACAAATTCTTCAAGTAGAATGTGTAATCATCCTGTCCTTGACAAATTCTGGGCAGTTGAGGACACCTTGAAAGAATGCAACAAGATGGTATCCAAGAAAGTCTATTTCAGTCCTCTCAGCATGGGCAAACACCTCTGTTTTTCAATTTAGTACAAAATCAAGGGATCGTACAGGATTGGACAATGAATGTACTGTCATTGGTGACCAAGCTGAAGACTGAGAGTCCAAAAACTCAGTACTTTGCATGAGTCAGGGGGACTTCAGTAAAGTCTGAGATAGAATTCTCTATTAAATATAGATGAGGTATATAGTTTGTGAAAAGATTTAATCATGTGTAGTACATATAAAATATATTCATTTCACTTATTTTCTAATAAAATGTAATACATGTCTAATATGAGATTGAATGTGGAGAAGCTCTTATAACAGTTTGAACTGGGCTACTGGTATCTTTGATAGAACCCCTTTGGTCATGAATAGGTAAGCAGTCAAAGATACAAGGCAGAAGTTCATTGAATAAATGGATGAAGGGTCCAGGCCTTTTCAGTAGCCCATGCCAAACTGCAGAACTGTTCTCCTTTTCTCATCTCGCCATTTCTCCCACCAGATAGAAACACAGAAAAGTTGGGTTACCTTGTCTTAATCTATTACTTCCCAGCAGTCAAAGCAGGCCTCCCAAGTGGCTGCCAAGGTTGCAGGGGCAAACTGTGCTTCACGCTTAACTGAGAAAGAAGGACCTCTTTGAGTTATGTGTCATTAGTGAATCCTAATGTCATTAGGTGTAAGAATCAGAATTTGCATAGAAATCATTGCGGGGAATTGTTTCTTCCCCTTGCCAGTATTGATTTGCCAGCACCGTTAGCTGCTTAATGCTACTGCTTTTAATTGATTACTCCTGGGGAGTCCCTCAATAGCAGGATTCTTCAATTGAGACACTAGACCATTCATTGAATGTGATTCGACAACCCCAATTGACTCTGGAGACCTCTGCCTATCTACTAGCACAATCACAGGAGCATTTAATAAATGATGTGGCCCTTCCAAATTCAACACTCAGGTGATGGCCCATTGAAAAATAAGCACCTGTCCAATTCTGTTCACCTGCGAAAAATCAATGGCCAA
The DNA here is from genome assembly GCF_943737965.1 of Phodopus roborovskii. Taxonomy (NCBI): domain Eukaryota; kingdom Metazoa; phylum Chordata; class Mammalia; order Rodentia; family Cricetidae; genus Phodopus; species Phodopus roborovskii. The sequence continues at coordinate 1,770,432 of NW_026125700.1, forward strand.
GCCCTATATTTGTAACTACTTGCAAAGTTGTTTTAAACCCAGCTTGTTTTAAACTCTAAATGTGCATGAGGCCTCTGAAATTCCCAAGCTTACCCTTCTGTGTTATGAAGTAGTTGTTATGTGTTATGAAGAGCTATTGCAGTGTGCAATGTTTGGGACAGCAGTGTCACCACCAAAGAGTAGAGAGCTGATCAGGGTTGGAGTAAAGCACACTGAAATAAGGGCTGCTCATGGAGCTCTCTACTAATTACAGTTGTACCTCCTTGTATTCTGATTTGAGTCACCCACTGAGGATTCTATTATTTTTATCCTCTAGCCCTTCACCTCCAAAAAAAAGCCAGGTTACAAACCTCTTTTAAGTGACACAACAAGGACTTACTCTTTTGCGATCTCATTCCTCCCTTATTCCACAAAATCATCTTATCATCTGAGGACAAGAAACTACTTTTGACTGGTTCTATATGCTTTCAAACCTGTTGTGGATATAATTCAAAGATGTTGACACAAAGCCACATATGACATTAAACCTCTCAGTGAACTCCGGAGGGACTAACAGTAGTTGGATGAAAATCAAATGATTTTTAGTCACTCAGCCACAATCCCAAGTATTATACTCCCTGAAGGAATGGGGCTCCAAATTGACCGTGGTATAACAGAAACCTTGTTGCACCTGAATTGCAGGTTGAAAATTACAATCACTCATTGATGCACATTGTATTTATTTAATTGTACTGAATTAATGAACCAGATATTCTGGCTTGAGGCCGAAATTTAGAGAGAAGTGAATGTAGCGTGTCCTTTGGGACAAGCCCCAAGGTAAAGAAACACTATGGGTGAGGAGGATGTAGCAAAATCTGAGCGAAGATGAGCCTATGTGTTGCTTCACTCCATAAAGAAGCAACAGGTCCTATAGAGTACTCAACACAGGTTGGCATTGAAGAGTTGCTGGGATATGTTATCTGCTGACATGGGGCCTAGGAACCTGTTACAATTCCTTTGACTCTGGTGGGGTATTAGTAGAAGGAGGTAATTTTAAAATATCCACAAAGATCCCTGACACCTGAGAGAGGGAGTTAAGGAGGCATGACATTGCTCTCTGTGTATCTGACTGAGCCTGGGGTGTTTCCCAAGTTTTTCAGATCATGAACATTTGAAACTCAAGTTTCTGGTTCCAAGATTCTAAAGAATTCTAAACTCAAAAGCTAAAATGTTACTGGATTTGTCTTCATATTTCCTACTATATCAACCTTCCTCTTGAGTGATGAATGCCTTTGCTCAAAAATGGGATAATTTTAGCATGCTATTATAAATTAAGCCATGATAGAAACTAGAAGACATAGTTTTAAAAAAAGAGGTGGCCCATATGCTAATATATATATATTGATTATTCAGACTATAATTTTTATACCAAGGATACAAAATTATATACATGTGACATTGTATCATATAAATAACTAACTCAGAACAAGCCATGCTCTAAATGCCATTAGAGCCAATGAAGAGAGCTAGCAATATGAACAATAGGAATCAAAGATTGAAAAGAGAGGAGGGAAGAGAATAAGCAATAAATGCATGCTTTTATCTTAACACTCTTCTCCATGTAAGAGCCATACACCTTATATTAGACTTTTAATAATGTTTTGACCATCTTTACAACTTTTTGTTATTTAACCTTATTATATCTCCTGCCTAGTTTTCATTTCTAGAGTTGAAATAAGGTTATTGGCAACTTTGCACATAATGGAGCTGCATCCTGATTTATAAGGCTTTGATTTAGAGGTTTTCCATTTAACAATAATGTGAAAGCTCTATGTTCTTATCAGGAGTCATTCTTTCATGATGGGTTTTGCTTGTTTCATGGACTAGTATTGTATGATACAGGAGCATCTTCCATTGTTGAACAGTCATAGTGAGTCTTAGCTCCTAGTTGAGTACCATGTTCATGAGAGTAGCTGTATGTGTGTATGGTGTATGAGCATGTTGTGTGTATAGAGGCCAGACACTGACATTTGTGTCTTCCTCTATTGCTATTCAACTTATATTTTGAGACAGGGTTTCTTATTGAACCCAGAACTCATCATTTTGGCTAGACTAGTTGGCCTACCCGTCTCCAAAACCCACATGTCTCTGTTCCCTGCCCCAACCCTTTTATTAGCAGAAAAGGCAACAGTATGAAACCTAAAACCATAATCTAACTTGAAGTATTTCAGATAGGTAGGTAGCAAAACCTGAAGTGTTACTGAACCATGTAGATAAGATTTCATACCTCCAGATAAGTAAGAATTTTTAAATGTCAATATCCCTGGAACATTTATACATTTCTAATAGTAGCTGACACTGATACAACTCCAAAAACAATTTGACATTCCTAATAAATTTGTAGATGAGCAGTATATCTGGCCCAGGAAAAATGTACCACAAGATGAACAAGAATATTCACAATGGTATTATGTAAAGCAGAAAAAATTGGGAATAATCCTACTGTAATTTGATAGAAAAGTAGGTAAATATGTTGAAAATATTCATACAATAAAAAATAACAAGAGAAAAATTACAAGTGTATGGACATGGATGAGCCTCATTAGTAAAATTCGTGAAGCAAAGTAAGAATTAAAAAAATAATTATTGGATCCTACTTAAAATTTAACAACAAAAATCAAAATAAAAACCTTGATAATAAATCATGGGGTTCCTCTTTTTTCTTCATGTGTATGGTGTATGCACATATATGAGTATAGTTGCACCCATGCAATGGAAGCCCAGAGGACACTGGATATCTTCCTCAGTGGGTCTCCACCTTTGAACAAGTTCCCTCGCTGAATCCAGTGTTCTCTATTATATGGACTAGGATAGCTGGACATTGAGCTGCCACAGTTACATAAGATCATTCATGTTTTCAAACCCTAATAGACCCACAAAGTTGATTTGCTTCTTATTTCTATGAATATTCAGCAAATGACTGTGATATGGCAATATTAGGCATACACTGTGAATAGCCTGGATCTCTTACCCAGTGGGAATCATCATGCTGGATGGCAATTCTCATCCTTGGACATGTTAAAACACTGAGTACCGAACTTCACATTCACACTTCTGAATCACTAAATCCAGTCGAGGGCAGTTCCTGGAAATTTGCATTCCCAAGGAGTTCACAGGAACACTTGTTGCTCCTACTCAAGCAAAAGACAATAGCATGCTGGCTAAGAACTCACAGGATTTAGAGCCAGTCAGCTCCAAAGTTTGAAACCCTGATAAAGAAACTTATGAGCTGTCTATTCCAAGTACCATACTTACTTGGATGCTCAAATTATTACTTATCTGTAAAACTTGATACAACAAGACTGCAAATATTTTTGAGATCCACTGTTTGGCTTGGTACGGGAGAAATAACAAATAAGATACAGACTCTGTTGTGCTGATCCTTAAACACAGTTATAAAAGGTGTTTTGTCTGAATAACTTTGTGGTTAGTATTGTGAAGGGGGACAGGGATGTGCTATAATAACAGAAAATAAAGAAATCTAATATAAATAAAATGGTCAGGAAATGTATTACTGGAACCTGCAGATACTAAATCACAGATAGGAGGGACCTTACTCACTCATCAATCAGTAACAGCAATGTGTTACTGCTACTCAAGCTTTAGAGCTGATAGATGGGTAAGGGTGGATGATGTGGTTGGCCTCTACATATGAGTAGTAGAAAGCAATAAGGAGATAGGGTAAGGGGAGACTAGGTTACAGAAGGGGTGAGGCTTGTGGTGGTGAGTGGGACTACAGAATATTGGGAAAACAAAATCTAGTGGGCATGACATATAAGAGGTGGTGGGCTCACTATATATGATGGACAAGATTATTGAGTGTGGCTGATACTATTCACTAGAATCACCATAAAAATTGAAGTGGTGATATTTTAGACAAACCAGTCAGATAGTCCCTTCCTGATACTGTGACAATGAAGTGACATATACTCCCATTGAGAATTGTAGGTACAATAGCAATGTCTCACCCGAGATATGATATGAATGAAACTTCCTCCAGCAAAAGAACAAGGCAGAGCCTGTTTCTAAGTGACAGTAGAGTTAGTCAAGCAAGAAGCCAATTCCAAATGGTGCATTACAATCTTGGGTATCCCTTCTCCACAGACTGTGTGAGGTAGAAGTTGTTCAGGGCAGCAGAGAGGAGAGGGAGCAGTGTGTTACAAAAGCTTTGTAACGGACAATTTGGAATTGGCCTCTTCCTATTTCCACTGCCAGTAAGGAACTTTGCCCTGTGGTTTTCTTAAGAATCTTCACACATATGCCACCAGTAAGATTGAGCCTTGTAAGGAATAGAAGACAGGAGAGAGAGAGAGAGAGAGAGAGAGAGAGAGAGAGAGAGAGAGAGAGAGAGAGAGAGAGAGAGAGAGAGAGAGAACATAAAAGAGGGAGCCAATATTGGTTTGAAGATAAAATTGAACACAAAGAAATGTCTAGAGAGCTACAAGACTGCCGCCAGCTAACAATTTGAGCTTCCGTGGAAAGGCTACCATAAATGCCCTTCCCCATGGAGCCCTCAACTAATGCCTGTTGGAAACAGGAGCAAACACCCATACATAAACAGTGAGTCGAACTAGAACCCAGATGCAGATGGAGAGGATAAGACCAGGAGGCAGAAACACATAGAGACAGCTGACCTGAACAAGGAGGAGCTAATGGACCACCAGACTGATAGATGGGAAGCCAGCATGGGACTGACTCAGGCACCCCTGAATATGGGTCTCAGCCAGAAGGACTGAACAGTCTAAAGGACCTCAGACAGTGGAGCCAGGATGTATCCCTGGTGCACAAAAGGACTTTGCGAACACATCCCCCATGGAGGGATAACTGCCTTAATCTAGAGACAGGAGAGAAGCCCTAGTCCCTACTTCACAGGACCTGTCAGATCTACATGACCCCAACTGGATGGCATTCCCCTACATATGGAATTGGGGTGGGGGGATGGGAGGGGAGGGTGGTTAGAGTGCATGTGAGAGGGCAGAGAGGGTAAAAGGGAGAGAGGGAGGGAGGGAGAGGGAACTGGGATCGACATGTAAAATAATAAATTAAATTAAAAAAAATGCTTTGACTCCAAAATTTAAGTTCAAGGACAAGTTACTGGGGAAAAGGATTTATATTTTTGTTTCTACAGAAAATGAAAAGATGTGGATTCCTTTCAGACTAATGTGGTTTGATCAAGCCAGACCACCTGAAACAGAGTACCAGGTGATCCTACATTCAAAACAGCTGGACAAAGCAGCCTTACAGACTACAGCCAGGATTTCTGAATCTTCTTCGAATCCCCCATGACAGCGCCCCTTACCAGCAGGAAGTAGTTTGGAAAGAACAACGCCCAAATTCCCAAATATTGTCTATAAATGTTTGTTTTCATTTAAATGGACTTGGTTATATAAAATAAATAAATAAATAATCTTCACACCATGACAATGCACTTCAGGGATTCAGCTGCATTTCCAATCCACTTGTTCTTGAGCACAGATGGGTAGATACTAAAGGCCAGCTTCCTTCAACTCTAGATTTGGCAAAGGAAAATAGGAAGACCACATTTGGAAAAGTTATTTAGGAGTGGGAAAAATTAAAACTGAAGGGAATGCAATCATTCTTCAGAAATTATAGCAATAATGGCTGAAAGTGACATCCTTAGGTTGCCAGCTCCCACTTATTTAGCACTCTGTGGGGCAACTCTGAGACTCTGTGGCAGTGTATCTTCACAAGCCCCAAACATTGATGGCAGGGATGTGGTGCTGAACAGTATAGAGAGATCTAGTGACATCCCAACTCAGGTCTGTGTTTTAAGCAGAAATGTACATAATAGATTCTAGTTGCTATGTACTTCACTGTCTGTATACCACATCCCAGCTATCCCATCCTACATAACCAGCCCCAGACTAATGAGAGAACATGTCTTCAAAAACAAAGTAGATGGCTCCCAATGAGTGACAATTGAACTTGACCTCTGTCTCCACAACACTCACACAAAGGCACGCACACCACCCATGCATGTGCATATGCACCCATTCATACATGAACATGCACACATTCTCACAAACACACAAATATACCCACACATTCACAAGAAAACAGAGGCAAAAACATGAAAGTAGTTTCAGTGATTCAATTCTCTTAATTGTGTGCCTCCCCACTCCATCCCCCATGTATTAGTTGAAACCTCTACACTTCAATTCCGTATGTTCATTCTGTGGGCCTAAGACTATCTTTCTTCTCCCTTCAAGTTACGCCCATTTTTGTTCTTCAATGTCTTCCCGACACTTCAAGAAAACCGACTCTGACTCTGACTCCGTCTGCTACTTCTTATCTTCACCTATTAATAGGCATCACACTACCCTACCCTTGCCTGACAATGACCCATCCAAACAAACAGCCTAACATTTGAGTTAGGAGACCATGAGACGCAAATAACTGGCAACCACATGGTGGCAGCATACTCAAATTCAAAGAGGAAATCCTTTCTCTAAATGAGAAAAGCCAGAAGTCAAAAATTAAAGTAAGAAAATGCAAAACTTGCAAAGTTAAAGTTAGAAAATGATAACCATGTCACATCTGCTCAGTGATATCAGTTGACCTTATGAAGACTGAATTGACTGCTTTGCTATCTATTTCTTAAAAAGAAGAGAAGCACGGGAAAGGGCAAGTAGAGAAAGGGGGAGGGAGGGAGGAAGATAGAGCAGGAAGAAGAGGAGGAAGAATGGAGGAGGAAGGATGGAGAAGATGAGAAGAAAAGAGGAAAAGTAAGTTTTGCAAGTATTATGCGGTGAAGGAGAGCATGCTCAATCATGGTTAGACGCAAAAGACAGAACCCCGAGTTGAGGAGTTTAGCAGTAAAATACTTGAATCGTCAAATAATCCAGACCATTGTCAAGAGTGAGAAGGCAAATGAAAATGCATCTACACACACTTGTATTTCTAAACCAGTAATATAATAAGATACTGAAGATAACGAAAGCAGAATGAAATGGGAAATGCTATTCCATGTATCTTAAGGGTTATCAGTGGGTATAGATGACTTGCCAAAGCTACAAAATTCTATAAAATCTCGGAGACTTATTCTAGTTATTTAACAGATAAGATATCATTATTGACAACCTAGAATTTTCTTTTGAAAAGGCTCAGCTGGATGTCTTGAGAAATGTGGGGCTCAAAATTATTTTTGAATTGACCCCTTGGTCAATGATGTCCAACTAATTAAGAAATGCCTGTATCTTGCATCCTAAATGTCCAAAAAAAAAACAAACAACTTCTTCCTCTCTCATTAGTGCTTTTCTATTTCTCAGAGACTGAATGTATAACTGTCATTTATCATAAGAATTCCAAGGCAAGGAATTCATTGGCAACCACTAATGGAGTACTTTAGTCCTGCCGGTCCCTCTCCCCCCAAAAAACATATTTCAAGCCCCAACTATCTACCCACTCATGTGCCAGCCATTGCTGGGTAAACAACGATAACTGGCAGGATTCTTGGTTTTAATGCATAGAAATTAGCATGATACAATTAGACAAAAAGAATGTTTGGAAAGAAATTGTTCAGAGGTTTGATTCTATGGTGTTAAGAAAAGAGGTGAGCGAAGGGACTGGAGTTGTTACGAAGAGCTGAGAATGGTCTGAGATTTACCCTTTTGCCAACTAACAAATATGGCTAGCATATTTTTATGGATATGGGTGAAAATATGAGGTTAGATATAAACGCTAATTTATTATTTGTGGTAATAACAATAACCAGAGTGTCTATGTTTCATGACAATTTTGAATTCCAAATTCTTACAGAGCTACAAAAGGTGGGTCAAATGTCACCTGCACATGGAGTGAGATGCATTATAGAAGTCTGAACTTAGGGAATGCAAGCTAATAGAATCTTCTACAGTGGGCAATAAACATGCTTGCACCTTTGCATAACAGGGAGATACTATCAATACTGTCAAACAACCCTATGCAGACATCATAGAAAAAACAGACAGGAACAGCAAGGAGTTGGTGTCTTGCTTGCAAGGCATTTGAAGATAACACTTTGAATCAGGCAAGGTTTTGTGGATCCATGATTTTAATAGGGAGATACTATTCACAACAGAAATGCCTCCTGCAAATTTATCTCTATTATAAAGCACACTTCTTAAATGGGTTATTTCCTAAAATGGCAAACAAAATACAGTCATGAGTTGTTTAATGGAAGGGATACATTCTGAGAAATTTGTCATTGGGTGACATCATTGTTATACCAACATCATAGTGTGTGCTTATATAACCCTGATGGTATAGGAGAATCATTCAACTTAGCCTCCTAATACAATAAAGAGACTCCATGAGCATGATATGTTTGAAGCTAATGCTGGATTAACATGAAAGAATGTTTTATAGTAAAAACTTTCCATAAGTAAGAATTTAAAACCTAAAATAATTATAAAGTTACAGCATTCTAGATACATAAACAATGGGCAGTTGATACCATTATCAAATGTTCTGAATTATATGTATGGTTTGTATGACTGGCACTGCTGTGGGGTTTTTATAGCATTATTGTTACAAAAAGGAGAATAATGTATTGTGCTGTGACATTGTAATAGCTCCATTGTAATCTTACAAGACCACTGTCATATATATGCAGTCTCTTCTTGACTGAAACTTTGTTATGTGACATATTACTGCACTTAAAAGACTCAAGGGCTCCAAAGCCTAAGTGGGGCTTGCTTACAGAAATGTAAACTGAGTCCTAGAGAAGCTCAGCTGATCATAATTGTGTTGTGATATACAGCTGGCAATTTACTTATGTCTAATTAGCCTGGTGCATTCTGGGCACACTGAAAAAGGTCTTACTTTCATAGCAGGAGGCTGATCAGAAACCTGATTAGTAACCAAATAATTATCTTCACCAGGTTTACACTAATTGACATCATGGAGCTCATTAAATGACCTGTACGCCTGATGCACTGGAGTTAGTTTCCATTCCATCAAATCAGGCTCCAGTGAAAAGGGTTACCACTAATACACACTTAATGCTAGGCCCCCATGCATTGGAGAGCATTGTTCCGCAGCCGTCCACTGATGATGACCAACGCCCTCGTGACTCACCACCAAAGCCTGCTTCTCAATGAGAGACTGAGCGAATTGTGTTCGCTCCACCAGCCAGCCTCATCCCGCCACTCTTCTGCCTGAGGAGACTGGTGAACCAGTGACTCATGACTGCCATCAACTGTTGGTTAAAGAGACTGGAGTTTGCAAAGATCTTAAGGACATCCTGCTTGCTGGGGAGATGTTGACCAGTTCACTGCTGGGAGCGGTTACGTTGTAAAAGGTAAAGAAAGGGCTGGGGCGGTGGTACTGCTAGACAAAGAGAAGTCCATAAACATTAACAGGCAACAGGTATGCTTTTTCATCTGTTCATGTGCATGGGACTGTCTCAACCATGTGGGGAAAAAATTACTGAAGAAAATTTTCTGAAGATTTAAAATACCTAAGGTAGTAAAATCAGACAATGATCCAGATTTTTTGTTGCCCAGGTAAGTCAGTCACTGGCCAAGATATTGGGGATTGATTAAAATTACATTGTGCACAGACCCCAAAACTCAGGTAGAAAGCATAAATAAAACCATTGAGGAGACCTTCACTAAATTAACCGCGGAGACTGGCATTAATGATCAGATAGCTCTCCTAACCTTTATGCTTTTCAGGGTTAGAAACACCCCTGGACTGTTTGGGCTGAACCCCTGTAAATGGGGCCCTCCACTGGTGGAAACTACCTCTGTATATAGTGCTGATGTGCTGTGCTCTTAAGCCTCTGTTTGCTAGGTTTAAGGTGCTCGAGTGGGTGAGACAGCGAGCATGGAAGCAACTCTGAGAGACCTACATGGCAGGACACTTGGAAGTTTCACATCACTTCCAAGTTGGAGATCCAGATTACATTAGATGTCACCACACAGAAACCTTGAGACTCTGTCCTCCTCCTCTGGACCTGGACCTACCCCCACGCCACTCCAGGTTATAGGACCCAGGGACAGCCTCTTACAACTGCCCATTTTTATTCCTCTCTTATTGCTTACTGTTGGAAAAATTGTTACTTTTGTTATGAGTGCTGTCCAGATTATGGTGCTTAGATAACAGTACAGGAGCCTCCGGAGCCAAGAGGAGGCTGTTTCTTAATTTCCATAGTTCTAAGATTAGAACTATTGACAAGAGAAAAGGGGGGGAATGAAAGACTAAAAAGTGAAGTTAAATGAAGGACGGTCTGACCTGGAAAGCTAACCAATATCTGTTCCTTGGAATTTGCTAGCTTCCTCTCACCAGGCCCTGAGATGACAAGAATTCACACTGCCCCTCATTTCTGCCCCTCCTTTCCTGTGAGTCAACAGGTGGTAAATAGGGTCAAGAGATAGCTGTAACTCTGGTTTGCCCAGACAAGATTAATTAGCACACCTGAGGCCCTAAGGTCTGCTGACCCTAATAGCAGACCATCCGGCCTCCAAGGGTCACGTACTCAATGGACAGAGGGTCCCACCCCCTCCCTAAGCTTGTGGGTTTGCCTTTAAAAACATGTGGGCCCAGGGGAGGGGGCTTCTCCCTAGCCTGTGTGCTGGAGGCGCCCTTTTGCGCAAACGTTTCCTGTTCATTAAAGCCTCTTGCGTTTTGCAGCAACTGGACTGGACATTGAGTTCTTGAGGTATCGACTGAACCTGGAAGACTCCTCATTCTGAGGGTCTTAAAATATCTTATTTAATATTTCTCATTTTCCATACTAGCAGAAATGTGAGATTTGGGTAAAGGGCAAATGTAAGCAGCATCACAGTATTTAAACAGAACCCAAAGCAGAGCCACAGATAAACCTTCTTCCATTCATAGAGAACCTAGATAAGAAGAGTAATCCTGGAGCAAGAAGGTTAATTGGGTTTAAATATGGTTTCTGGTTGAGTTTCATTAAATCTTGCCCAGAAAGCCAGAAGCAAGTGTTGAACAAGTGGGGAAAAAATCTACTTGTGTGTTTCTGATTATGTATGCAAATCCATACAAGCCACGGGATGAGTATATGTAATGATTTTCAAAATTAGGAGCATAATAGAATATAAAACCCAACAAGGATTGAAGTGTGTCCTTCAACCTCCACCTCCTAGATTTCTAGTGCCATAATGTTGATTAATAATTACTGGTGCCTGTTACTAGCTTAAGGAAAAATAGCTCTGTCTAGATTGTAAAAGACCTTAATAGAAGACTCATTTTTGAGAGCAAGAGGGGTGAAAATTGCATTGCACCAGAAAGACAGACCAAACCTAAAATATCTGTATTCAGCGGTAGACACAACTGAATGTAACAAGGAACTTTGGTAACTGTACTGTATTCAGAAAGGAACAAGCAACACAATCCAAGAAATTGGAACCATGGGTTAATTTACCCCTTTCCCTGTCATTTAGAGGACACTGTCTCACAGCAGGTGTCCTGGTCCTCTGGCTATTGTAATCTTCCCATCCCCTTTTATGTAATTTTCCCTGATTCTTAGGTGTAGAGATTGCATTGTAGAGGTATCAGTTAGGACTCAGCCACACCTCCTCTGGTCTCTTATTCTCTGCATTTTGACCTGTTCTAGATCTGTGCAATAGTCTCTCCATTTGTTAAAGGGGGATGAGGAGAAGGAGTAGTAGCTTCTCTCTCCCCCTCCCTCCCTCCTATAGATCAGGATGTAGAACTCTCAACTACGTCTCCAGCACCATGTCTATCTGTGTGCCACCATGAGGATAATAGACTGAACTTCTAAACCAATAAGAAAGACACCAATTAAGTGCTTTCTTTTATAAGAGTTTCCATGGGCATAGGGTCTCTTCACAGCAACAAAACAGTAACTGAGACAGTATCATAGCATTATGTGCTCATATAGAATATATAGTATAAATGTTCTATAAAGAATTGATTCAACCAGTTATGGAGGATAAGTCCTGTAAGAGACGCAGAAGAGCTGGTGTCATTTCACATCAAAAGGTAATAAGGTTGAAAATCAAAAAGTCAAGTCAGTCTACATTCTAGCACAAAAGTAGGGAGGGTTTTATGATTTTGGATAGTTGATGACTTCTAGTGGAGGGAGAGAGTCACTTTTCTCTAAGGGTGTGGCTCCTAGCAAGTCAAACACACTCCAGTGGATGCCCTTACACCCGTTTGTGTATGAGCAACACAAATTTAAGTTTGTGGATTATTAAACATAAAAAAAAGACAAAATGGCAAGTAGAGATGGATCTGGGAGGAGTTACTGGGAGAAGTTGAGGTAAATGTGTCAAAAAACATTATATGAAATTACAAAAAATAATTAAAATATTTTTGTAAAAGAAAAATAGGGAAAACAGGAAAAATGGGCATTTCAGGTTGCATCGAAAGGCAGGGGTGGGGGTGGGAAATCCACTGTTCTAGCACAAAGGACAGACTCCCTCTTGCTTGTCAAGGGTCATTATTTTTCTATTCAGTCCTTCAGCTGATTGAATGGAGCTCATCAATATTAGGAAAAACAACCTGCTTTCTTCTTCTCTACCAAGCAAATGTTAATTTCATACAAAATATCTTCACAGATACACTCAGAAGAATAGTGACTAGACTTGTGGGTAGCCCATGGCCAAATAACTGACACACAAAATAAAGCATCACAACCAGTAAAAAAAATCTTCTCTGATCTTGACATATCCAGAGTCTTATATATCCTTCATTTCATGAAACATGTTCATGGTTCCCCAGAAATAGCCAAAGTGAGGCCTTTCAACTTCTTCTACATTTTCTCAAGTGGATACTAATGCCTTCAAGGACCATTTAACCCTAGAAAGACTCTCAGGAGCCCAATAATGTTCAAATATTCGTGGGATTTTTCTTCAATTTATTATTTGAAATTTTCATACACTTCTTCAGAGCAATAGATACATGAATCTCAAATCTGGTAACAGAATGTCTTTGTTCTTGCCATCTTGTCCCTGAGAAAGGAGCTTAGTCTGAATGTAGTTATTTTCTCTTTCTGATCCCATTTTGGCAACAGCAACTCCTACTAGAATGCATGACTGTCCTACAAACTCGAGGCTTACAGATCAAGGTCACCATAGGGTTTTATTGAAGCAGCTATTTTACTTGACTGAAGGCGAAAGACAATACTTCCTCCACAGTAGTAGTGGAATCAGAAACCACAAACTCTTCCTACTAAGGAACTGTGCTGTCAGGTTGCTCCAATATCAATACATGAGCATATCAATGCAATTAGATAAGAATCACAAAATCAGTTTCTTACCACCACCTTTGCTTCAAATGACAAATTTTATGTTGTTTTAAGGGTGGGGGTGTTTTGTCTTGTTTTGTTTGTTGGTATTTGGGTTTTTGGGGTTTGGGTTTTTTCAATAATAAACTGAGAATGTAGAAATCTTGAGAGCTACTGTCCCCCTACCAGTTTCAGTCTACAGATATTTGTCATAAGTGATTCAGAGGTTCCATTAAAAATGTCTTTTACACACACACACACACACACACACACCTACATCTTACTTCAAATGTAAGGGGAGTGCTCCTTTAATTTCTGTATATGTGTTAGTTTTCTGTCACTGTGGTAAAATACCCATTAGCAACTTATATGAGAGAGAAGCTCATGATTTAGAGGTTTCTCTCACAGTTGGCTGGTTCTGATGCTTTGGAGCCTGTATTGAGACAGTACATCATACAGAAAACTTTGGATGAGGCAAAGTTGTCCACCTCATGGTGGCCTACAAGCAAAAGAGAAAGATGACATAAAAGTAGACAAAGTCAAGATCACATCATCCCTTTCAAAGACATAACTCTAACTAACCTTCTGCCACTGCCTTCACCTATGAAAAGTTCTAGGACTTTCCAGTGGTGCTACAGGTTGGCAACCAAGCCTGTAACACATGAGCCTTTGGGGAATGTTTCACAGCCAAACTACAGCAGCAACATAAGTTTTCATTTTTATTTTAAGTGATATGCTTCCCCAAGTTATAGTTACTCAGTCTTAGATGTCACTCCATATGGAATTCGTTCCTTCTACAAATCACTGCTTCTACTGCTTCTCGGCAGCATGCAGTGCCCTCAGTGGCTTCTGAATCTCGGCTTCATTGCCTTGCCCATCAGAAGGTCCACCTGAGGGCTGAGACTGTATATGATTTATCGTTATTTCCTCAGCTCCCAGCACAGTCTGACATGCAGGGTGAGCAGCTCAGCCAACGGTTGGTAAATGAAGTGATCATTACAAGAGAAAGCTGTGTGTTTTATTGATTCAGCGACAAGTAGGGGATGGCACCATGCCCTTCAGGAACTTGATGTCTACTTGAGCATATTTTATAGCCCCCATTTTATGATGCTGGAGAACAGGCCCGTGTTTCAGTCATCTCTGTATTCCAACATTTTGCATAATTCTTAGCACACTCAGTGATTCTCAGATTCTCTTCTATGATTGGTAGAGGAGAATATGTAAATATCTCTAAAGGAATATCACACATATAATTAGTGAAGATAAACTTCAATTTGATTTTTTTTCTTGAAATAGCAATGGTATGAACACAATTTTTCCTCTCCCAAACATATAGAAATGTAATATTCATTATGAGAATATTGAATAAAATATCAGTACTCTTTGAGGACTTTACACAATGTATTTAACCGTATTTACCTTGTATTCCTCCCTTAACTCTTCTCAGATCCATGCCCCAGATACCCACTCTTTCCCAAATTCATGTGCTCTTTTACTTTTTCTAATAACTCCAATTTGTGCTGCCCATATTATCATGGGTGTGGGGCCATCCACTGTGGTGTGATGGACTTACCAGGAGACACACCCTTAAAGAAAACTGACACTCCTTCCCCAAGAACCTTCACCTGTCCATAGTGACTCAGAGAGGGTGAGAGGAGCCTGAGTCCCTACCCCTCTTTATTATAATGCTAACTAGCTTGATCTTGTGCAGGTCTTAGACAGGCAACTACACATGCTGTGAGTTCATGTGTGTAGTGGTCATGTAATGTCAGATGTCATTGTTTTACTCAAGTCATCCCCAAGATCTGACTCTTAGAATTTTCCTTCTCCTTATTCCTCAACCTTGAGGGCATATAATATAGTTGTCCGATTTGTGTCTGAACATTCCAGTTGACACTTATTCTTTGCACTTAAACAACAATAAATGGGAGTTTCTACAAATGTTCTGCAGGTACACAGATGCTTTCTGATTGAATTTAAGACCTACTATATAGGAAACAACGCATACTACACTATAAATCTGGCCAAGAATCCATGGTTAGGGAGTTCACAGACCCCAGAACTAAATGTACTATTATCATTCCGTTAAGTGAACATAGTATCAAACCGTCTTCTAAATTAGTATCTCTATGCCCATAAATTAGTGAAGCTCTCAGCCGTCATCAGAGAAGTTTCCTTCTGCATCAGACAGTGGATAAACCATAATAAGACTTAAGAAGTAAGACTTTAAAGAGTTTTGAGGTCCTGGTCCTGCCTCCACTGAAGGAGGGAGCCCACCTTCCGGTGCCCTGCTTGGAGACTCCTGAGGACTGGGGACTGTGCACAGGATAACCAGTCCCAGGGGAAGCCCATCTGCAGTTTTCTAGCACCCTAGCCCCACCTCCACCACTGGACAAGGAGAGCCGTCGGAGTATTGGAACTGCTTGCACCCACTAGAAGATAACCTTGGTCCCTTAGCCAAGGGACCAGAAGAGAGAGAGACCCCAATGGTATGCACTGTAACAAGGGATGGGTAGACAACAGTATATGAACACAGTCAAAAACAGAAAGATCAATATGATGCCCCCCAGATTCTAGGAACTCCATACCAGCAAGACCTGAACTTCCCAACAAAGATGAAGCAGAAGAGAACAACCCTAAAAAACTTCATGAAGATGAAAGAGACCCTAAAAGCAGAAATGAAAAAATCCTTTAAAAAATGGAAGAAAAAAAAACAAAACAAAACAAAAATGCAAGAAAACAACAAATCTCTTAAGGAAAGCCAAGAAAAACCAATCAAACAGATGAAGGAAACAATTCAAACAGTTCATGACCTAAAAACTGAAATGAAGACACTAAAGAAAACACAAACAGAGGGAATGCTGGAAATAGAAATGCTGGGTAAATGACCAGGAACTACAGATGAAAGCATAACCAATAGAATACGAGAGATGGGAGAGAGAATCTCAGGCATTTAAGATACACTAGGAGAAATAGATTCATCGACCAAAGAAAATCCTAAATCCAACAAATCCCTAATACAAAATATCCAGGAAATATGGGACACCGTGAAAAGACCAAACCTAAGAATAATAGATAGGTATGGAAGAAGGTAAAGAAACCCAACTCAAAAGTACAGAAAATAAATTTAACAAAATCATAGAAAAAAACTTTCCCAACCTAAAGAAATATGTGCCAATGAAAGCACAAGAAGCTTATAGATCACCAAATAGAGTGGACCACAAAAAAGGTCCCGTTGCCACATAATAATCAAAACACCAAATTACAAAATAAAGAAAGAATATTAAGAGCAGTAAAGGAAAAAGGCCAAGTAACATATAAAGGCAAACCTATCAGAATTACACCTGACTTCTCCAGGGAAACTCTGAAGGACAGAAGGTCCTGGATAGATATTCTACGAACACCAAGAGACCAAGGATGCCAGCTCAGACTACTATACCCTTTCAATAACTATAGATGTAGAAACTAAGATATTCCATGACAAAACCAGACTTAAACAATACTTATCAAATAATCCAGCCCTACAGAAAGTGCTGGAAGGAAAACTCCAACCCAATGAAGTCAACTACACCCACAAAAACATAGGCAATAGATAACCCCACTTTAGCAACAGCCAAAAGAAAAATGGGGGAAATCCACAAATAATACCAACAACAACAACAAATCCAAATCAAACAAGAATTAACAATCAATGGTCATTAATATCCTTCAATATTAATGGTCTTAACTCGCCGATAAAAAGACACAGGCTAACAGAATGGATATGAAGGCAGAATCCATCCTTCTGCTGCATACAAGAAATACACATCAACTTCAAAGACAGTCAGTACTTCAGAGTTAAGAGTTGGGAAAAGATTTTCTAATCAAATGGAACCAAGAGATAAGTGAGTGTAGCAATCCTAATATCTAACAAATTAGACTTTAAAATAAAATCAATCAAAAGAGATGAAGGAGGTCATTTTGTAGTCATCACAGGAGAAATCCATCAAGATGCAGTCTCAATTCTGAACATCTATGCCCCAAACACAAAGGTACCCACATTCGTAAAAGAAACATTACTAAAACTCAAATCTTACATAAATCCTCACACACTTATAGTGGGAGATTTCAACACCCCACTCTCCACATTAGTCAGGTCCACCAGACAGAAACTTACCAACAAAACAAAAGAACTAACAGAAGTTATGACCCAATTGGTATTAAGTGACATTTACAGAACATTC
Source organism: Phodopus roborovskii (assembly GCF_943737965.1). Classification (NCBI taxonomy): domain Eukaryota; kingdom Metazoa; phylum Chordata; class Mammalia; order Rodentia; family Cricetidae; genus Phodopus; species Phodopus roborovskii. The sequence goes on from NW_026125700.1 coordinate 1,787,910, forward strand.
CATCCAAACACAAAAGAATATACCTTCTTCTCAGCACCACATGGAACTTTCTCTAAAATCAACCACATATTCAGCAATATAGCAAACCTCCATAGGTACAAAAAACAATTGGAGTAATCCCCTGTGCCTTATCAGACCACCATGCTTTAATGTTAGAATTCAACAACAACACAAATTGCAGAAACCAACAAACTCATGGAAATTGAACAATGCACAATTGCACAATTCCTGGGTCAAGAAAGAAATAAACTAATGCCTGTTGGAAACAGGAGCAAACACCCATACATAAACAGTGAGTCAAAGTAGAACCCAGATGCAGATGGAGAAGACAAGACCAGGTGGCAGAAACACATAAAGACAGCTTACATGAACAAGGAGGAGCTAATGGGACACCAGACTGATAGCTGGGAAGCCAGCATGGGACTGACTCAGGCCCCCCTGAATATGGGTCTCAGCCAGAAGGACTGAACAGTCTAAGGGACCTCAGACAGTGGAGCCAGGATGTATCCCTGGTGCACAAAAGGACTTTGCGAACACATCCCCCATGGAGGGATAACTGCCTTAATCTAGAGACAGGAGAGAAGCCCTAGTCCCTACTTCACATGACCTGTCAGATCTACATGACCCCAACTGGATGGCATTCCCCTACATATGGAATTGGGGTGGGGGGATGGGAGGGAGGGTGGTTAGAGTGCCTGTGAGAGGGCAGAGAGGGTAAAAGGGAAGGAAGGAGGGAGGGAGGAAGGGAGGGAAGGAGGGAGGGAGGGAGGGAAGGAGAGGGAACTGGGATCGACATGTAAAATAATAAATTAAATTTAAAAAAATGCTTTGACTCCAAAATTTAAGTTCAAGGACAAGTTACTGGGGAAAAGGATTTCTATTTTTGTTTCCACAGAAAATGAAAAGCAGTGGATTTCTTGCAGACTAATGTGGTTTGATCAAGCCAGACCACCTGAAACAGAGTACCAGGTGATCCTACATTCAAAACAGCTGGACAAAGCAGCCTTACAGACTACAGCCAGGATTTCTGAATCTTCTTCGAATCCCCCATGACAGCGCCCCTTACCAGCAGGAAGTAGTTTGGAAAGAACGACGCCCAAATTACCATATATTGTCTATAAATATTTTTTTTCATTTAAATGTACTTGGTTATATAAAATAAATTTTAAAAAAGAAAGAATCAAAGACTTCCTAGAATCCAATGAGAACTTAGGTGACACTTTGAAAGCAGTACTATGAGAAAAGTTTATAGCACTAAGTGTCCACATGAAGAAACTGGAGAATAGTCACATTTGAGAATTAATAGCACAACTGAAAGCTCTAGAACAAAAAAAGCAAACACACCCAGGAGGAGCAGATGCCAGGAAATAATCAAATTGAGGGCTGAAATCAATAAAGTGGAAACTAGGAAAACAACACAAAAAATCAATGTAAGAAAGAGTTGATTCTTCAAGAAAATTAACAAGATAGATAAACCTTTATCCAAACTAACCAAAAGGCAGAAAGAACATGCAAATTAACATGATCATTAATGAAAAGGGGACATAAAAAACAGACACTGAGGAAATTCAGAGAATCTTCAGGTCATACTTTGAAAACCTGTACTCCACAAAATTCAAAAATTCAATGGAAATGGACAATTTTCTGGATAGATAGCACTTAACAAAATTAAATCAAGAACAGATAAGCAATTTAAATAGACCTATATCCCCTAATGAAATATCCCCTAATGAAATAGATGTCTCTTAACCAAATAGAAGTCTCCCAACCAAAAAAAGCACAGGGTCAGATGGTTTCAGTGCCTAATTCTACCAGAAATTCAAAAAATAGCTATTAACAATACTCTTCAAAGTGTTAAACACAATACAAGCAGAAGGGTCATTGCCAAACTCTTTATATGAGGCTGCAATTACCTTACTACCCAAGCCACACAAAGACACAACTAAGAAAGAGAACTGCACACCATTATCTCTCATGAACATTGATGCAAAAATACTCAACAAAATGCTGGCAAGTTGAATCCAAGAACACACCAGAGAAATCATCCACCATGACAAAGTGGGCTTCATCCCAGGGATGCAGGGATGATTCAATATATGAAGATCCATCAAAGTAATCCTCCAAATAAACAAACTGAAAAATAAAACCACCTGATCATTTCACTAGATGCTGAAAAAGCCTTTGACAATATCCAACACCCCTTCGTGATTAAGGTATTGGAGAGATCAGGGATAACAGGAACATAATAGAAGCAGTATACAGCAAACTAACAGGCAATATCAAACTAAATGGAGAGAAACTCAATGTGATTCCTCTAAAATCAGGAACAATACAAGGCTGGGCACTCTCTCCATATATCTTCAATATTGTAATTGAAGTTCTAGCTAGAGCAATAAGAAAACAAAAGGAGATCAAGGGGTTGCAAGTTGGAAAGGAAGAAGTCAAACTCTCACTATTTGCAGATGACATGACTGTTTACATAAGTGACCCAATAATCTCTACCAGGGAATTCCTACGGCTGAAAAACACCTTCAGCAAAGTGGAAGGATGCAAGATTTAACTCAAAAAAAATCAGTAGCCCTACTATATACAGATGGTAAAGGAGCTGAGAAAGAGAGTAGAGAAACATCACCCTTCACAATAGCCACAAACAAAATAAAATATCTTTGGGTAATGCTAACCAAACAAGTAAAAGATTTATATAATAAGAACTTTGAGTCTTAAAGAAAGAAATTAAAGAAGATACCAGAAAATGGAAAGATTCTCCATGCTCTTAGATAGGTAGGATCAACATAGTAAAAATGGCAAACTTGCCAAAAGCAATCTACAGATTCAATGCAATCCCTATCAAAATCCAGCACAATAATTTACTGACCTGGAAAGGATAATAATCAACTTTATATTTAAAACAAAAGACCCAGGATAGCCAAAACAATCATGTACATTAAAGGAACTTCCAGAGTCATCACCATCCATGACTTCAAGCTCTATTATAGAGCTATAGTCCTGAAAACAGCTTGGCCCTCATGCAAAAATAGACAGGAAGACCAATGGAATCAAATAAAAAATCCTGATATTAACCCACACACTTATGAACACCTGATTTTTGGAAAAGAAGATAAAATAATACAATGGAAAAAAGAAAGTATTTTCAGTAAATGGTGCTGTCATATTTGGATGCTGACTTGTAGAAGACTGCAGATAGACTCACATCTACCATCATGCACAAAACTTAAGTCCAAATGGATCAGAAACCTCAACATAAAACCAGCCACACTAAACCTCTTAGAAGAGAAAGGGGGAGGTACCCTTGAATGAATTGGTACAGGAGACTGCTTCCAGAACATAATACCAGTAGCACAGACACTGAGATCAACAATTAATAAATAGGACCTCCTGAAATTGAAAAGCTTCTGTAAGGCAAAGGACACAGTCAACAAGACAAAATGGGCAGCTCCCAAAATGGGAAAAGATCTTCACCAACCCCACGTCTAACAGAGGAACAACAAAACATACAAAGAACACAAGAAGATAGTTACAAAAACACCAAATAATCCAATTCAAAAGTGGGGTACTGAACTAAAAAGAGGATTCTCATTAGAGGAATCTAAAATGAGCCCATTCCACATAAAGGGATACTCCCTGGGGAGCAGAAAGGAGATGGGATGGAGATTGGAGGGAAACAGGGGAGGATAGGAGTTTGTGGAAACTGGGATTGACATGTAAAACAAGCTTGTTCTAAAATTTAAATTTCAAAATTATATATAAAAAGACTTTTGGACTTCCACTTTCATGAACATTAATTTGTTCATGTTATTAGTATATTTCTGGATTATCTTGACTTGGGTCTTCTATAAAAGTTAGCTTGGTCTCTTAGAAATAATCCTTATTTCTCACCAAATGTTTGCGCAACCTAGGAATTCTACCACTGAGAAGGCCATCACAAAATGCAGTCACATAACCTAGGATAACAGGTCAAAATCATTCTGAGGAAACACATCTAAACAGCTGACCTGAGCCAAAGGGAGCCCACGAACCCCAGACTGATAACTGGGGAACCAGCATAGGACCAAACCAGGCACACTGAATATGGGTGTCATTTGGGGTGCTTGGGTAATCTATGGGGCGTCTGGAAGTAGAACCAGTATTTATCCTCAGTGCACAAATGGGCTTTGGGAGCCCATTCCCTATGGAGGGATATTATCTCAGCCTAGAATCATTGGGGAGGGCGTAGGTCCTGCCCAAAATGATGTGACAGACTTTGATGATCCCCCATAGAAGACCTTACCCTCCCCAAGGAGTGGATGGGGAATGGGAGTAGGGTCGGTGGGGAGAATGAAAGGATGAGAGGGATTTTATGTAAAATAGGATTGTTTTTAATTTAAATAAAAATTGTTTTAAAAAAGAAGTGTCCTCCCAAAACACAAGTCCAAGTAGATCAAAGACCTCAACATAAATCCAGAAGAAAATGTGAGGAATAGCCTTGAATGAATAGGGACAAGAGACAACTTCCTGAACATAACACCAGTAGCACAGACTGAGATCAACAATTAATAAATGGGACCTCATGAAACTGAAAAGCTTCTGGAAGGCAAAGGACACTGTCAAAAGAACAAAATGGCAGCCCATAGAATGGGAAAAGATCTTCACCAATCCCACATCTGACAGACGTCTAATTTCCAAAATATATAAAACCTCAAAAAATTAGACATCAATAAACTAAATAATCCAATTAAAATGGGGTACAAATCTAAACAGACTTCTCAACAGAGGAATTTCAAATGGCCAAGAAACAATTAAAGAATGTTCAGTATCCTTAGCCATTGGAGAAATGCAAATCAAAACAATAACTCTGAGATCCCATCTTATATCTATCAGAATGGCTGAGATCAATACCACAAGTGACAGCTCCTGCTATTGAGGATGTGGAACATCAGGAACACTCCTCCACTGCTGGTGGGAGTGTAAACTTATATAGTCACTTTGGAAATCAATATGGTGGTGTCTCTGAAAATTGGGAATATATCTACCTCAAGACCCAGGTATACCACTCTTGGGCACATATCCAAAGGATGCTCCTTAATACCACAAGGACACTCGCTCTACTATGTTCATACCAGCCTTATTCATAATAGCCAGAACCTGAAAACAACCTAGATGTCCCCCAACTGAAGAATAGGAAAAAATGTGCTAAGTACATTTACATGATGGATTATTACTCAGCTGTCAAAACAATGGCATCATCAAATTTGCAGGCAAATGGATGGAAATAGAAAAAAAAAATATCCTGAGTGAGGGAAGCCAGACCCAGAAAGACAAACATGGTATATACTCAGTTATAAGTGGATATTAGCTATAACGTAAAGGATAACCATGCTACAATCCACAGACACAAAGAAACTAAGTAACAAGGGCTCTCAGGGAGATGCTTGGGTCTCTCTGGAAATGGGAAATAGAATAGACTTTTCAGGTAGACTGGCAGTGGGTTGGGATGGGAACAGGAAGGGAACAGATGGGAGCATGAAAGGGAAGAGTATTGGAAGAGATTACTGGAAGTGAGGGGTGCATTTCAGGATAATGTAAAAACCTAGTGCAATGGGAACCCCCAGAAACCTACAGGGGTGACCCTAGCTAGGACTCCTAGCAGTAAGAGATACATAGCCTGAACTGGCCATCTCTTATAACCAGGCAAGATTTAGAATGGAGAGATTGGGAGACAAACCCAGCCACATAACCTTCAACCTATAATTTGTCTTGCTTACAAGAAATGCTGGGGTAAAAGTAGCACAGAATTTGTGCAAGTGGCCAACAATTGACTGGCCCAGCCTGAGACCCATACTATGAAAGGAAGCCTGCCCCTGATACTTCTTGGAGCACCAGGACCCAGCCTGGATAGCCCAGAGACATAAGATATAAACACACATGACTGGCAAAAACAATATGTCAATGTAATGATGCCTAATGATGTTCTGCTATATTCATAGATTGGTGCCTAGCTCAATTGTCATTAGAGAGGCTCCATCTAGCAACTGATGGAAACAGATGCAACTCACAACCAAACATTGGGGAATCCTATAGAAGAGGGGGAGGAAGGTTTGTAGGAGTCAGAAGGAAAATCCATAAAATCAACTCACCTGGACTCATAGGGGCTCACAGAGACTGACTCAACAACCAGGGAACCTGCATGGGACTGACCTAGGCCTTCTGTATATATGTTATAGTGTGTATATCATATATACACACAACTCGCTTGTTCTTCTTGTGGGACTCCTAACAGCGGGAGCTGGGCTGTCTCTGACTCTTTGGCTGACTTTTGGGACCCTATTCCTCATACTGGCTTGCTTTTTCCAGCCTTAATACAAGGGGTGGTGCCATGTCTTACTGCGACATGCTAAGCTGTGTTTGGTAGATATCCATGAGAGGCATGTCCTTTTCTGAATAGAAATGGAGGAGAAGTAAATTAAGGAAGCAGCACAGGGAGGTAGTGAGAGACACTGGAGGAGAGGTTGGAGAGGAAAATGTAGTTGGGATGTGAAAGCAATAAAATAATAATGGTAGTAATAAAATCTTTTTTAAAAATAAGTATGTGCCAAAAAAAAACCCTGTTTTTTCTTATAACCCACTCAGTCTGTAGTACTTTTGGCATCAGACAACAGAATAGGATAAATGCTTTAACAGAATCTTTCTGCCCCAGATGGGAAACTTTGATGGACAGGTTAGATGTGTCAATTGGCTTCTCATACATAGATATGGAAAAGTGGGAAAATATAATCTTCCTTGGGTGGTAGAAGTAGGAATGCTGTAGGAGGGGTTAATCTTAGTCAGACTAGGAGAGTTTCTGTGGCTCAGTAATAGACCCTACCCAGAAGTGTCTGTTCTGACACCGGGTCTGACCATGTTACTGTCATCTATTTTGGACCCACAATAAGGGGACTTAATAAATAATAAAAGAGTAGAAATTGTGGATTTTCTTCATCATTTCATTTAGTTGTGTTTGGGCTATGCTCTTTAACTTTATCTGACTATTTGTATTTTTTTTAACTCCCTGAATTCTTTCAGTTTATGGTTGTTCTTTTGATTTCTATGTCCTGTGATTTAACTAAGTAATTTTCATTAGAGAACAATTCTATAGGACTAGTGGGTTTGGGAGGAGACTACTGTCTTGACCTTTCATACTGCTTTTGCAATGAGACTGGCCTATGGGCATCTTCCATTGGTTATGTATCTGATGTAGGACTTTAGTCTGCCTAAGGCTAGGCCATCATGTAGGTTGTGTGGCAAGGCCTGGATATTGACGTTGGAACCATTAGGAGAGGTTCCAAAGATTTCACGTGGGTGGATCTGTAGAACAAATTCATTTTTTCATATATATATATATGTGTGTGTGTGTGTGTGTGTATGTGTGTGTGTGTGTTTAATTTAAGTAACAATCTTGTTTTACAGTTCTCTCTCCCTCTCATCCTCTCATTCCCCCCTGAACCTCCCCCATTCCATTCCCCATCCACTCCCCAGAGAGAGTGAGCCCTTCCAGGAGGGATCATCAAAATCTGTCAAATCATTTGGGATGGGGCCTAGGCCCTCCCTTGTGTCTCTAGGATAAGGGAGCATACCTCCATGGGGAATGTGCTCCCATAGTCCTTTCGTGTACCAGGGATACATCCTAGTTCCACTGTCAGAGGTCTCATAGACTGCCCAGGCCTACTAACTGACAGGGGGTATGTCAGTCCTATGCTGGTTTTCCAGCTATCAGTCTGGTATCCATGAGCTCCCCCTTGTTGAGGTCAGCTGTTTCCGTGGGTTTCTTCATCCTGGTCTTGACCCCTTTTGTAGCACAATTTCTAATTAGTTTTAATAATAAAAGCCCAGAGTCAGATATTAGGGCTAATGCTGAAAGACCAGAGAAGCAGAGCAATCAGCCTCTAGTTCTTACCTCTACTGAATCCTGTCCCTACGAATCCTCAGATTGAATGCTCTGAGCTCCTGTCTCCTCCTGCCTATATTCCTCTCTCTGCCCTAGTGCTGGGATTAAAGGTGTATGATCCCAAGTGTTGAAATCAAAGTGTGAGTTCTGTTTCTCTTTTAGACTGATTCAGTCTCATATAGTCCAGGGTGGTTTTGAACTCACAGAGATCCAACTGCCTCTGTCTCCCATGTGTCGACCACTGCCTGGCTTCTATGGCTAACTAGTGGCTTAAATATGCACTCTGATCTTCAGGCAAGTTTTGTTTGTTAAATCACAAACAAAATATCACCATATGATCTTTGCGCATATATGCAGCTCAGGATAGGCCTGCAAGGTGAACTTGGGGATGGGAGAGTGGGACTCATCAGAGCAAACATGTATTCAATCAAAAGGTATTCAATCAAGGCTAAATCTGGAGACTAAAGAGGATGGAGGCAGGTGCTGCTGGTGATGAGTTGGCAAACTGGTACAGCCATTCTGGGAATCAGTTTGGAGAATTCTCAAAACATTAAAAATAAATCTACCATAGGGCTCAACTTTATCACCCCTTGGCATATGTTCAAAAGAGTTGATATCCTAACTCCACAGGCACGTGCTCAGCCATGTTCATTACTGCTCTGTTTCCAACCTCATTGTCTTTCAGCCAATAACAGCCAATAACAGCCAATAAATGGAAAATGAAAATGTGATCCATATACATAGTGGAATACTACTCAGCCTGGAGTAAAACTGAAATCCTGAATTTTGATGCCAAATGGATGGAACTAGAAAAAGATCAGAAAGACAAATGTCACATGCTATCTCTCTCATTTGTGGTTCTTAGCTCTGAATCTACAAATGTGAGTATGTAACACGGAGTAAGCACAGAAACAAGGAAAATAAAAAGGTACCAAAGACGTGCAGAAGGAGCTCTAGAGTGGGGAATGATGGGTGTTATGAAGGGAAGAACCTGAAAAATGGAAGGGAGGCTTTAACTGGAAAGAGAGGAGACAGGGTAAGAGAGGAGATGGTGGGGGGAGGGATAAATGACACTAAGGATGATTGAAAAAGACATAAGGGGTCATTTTATATTTACCTAAAATTACATATAATACACATAATTATATGAGTATATGCACCCAATATATATACGTGTGTGTGTGTGTGTGTGTGTGTGTGTGTGTGTGTGTGTGTGTGTGTGTAGTTATGCCACTTGGAGTGACAATGCTTTCTCTCCCGCCATGAACCAACAAAAATCCTAAAACTTTTCATGAGAAAACTTTCAAGTTGTTGGTCTTTGGAGTTCAAGGCATCCCCCAAAACAATATAGGCTATTTCTCTTACCCTTGGTTGTCTCCCAGAATTTGAAGGTAAGGCTCTATTGCTGAAGATATGAATTTGGAGCAATTAAGCTGGAACTGATCTGGAAGCCTCATTCTTAAGGAGCAGCTCTCAACAGTATCAGAAGGTACTATGCAAGCTTCCAAGAGAGCGGAGTATTCTGAAATCCTCCCCAACTACACAACTGTGAAACCTATGAACTACAACAATGACAGGATTAAAGACATTTCCATAATGGTGCAATATTAGCACTTTTGTCTTAGGGGTAACCAACAACTATATAATTGGGGGTAAGACCCACTCAGCAGGAAGGAAAATATGCCTGGTACTGACTGGACAACTAGTCAGCTACCCATGGCTGGAGATGCCATAGACATAAAAGGAGAACCTAGTAGCAGTGTTTTCCTAAACAATTTCCTAACCGCACTTCACACATTTATCCTTATACCAAGAGATAAGTGTAGTTCTAACCTCTCATCAAATAAATTTCTCTTTGCAACAGAAAGAGACAATAATAGAAAATCACAACCAGTCGAAATACAGAAAAAGGTTATCATAAAGTGTCCAGTCCTGGTTGATACAACTACAGCATAACTCCTGCACCTAAGACTCAGATAACAACACAAAAGTGAGGTAGAGACATTGGAAGGGTCAAATGACCAAGATGTCTGCTGTGAGATCGTGTACCCTAAAAATGATAAGGAAACCTTCTCCCACATCTCAAAAAAATGTCTGCCTGAACAATTCCAACAGCAGTGGATAACTTAGCAGAGATGGGGAAACTTTCACTGAATCTCACCTCTAGGTGGTGAGCTACATGGAATTAACAACTGCTAAGAGGCAAGAATGAGACTTCCTTAGGGATAAGTCCCTAACTGATTATATAAAATGGTCATCCCTAGAATCATGCACATGCACGCAACCCTGAACAACTGACTCAGCAGGTTGTATGTATGGATTTATACACTTATATGTATATGTAACAACAATGACTCTTAAAAGGAAGGCTGTGAATTTGGGAGGGAGTGGGGATGTGGGGGGTTTAGGATGGAGGATATGAAAGGAATAAATGATGCTGATATATTTTAATCAAATAAAAGAGTAAGAAGAAAAGGCCACATGACAGCATCATTTGAAATCAATGTTGCACAGAAAAGGTAAATCAAGATACCTGTTGAAATTAATTGACAGATGCATCAAATTAAAAAAATAAGACATTTCCAGAAAGCCATCACTAATTAATCTAAGGCCCATTTTGTGCTACTTATTTTATAGCCTAGGCTGAACCCTGAGACCAGTCATCTCTGAGTTTCCAACCTATAGTTGGAACACTAACCCCAAATGTCATTATCACAAGGTGAGTAAGTAGCTGGCATCAATGGAACAGGTAAAATAGTTTCAAGGTATAAAACTGAGCTTCTCAATGTTATGTGCATAGGAATCATGTGTATGTCTTTTTGTTTTGTTTGTTTGTTTTTCTTTTTTGATTTTTTGATACAGGGTTTCTCTGTGTAGCTTTGTACAGCAGTCTGGACTAGAACTCACAGAGATCCATCTGCCTCTGCCTCTGCCTCCTGAGTGCTAGGATTGCTTTTAAGATTAATTTATTTGATATGTATGAGTGCTTAGCCTGAATACATATGTGCACCATAGAGCTCAGAAGAATGCACTGGATCCCTGAAACTAGAGTTATAGACGTTTGTCAGCACCATCAGGTATAGCTGGGAACTGGATTCCAGTCCTCTCCAAAAGCAACAAGTGTCCTTAACTGCTGAGCCACCTCTGCAGTCCCCAACATTGCTTCTAATGCCAAAAAGCTAAAGAAGTCTATACTTCTCCCTAACTCTACATCAGTGTAATTAGCTTTCATGAGTTTGAAAAAGCATCCCTGCTTAACTCTAGCTGGAAATATGACAACAGTCTGTCAAGCTTGGCCCGCTCTCTGTAACTGCAATCAGTGTCAATTTCTGGGGTGTAGTATTCCCTAAAATAACAAATAGAACAAAACAAAAAAGTATCCCAATGCATTTCTAAACATGTTACTGACAAATTGAAAGATTCTCACTCCTAATCAATCTTAAGCTTTGGAAAGCCAAGTACATAAAACAGACTTGACTTGGTGAGACAAAAGGTATTCAAGACAGAAGCGCCAATAATATATATGAAAATAGTATCACGTTGTTGTTGGGTACTTTGTTCCATAAATGTCCCTTGGGTCAATATAAATAACTTGCACTTTTTTCTCTCTAGTTGCCCTGTGTTTCAAAGTGGAGGATTGATATGTTCAAATACTTTTGTTGAATTGTCTAAATCTAATTGTTTCAGTATTTGCTTAACATACAGTGTTTCTTGACTTATCGTTGTAGTGCATGCAGATGAATCCATTCTGTTTGTTTACTTGCTTTGTGTGGTATTTTGGTTTGTTTGCTCTTATTTTATCTTATTTTATTTCATTATTTTAGGTGCCTGTTTGTTTTCTAATGAGAGAGAGAAAGAAAGGGTATAGAGTTGGGTGGTGGGGATGTGGAGATGTGGGGGAACCTAGGAGGAGTTGGTAGAGAGGAAACCATAATCAAAATATATTGTATAAAAAAATCTATTTCTAGTTAAAAATAATTGAAAAAATAAAATTTTCTAAGTAAAAAGCTGACACTCTGTTTGGCTCCATGAAATTTTCTCTGTAGGCCTCCAGAACCTTCATTTCTGAACAGCTTTGACTATTAATAATCTTGGCAGTTTTCCATGATTCTCAATCACAGATCCTTAACGGAATTGCTTGTGTTTCAAATCCTTACAGGTTCCTCTGTATTCCAAACATGCACCTCCTTACCTTCACTCAGAGGTAGCATCTCAATATCTCTAAAGTAGTCAGGAAAAATCACTTCCACCAGCATCATGGGTCCATTCTCCACCTATAGATTCAGAGGAATGAAGAGTCTGAAGTGTTTGGCCAGCAGCCTTAACCGCAATAGCATTATCATTGTTGTTTCTCCTGATGCAAGAGTTCTTGTTTTTACACATAAGACTTTTGAGAAGGAACAACATAACACCACATGAATAAGAAGCACAAGTTTGGCTAGTACACCACCAGTGATAATTGTGGGTGCTGCTGCTCTCACTTCTATCCCCTTGATTCCTGGATGAGTGAATCTTGGATGTGGGAGCAGTGTGGATGCTGTCACAAGGTATTACTACCTACCTGACACTGTGGCTGAGACTTCAAAAGGCCATACAATTTTTGCAAGCACCTGCTTCAGGATCTTATCCTGTTGTGGGGTCCACCAAAAATTAGCAGATTTCTAGGTCACTTTACTACAGGTTAGGATAATCACTCAAAATGATAACTGCACTGACTTCAAAATCCAGAGCCCCTCTTTTAGTTGCAGGAAAACCATCATGTAAACATTTATTCTTCACCTTACAGGGATATCTTTATCCCACACCACCAGACCTCTAGAAATTTCACTGATATATAAGGATACTGAATTCTTGTCAGATTTATTTTTCATCCTCTTGCACACCAAAAAAAAATGTTCTTGCTTTTTTATTAGGTTTGCTCAGAAAGCATACAAATTGTGGTTTTCCTTGTGGCATTTTCAGTCATGCATTGTTCTTATTCATCCCATTCCCCCTCTGTCCAGCTGACGGCTTCCTGTTGGTGCATTCCCTCCCTCACCATAGCCTCCCTGCTTCTGCTTTCATGTCATATGTATTCCATTACCTTTTCATTCTTCCTCTCCATCATCTTCTCCTGTTCCTTAATGTTTTTCTCCTCCTTGATCTACTCCTTTGTTGTTTCCTAGCCCAAACCTCAACACACACACACATACACACACACACACACACACACACACACACACACACACACACACACACAACTTACAAATTAAAGTCTAAAATGTGCATATGAGAGAACACATACAATATTTGTCTCTGACTCAGGCTTATTTTGCTTAACAAAAATGATCTCCAATCATATTCATTTCCCTGCAACTATCATAATTCTGTTTTAGTTATAGTCAAATAAAGTTCCATTGTGTATACATACAGCAGTCTTTTTCATCTGTTGGTAAATATCTATGCTAGTTCCATTCCCTAGCTTTTGTGACTAGAGCAACTTTAAAGATGTGTGTATAAGTATCATTGTAGTAGGACTTGAGTCTTTTGAGAAACATCCATACTGATTTCCATTATGACTGCATCAGTTTACACTGCCTACTAGCAGTAAGTAAAGAATTCCCTTAACCCATATCTTCTGCAACACTTCTCATTTGCTTCTTTAATGTTAGTCATTCTGATTGGAACAAATTTCAAACGAATTTTAATCATAAAAAGTGTTCAGGTCTGGAGAGATAGATTAGTCATTAAAGGCTAGGCTCACAACCAAAAAGTGTTCAATATTATGAAAATTACATTGCTTTTACTTTGCTAATTTTTAAGGTATAGGCAGTTGTGATGGCTTCAATTTAGCCTTTCTGATTATCATAGCTCTCATACATAGGTCAATGAGCAAATGAGTCACCATAGACTGTGACAAGGGCTGAGTACGTCTATTCCAATTTTGTATTCTGAAGATAGCATATCACCTCAAAATGGGTTCAAAGAGTCATTTTATCAACTGTGAGTTTAGCTTGACCTAAAAATTCCATATTTTATCTAAGTTTCACAAACCTATGGTCAACTATTTGTTCACAATGATATTGTTGGTCTCTTGGAACTAGTGTCACTTCAGAACCCATGTTCAATAGACCCTTAAAATTTTATTATTTACTTTTCCCAGTATAAAGTTACCCTGGTAATGTCCTGTATGTTCTCTTGGGGAAGAATGGGAGAAAGATTAATGTTGTAACTTTTAGGTGGTATACTTAGTGAGTCCATATTAACAAGTTCAGATCCAAGTTTATAATTCTCCTAACATTGTCTTCTATTCTTAGTATCCATTCCTATATTTTCTCTCAGAGCAGAAGCTTGTGAAAATGAGAAAACTCAAGTGATTATTTTGGAATTACCCTATCTCTTCATGGATCATATTTTGAACCTTTCATTTATAGGTCTGTTGAGACTTAATAGTTATATGTTTGCAAACAAACAGGGGTTGTAGAAGGTGGTAAGAATCAATATTTTAGTCTTAGCAACTGCCTCAGAGGTCATCATTATTTCCTCAGGCAACTCCAGGTTAATCCTCTTATAGAGGGATGGGAAAGATAATACGACTGGGGTGAGTTGGCTACTCAGTAAGTCTGGTAAGGAGATCACTTCTACTGGCAACAATGACTCATTAGAATTCATGCACTCAGAATTCTGCATCAGAGTTGCCTCATACATCTTGTTCTTTTTTCAACCAATGCCTTCATTTTAATATGGCATACCCTGTAGGCCTGAATGTTCAGCATGCGTGAAAAGTCCACCTGACAGAGTGATCTTCATCAGTCTTAGTCCTGAAGACAGAGCAGCAAAAGGTCTCCCTTAGGGCATACTTATAGCCTCCAGGTCATTTTCATGACACTTCCATTGGAGACTCAAGTCCTTGAGTTGATGCTTTTCCTTCTGCACTTTGTCCAGTGACATTAGGAGCAAAAGGCCAATTATATTGTACTTATTAGTTTTCCAAAACTGTCCTGTTCTATCAAATAAATATTTACCTAAGCCCTTTATTCCTATTAAGTGGTACATAGCTGATTAAGAGTATCCAGTGCAGAAATGTTATCAAAGTACACATAGGCTACTGGTGTTCTCTTCATCACTACAAACAGAAACATTAACATCTTAAATTTAATTATGTATTTCAGAGACAGTTCCAGAAACCTTATGACCATTTCATAAAACTCACAATTAACACTTTTGTAGAACATACCAAAGTCTATGTTAGTATGTTAGTTAGAATTCTTCACAGGATGAGAATAGAATAGAGAAGATAGATAGATAGATAGATAGATAGATAGATAGATAGATGATAAACATCCATTTCTTTATTATATATGAGATTTATTATAAAGTAATGTAATGGGTGGGTGCTTAGAAACTGCTTTTTAGGGGATCTCCAAGAAGGAAAAATAAGAAGGAACAAGGTGATATGCATAAAAATTATGACATAGATGTATAAAGTAGCACAATCGATCTCATTTCTTCAGGAAAAAGAAAAGCTGCTCTTTCTAAAGAGTGCTAAAGAAAATGGCAAATGGGATAAATGCCAGGCATCTCTGCCTTCATGTTGTGTCTGTCTCCCTTACTTTGAGTAGGATTCCTGCTTGAATCTGTATGGGCATACTAATCATTCAAGGTCAGTCTATCCATCGATCAATTAATCAATCAATTAATATATTTATCTGTCTATCTGTCTGAAACACAGAAAAAAAGTCATTGTCCTAAATCTGTAGTCACCTTGGGTTGCTGAATTAGCCAAGCCTTGCAGGAAAGAACCCATTCCTAGTGAGAGCAATTATATATGGTGTAAGACTGTATCCTGGAGCATAAGTAATTATCTCATGGGAACCACGTTTCTCCTTTCAAGCAATGACAAATGATAGGGGTTGCAAGATTACTTCTTTGGACTATCTTGAAGAACCAGAATTGAGATAATGATCAACAAGACTGTACTTATACTGAGAGGCTAGAGAAATATCTCAGCAGTGGAATGTTAGTTACCCTAGCATGCTCAAGGCCCTAGGTTAGATTCACAGCACTGCTGAGAAAGTGACAGAGACAAAGAGAGGCATCACAGATTGACTAGAACTACTTAATCACTCATGTCTCCCTTTCCAAGTTCTTCCTCTATTTAAATATAAAGCACATTGAAGATGAACCTGTAGTCACTGGACTCCTCTGTACCTCTTCACAATGCATCCATTGATGAACTCTCCTTTCCTTCTTTTCACCATTACTCATCTCCTTACTTGACATAGCTGGATAGCTGGTAGAGTCAAACTCATTTGGGTTGCCAGATGAGGGTCTTTTTCCTAGAAGTCCTGTTACAATGAGCCATGTAAATGTGGTTGCTATGTCTCCCAAGGTGCCACCTATAAAGAGGAGATTCAAGAAGGCCAGGGGTGTGGTTCGAAGACTAGAGAGGCAATAAGCTAATGGAATTGATTCTAGTTCAAGTCTGGAGAGCTGAGCAATAGGAATGTCAAAGGGAAGAATACTATGTGCCAACCCACGCAGCCAGGGAGGAATGAGTACAATCTTCTTCTACCTTTCTGTTGCATTCAAATATACATCAGATAGAATGATAATCACCAACAATGAGGAGGCCCATCTATTTCATTTAGTTCACCAATATGAATGCTAATATCTTCAATGTATACCTTACAGACACACCCAAAAATATTGTTTTATGGTATATCCATGCAACTTTTAGTCCAGTCCATTGAACACCTTAAAAGAAATATCCAAATCTTTAAATGCTGTTAGGAAGGTACATAACTGCTTATTTACACTTACTTATTTACTTGTGTATCTCTGTGTGTGTATGTGGCGATGAGTGTGGAGGTCATAGGTGGCTGTGTACGTATTGGGTAGGCACATGTGGAAGTCAGAGGGCAACCTGCAGAAGTCATATGGATTCCAGGAATGAAACTCAGATCAGCAGCAAGCACCTTTATTTGTTGAACCAGCTTAGCAGCTCTGTCACTGTTTTCATAATTTCCTAAGCTTTGAGTGATGGAGAGTAGAAGTACGTTATGTATTCACATATTACAATCAGATATAAAGTAGTATTATTTCACCAAGAGTTATGGACCATCTCTATAGATACACATATGAACTAATTTGTACTTCTGTATAGTATTTATGTTAGTATTCAGGCATCTGTACTTGCCTGTCCTTGGGGTCCTGACAGGATATGCCCTCAGCTGCAGTCACTAAGAGCACCACCTGTGCACATTCACTACATTCCCTTTTAAAAGAGTCCTTGACAGGATATGCCCTCAGCTGCAGTCACTAAGAGCACCACCTGTGCACATTCACTACATTCCCTTTTAAAAGGGTCCTGTCTACCTCCCATCTTCCTCTCTCTCTTTGCTTCTCTGCCTGTCTCTGTCTCCTCTACCTCTCTGTCTCTCTCACTGTCTCTCTTTCTCCTCTTCTACCACTCTTGTCTCCAGAGGCAAGTCTCCCCTCCCGCTTTTCCCATTCACATTCTCCAAATAACCCCACCCCACCAAAGCTCTGTCTCACAGTGTCTTTGTATCTGGTGCCACTTTTTAAAATTACAACAATTTACCCCATTTCACAGCTGGACAAACATAAAAATAACAGTTGTCAACACATGGAGGAAAACTGGGCTAGGTCACTTGCAGCTAGAACAGTCTGTAATGGCTCTAACCCCTCTAAAACCTGACCCATTTGAGGCTGAGGGGTCAGCATCTCTGCATACCAGATTGGAATTTCTCTATTCGACTGCCTTAACACTTCCCTTTAAAACAGAGACAGTGAGTCTAGAGGTCAAACACTGTATAACACTAGGTATGCCCTTTACCTCTCACAAATGAGACTACTTCTAAATCTTCTTTACTTCCTAGCTAAAAGGGAAGGTCATATGAGATAATGAATATGAAAATGTCTTGCTTGAGTATAGAAAAAATAAGGATGTCATTGTTCAGTCCAGGGGATGCTCTTTAAACTCCAGGGAGAAACTTTATCACTAGACACTAGAAACTAGTGTGTTTTATATGGCCCACACATGCTGCCCATTTATTCTGCAGGTGCTTTCTGGGTGCTCTGTGCTTCAAAAACATTGTGCTAAGTGATCAGTGCTGAACATAAAATGGTTATTACCCCTTAAGACTGATTTTCCTTTCATCAGAGAAACAAGTATTCCCCAGAGCTAGTTGTGAACACTTTCCTTGGTCAGTGACATTTTGTATTCATAACCATGATTTTTGAAAGCCAAACAATGAACAACAGCTCTGTACTTCAGAAAGTCAGCCAGTCATAGCAGACACACGCCAGCAACCTTGTTTCAAGGAGAGATATGAAGTCCCCAAGCCCTGTTGCTTCTGAAAATTCATTATTTCAAGAACTCTGCATTTCCCCAAACCCTATACATGGTAAACCCTTAAGTAAGAGATTTTACTTTGTCTCACTTAATTTGGCAATGCTATCTACATTTCATTACTATTATTGAGTATTATTTTCAACTGTACCAAGTATTATATTAATGAGTCCATAATATGTATACATATCTTATGTTCACTGTTTTCCAGCAAGCTAAGACCTATTGGCTTAACTGCCATAGACAATACACTACAATATCTACTCAGCCAATACTTTTTAAATAGATCCCAAACAAACTGATGTTTTTGCTAACGTAAATTCCTGCCTGCTTAAATATCCCACAAAACTACTCCTAACAACTATTGACCACAAACATGGTAAAACATAGAGTTATAAACAATGTCACACTGATAACATTGTTTAGTAGGTACAGTCCTTGCTCAACAAGTTTGAGGCCTTGAATTCAGGTCCCAAGCACCTACATAAAGGCAAAATTCAGAGGCATGCATCTGTAACCCCAGCACTGGGGAAGCAGCAGACGGGAGTATCTCTGGGGATTGCTGCCTATCCAGTCTAGCCAAATTGGTGAGCTCCCGGTTCAACAAGAGGCCCTGTCTGAAAAAATAAGGTAGATGATAGTATAGTCACTAAGATCAACAGTTATAAATGGGACCTCATGAAACTGAAAAATGTCTATATGGCAAAGGACATCATCATTTGAACAAAGTGGCAGGCTACAGAATTGGAAAAGATCTTTACGAACTACACATCTGATAAAGGGTTAATATGTAAAATATGTAAATAATGGTAAAACTTTGACATCAAGAGAACAAATAACCCAATTTTAAAGTGCTGTACAGAAGAAGGGAGTTATGAAAAGATGAAACATAAATAGATGAAAAACACTTAAAGAAATGTTCAATATCCTTAGCCATCTGGGAAATGTAAATTAAAATTACTTTGAGATTTTTTTTTTCTTACCCCAGTCAGAATGGCTAAAATAAGTAAAAGAAATAATACCATGTGTGGACAAGGACTGAGGAAAGAGAGAATACTTACTCATTACTTGTGGAAGTGTGAACTGGTATAGCCACTATGGAAATCAGTGTGGCAGTTCCTACCTCAAGATCCAGCTATACATCTCAGGCATATACCCAAATTAAACCATAAAATCTGTAGATAAATGGATGGAGCTAGAAAAAAATAATCCGGAGTGAGGTAATACAGACACCAAAAGACAAATATTTCAGGCCAGGGGTTGGTGGCACACACCTTTAACCCTAGCACTCAGGAGGCAGAGGCAGGCAGATCTCTGTGAGTTCGAGGCTTGCCTGGTCTACAGAGTGAGTACCAGGAGAAGCTCCAAAACAATACAGAGAAACCCTGTCTTGAAAAACCAAAAAGACAAATATTTTATAACTTATATTTATATGGTATCTTTTAGGTTTTCTATATGTGTGATACAGTATGAAAAAACCACAGAGGTTAGGTTCCTAGAAAGGAAGCAGAGGACAGAACAGACACTTTCAAGGATTGGAAAACTAGAATAGTAGAAAGTTTAAATGGGGACTCGGTGGGAGAGAAAAGTAAAGTAAAGGAGGGAAGATGGGGAGGTACAACTAACATTAAAGGCCTGGAGAATCCAAATGGAAATCTACAAATGTAGAAGGCATCTAAATGGGATGAACATATAATGGGAGAGACAATGCCCTAGCAAATGTATTTTGTCACCAAGTAAAGCATCTAGTACTAGAAATGGCTTATATCTTGTTGAGTCATTGGCTAAAGATATCCTGTGGAATGCCCTAAACAACACAGGCAATTTTCAAGGCTATTGGCTGTGCTTCACAACCTTATGGTGAGACCCAATTGCTAAAGACAGCATTTACTTGTATTAGTGAACACAAGAAAGTTGAGCTTGTGCCAAACTAGAAGATCTACCTCTATCATTGGCTAGCATTCTTAGAGCTGGAAGATACTCTGCCTGCTACCAGA
Source organism: Phodopus roborovskii (assembly GCF_943737965.1). Taxonomy (NCBI): domain Eukaryota; kingdom Metazoa; phylum Chordata; class Mammalia; order Rodentia; family Cricetidae; genus Phodopus; species Phodopus roborovskii. The sequence goes on from NW_026125700.1 coordinate 1,808,182, forward strand.
GTAGAAAGTTAATTATCAGCATCACCCAGATACAAGCCCCATGACCTAAAACAATGATCTGTCTGCAGTATATACTAGTCAAATCATAGCACAAATGTTATGGGAGTAATAAACCATTTTTTGTTGTATTTAAAGCCCACTCCATAAAGTAGAATCCATGCCTGACCTTCCAAAGAGGCCAAGAACCTGAGAATAGATAGGTCATATGCCTAGGGAAAAACTAATACTATCATTCTGCTAAAGGAATATAGTAAAAATAATATATTGCTGTACTCGTAGATCAGTGCTTCACTCAAACTTCATCAGAGAGGATTCTTCTTACATCAGATGGGAATTAATACTGAAACCCACAACTGGACAATGTGCAAACAGTGAGAGAGACTCTGGAACACTGGATCCTAAATGGGAAGTCTTCATCAAACCCCTTCCCTCAGGGTTCAGGGGTCTATACAGAAGAGGAATTGGAAAGTTTATAAAAACCAGAAGTCACGTATGATTCCAAGAAATCAGTGTCTTTCAGCACAAGATTTAAGTACTTATGAACTCTCAGAGACTGTGGCAGCACTCATAACAGCAGCATAGGTTCATACCAGAAGGGGTCTCAGCACTGACAGGAAGAACTAGACAAGCCGTGCCACCCCTAAACAAGAAGCTATTGGCAAATGAAAAATCTGTTTTCTCCAATGGTGTGCCTTTCTGTTTAGTGACTACATCCCAAGTTCAATGCCAGGAGTAGATATTCAACAACACATATTTAACTTCACAGGTTTTTTGTTTTGATTGTGGTGTGTGTGTGTGTGTGTGTGTGTGTGTGTGTGTGTGTGTGTGTGTGTGTTTACTTTTTGGTTGGCTTTTCTTTATATTGGGTTTTTGTTTGTTTTGATTTTCATTTCTGTGGGGGTTTTGTCTTATTGGCTTTTTATTTGTTTGGATTTATATTTTTGTGGGTTTTAATAAAGAAAGAGAGAACATAAAGTTGGATAGGGAGATAGGAAGGATCTGGGAAGAGTTGGAGAAGGGGAAATCGTGATCAAAATATATTGTATGAAAAAATTATTAAAAAAGAAAAAATAAGGAGGAAAGTGATTGAAGAAGACACCTGGCGTCAACCTCTGGCTTCCACAGACAAGTGCACATATATTCATGGACACCCATACACAACATATACACAGCTAAATGAAAATGAATAAACAAACTTTAAAAGATGTTGGGCTACTTCTGATTTTTCAGAGATCTCTGACCTGGAGGTTCCCCAGTGAGCTCCTTACTGAATGACAGCACTCAGAAATGTGACGAAGGACTCCAATCATTTCTTCTCTCATCTAGATGGTCCTTGTTCTCACTTTCTTCATGCCCCCCTGCACCATAATTTTTTTAAAGGTCTTAAGCTGGGAGAGGCTTTCCCACATTCCACACACAAACCTGTCAATATAGCGCCAAAATAAAACTTGTTGAATGTTCCTGCCACTTCATTATCAACTCCTTTTCTTCGATAAGCCCTAATACACAAAACATGACACTACAAAGGGAAATTACACTGGCTTGGCTTCTACACGAAAGCACCAGTTTTCCCCTGAAAGTCAAATGACAATACATCCTATCAGATCAGTGGCCAGACTTTCAAATTTGGGCAAAGAAACAGGCTGCTGGGGGTATGTGTACCTAATAGAAATCGCTTCCTGGAAGACTTTTTAAATGAACAAGCACCAGACAGTGGTAGTGCATGCCTTTTTAATCCCAGGACTTTGGAGGCAGAGGCTGGAGACTCTCCATGAGTTCAAGGCCAACCAGATATACAAAGAGAGTTCCAGGACAGTCAGAGCTATTACAGAGAAATCCTGTCTTTAAAAAAAAAATGACCAAGCAGAGAAACAGGGAGAACAATAAAAAGATGAAACTAGAGGAAACAGCCCGACCCACTTATAAATGAGGTGGTTTTAAACTTAAAATTTGTAAAGGATTTCATAGGATTAGGTTCCCTATGAAGAGCCAAATACTGAAAGCCAGTTTCTACCAAATGGACCCATACCTAAGAAGTGTCTCAAAGGTGTTTTCATTCTCCCAGTGGTCACTGGAGTATGGATGCTATGTATGAAAGTGACTGTAGGCAAACAATGTGTGAATCATGGTACAAAACAGCTTGATGACCCACTTTGTCCCTGTGTCTACATAACCCCAGGGAGAAATAATCTTTATAAATAGACAGGAGAGATTATGTCCTACCATGGCATTTCAAACACAAAAGAAGTGGTCGTAAATATTCTGTGATTTCACTGGCAACAGCAGTTGCTCTCATAATAAATAAAACTATACTTCCCCTGCTATCACAGGCTTTGCAAAGCTATCCCACTGCCCTGATCAGGTTGTTCTCCCTAAAACAAAGCAAGTTTTAATAAAGCAGGTTGGTGGCAAGGAGAGAACCTGATATGATCGCACACCTGTTATAATAGGATTTAATTCTGCTTCAGATGTGCTAGTTTTAATAAAAAAAAGGATTGAGCAAATCGAAAATAAATTACATTGAAAGGTCAGGCTTATTGCTTGTTCAGTTATGTTAACTCCCCCACCGACACTTTTAGAGACTATATTTATGAGACCTTTTGATTTGGGGAGGCAAGGTATAAAATACATCTACAATTTCCCTACTATTTGCACCAGTATTTCATTCTCAAGTGTCAATTCCAAGCACTTAAGTATGGCATTCTTTAACAGGAGTAAATCTGAAAAGTATGAGTTGTTTACAGAATGCTGTTATTCAATATATTACTAAAACAAGCTTTTCTATCCAGTAGAATGTTAGGAAAATATTCATTCCATAGTATACACTGCATGGAAATTCACTTTATTGCATGGGGAATATTCATTAAGAATACATTGGTTACTAATTTGAATAAGCATGGCTCTTTAACACAGTATCATCTTTACCAGTAAGGAAGCCTACTTGACTTCCTAAATGGGGATGGACAGACCAATGACCCCATGATGATTATTTTCCTGGCCATTTCTACTGGGACACTAAAGTGTGTACAGGAGTTCGGTTTTGTGAGGAGCTTCAACTTATAAGCATTACCATAAGGTCAGTCACACATCTTTCCTCACTCCTAAGTTTCAAATTCTATACAACAAGCATAGTTGAATGTGGAAGAGCTATCTCTTTTTACACTAAACTGGTGTGGTCCAAAGCCAAAGACACAAAGAGGACACAAAACAACTGTACTGTAACAGAGCGTAGAGGAGACTGGGTTAAAACTCCAAACCTAGATCCCTATTGCCCTCAATCATCTCAGAAAATGACACAGTAGCTCTGTGACTTCTTGCAGAGTAATATAGACTGCAAGGAAAGCCAGGGAGATCCAGAGTGGTCAGAGTGACATACGTAGCAAAAAGGCTAGGTACCTGACTGAACTTCTGGGAATGACTGAGAAAAACCAGGCTGCTCCTCTTTGGGAGATCACTGAGTAACAATGGACACAAATGCCTGTGTCCATTTCACATGTGTGAAAGGCACTTGTGTCTTCTGTATTAAACAGAGAGCAGCCCACAGCAAAAGTTACTAGGTAAAGGTGAATCTAACCAGTGTGGACCAGGAGCATCTCCCAACTCCCAACAGACAGCTATACAACTAACTCACAAGCAGAAGGGGGAAGGATGGAGGAGTACCTCCTAGTTCTCCCACTTAGCCTTCTAGACTCAGTATGCTAAGGAACCATCTTTATGTCAGTTTAGATTTCAATTCTTAATGGACTAAAGTTTAGTCACTTGAAAGCACCAAGAGGTTACAAATTTGAAAAATAACTCAACAAAGCAAATATAAAATCAATATCTGGGAAGCATAAAACATTTATATACTAATGCTCCTCTTCAGTGAACCATTTATGAATTGCCATGGGGCAGAAAGTCACCTCCATAGCAGGATGTAGAAGTACAGTGGTTATTCTTCATGATGCTCATGTCACAAAGTACAAGCCTATATAAATATTTTTACCTTACATCACCACTCCTGAGTTTGTTGCTCCTGGATTTATGGGTGCCAAGTGATGCTCAGACCAACAGCCAAGGACAAAATGCAGTCCCACATAAGAAACGATACAACAAACTTTCTGTAGCTCAGTTGCCACTTGCAGAACTAGAGGAAATCTAGCACCATCTAAATTGTTTCTGGTTCAAGTCATAGTGGAAACCAGATGAGGATGGATCCTTGGCTTATTCTGCAAATACTGCCTTAGACTTTATTTCCACAACACTTCTGAATGCTAGATATGGACCATACTCTTCAAAGAAGTCTAAGGCAGTATTTGTTGATCTTCAAAGAAGTCACTGCTATCTTCTGCCACAGCTGTCATGTTGGAAATGCCATCACAACCACTGCCACAGAGACAAGCAAGGCTTCTTGGTAACAACATTTTTCTCAGTTGGACTCTGTTTTGCCATAGAGAAATATAAAAATTGTGTGTCTCCTTTAAGTGAGGTTTCCTGACTCAGGATAATCGGGGAAAAAACACATGCATGGCTTTTAAGAAGTGATGCTAACAATAATTTGGTGTGTACGAGAGCTGGCAATGGCAGTGACCACATCAACAAGCCGGCAGCATGCTGCTGGATGGCAGCATAGACCAAGGTGGTGAGCACAGCTCTCAGTTCTGGTGGTAAGAGTACCTGATGCCATCTTTAATATACCACGGCTGAAAGAACTGTAGCATTCATTTTAGCAATGTTGTTGTTTACCAGATAAAAGACTCGTGGCCAGAAAAATATATTTACACTTAAAACAGATTCACATTAAGAAAAACTGCTAAAGGTTTATAGTGTGTTTTAAAATATACTTAGGATTGGGAACAAAAAAAACAATATAAAATGGTTTTAAAAAGACAGAAAGTAGTGAGATGTGGTGGCATACACCTTTAATTCCAGCACTCAGGAGACAGAGGCAAGCAGATCTCTGTGATTTCAAAGTAAACCTGGTATACATAGATAATGCCAGGACAGATAAAAGTTACACAGAGATACCCTGTCTCAAAATATGAAAACATAGAAGTAGAAGAAATAGAGAAATAAAAAACCATGTAAAGATGAAAAGCACAGAGAGAATCTGGACACTGTACAGTATTATATTGTCCTTGTATCATTTGACTGCTAAAGAAATAACAACTGCTAAAAGAAATGCTGCTGGATTAATTCAATTTATATATTTTAAAATGCTTTGATTCCAAAATTTAAGTTCAACGACAGGTTACTGGGGGAAAGGATTTCTAGTTTTGTTTCCACAGAAAATGAAAAGCTGTGGATTCCTTCTAGACTAATGTGGCTTGATCAAACCAGACCCCCTGAAACAGCGTCCCAGGTGATCCAGAATTCAAAACAGCTGGGACAAGGCAGCCTTGCAAACTACAGCCAGGATTTCTGTGTCTTCTTAGGATCCCCATGACAGCGCCCCCTACCAGCAGGAAGCAGTTTGGAAACAATGACGCCCAAATTCCCAAATATTGTTTAAAAATGTTTGTTTTCATTTAAAAGGGGTTGGTTATAAATGGTTAATGACCACAACTAATCTTTTTGAAGGTGAAAAGGGGATTATGGTATAGAAATGAATACTTTGTTTTGGAATAGATTTTCATTTATTGATACAATTTAAGGTCAATTTTGTGATATTTTTCCTCTTGTTTATGTATTGTGTTTATATAGCTCATATAAAAATGTAATGTATAAATTAGTACAGATTATAGATAGTTACCTGTGATATAGAGTTAAGTTAGTTAGGTTTTCAAGATGTATTTGAAATGAATAGGCATTCTTCAAACCTTTCAAATGGTTTAGGGTTTTTCTTAACAGTGAGGCACAACTGCTCTTGGCAACACCACCTGAGTCAGAAAGGAAGATGGACGTCAAAGAAACTCGTTATGAAGTTTACTTCCAGTATGGCAAGACTAGCCATTTGGGCAAGATATTGCTCTTGTCTTGACTGTTTGACTTTATGCTACATAAACTAGACATGCAAGACCCACAGAAAAGTGACTGCTGATTCAAGATGTACATTGCTACAGACTTCCTGCTTCATGAAGAGTCTGCCAGACACAGAGAAAAGTGACTGACAAACTGCCAATACAGGTAGACAGTTTAAACTTTCCTGCTCTGTTGAGGAGTCTGCCAGACACACTATGGCCTATAGGCTGAAGATGGAACATTACAGAAGAACTTCAGGTGACTGATCAGGTAGTGAGTTGTCTCTGTCAATTCTAGAGTTTATATATTATCCTTCTGTGGTCTTTGATGGAGTTGAAGACAGATAGTTATGATTATTGTTTTCCTTAGTTAGGATTAAACATAAGTTACACTCACAAAGATAGGATAGATAATAGAATATTTTCTTTAAATTTTACTAAATGTTAATGGACTAATTATTATTAGCTGTAATTCTTATTTGATAACTGTTGTGTGATATATTTCACTATGTTAAAGGAAAAACCCTTCTTTTTATTTTAGACAGAAAAGAGGAGATGATGGGAGATGTCATTCTGTAAATATGTTTCTCTTATTGGTTAACGAATAAAGCACTGTTGGCCAAAAGGAAAGCAAGATAGGTGGGAATAAGAGTCAAGGAGGATTCCGGATATAGTAGAGAGGAGTCAAGATGGATGGAGAGACTGGAGAGAGCAGAATGCTGGCCCCTCTCTCTGGTAAGATGAGACCACGTGTAAATACTTATATTAATAGAAATGGATTAACATTTAAGCCAGAGCTAGCTGATAAGAAACTAGCCGACAGCATTTATATCTAATACAGCATATCTGTGTGTTATTTGGGGCTGGCACAGCCGACGGGCCCAGGCTGGCAGGAAAAAACTATTCCTATCAATATATAGGAAAGGGGCTCATAAAGTCCCAGCCCTATCTAAGGCGCTATTGGCAATTGATGGCTTCTGGGGAAGGGAGAAATTTTTTTTCTTTCTTTCTTTTTCTTTCTTTCTTTTTCTTTCTTTCTTTCTCTTTTCTCTCTCTCTTTTTTTAAGAATGTAGTTCCTGAAAAATTGCCTATGCTCAAGTTCTCATGTGCATATAGTTAACAAGTGGATCCAATGAATAAAACAGAAAAAAGAGACACCTTGCTACATTTGGAGGGGAAAGTGGGTGGGATAAGGGAGACCTCAGAGTGGTGGAACCTGGGGCAATTATGACCAAAATTCATTATACACATATATGAATATTAAGTTTTGATACTTTTTTATTTGAATTTGAAACAAGCTTGTTTTACATGTCAATCCGAGTTCCCACATATGCTCATCCTCACCTGTCCCCCTCCCAAACCCTAGCGCATCCTCTATCTGCTCCCCAAGAAGGGTGAGGCCTTCCATGGGGAGTGTTCAAAGTCTGTCATATTATTTGGATCAGGGCCCAGGCCCTCCCCTGTGTGTCTACACTGAGGGAGTATCCCTATATGTGGGATGGGCTCCCAAATTCCCTTTGTACACTAGGGATAAATATTGATCCACTACTAGAGGCCTCATAGATGACTGCCTGCCTCCTAACACCACATTCAGGGAATCTGGGTCAGTCCTATGCTGGTTTCCCAGCTATCAGACTGGAGTCCATGAACTCCCCCTTGTTCAGTTCAGCTGATTCTGTGGGTTTGTCCAGCCTGGTCTTGACCGTTTTGCTCAACACTCCTACATCTCTGCAACTGGATTCCAGGAGTTCACCTCAGTGTTTAGCTGTGGGTGTCTGCTTGTTTCCATCAGCTACTAGATGAGGGCTCTATGATGGCATATAAATTAGTTACCAATCTCATTATCAGGAAAGGACACTTAAGGTATCTGTTCCACTGCTGCTCAGAGTGTTATTTGGAGTCATTCTTGTAGATCTCTGGACATTTCCCTAGTGCCAGATTTCTCTTTAAACCTATAATGGCTCCCTCTATTATGGTATCTCTTTTCTTGCTCTCTATTCTTTGCCTGACTCAATCTTCCTGCTCCCTCATGCCCACCTCTCCCCTCTTCTTCCTTCTAACTCCCTCTCCCCTTCCCCTATGCTCCCAACTTTAAAGGGTGTCTCAATGAATGTGGAACTTTACTATTTTGAAATAATAAGCCCCCAAATCCCCCCTATTTCCAACCCCTCTCAGCACTGTGGCTACAGTGAATGCTACTGTGGCCAGCTTTTAAGTAGAGGCCAGAGAAACCAATTTAGGCCTCATGTTTGTATAACAAGGATTTCACTCAATGAGCCATCTTCCAAGCCCCAACTTAGTTATATTTAAAACTGGTTATCAAATTTTCCAGAAAACTTAACATTAACTCTCATGAGCTACTATGAAATAGCCATGGAACATTGTTGACCAAAGGGTTATAATGACTTCTTCAGCAAACTCTACTTTCTGTAAACCAACTTAGTTGCCTATATCTCCATCCCTTCCAGACATGTGTGAGTTAGTTGAATAATCATAGCTTTGCTTAAACCCTGAGATCTCTGCCTGCATGTCAGCATTTCTTTACTATCTTATACATTTGGCCCAGACTACTCTTTTAAGTAATTGGATTTATATTTATTCCAAACTATGTGAAGTCCATATTGCCTTCATTTATCATTCTGGAGTCATCTCATTTGCTTTCTAGCCTTAAAAGGTATTCCCTTCCTACCATTTTCAGGATTCAGTGTTTTAGGCAAAAGATCCCTTTTCTCTTTCTTACCAGGGCTCACCTTTCTGATAGCAAGTTCCTGCCTTTTCAACCATCTTCCCTTCACATGGAAAATGGATTATAATAGTTTGTTCCACCACCCATCCCCGATGCCAAGGCCTTCTGTGTGATATCTGACAGACAACTAACTGAGTGTTTAGAGAACAAAGAGGGATGGGCGCCACTTTCACTTTATTAACACATCATTAATTCTCTGGTAGTTCATCTAGAGGACAGAGGCTCTGGCTTGTTGTCCTGTGTGTTCATATCACCATGCTACCCTTAGCACATAGTAAGTATTCTCTAAGAACCTTTGGGGGCCTGAAGATTCAGCTGTGTTCTACAATGCTTGCCTAATATGTACAATGTCCTAAATTTTATCTCTAACATCAAATAAATTAGATGTGCTGGCATACACCTAGAATCCCAACACTTGGGAGGTAGAGGCTTGAGGATAAGCAATTCAAGATTATTTCTGGCTCTAGAGTGAGTTAGAAGCCAACCTGAGGTCCTGTATCAGTTTTTTTTTTTATTAAAACTTTAGGCACTCATACGTGGGTATTGCTTTATACCTTCTGGACTGGTTTATGTACATCTAATCACTGGGTTTAGCAAAAACCCCAATGAGGTAAGACATAAAGATTTATTACATTGTTGCAATGATAAACAAGGACACAGGGGAGAGTGACTTACTCCAGACCATGCAGTTCTACTGTAACAGAGCCAGTACTAAGATTAGCCTTGCCTGATTTCCTAGGTCCTTCTACTAAACCACACTGCTGTTTCCCTGTATGTGGCCACAGATTATGTGCAACTTTGTCATTTTCAGAACTCTTTCCTTAAGCTTTAAATAAATGATCATGCTTGCTTTGACTATAAATGATATTATGCTTCCAGTGGTACAGCACTGACTTTAATATAGTTTGAGGGAGCTGAAGTTGAGCCTAGTGAATTTTTAATTAGGTATCAATCAAATTGAGAGACTAGTAATAAAGCATCATTTTCCAGTATAGTCAGCAACATGGTAAATGATTTTATTGGTAAACCACGGGCTTTCTTTACATATTTATTATTATTATGTCAATACAGTTTTCCTCTATGTGTGTGTGTATAGCAGTTGACAATATCAGCCACGTTATTAGTTTGGTTTCCTCTGCTTGGTTAGCTTTTCAGTTGGGACAAGTGAAGTCTGCATTCCCTGTCTCAGCACTTTTGAAGAAGTGCTGGTAACAGTAAAACTTATATTAACTTGTACCCAAGTAATAAGCCTTCTGTTAATTGAAAATTTTCTGTACTTGGCGCTTGTGGAAAAAGAAGCAATTGTCTAAAGATAGACTGACATTTTCCCTGAGAAGCATCTGGTACTACTCTATGCAGTCCAATTTTCTTGCCTACCTATTTCTGTGTAAAATTCTAGACAGTAGTGGGCAATTACACATTGGTCCTTGCAAAGAGCCCAGCTCTCTACTGGATGCTGTTGGATTTGAAAGAAGGCAGAAAGAAACTAGACAACTATGAAGTAATTAGTATTAATGTCTCCTGTAAAAATTATACCAAAGAAATAAGATTTGATGATATGGGGGAGGGGTTTGATGGCCTGAGGGACAGGAGTGAGGTAGAGGCATCCTTATACTTTTGTATGTGTAGAATAATTTATAAACTTCTGAACATAGCTACATTAATTGAAAAATCGTTGTGATTAAATTACAGACACAACCTTTACATGATCTTATAAATCTCACAATAATGGTTTGACAATAGAACTATTGCTATCCCAACTTTATAAACAAAAAACTAAGGTTCACCAAGTTTAGAACACATGTCCCAGACATGAGATGAAGGTGCCAGAATCTGAACAAATGTCAAGCTCCTTCCTCAAAGTTATGCTAGCTCTCCAGCTCCTGAAAGCAATGGGGGAATATATATTTACTCCCCTTTCTTTTTTTTTTTATTTTCTTTCTTAAAGGTCAGGTTCAGACTGCATGCATACAATATGCAGGGCTTGAATCATCTCTTCTCCACCTCCCTATGACTAGAATTATAAGCATGTGGTACCATGAGTTGCTTCATTCTTAGGGATAATTTTTTGGAGAACTAAGAGGAGGGAGTAGAGTGGTTAGGAAGCAGGAAAAACAGGAGTCGGGGCTTGGGGTTGGACTTGATGAAAGCACATTGTATACATGTACAAAATTCTCTAACAATAAACAATACGAACCTTAAAAAAAAAGAATTGAACCTGAAGAGCTCATTATAGTGCACAGATTCTAGGAAACACCCTTTAAATTTCCTTCAGGTAGGGGATATGCCTTCTGATGGATGACTTATTATAGTGTATTTTATGGTAATCATTATTATTAGAGTGACTCCAGAGACAACAGCATTTCTTTCACACAATAGCTTCTTGAAGTCAACGTTGCCCATATGGTGCAGGGAAACAAAAATCCAAATACATAGCACAGGAGATAGGAGAGAGGAATCTCCTCTTCTATAAGAGTTGCTAGAGAGGGTTTGTTACTAGCTGGAATTAAACGTCAAAAACCTGGTATTATTTACCCAACAAAGTTATACATTAAACTACTCCTAAAACTTGGTGATTGAAAACAATGAGCATTTCTTCAAGTTTGTAGATTAACTAGGATATTATGATCTAAGCTTGGCTTGCTCTTGGTCCTATGGGTAGCTTACAAGGCTAAAGGACAAGTGTCAGGTAGCTTCTTACTATTCTAGAGTACACTAAATTTGGGTGAGGGATGATGCAGGACTTCTTTTGTGTTCATTGAATGTATCCAGCATAAGCATATTCTTCTGGATATGGCCAATGAGCAAGAGGAGAGATCAAAGTGAGAGAAAGCAGTTAGACATGGTGGAAGGATCAGGATGAGCACAAGTTTGACGCTATTGTGATCTGCATGGGGAGCTCTAGAATGGCCAAGGCTACATTAGTAAGACCACACACACACACCACCACCACCACCACCACCAACAACAACAACAACAGCAAAAACAAAGGGAGAAAAAATAAGAATAAGAAGAAGGTAAAATAGGCCAAAACATGTCGGTGATGAAACCAATACACCATCGACGGGAGAAGTGAAAAATTAGGGAAACTTAATGCAATCAGTCAATCATGGATATAATTTTTGCGACACAAAGACTGAATAAAAGATGGCTTTGGTTGCTGGCTCAAGAGATCGTGCACCAAAGTGGCATGATTTAAATGGACTCTGTAATTATATTGGGGCTTCTTTTACACCAAGAAACACCGAATCAAGCAAAGTTCTGTGAGTTACTTTATGCATAATTTTCAGAATTATGACATAGAGTCTTCGCTTGAAACAAAGATAGAATATTTAATCCCATAAACTCTACCTCCTCCACCTGCCCACAAGCTCCAGAGACCAATCACAGAAACCTCAGTCCCTACCAAATGGAGTTGGAAAACAACTTCATGGAATTGATGGTACTGGCAACAGACATAATCTATCTCTTTTCCACTCCCTAGGGCAATGATAATAATTCGTTCATCATTTTATGCTTCCCTCATTCTTTTCTCTAGATTGCATGTCATCTTTAATTCTTCTAATGACCCTCATCAGAAATCTTCCTGAACGTCCTTTACATTTGGTGTCTCCTAACTCAAGATAATTTGTTTTACTATCATAATTTGGCTTTTGAAAATGCCCTAAACTTAAAGAATCTGGGTGTTCCATCCCAAATCTCAGCTTCCTTCCAGTGAGCCCATCACCTCCATGTCAACATATTTCCCTTTCATGGTGAGAATTTGTAGTAGAGGGATGTTTTCCAAGGAGGGGTGTGCATTATCAATAAAGCAAAGAAAGAATAAGTACCCTGATTTTATCTGAATTAGATTCAGAAATGAAAAGAAACTAATAGAAAATAGAACAAATGGAAGATATTTACTATTAGAAGTGAATGAAGATGGAGTCTCAAAATAATGTGTGTTTAGAATGGCAAGAATTAGAGTAGAAATGCAATTAATGATGACCTAGTCTAAGTTGAAAAGTATGTGCAAATCTTCACAAACAAACTATATTTTTTATTAGTTACTACCACTGATCAAGTCTAGTGAAGGTGGTTCAAGCATTTCACAAATGAGACACTGGTATCTAGCATAGTAACCACAGTTTGGAATTGTGGGCATTCTCCTCCTGAGAAAGTTACCTTTACTGACAAAGGCACTATTTTTCTTAGGTTGAATTCCCTCCAAGGTCAACTGCACCAACCTCTGTAGATGAATTTCAAAAGAAACACATGAACAGCCTCTATTTGGTTTCCAATTTTTTACCCTAATAATGACTACAAAGCTTTCTGATCTGTAATATTGCTGGATAATTAGCCACCTTTGAGCTCCGAATCACACTGAGGATACCCACAGCACCAAGACTTTTTCTTTTGAAAACAAACGGGAAATCAATTTCAGCCAATTCAGTAGTTCCATTTTATGAAGTTAAGGTGCTCAATGTAAATTAATGTTTTACATGTATGCCTTTGATCAATAGGTGTAATTATTGATTGGAATCACACAAAGCAGAAAGCAAAGCAATCATTCCTGACACTGTAGGCTTTATGCCATGCAGATAAATCCTCAATACAAATGCCCTAAGCTACAGCATTGTGTGGCCCCCTCCCAATGTTACAAGTAAACTCTTGAAAAGGAGGTAAAGGCATTCTGCCTCCTTCCCTTTGCAAACATCCTCCAGGTGTTTCACTGTAAGACAAAAAAGATACCACAGGCGAGGGAAAACGGGTGTTGAGGAGGGAGACAACAGAGCACATAAAAGACAAAAGGGAAAGGGGGTCACTGGTGGAGTGAAAGGGTACAACAACAGGTCGGGGAAATGGGGGAAGGGAGGCAGAAAATCAGAAGAAATAGCAAAACCGAGATAATAATGATAATAATTTTATTACTATGGAGCTCTTTTTCTGCTCAAAATAATTTAAATAATCCATAGAGCAGAATAAGTGCAGCAGATACTGAGTAGCCCAGTGTTCAGAAAGTGTCTAATATAGTTCCTTATGCTTAACAATCATACTTCTGATAAAATGTATAAATTATACCCCCAACAAATAAAAAGCACATTGCCTTTATGCAAAACTAGCCTGATTTCATTACTGTCACAACACTGAAATCTATTCCCAAATTAATGAAGTTTTTCCATGAACTTGTTCTAGCATCCAAAATTTATTATTTGTCATTAAATCGGAGTACCCAAAGGCCTGTGTCCTCTTAAACCCCAGGATCCATTCTTAGTACCAGGCCAATTTCCCATGCTTTTGTGACCAATGTCGATCACTCAGTAAGCTGTTACTTATAGGCTAGAAATAGACTAAGCATGATAAATAAAACACACACTGTTTTCATCCATCTGGGTTGCTAAACAAAATAAAGAGCATGGGTAATTTGTAAAGACAAAATATGAATTCATGACAAAAATAATTCTGAAACAAAAACACTTCCTGATCAAAAGCAAATACCTCACCAAGAAGATGTTGATATTTTGAGTCTGTGTCCATGAACAGAGGCTTAAAATGTACAAACCTACACACAATCAGAAGAAAAAAACAGTGGTTTCTATAAATAGCAATCACAATGGGAAATATTTTACATTTTCTGAAAAACTGAAATATCAGATAGACAAAAATTAAGAATACAAGTGGTGCTCCTCAATTTATAACAGGGTTATGGCTCAATAAGCTTACCGAGAATAGAAAATAGTTCTAAAATTAATTTTAAATGCCTAGGCTACCAAAAATCCTAGCTTAGCTTAGCCTACATTGAACATGCCCAGAGTACTTATATTAACCTGGAGTTGAGAAAATTCATCAAACACAAAACTTATTTAATAAAAAGTTCTGAATATCTTTCATACATTACTGAATAGTGTACTGAAAGTGGAAATGCAGAATGGCCCTATGATTATGCCTTCTTACTAGTATAATGGCAAAAATTATAAATCCTCCAAGACCACTTGTAAATATATATATATATATGTGTGTGTGTGTGTGTGTGTGTGTATGTATGTATGTATGCATATATATATGTGTATGTGTGTGTGTGTGTAACGTTATATCCACCAAATAGGTAATATGCCTCCTTTTTGAATATATACAAATGTTTGCAAAATTGCCCATTCATTAGACTATAAGAAAATGTCATTAAATTAAAAAAAATCTCGTGTCTCTTGTTGCATTTATTTTGTTTTTTTCTTTGCATTATTTTTAGACAGTTTCTCTTGCAGGGCAGACTAGCTTTGAATTCCCTACACAACCAAAGCTAGTCTTTTTTTTTTTTTTCATTTTACATTCCAACCATAGTTCTCCTTCCACTTTTCCTCTCACCCCCCATCTCCTTCCACATCCCTTCACCTCCCCCCAGCCCAGCCCCAGTCCACTCCTCCTCACAGGTAAGGGCTCCCATGAGGAGTCAACATAGTCTGACACAATAGGTTGGGGCAGGGCCAGGATGCATTAAGATTAAGCATGCTATCCCACCACAGAGAATGGGCTTCAATAAGTTAGTTTATGTGCAGTGATTACATCACGGTCCTACAGCAACTGAACATGGCTTGCCACCCTAAAGAATGGGCTCCAACAAGCTACCTCATGTGCCAGGTTAGTATCATAGTCCTACTGCCAGGGGACCCTCTGATAGTCCAAGCTTTACAACTGTATCCCACATATGGAGGACGTAGTTCGGTCCCCTGGAGTCTCCACAGCTGTAGGTCTACAGTTTATGAGTTTTAACGAGCTTGGTTCAGCTGTCTCTGTAGATTTCTCCATCGTGATCTTGCCCTTCCTTTTTCATATATTTCCCCTTCCCTCTCTTCGACTGTACTCCCAGAGCTTGGGCTGCTTCTTGGTTGTGGATCTTTGTGTCTGCTTCTACCAATTACTGGATGAGGGCACTATGGTGATAATTGGGGTTTTCATCCATCTGATTACAGGAGTAGGCCAGTGCAGGCATCCTCTCTACTATTGCTAGGAGTCTTAGCTGCAGCCCTCCTTGTGGAAGAAGTCTAAGCTAGTCTTATACTCGAGATCCTCTTGCCTCTACCTCTGGACTGCTGGGATTACAGATGTGTGCCACTATGCCTAGATGGGCAACATAATGTCTCCCATGCTATGTTCATTGTCCTCCAAAATAGATCAACTACAAAAAAAAGATAGTTTCCCAAATTCTTTACAGGTAAATATTTGTTTGTTTTGTTTTGTTGTTATTTTGCAATAGGCATTCCTGTGTCTACACTGGCCGTGCACTCAGTACACAATCAAGGATGACCCTAAACCTCTGATTCTCCTGTCTTCACTGTCCTATATCCAGGTTATGTGGTGCTAGGAATTAAACCCTGTGTTTTATGCACAGCAAAAAATCACTGTGCCAACTGAGCTACATCCCCAGTTTTACCAACTGGAAATATTTAAAGAACAAAATTCTAAATAATTCATGTACTAAAGTATAAGTAAAATGGGAATTACAAAGTATTTAGGATAGGGTTATAACATAAAGCACTGATTCCAAAATTGTAGTAATGGGTTCTCTAGATCCTTAGTCATCAGGGGAAAACAAATCATATCAGAAATATAACGCAATTGCACATTCAATGGAATGTCTAAAATGAAAATCCCAGAATGTACTAGTAAGGAGAAAATGAAAATCGCATCTACGGCTGGAGGAAGAATAACTACTTCAAAATTGTCATGAGGTTTCACAAAAGAACACATATACCCTATAATTCAGAAATTCTAATCCAGTGCAATACACAATGGAAATGCATGCACACATGTGCCTAGACAACTGAAGGTAGATTTATTTGTTCTAACTAAACACTGTAAATAACAATTTCCACCAATAATATAATTAATTAATTACAATATATTCTTACAGTAAAATACCATGCTGCTAGGATGTCGAACAATTTCAACAATATAAATAGATCTTATATGTATAATAAAAAATACTAAAATAAAATCCAGGCTCAGATGTATGTAAGGGGGAGGATAGGTGGTTCAACAGTTAAGAGCACTTGTTATTCTTCTAGACAACCCAAGTGCCCATGGCAGTTGGCTCACAACCACCTGTAACTGCAGCTCCTAGGAATTCAACACACTCTCTTGGCCCTTATGAAAACCATGTGTGTGGTGATATATTATTTATGGTTTAATAAAGCTTATCTGAGGGTTCAAAATACAAAGCTAGGCACAAGCCACAGAGGTTTGGCAGTGGTGATACACACCTTTAATCCCAGCAGCCATACTAGCTAGCCATAGAGCCAGGCAGTGCTGGCACACACCTTTAATCCCAGGACTCAAGAGACAAGCCGATGGAACTCTGTTAGTTCAAGGCCTCATGGGGCTACAGGAAATTGATACAGTCTAAAAGAGAAACAGAGCTTACACAAATGAGGTATATAATATAGGAGCAGATAACCAGTCTTGGGCATTTTGGTCTCCAGCCACATTTGGGCAATCAGCCTCCAGTCATGTTGAGGATTGCTTCAGCTTGGGCAGAGGTAAGAGCTACTGGCTTGGCTGCTTTGATCTTCAGCATGAACCCCAATATCTGTCTCTGGGTTTTGTTATTCATGTTGCACATGTGTACATACACACATGCATTCAAATAAAACAAAAATAAAGTTTAAAGCATATTATACTATTCCATTACATTTACCTCACATTCAAAATAAGGAAATATCAATCTGTTATTTTTATGATTCAAGACAGTGGTCACTCCTGTCAAAGGAGACAATGACAATTGAAAGGAGCATAGGAGAGAGGGAGGCTCTGTGTTTTGGTAAGGGTACTGGTTACACAAATGTGTCAAAGTTGTGATAATTCATTGAAATGTTTACTTTTGATTTATATGTTTTCCTATGAATTTTATGCCTTAGTAAAAACTTAAAGAAAAATTTAAGGTCCAATGAGGTGGTTCAGAGATTAAGGGCACTGGCTACCAAGACTGATGACCTGAAATCCTCAGAATCCACATGGTGAAAGAAGAAATAAACTTCCCCAACTTGTCCTCTGACTGATGCATATGGTTTGTAATACATGCATATATAAAACCACAATAAAAAAATAAACATTTGTTAAATTAAAGATGACCAAATGGTACTCTGAAATAAATTGTATGTGTTATCACTAAAATAAAAAATGAATAGCTGCCAACTCCAGAAGGTAAAAAGAAGCCAGTAAGATAAATGCAATAGTGTAATAAAAAATAGATAGATAGATAGATAGATAGATAGATAGATAGATAGATAGATAGATAGATAGATAAAACATGTCTATAAATACAGGACATGTGGTAGGGTGGATAGGGAGGTGGGGTGGAACAGGGAGGAGTTGGAGGAGTGAAAACATGTACAAAATGTTGTAAGAAAATTAAATTTTAAAAGTATGCAAATCTCAAAAATCATAATAAAAAGATTGGCATTTTTAAATGATACTTTAAACAAAACATTGGCAAGAACTATCCAAAATAAGTACTATCAGGAACATAAATGAAACATAATGTGAGACAAAAGAAGAACCATTAAAGATGGTAAGAAAACACAAAACACAAACCGAAGGCAATCAAGTTGAAAAACTAGAAAATATTGTCACATTCAAGAAAAATACAAATTACCAAAATTTATCCAAGAGTGAACATGGCATCTCTAATAGACCAAAAACAATAGACAAAATGTTAACAAGAGTCAGATTGGTCGAATTCTCCCAAATAGTGTCCAGTGTTTGCAAGCAACTGATAAGAAAATGACTGATAATTTGTCATAATAACTTCTTAGAAGAAAAGAAGGTAGAAATTACAAGTGACAAAGACATACTTTTGTTTCATAAGAATATATGTGTGTTATCTGCATAATTTATGATATTCAAAGAAATTTTCCTATAAACTTAAAAAAATCACTAGTACTTAAATTGGAGATCTAAATGAAATGAACAATTTTATGTAAAAATTAACAACATTAATTCAAAATCCATTAGTTGCCAGCTATGTGAACTTTAGCAAATTACTAAACATCCCTAAATGTCCAGAGACCTACAAGGATGACCCCAACTAACAATCTGAGCAATAGTGAAGAGACTACTTTAAATGCCCTTCCCTGATAATGAGATTGATGACTACCTTATATGCCACTCTAGAGCCTTCATCCAGTAGCTAATGGAAACAGAAGCAGAGATCCATAGTTAAGCACTGAGCTGAACTCCTGGAATCCAGTTGTAGAAACAGAGGAGTGATGAGCAAAGGGGTCAAGACCAGACTGGAGAAACCCACAGAGACAGCTGACCTGAACAAGGGGGAGCTCATGGACCCCAGACCCAACCAGGACCCAGAAACCAACATAGGACTGGCCCAGACCCTTTGAACCTGAGTCTCAGTTAGGAGGCCTGGGCAGTCTATGGGACCTCTGACAGTGGAACCAGGATGTATCCCTGGTGCACAAAAGGACTTTGGGAGCACATTCCCCATGGAGGGATACTCCCTTAGCCTAGAGACAGGAGGGAGAGCCTAGGCCCCACTCCAAATTACTTGACAGATTTTGATAATCCCTCCTAGAAGGCCTCACCCTCCCTGAGGAATAGATGGGGAATGGCTGTGGGGTGGGGGGGAGGATGGGAGGGAGAGAGAACTGGGATCAGTTTGTAAAATAAGAAAACAATATCCCAAGATTAAATGTCTTCTTAAATTTCTTCTTTAAATCATGATTAGTACTTTCCATACCAAGTTCTTACAAAAAATAAAATTAATTATAAGGTAAAGTTAAGATTAAGGACTTAACTGTTTAGTAACAGTTGCTCATTAGCATCATACTATTTATTAATAAAATAACAACATTTGTATTTCAAAGAATCCCACAGTCATTATCTCGGGTCTGGAAATCCTACCCTTCCCCTGCTTAGTCAATAATGACCCCTTGAGATACTGCCTCTACACTCACTCCTCATCCTAGGTCTTATTCTCTCCCCTATCCACAGTTCAGACTCACCTCAGAGTCACTCGAAGCATGCAATTTGAGTGCTTGTTAGCAGGGCCTTTTAAAAGAACCATGCCTTTGCATGCCAAGCCTGTCTAAGAGACCACTTTTTTAGGTCCTATGTGGAAATACATGCCCCATGTTGGGTACCATATGTAACAAGTCTTTTCTGTCCTGCTAGCCAACTCCCAGATAATAACACAGAGACTTCTTATTAATTATGAAAACTTACCTATAGATTAGGCTTGTTTCTAGTTGGTTCTTATACTTAAATTAACCCATTTATATTAATCTACATTTTTGCCTTGTGGCTTTTTACCTCTCTTTTATCTTGTAGCTTCTGTTTCTTCTAGTATCTTTATTGTAGAAAATATACATGTAATATTTGTCATTATAAATCAGTGGCATTAAGCACATTCAAATTACTGGGCAATTATTATGATTATCTATCTCTAGAAATCCAAACCGAAACTCTATACTCGTTAAATAATAACGTCTCCATTTTTTCGTCTAAAGAACCCAAGATTTTGTCTCTAAGGTTTGATAAGTTTGGGTGGTCTCTAAGCAGCCAGCTCCCTACTAGTTTCCTCTGCATCAGTAATTTCAGGGCTGCTGAGCCATTGTAAGTTAGTGCCCATTTTCATAAAGCTAAATAGAATCTATTACAGATTGAATAGGAGTGTCCCCAAGATCTCCATGTCCTTATTTCCACTATCTCAAAATATGACATAATTCATAAATTGTGTCTTTCTACATGTAATTGGTGAGAAAAAGGTCACACCAGAGTGGGGTTGCAATTGGTCTAAGGTATATGACAAAAGGAACACCATATAAAGGGACACCCATGAGCAGGGAAGAATGTCATACAATGTCTTACCAGAAGCTAAGAGAGAACTCCTGAGTGAGACCCTTCCCGAGAACCTTCAGAATGAATATAACCCTGCCTGCACCTTGATTTCATACTTTTATCATAGAAAAGACACAATAACACCCTCTTGTTCCACGCTCTCGGTTTATAGTACTTCCTTATGAAAGTCCAAGAAAACCCATGCAATCACTTAAGAAAATAGGATTGGGTAGTTTTGAATGACAATGGAAGTTTGATCTAGTGTTTTTATAATGTGCTGTTCTAAGGAACTAATCATCCAGAGTGTAGGATATTTGTAAGGAGGGTCAACTTAAGACCAGAAACTAGGGTCAATAAATAATAGGGTGTTAGGTTAAATGGAAGACTTACTGTTTATACAAGTCATACCTACTTACTTTCACCATTTCCTTCCCATGGATAATTTGCTCTAGCAATGTGGTTGTCAGATGATATATAATCTCTTCCTTCTGGGCTCTCTTCATGTTATTTATTTAGAAGTCCTCTTGGGAATGGAGGGTGAGTCATCAGAGGGAAGCAGCTCTTCCACTGCTAAGCTCCAAGGTCTGGGATCAGGAAACACTCACATGCTGCTTCACTGAAGGTTGATTTCTTTTTAAAGGGCAACAGACTACTCTGGGTATTAAGTAGAGGCTTTGAAGATATGTCATCTGAAACATGTTGGGATATTCACTTCTCCTGTCTTAGATGAACTACAGGCAGACCCCATTCTCTGTCAACCACAAGCCCAGGAATTTAAGATCTTGATTCAGGCAGAGGCTGTTATCTAAGACTTTGGAGCTATGATCAGAAGGCTTCCCTCAAACCCTCCTAACATAACTGGCAGTTAAAATGGCAGGGTTCTTTCTCCAGGGCTTGGAATTTGCCCTATCTGCTTAATAAAATGAAAACATGGAATTTAGAAGTTCGTGAGGTTGAAATGTTAATTTGTAGCACAGGCCTTCAATAGTCTCTCGCCTCTCATTTGTACTTTCCTGTGTCCAGTCTTTGGTCACTATGTCCATATCACCAACAAACTTGCCTCTTTCAACAAAAATAATCTAAGGTTCATAAGTGATAAACAGCTGAGAAAGGAGGGGATCTATGCCGTAGTTGACTGCATAAGTTTAAAATGTGTCATCTGTATGTTTTTAACTTTCTTATGGTTTTTAATTTCCCCAGTGGATCTCTGCAGAAGTTAGGTAACCAGAATTGAGAGCCAAAAGAAAAGCTCTCCCCACAGAATAATTGGCAAGATTTTAGGCACAATCATCTTGACCAAATATCTAATCATCACATGGAAGCATGCCCTTGGCACTTGCAAACGATTTTCAAAGATCTCAAAATGAATCTTTTAAAGAAAGCTACCAAATAGAAACAGTAAAATGGGAGAACTGTGACAAATTTCTCTTCGTCACCCACCACATTCTCTCAGGCTTTTTGAAAAGTAATATAACCTTCACACATGGCCTGACTCACTCATTTAGGCATTCCACAGATAGGTTTTTAAGAGCTCCCTGCAATGATGTCAGTAAAATGCAAGATAAGAGGTCACAGCCTTCATTTCTACTATCGGAAAGTCCAACTAGTAACTATTCACAACACAAACAAATTCCTCAAAATTGGGAACAAAACTGATATAACACAGACCAAAGAACTGAGTAAAACCCAGATTAGAAAAGTAAAGAAAATAGTCTGACTTTGATGGTGCCATCCCTTCGTTTCTCTCTAGCAATCAAAGTGTCTGAAAAGATTTCCCAAGACCTATGGGAACTTTTTAACTTCTTGAGGACTCTAGAACACTTTGCAGAATGTCCATACCAGCTTTGCCTCATCAGGAACAATTGAGGATTCCGAATGGGAATGCCCAACTACCTGGTGTCAAGTAGTACCAGAGAAGTGGAGTTCCCAGCAAGCAGCACAAAGACATTGGTAGCACTTTTAAGTCCCCAATTTGATAAGGCAACTCACAATGGCATGTGATCAGGCAGGCCACTCATCAGCAAAGTAGCAAAGTTAAGAAAGCCACTTTTAGAAAACAGATTGGAAATTTAAATGACTGGAGTCCTTTGGCAAACAATCATGACTTCAGTATTTCCCACTCTGGCAGGGAGACACCTATGTCTGCTGATTTTGACAGAGTATAGGGTAGATGCACCAGGCCTAGAAATTCACAGAGAAACTCGTCACAGGCTCAGAGTCTACTCCAAGGCCTTACCGAGATAGAGAAACGCTGCCACTGAGTAATTTATCAGAATGCAAGTATTAGACAGGAGTCCAAACAACAGCTCTGCTCATCCTCAGGGCCTACTCCAAGGCCCTGCCCAATCAGGAAAATATCTACCACTGAATATTTCTTTAGAGTATAACTTCTTGCCCCATCATTCTTGAGCAGCAATTCTACACAATCTGGCAGCCCAGCCTACATCCATTAACTGGAGAACCCAGAGGTACCACATGAATCTAGGAACATCCCTCCAAAATCAAGATATAGAAGGAATCCAAATGTCTATCAGTGGATTAAAGTATAGAGTAAGTATGGTCTTTATAGACAGTAGAATATTACTACTATATTTCTTAATTGATATCCTGCCAATTGTTGCCACACAGATGAATCTAGAGAACATCGGATTAAGTGACATAAGCCAGGCACAGAAAGACAAATGTGGTATCATATCACTTATAGGTAGACTCTTAAACAGTCAGACACATAAAACTGGAACAGAACTGTGCTTATCAGAGACCAGAAGGCAAGGGAAATGGAGAGACATTGGTGAAAGACTATAAAGCAGCAATTGACCAAAGAAAAAATGTTTTTGTTTTTGTGAAATCTAATGAACTTAATTTTAGTTATAGATCATAATACTGCATTTGCTATTTCAAAATTGCTGATATTAAATTTCAGTTGTTCTCATAAAAAAGTAAGTATCGGGGACATGTTTATTAGATTAAGTTAATAACTGCACACTGTATATTAATATAGGAACATCACTTTTGCCCCATAAATGCTACCAGATATATTAGCCAAAGGGATTTTTTATTTTAAAGGAAAAAATCTACTATATTTCAGGTACAATCTTACATACTGAGGGTATAGGTATACCCAAAATGGACATTATCCTCAGTGAGCTTAAGAGCTAAAATTAGAGAGAAACAATTACAACAGCAACAACAATAATATGTGATGCATTCTGCATTAGAAAGAGTCTCTCAAGGGGCTACAGAAAATACAACAGAGGGATATTTATCCTGCATTTTGAAGAGGGAATAGAATTAGGAAAACTTCCCAGAGATAATAAAGTAGCCATGCAGACCAGAAAGATCAAGTCAGCCTGGCAATATGCAGACTACAAGCATTTCGTACATTGGGAATGACCACTTTGATTATAATTAGAATGTCAGTGAAAGAGAGAGAAAGCTGATTTAGAAAACTAAGGTAGGATAAGTGCTTTCTGAGACATGTTAAGAAATTTAGAAATTATCTTTAAGCAATGGAATATCACTGGATACTTCTGAACTGTGAAAAGGCATATTCAAGATTTGCTCTGTAGGCTGGACAGAGTAGTATGCTCATGTAATTGCATAACTTGAGAACAACAGGTAGGAAGTTCACAAGTTAAAGGCCAGAGTGAGCTACACAGTGATTTCAAGGCTAGTCAGGACTACACAGTGAAACCTTGTATCAAAAATTACTTTTGTCCTTTTATCTTTTAAAGCCACTGTGGAATAAAAAGTAGAAAACTTGTTGGAGGTCAGTAATGGAAACAAGGAGAGAAGTTAAAGGTTATTCATAGTAGTACAATAGAGAAATGATCATTAACAGGGTGGCAACTGAGGAGTAGAAGAATGAGTTATTAAGGAGATATTTAGAAATTACAATGAATAAGACCTGGTAATTGAAGATGCACAAGGAAAATAATGAATCCTAGACAAATGGCATAGGAAACTGAATGGTTGACCTGACCATGCTGTTCACTTTTACATAAAGGGGACATTCATTTTCACATAAACGATAGAATAGAAGGTGCAATCATGGGAGGCTGGAGGGAGGAAAAGAAGATGATTTTTTACAAATTTTCATTATGTAACAGAAGCGGTGTATCCACTTGAAGATCTTCAGTGATTAACAAAATCAGTAATAAGCTTGAGCTAGAATATAATCTGGGAGTTATCATGGATCCATAAAAAGACCATTAGTAAATTTCACTCTCTGGCTGTGATAAAACACTAACCAAAAGTAGCATAGTTGGGGATTGTGGATATTTTAACTTCTAACTCCTAGATTGTAATCTAAAATTAAGGAAAGTTAGGGCAGGAACTCAAGTCAGGAATCTGGAGACAGGCTCCACAGAATAACACTTACTGAATCACTCTCTGGCTTGCTTAGGGGAATCACACTTAGCTAAATTTCTTGTATAGCTCAGGGCCACCTGCCTAGGGCTGGAGATGCCCACAGTGCATTGGGTCCTCCCCCATCAATTAATAATCAAGACACCCACCTCACCAACACTCCACAGGGCAATCTAAGTAAATTTTCAATCGGTGCTTTCCTCTCACACAACTGTAAGTTGTGGCAATTAGACATATAAAACCATCACATAAGGCAAGTAAAAATGTCCACAACTCAATCCTGAGAAATACAGTATTTAAAGTGTAACTGCAAAAGAATGAACACACAATGGAACTGAGAGACCAGGAAATAAAAGTGCCTGAAGAGTTGTGTCATACACAACTTGGGAAAGGAGAGTGCTAAGCGAGAAGGAACAGTAAGCAATGCAGTGTGGTGCTGAGAAGACAGGCAGAATGGGTACTAAGGGTCCTTGAGATGTAGTAACACAATGCGAGTCACAGTTTTCTCACTCTTAAAAATGTAGGAATTGAGGCAGTCTAGAGTCACATTGGGGTGAGTGGCTGATTACAGTTAGGTAAACAAAGAGAACAGGAACACTTTATTGCTCCATCAACTGCTTCTCTAGTCCCTAGGATCAACTTGATTAATGTCCCAACAAATGTTCCCTACTATGGGAACTGGACTTCTCACTGCAGCTACAATCAGAACAGTGGCCGCTACATAAACTTCAGACTTCAGCGATTGACTTCAAACAGGGCAAACAGGGCTCTCCCAAGAAATCAGTGAAAGCTATACAAATAAGGATGTTATTGAAGGGGCCCCCAGTGACTGCAACTAGGACTACTATCAGTATCCCAATGGGAAACAACAAAACTGTGGCAACTAAGCACAAAGTCTAAACAGTGCCTTCAGGACTGTTGCCAGCCTGCCACCCTATGGCTGGGCAGAGTTTGCCTTAGCTATCTCCAGCTCACAGAACAGAGTCAATCAATTTCATAAAAACAAACAAACAAAAACCCATAGAAGTGGATCTGGGAATCCAGAAGAGAAGAATAGGACTAGAAATAAATAACTAAAACAATAAAAAAAACCCACAAGCAAACAACCAAGGGGTATAGACCTGAGCAAGACAATGAAGATAAAATGACAGGAAAGCTGCGAAAGAGCCAAGTCTGTCACCCTTCGTGTGGAGTGGGGGGTGGTGGTTCAGGGGGCATGGGAGGCATGGGAGGAAGGGAGGTAGAGGGAACTGGGATCAGTATGTAAAATGAGAAACCTAGTAAATATTTTCAAATGTTAAAAAAAGAAAGACAGAGCCAAGTCAAACCCAAAGGCAATCCCACCAGAACAATGGCTGAACTTTTAATCCAAACGACAAAAGCAAACTCGAAGAGGATAAATGGCAACCTAATCTAATATGCTTGGCAAAAGTGAAAGAACTAAAAGTGAAAGTAACTAAAAGTGAAAGAAAACATTCCCATGAGTAATGGAAGGTAAGAAATTTAAGATCACCAAGCCAGCCCTACAGATTATATTGGTGAGAATACTTTTTTGCCTGAAGAGAATGATAAACACACTCAAGAGGCTACAGAAAATAAAAATCAACAATGCTAAGAAACTTGATGAGCAAAAAGGAACTAAAACAAAATCCTCAAACACTGCAAAACCAGTATAATAGCAGGAATCAACAAAACCTTTTAATAACAACTGAACATCATTAGTTTTGAGTCCCACACCAAAATAAAGAGACTATCATATTAGACTAGAAATCAAGAGCCCTCCTTTTGTTACCTCTAGAAAAAAATCCATGTCACCACCAAAGATAAACACTGTGTTAGAGAGAAAGAATGAAAAATGATATTCCAAGCAAACAGGACCAGGAAACTTCAGGCATTGCTAATCTAACATCTGACAAACTCTATATCAAACCTAGCCTAGTCAGTAGGAATAAAGACAATTACTTTATACTGACCAAAGGAACAATCCATTGAGAAGAAACTACAATTCTAAATACATAGGTACCAAACACAGAGTTATTCAATTTCAGAAAGTAAATACTACTAGATTTAAAGTCATAGATAAACCCCAAAGTAGTAATAGTGCATGTGATGATATGAAAGAAAATGCCCCCATAGGCTCATAGAGAGTGGCACTATTAGGAGACGTGGCCTTGTTGGAGTAAGTATAGCATTGTTGGAGGAAGTGTGTCACGAGGGGCAGGCTTTGAGAACTCATTTTTGCTCAAACCATGCCCAGTGAGACAAATCACTTCCTGCTATCTGCCAATCCAGATGTAGAACTCTCAGCTACCTTTCCAAAACCATGTGTGCCTGTGTCCTGCCATGCTTCTTGCCATGATAACAATATTAACCTCTGAACTGTGAGACCTGATTAAATGTTTTCCTTTATAAGAGTTGCAGTTGTCATTGGTGTCTCTTAATAGAAATAGAAACCCTAAATAAAACAGTGGGTAACTTCAATTCCCCACTCTCACTATAAGGCAAATCAACTGAACAAAAATGAATATTGAAATTAAGTAATGTAATAAATCAAATCAACTTAACAAACATCTATGGATTATTTCATCCAAACACCAAAGAATATACACTTCTGCTCAATAGTTCATAGACCCATATCTAAAATAGATCACATATTTGGACACAATGTAGAAAAGTGGGAAAAATGAAATTATTATTATCATGTACTGTACCTGATTCTAAAGGATAAAGCAAGCAATCAATAGCAAATAAAAATGAAGAAAATATACAAACTCATAGAGATTAAAAACATAATGTTTACTAGGTCATTGAAAAGACAAAGAATGGAGCCAGCCAGAGGTGACAAACCTATGCTGCTGGACACCACAAACATGAGCAGGTATGTGGTGCGAGATGGGAGAGAAAGAGAGACTGAGTGGTCCCTGTGCTGTTGAGAGAGAGGAAGAACTAGAGATGCAACAGAAGTAAGGAACAAGCTGATGTGAGTGTGAGTGGCCAGTGCTGCCACCTGGGCCATGTGGTATCCAGGCCAGTGCTGCCACTGGGGGTCATGTCTGCATCTGTGGCCCTACCACAACTGGGGTCTATGTTGACCAGTCTGTGGCCTATATTGCCACCACATGCAGATGCCTGTGGCCCAAACTACCACCTGAGGTCATGTGACATTTGGGCCTGTACTGCTATTGAGGGCCAAGTCTGGGTCTGTGGCTCTACCACAGCCAGGGGTCTGTGTCGCTGCCATGGTCCATGTTACTACTGAAAGCCCTATCGATGTCCGTGTTCTAGGATGTTACCTGAAACCATGCTGAAGTCCACAGGCCATGCTGTTGTTGGAGGCATGCTGATCTGATTGACCTCTGCTGCCTTGGTGACATCTGGGCCCATGCTGTAGCTGAGGGACATGACTGGATCCATGGCCCTAGCAGAGGTGGGGTCTATATTGATGTCATGGCCCATGTCACTACCTAAAGCCATATGACGTTCATGGTCTAAGATCCCCACCTGAGGCTATGTTGATATCTGAAGGCCTTGCTGCCACTGAGGCCATAATAATCTACGTAGCCTGTGCTACCATCTGAGGCTATAGTGACATCTGGGCCCATGCTGTAGCTGAGGGCCATGTCTGGGTCCCTGATCCTACCACAGCCAGGGTCTGTGTTGATATCTGTTGCCACAAAAAGTCATGCA
Organism: Phodopus roborovskii; assembly: GCF_943737965.1. Classification (NCBI taxonomy): domain Eukaryota; kingdom Metazoa; phylum Chordata; class Mammalia; order Rodentia; family Cricetidae; genus Phodopus; species Phodopus roborovskii. The sequence goes on from NW_026125700.1 coordinate 1,836,749, forward strand.
GATACCCATGGTCTGGACTACCACTTGAGACCATATGATGTACAAGGCCTGTGTTGACACTGAGGACCATGTCTGGGTCTATGGTCCTACTGCAGCAAGGGTCTGTGTTGATGTCGATAGCCTGTGTTACCTCCAAAGCCCATGCAGATGATCGTGGACTGGACCATGGTCCGAACTGTCACCTGAGGCCAGCTGATGCCCAAGGGCCGTGCTGAGCTAGTCCTACCCCTCACTGGCCCTGGGAGAGCTGGCCTGACACTTCACTGGCTGCCTCAGCTGGAGACATGGTCCTACTAGTGTGAGCATAGGAGAGTTGGCCCCACCCCTCATGGGAGAACTGGTCCTACTGCTCACCAGCCCTAGAAGAGCTGGCCCTGCCCTTAATGGGAGAGTAGGCTGATGACACATGTACAGGAGAGTTGACCCCAATGGTGAGGGTGAGGGAGAGGGAGAGCTGGTCCCACCCCTCACAGGATAGGGAAGTACCCCAGTGGAAGCCTGGGCTTACCAACACAGCTACCACCTAAGCCCACATCCAGAGCTCTGAGTTGGCCCACCCAAACATCTAACCCATCTACGATCTGCTGGGGCATGTGAACAGAGCAATCCTTTTGAACCATACCTGCAAGATCTTCATGACTCAGTGTTAACAGCAGAATATTCAAGAGGAGTCTTGGTGAGAGTATAGTATCGATGGTGTAGCAGAAGCCAGAAGCCAACACATTATAATGAACATTTACAAGTAAAGATGTTTGAGGGAAAAGATATATTACATGAAACACCACAGCTCCCAAGGTCACTACAGTTAATTAGTAAGAGATGGAGAGAAGTGAAATATGGAGGAGCAAAGTGATTACTTTTTATTTATTTATTTATTTTTACTTTTTTTCCTTTTCTTTTGATGGTAAGCTACAAGGGTAGAGGGCAGACATTGAAGGACAGGTAAACAAGTAGACTTGGGGTACATAATGTGAAAATCCCACAGAATCAATAAAAAATATTTTAAAACTATAAATAAAACATATTGCTAAAATTTAATAAAAATGAAAATACATTATTAAAAGTCCTATGGAAAACAATGAAGACTGGGACCATTCATAGCTCTAAGAGCCAACATTAAGAAATCAAAGAGGTCTCACATAAATAACCTGAACCTTAAGGCAGGGGCAAAATAAGAACAAACCAATCCTAAGAGCAATAAGGAAGAAGAAATGAGAAAGATGAGTGCAGAAATTAAATAGGAGTAAAATAAACAACAAAAATAACAAATGAAACAGAATTGGACCTTTGAAACTATTTTTTTAATCGACAAACCCAGGGCTGGAGAGCTCGGTGGTTAAGAGCACTTTTTCTTGCAGAGGAGCCAGGTTTAATTCAAAGCACCCACATGCTGGCTCACAACCATCTACAATTCTAGCTCCAGGGGATTCCGTGCCCTTTCAGACCTTAGCAGGTTCAAGACATAGACATACAGATAGGCAAAACACTCATATATATATAATATAAAATAAAACAAATAAATAAAAAAAAAGATTCCACCAGAAAACAAGAGATGATTAAACACTTCCAGTAAAGTAGCAGTTTACCAAATTCACAAAGCAAAATCAATAGCCTTCCTATATACCAAGGGGGTGGGGGGAAGGACAAATATTGGTGAAGAGGTAAAGAAAGGGGAATCTTTAATCATAATGGGTGGGGGTACAGACTGGTGCAGCCATTATGGAAATCAATGTGGTGGGTCCTCAAAAATCTAGAAATAGATCTAACACATGACCCATCTGAACCACTCTTGAGCATATACACTATGACAATACCTGCATGTTCATGTTCATTAATTCTCTTTTTATAAGATATAGGGCATAGAATCAGCCTAGAAATCCATTGGCTAATGAATAAAAAGGAGAATGTAGTATATATACACGATGGAATTTTTTTCAACTATAAAGAAAATTTAAAGTATGAGAATATCTAGTAAATTGAAAGAACTGGAAACATTCATCATGAATGAGATAACCTAAGACCCAGAAAGACGAATGTCACATGTTGTTTATCAGGCATGGGTCCCAGCTCCAATCTTTAGATTTCTGTATTTAACTAAGAGTTCCTATAAAAAAAAATGGTCAAGAAACTAGAAAGGGGCTAGTTTTTGGAGGAGGAATCTTATTGGAGGAGAAATAAAACACAGTTGTTATGAAGGGTGGTAGTGTGATAATGTAATAGGGTGAGACTTAAGTGGGCAGAAAGAAGAGAGGGCAAGGTAGATGATGAGCTAGTGTTTAACTAATGCTAAGGATTTTTGAAAAGCACATAGAAAGCAATTTTATAAGCTTACTGTAAATATAAAAATTTAAAAGTTCAAATTGAGATATCCTACAAAGGGGGATAATGCTCTTCCCACTAGTCATGGGTTATTAAAATAAATTCTAGCCCTGCATATGGGGTAAGTCCTTTTGAGACTTCTAATATAATATAGGCTATTGTCATTGTTCTTGGTTGCCTACCAGAACTTAATGGTAAGTTGCTATTGATGAAAATGCCACATACTTTGGTCAAAAGACATGTAGAAATCAAGCTGAGCCTGCCCTGAATGTTTTTAATTCTGGCTGGCTTTCATAATGGTAGAAGGTGCTATGCAGATTGCTGGGAAAGTATGGTGGTTTGACTGAGAATGTCCCCTATGGACTCATGCTTGAACCTGGTTCTCAGTTGATGGCACTCATTGAAGAGGCTATGGAACTTTGGGAGCTAGAACCTTGCTTTAAGAAGGACATCACTTGGAGTGGTGTTTGAATGTTTATAGTCTCACCATACTTCTAGTTTGCTCTCTCTGCTTTAGACTTGTGTTTGAATATGTGAGCTCTCAGGTTCTTGTTCCTCATGTCTGCCACTTGCTGTCATGATGAACTTTTATTCTCCTGGAACTGTAGGTCAGAATAAATTATTTCTTTCTTAAGTTGTCTTGATCATGGCATTTTATTGAAATAATAAAAACAAACAAATATAGAACTGGTACCAGAGAGTAGGCTGTTGCTGTGAAGAACCTGGCCATATTGTCTTTTAGGGGAATGGGGAAGACTTTGGAACTTTGGACTATAATAGCAGTTGAGTGCTATAAGCAGTGCTTAAAGGGGAGTTCTAGTAGGAGCCTATAAAACAATAGTGCTAAGAGCAATGTGGACTGCAGAGGCCTGGCTCATGAACAAAGACTTTAAGAACTCATCTGGAGGCCATTATTGAAATATTTAGGGAAAGAATCTGGTTGCCATATGTCCATGCCCTGAGAACTTGTCTAAGACAAGTTGAAAAGTAATGAACTAATTTATTTAGCAGAACAGTTTCAAAATAGCATATTGAATCTGTGGCATGATTACTATTATTGACTAACCTTGTAAAAGTTTATAAAAGAGAGAACAAGAGTTAGAAAGAAATATAAAATGTACAGTGTAAAGAGAAAAGGCGGGGCACCATGAAACAATGCCATAGCCAAGCTTGCACTGAAAACGATAAGTAAAGTAATTCAATTAAGAGGAAGTCTCCTTCTCTGCACTAAAATAAAGAGAAGGGTGCCTTCGGGGCAAGATCCTACCCAACTAAGATACTAGCTTGTAAAAGAAATTGGCCTAAGGAGTTCCCTGCTCCTAGAAAACAACTGCATACAAAAGTTGCTGAGAATGACTCAAGGGGGCCAGAGTCCATATCATGTTAGCAGGATATGCCACTTGATGCTGATTTTAGAAGCACAAAGGATGCAAGAATAAAGGGGTTGTGGGTTGTGGTTTCAGAGAACTGATGGGATTAGGCAGTATGTGGCAGGATCGTCCATGTACGAAGATCTTGAGAAGGCAGGAGACTCTGAGATGCCATTATATACATCTGTCAAAGTGAAGCCTGGTATGTACTGGAGATCCCAAGATGTTGAAGATGCCAGAGCTATGAGATTTCTGGCAAGGAAAGGTGCATACAAGGAGTGGAACTAGCCCAAAAGAAAGATGTATGTTGCATTCAGGGAAAGAGCCATCAAAGTTGTTTGAAATTAAAGTCTGAGACACTAATTATGTCACTATAGGATTTGGTACTTGCACCACTGAGTTCTGGTTTTGCTTTGGTCCAGCATTTTCGCACTGTGCTCCTATCCCTTTTTGGAATGGTAATGGGTGTTCTATGCCATTTCATGTTGGAAGAAAGTCATTTGTTTTATTATTATTTTACATGGTTGACAAAGAGACTTTGGATATTTAAACAATGTTGAGATGAAAAGAGATTATGGGTACTTTTGGAATTGAATTTGCTCTCTCTGCTTCATGCCTGTGTTTGCAGAAGTGAGCTCTCAACTTTCTGCTCCTGTGCCCATGCCTGCTGCTTTCTTCCATGCATCTACTTTACCATGATGAATTCCTATCCCTCTAGAATTGTAAGCCAAAATGAACTTTTCTCCTTAAGTTGTCTTTGGTCATAGTGTTCTATCACAGAGTGGTAACTAATACAGGGATAAAAGCCATCCAGCTGTGAATCCAGTGAGCTATAATAATGACTAGTATGGCAAGATATGCCCATTGGTGAAATAGTGGTGTGGCTCTTATGCTGGTAATTATCTGGTTCCTGATGGATTTCAGGCCCTACTACACTGTAGGTAACTCATACTTGGTACTATAAGCCTGGCCAAAAATCTGTGGCTGGAGAGGTCATAGGCCCAAGGGGAAAAACTAGTAAAATTATTTCCTTTCAATAAAATTACTTTGCATACATAGCATCAAAATCCATTATAAATATTTGTCTTTATACATTCATAGTTTATATTTATAATTGTACATTAATAGAGCTCTTAGCCCTCATCATACAAGCTTCTTTTGCCATGAATGGAGGCTAATATAGAGACTCACAATTGGCACACATGCAAGGGAATGTGACTGTGTTCTCCACCCTAAACAGGCTACCATATCACACACACACACACACACACACACACACACACACACACACACACACACACCATGAATGTCAGAAGAAGACTTTTGGGGAAGAGGGGGTTTCAGCAGGAGGGGAGAGAGCAAAGCAGGATAATTATATACATACCTATATGAATCTATCAAAGAATAAAGACAAATTTATAAAGAAAAATATAAGCATTGGGCTGATCTTGGCCTTGCTTAAATTCAACCAAGGGAGTTTGACTTCTATCTCCTTTCCATATTAAGCTTTTAAGTAATATTTGCATTTACTATTTGAAAATGTTATACATGCATACAATATATTTGAATCAGTGGATTGTTCACATCCATGTGTATATAGATAGCACTAATTGGACTCAATGGGTTATTAGGCTTTAAAAAAATACATGACTTAATTTGAAGAAAAAATTACATGCTTTGGAAGAATTCTAATGAAAAATTCAAGAGGTAGATATTACAGTATATATTCTTCTAGCGTCAATATTAGCAGCTCTAATATTCTGTGGTTCTGAGATAAGCTACATATGAATACAAAATATAAGACAAACTCCAACATGGATATATAAAACTAAGTTACAAGGCCACCTAAAACAACCTGGGATCAACAAACATAGCTACTAAGATTACTACCAATTATTTTCTGCTTCATTTGTAATGTCATTTTCATATGTCTACTCATAAAACTTTTTTCCCATAATGCATATGAAATCACACCACATCCCAAAACACACATGCAGAAAAAAAAAAGGAAGTGAACTCTATTCTGGAAGAAAAATCACCTTCTTAGAATGAGTTCTCTGCCTTTCCTCACCTTAACTGATGAATAACTCTCAATTTTGATACAAGAGCTATCAAAACTCACGTTTTTTTTTTTTCAATGTGACTATCTTGAAAAGCCCATCCATCTCATTCCCTATGTGTACACTTTTGACCTGTTATAAACATCAGCCCATTTCTTTACTTAGGCTCATCTCTGGATGCTTTCTTAAATGAAGATCCTGGAAGCATGTTAAATGAAGATCCTGGTAGATGTTCAATGTACTCTCCTCATCTTTGAAACTTCTCCAACATTCACCCATGAGTAGTAATTCTACCCATTTGTAACATAGCCTGAATTAATCTATTTTTACAACATCCTCTCCAAATGATTCCTGATGTGTATATTCAAACACAGTGTCAAGTTACTATTATCTACTTTTTCTCTGTGGAAAAGTAGATGTGTAGGGGTACATGTTCATAGGGTACATGCTTGTGAAGGTTTATGTTTATGTATACATGTACAGGTGTATGCACTAGCCTATGGAGAACAGAGGTCAAACTTGAATGTCATTCTTTGGAGCTAGCCACCTTGATTTTTGAAACAGAGTCTCTCATTGGCCTGGAACTTGATGAGTAGGCAAAGTTATATAGCTAGTGAATCCTAGGGATCCATTTGTCTCTCCCTCACTAGGGCCAAGTTTATAAGACTGTGTCACCGTGCCTATTTTTAAAAATAATTTTTTAATTCTTTGATAATTACTTGCAATGCATTTTCATCATGTTCATGACCCTCTCTTTTCCTTAATCCCTCCCAGATCTAACTCCCCTTCTCACCCTCTCCCAATTTCATGTCCTTTTTGTTTTTAACAACTACCATGTCCAATTTGTGTTCCATATACACATGGGTTCAGGGACATCCACTAGAACATAGTCAACCTATCAATGGCCATATCTTTAAAGAAAACTGACTTTTCCTCCCAAATCCATCAATTGTTAATATTCTTTGGTTAGTGTTAGGGGCTCATGAGTCCCTCCCCTCTCCTTGCTACAATGTTGACTGGCTTGAATACTGAGCAGGTCTTGAGTGGGAAATCAAAGCCACTATGAGTTTATGCGTGCAGTACTATCATCATGGCTGCCTTTTTACGAGTGTTCTGAAGATCAAACTCACATCCTTGTGCATGTATGGGCAATCACATTAATGCCTGAGCTGTACTCCTCACCACTAAACTCTTGTTACTTTAGGACTATCCTTTATAGTGCTGTACCCATCGAAATCTTTTGAAATGAACTGTGAGACATCATCATCATTCAAAATTCATTCTGACCCTGTGCACCTATGCCTCATTTTGGCAAATACCCATCACTTGTAACTTCATACTTCCTCTGATGTGCATTGCTTTTAGCACACTACTAAAACTATAAACGCCCCTAAAGCAGCAGTCATGTATTGACTTACCTATCCCCCTGTTCCTGAAACTGGCTTTCTGCTCAGCAAAAAGCATAATAAAGTCTACTTAGAATACAGAGTGCCGCTTTAGGGCTGCACTAAAAACTGTTAGGGCTTCAAAACCAAGACCTACAGTCCATTATTTGTGGCATTTTTTTGCAAAGGATTTTCCCTTCTGTGGCATTTGCTATGGTTAATGATATAGAGCAGGAAGATGTCAATATTTTAGTTGCAGGACAGCACCAAAAACAAACAAATGCCACAGAAAGCAAAGTAACATTAGGCACTATGCTCAGTAAGTTGGAACCTTTGTTACAAACTCTCAAATCCCAGCATGGGCATGGCCTTGAAAATGACCATTTCACACTGAAAGGCACTCATTTTTAAAGGAGGTCATCTTTGAGGTTACAGCTAGTGAACTGTATTGCTTTAATGGGGACAATATAAAAATCATACATTTTCTAAACAAGGGCTATGGGAATGACTTTGCCTTGACTTGTGGTACATTTACTCTGGAAGGAAAGCAGGTAAACATGGCTGAGAGTTTCATTAAGCTGTAAAAATTGATGGAGCCAATTATCTCCCTCCTGAAACTCAGCCAATATAAGAAGAAGAAAAGAAATGGCATGGGGGTTTGGAAACAGAGATGGGAACTGATAGAGGACTATGGTGAAATCCAGGTAGTCTCTGATGGTCAGAGCAGTTCTCAAAGAAGAGATCTTTCTAGAAGAACAAATTCAGATGAAGTTAGTCATATTGCATTAAGAAGTTTTGATTCATTAAGCCTTTATATATGTTGAGTCTTGTGAGAGATGAATTCAAATATAATCTTCCTCATTCTCCTTCTGGAGAAACTTATGCTCTAGGTGGTAGACCCAAGACAGAGATAAGAGAAATAACAAAAGAATATTTAGGAGCTGAAGTGATCTAGTACAAATTAAAGTAAAATGTAAATTAACTTCAAGTATGCAGGGAATGAGTAGTTAAAGGATCACTTTTTGATGAGTATATGTGCCCAGATGTGTAGGTGTTCAGTGTCTGCTGGACAGGTAGTGGTGCAATAATCTAGAAAATAGAGTTTTGCCCTAAGGAAGTGCGTAAGCTAAGTATTCTGTTGAATATGGGCATTTGCTTAACGTTATAATCAACAGACACAAAACGAAGCAAGGCATGTGATAAGAAGTGGAAAATTAGGTCAGGCCACTGAATTTTTGTAAGCGTACCTGGGGTGGAGTTGGGCAGTCTAAAAGAGACAAAGATACTTACTTGAAGCCCTTTTATTCAACACAGCAATGCTATCCAAGGTAATTATGCAAGAAAAAAAGAAAACAAATACAAAGCACCCAGATTGGAAAAAGTAGAACCACTTTCATTTCCAAAGGTTTCTTAGATATGTTACAAATAGTAACAAAATTAAATAAATAATTTGGACTTCGTCAAAATTTAAATATGTTGTGATTTAAAAGACATTCAAAAGATAGAAAGAGAATAATCTTGAATATAGAAAACACTAAAGAAATCACTAAAAACCCATTAGAACTAATAAAGAAATCTACTAAGTTTGCAGAATAAAATATCATATGCAAAACGACCCTAGGTTTTTGTACAATTGAAATAAAAAGCCTAAAACCATTACATCTGCAATAGCATCAGGAAGAACAAAATATTTATGGGTTAATTTTATGAGAAAGGACAACTTTAACTCTAAAACAGCAAGAATTATTGAAATTACCCAAAACTCTAAATAAGTATAAAAATGATCACATGGTTGTGGTTTGGAAATCTTAGGGTTTTACAGATGTATTGCAGCTTCAACATAATCCCTGTCAGAATCCCAGCTGACTTCTTTGTAGAACTGACAAAATGATTCTAAACTTTACATGGAATTACAAAGTTTCCCAAATAGGAAAAAAATAAATAAATAGAACTTCAATAAATAAAAGTAAAGTAGATGACTCATGCTTCCTTATTTCAAGTTTTACTGAAAAGCAATGGCTATTGGCATAGTAGATGAGTCAGGATCCCAAAGATAAAGCTATGTGCCTTCAACCAATTGATTTTCAGCAAGTGTCAATACTCTTTAATGGAGAAACATGTTCTTTATAATAAATGGTGTGAGGACATGCAAAAGAAGTCACTTGAACCTTTACCTCATACAACATAGAAATACTAATTGAAAGAGGATCAAATTTGAAAATTTGAGAAATGAAACTATGACATTCTTAAAAGAAAATATAAAAATAAAATATTCACAAACTTAGATTTGGGGAAAATTTCACAGAAGAGTATGAGGGAAAAAATCCAGAAAATTTGGGCTTCATCCAAATTTAAAACTGCTGCTATTCAAAAGACATGTAAGTCTCTAGTGAGAAACACCTACAAATGCAGCAGTCAGATGCAGGTGGATCTCTGTAAGTTCAAGGCCACCTTCATCTCTAATCAAGTTCTATGCCAACTAGGGCTATGCAGTGAAAATGTGTCTTAAAAAAGCAGACATGAAAATTGAATCAATAGAAAGAAAGAAAATACTTACCTGAAGAGAGATGTATCCAAATTGTGAAAAGAACAACTCAACAATAAAAGACAAGCAACTCAATTAAAACCCTGGAAAGACATTTCTCCAAAGATGTGCAAACGACCAATAGCACGTAAGAAGAGTCTCCCCCTATTAGTTATTAGTGAAATGTATTCAAAACCATGATGCAATAATACTTTATACCAACTGTGATGGTTATAATAAGTAAAATAAATAATAATTAATATTGTAATGATGTAGAAAACCTGAAACCCTACACTCATGTCTGGTAGGAATGTAAAATAGTAGTCACTATAAAAAGTTACATGTTAGCCAGGCTGTGGTAGCACACAACTTTAATCTCAGCACTCAGGAGTCAGAGTCAGACGAACAAAGTGACATGGAAGTTCTTCAAATGGTAAGGACCTGCCACAACACCCAGAATTTCATTCCTTGTCATGCATCAAAGAGTAATAAAAATACATATCCATATGAAAGTTTTCAGATGAATAATCATAGTAGCAGTATCCATAATAGACAGCCATGATGTGGAAAATAGCTCAAACATCCACCAACTAATGATATGGGGAGACAAAGTGCAGTATTTTCTCTATAGTAAAATATTATTTAGCCATACAAACTGAAAGTACTGCTACATGCTACAACATTTATTAACCTTAAAAACAATTTTATAAGTGAAAGAGCTGTCAGAATTGATCACAATGCATGATTATATTTTAATATAGTGTCCATAGCAAACATATTCATAGAGCATAAACTGGATTGATAGTTGCTTAGGGAATTGGCAGGGAGTATGGGACTTCTATCAGGAAGAATAAAAATTCTGAAATTATGTTGTACAATATTTCAAATATGCTAAAACCCACAGACAGATCTTGTCATTTTAACAGATGAATTATTATACGTGTTAATTACTTTTCAACAAAGCTATCGCTGTGAACTGAACTATATATCCCCATCAAAAATATGTTCATTCAGAATGTAGGATATTTGAAGTTGTACTCATGTTAAGACAAAATTATTAGTTTGATCCCTACTCCAATATGACTGGGGCCCTTATAGGAAGAAGGTAATTTGAACAATGACAATCAGGAAGAGGGTCATTTGACAAGAGAGGCAGGAAATGGAGTGCTGCAGTGTAAACCAAGGAACACTGGGGACCAAAGATCACTCCTAGAATCAAGAAATGTTTACAAAAGGATTGTTTCCATAGCCCAGAGGGAAATGTAGCCATGCTAACACCTTAATTTACACTTGAACCTCCAAAACTTAGAGACAATCTCTATTGTTTTCAAACACACAGTTATGGTATTCTGCTATAGTACCCTTAAGAGTCATATATAGGATTTCTTTTTGTGTGATGCTGAGGTCAAAACCAAGGACTTGAGTATACCAAGACATCACCACACCCTCAGCCCTGAAACTGTAACTTAGAAAAAATAAAGTCAAATAACACACATTTAATTCATATAAACTGTCAGAAAGAACACTGAGCTAAGAAGTAAGATTCTGTCCCAACTCTGTTCTGACCCAACTCAAGACATCAGCTGTCTGACCTTAATACATGGATAACTTTGCATGATCACTTATGCTCCCTTGAAGATGGTATTCTCCATTATTAACTAGACTCATTTAAAATTCTGAAAATGTAGCATGGGCCCCTAAAGTGAAAATAGTTCAATTAGCTCCTCCCTTCTAGATATTCTTTTGCTCATCCTTAATTAAAGTTAGTCCATTTCTTCTTGGCCCTGTGAGCATAAGCTACATGCTGTGATACACAATTGTGAGTTAAGTGTTATTGTTCTTCCATTCTACTCTATAAATGTGTTTTTATGAAACACATGATGGCAACAATGAACATTTTTAACAACAACTAACATTTCATTTAACCCTGGAGTGAAGGGTGGGAGGGGGGAGAAATGACATTATCTTGGTTCTTGCTTTTACATTTAAAGATGCTTTGTGCATATTGTAAGCTATTGATTTTGATATAAATAAAAGAAATCCTATGCTGATCTTCTTTGTTACTAAAAATGTACAGCAGGTTGCTACATGACACAGCAAGTGTTCACAAAGTTGGCCTTTCCATGTTTTGTAAGATCTGGTACATAATAATACACTCTTCTTTATATTTCATTTCTATTTAATCTTCCTTTTATTCTCCTGCAGTCTTCTGTTTGCAAGAAAAGTCACTTGACGCTATTGACTTTGCATTGTAGCTCAAGAAATGGAGCATACATCAGTTCTGCAGATGCTGTACAAACGTCTTTTCTTTAACACAGCACCATGTGAAGTTTAAATTAACTTCCCAAATCACCACAAACCAGCTGAGTGTTTTTTCAATGACTGAATATTCAGGAAGCAGTTTTATATTTAGCTTCAAAGTAATGAACTCTTCTATCCTAAGTGCCAATCATTGGCTTTTTGGCAACTCATTATGCAGAATGCCAAAGATAAAACGGAACAAAACAAAATAGTCTTACAAAGAAATGACTATTAGATTGACAATAGAGGCTCTAACGAAATGGAATGATAGCCTCAAAGAGAGGAGGAAAAAATACTGCTACCCTGAAGCTTGTTCCTGGCTCAACAGTCATTAAGAAATGAGAATAAACAAAAGGCAGTTTCTGATAAACAAGGTTTAAGAGATTTTTCCATTCATAGACCTTTGGTGAAAGACAATGAAAATATGTACTTCTGTAAGAAGCAAGACATCATTTCAGAAGGAACATTTAGGGCACAAATCCCATTGCTAAACAAAGAAGATGAAGAACATGTTTTCAAATAGAAAAGACAATTAGTTTTAAAATGAGCAGTGAGAACAGTCAGGAATGGCTAGATGGTAAAATTAATATACTAGGAAATAACATGAACAAGGCAGCAATGATTTCCTTACATTATTCAGAAAAACAGATTTTTGTGACAGGGATAGGTAAACCACATTTTAATTTCCTGTCCATCAATTGATCGGTGTTTCCATTGTTTGCCCCTTCTGGTTGCTGTAACTAAGTGCTGCTCTGAACATTTGCATGTTTTTTTGTTTGTTTGTTTGTTTGTTTTTGTAGACACATACTTTCTGTTCGCTTGGGTATGTGGCTGGGCCTGGATTTGCTGACACACGTAATAATTGTTACACTTTGAGGAATTGCCAGTGAGGGTTCTTGTTATTGTTCAGGCTCCCTTTGTTTTTGTTTCTCCTTTTATTCTTTTGGAAGTCAGACATTTCATGTCTTCTCTTTTGGTAGTTCCTTCTAACATGGAAATTATAGAAATAATGTGACTTAACGAAATATAATACTTTTGCAATGGTGTCTTGCTACAGAGACCAGGCTGGCCATAAACACATTCATGATCAATAAGCCTGTTCTGCCTCAGCCTCCCAAATGCTGGAAGTGCTACACTCTCAACATTAACACATCATTATCTGTATTTCAGTATCATCCTATGTTGTTAGAACTGTTTGAAATCTCTTTCCAGGAGAAAAAGTTTCCCTCTGGTTGGCATCCTTTCTTTCTCCCAGCATCAGAATCCTGGGAAAACTACCCTTTCTTTGAGGCCTATTGTTTCAGTTGTCTGAAAACATGGTATCTCTTTAGAATATCTTCATTTCTGCCAGTCCATTTATAGTGATGGCTACATCACATTGTGAATATAGCAAAGCCAGTACCCTTTAAGTGCTAATAGTCAAAAATACTGTAGTGTGTGAATTAGATCAAAATAAATGTTATTTTTTAAAAACCAAAGCTTGAGATAATGCAATACATTGCATACATAAGGCTCTGAGTTTAAATCCCCAGATGATAATTAATTAAAATGTCCAAACAGACTAGTAATCACAATAAATAAAACAAGAAATTTAGCAGTAAACTGTCAAATTTTCATAACTGTATAATCCACAATTTATATAATATAAACCAGGAGCTGGTGAGATGGCACAGTAGGTAAAGTTGCTTGTTGCCTGCTGGTACAAGCCTGATGACCTGAGTTCAATTACCGAAAGCCTCATGAAAGTGGAAGATGAGAACCAACTCCACAAAACTGACCTCTGACATCAACACACACACACCAAGAAACACCCCCCACACAAACATACACAACTAATAATTTAAAAATCTTTTCCAGAAAAATCCATTAAAATTTAATTTCTTCCATTCATTTGACAAGTCTCATTTATACCTCCATAATAGCAAATTTAAACAACAGTGCTAAAGACAATAAAAATAGGACAATCAAATTTATGGCCACTAATGCAAAATCCTAAATCAATTATTAGCAAACTACATCCATCTATATATTATAATTTGGGGGGGGGGGTTAGAGACAGGGTTTCTCTGTATTGCTTTAGAGCCTGTATTGAAACTAGCGCTGTACACCAGGCTGGCCTCAATGTCACTGCAATCCGCCTGCCTTTGCCACCCTAGTGCTGGAATTAAAGGCATGTGACACCAACACCTGGCTATATATAACTCTTCTAAACATTATGGCCAATTGTTATATATGCCTATGGTTTAACATTAGGAAAATCACATGGTTCACAAAATTAATGTTAAGGGAAGAAAATACATCATTCTCAGTAGACATGGAAAAAACATTTGACAAAATACAACATTCATTCACATGATAACATAAAGAATATACTTCCTAGCCAACTTGGAATGAAAAGTAACTATCTTGAATTGACAAAACTACCATCATAGTTCATAGTGAAACAGTAGAACCACACCCATACAATTGGGGAAAAAAGCACCACTATTTATAGCAAATGTATTTCATCAGTAAGTATCAGAACATAGGTAGATAGATAGATAGATAGATAAAATAAGACACCATTAAGAAAGAAATAAAACTGCCAGGAAGGGAGAAAGGGAGAGGGAACTGGGATCCATATGTAAGATAAGAAAAATTTTTAAAAAAGAAATGAAACTGCCATTTCTTATGGTTTTCTTCTTAAATCCTCCAAAGACCAAACTTGGAATCCAGTGGACAATGCTGATAGCAGATTAAAATATCTCTCTATCTATCTATCTCTGTGTGTGTGTGTGTGTGTGTGTGTGTGTGCTGTGCTGTGTGTGTGTGTGCTGTGTGTGTGTACTGTGTGTGTGTGTGTACTGTGTGTGTGTGCTGCATGTGTTTGTGCTGTGTGTGTGTGCTGTGTGTGTGTGTGTGTGTGTGTGTGTGTGTGTGTGTGTGTGTTCTATTGTTACCTCCCTCCTTCCTAACCCACTAGTGCCTATGGCATTCCCAGCCACAGGCTGTGACTAGGTTTACATGATGATGTAACCTGCTCTGTGGAGCAGGTTTCAAATCCAATCAGAGTATGGTTGCTAATCAGAGAGGGACAGGGGAAGAAGAGAGAATGAAGAAATGAAATAATAAATGTGAATCAGAGAATTTTCTCTCCTTCATCCAAGAAGTGGCTTACATCATCTGTGCTTACAATTTAATCTGGCAAAACAAGTTGTATATCCCTCAAAAGTAGAAAATATCATTTTCTGATGTTCAGAAGAACTAGAATAGGACTTAATGGTAGAATTAACAAAATGGGCATTAATTAATAGTTGGAATATGAACAGTTGATTCCAAGATCCAATTTTTCATGAGCAGAAATATCAGTAACCAAATTTCTACCCTGTATGAGGAGTTTTGTTCTCTGGAGAAATTAAACAGTCCTAGAACAAATCTCCAAACTTCTGATCCAGCTTCCTGCCAAATTAGTCTAAAGTGAAACGCACAGATGACAAGCTTTATGTATGCACAGAGCTCCCAAGCCTTATTCTTATAGAAGATGACACTCGAGCAATAACAGGCATTTGAAAAAATGTAGTAATAGAAAAATATCAATAAGAAACACATAAATCGCTCCAAGAAAAAACAGCAATAACTTGGGAAATAAAGAGAACTTTACTAATAGTAAAACAAAAGAGGATCCTCAGGAAGATTCAAGATACTGTAGAGCCAGGTACAAATACAGAACATCTGTATTGTACCTCATCCTCAGGCCTTGGGGACCTCCAGCAGAAGAAATGACAGAAAGATTGTATGAACCAGAGGTTGGAAAGGAATGTAGTAAAGCATTATCTTCTGAACATGAATAGACCAAACACTGCCCTCATGAAACCACAACAGCTGTGACTGACAGCGGAAGACTTGCACAAGATCAAGACAGCCAGCATCCTAAAACAGAGTGGGAGGGGGTCATGAGTCACCACCACTGACAAAGGAGCTATGAGCAGTTGATGGCTGTGAAGGAGAAAGAGTAAGTTTACCTTAAGGGTGTGTGATGTAGAGTATTAGTTGAAGAAATATTATATTTGTTTAGGCTGTGGAACATGTATTTAATGATGCAAAGATGTGTGGTGCCATTTTATGTTGCATTTATTTTAGCCTGTGAATCTGTGTTACTGTGCCTGTCTAAAACACCTGATTGATCTAATAAAGAGTTGAACAGCCAATATCTAAGCAGGAGAGAGAACTAGGTGAGGCTGTCAGGCAGAGAGAATGGAGAGAAGAAAGAAAGAAGGACCAAAGAGAAAGAAGAGAAAGGACACCAGGGGCCAACCATCTAGCTACACAGCATTTCACAGAGTAAGGAGCAAAGAAAGGTATATAGAGAGGCAAATGAAAGGCAGCATAATTTAAGAAAAGCAGGCTAGAAACAAGGGATGCTAAGGCCAGGCATTCATAAGAAACAATATGTCTCCATGTGATTTATTTGTGAGCTGGGTAGCAGGCCCCCCCAAAAGTAAAGAGTTAAAAAAACAACAGGAGTGGCTCCTGATAAGTCATCTGTGCTCTAATGAAGAGCCCCAGACCCAGAAACAGCACAAACTGGACTAAGTGGGTTATATCTAAGACCAAGGGACACAAAGTTATGAGGGAAGAGAAGTGGGGTGGATCTGAAAGGTGTTAAGAGAATTAGTGGGCTGGACATGACTTTTTTAAAGTATTATATGAAATTCTCAAAGAATTAATGAAAGTATTTAAATAAAAAAATACAGCAGCCCTAAACCATGAACAAAATGCTAGAGCAATGAGCCATTTAGAGGATAAGAAACAACTTGAACAAATGTAAAATGTTTTCCCCAACCAAAATTTTCAACTAAGTTAAACATAAAGTTGAAGAGATTCCAAAATAAATTGGACAAAAAGGCGAGAGAGAGAGAGAGAGAGAGAGAGAGAGAGAGAGAGAGAGAGAGACATAGAGGACAAACCTGAAAGCAATATGGGCAAAGGGGAAGAAATTACCAAAACAAATGAAATCAGAGAATGTTATGGAACTTCATGAATAATGGTTTCTTTATCAGAGATCATTTAATGCCCAGTACAATGAATCAAAAATACACCACAAAAAGCAATACCACCCTGAATTTTAGAGCATAAAAACAAAGGGAAGTACTAAAAGCTTCTGAAATGAAGAAAAATGATGACCTACAAAAACCCATGCATTGCACCAATAACACCATGAGTCATTGGGAGCACTGGCTGCTAAGAGGCAATTGAGCCATGCCTTGAAGTTCAGAAAGAAACAGACTTTCAGCTGAGAATTCTGTAGCACAAATCTATCAATCAAAAATGACAAAGGAATCAAAATAGCTTCCATCAGAAAGTTTCTATCTCACACATTATTTATTAGAAAGTTACTTGAGGCATGATTCCAGCTAGATAGAGCAGTAAGTTAAAGAAAAAGAAGTCCCCGAGATCTAAGAACCAGTGCATCTATCCAAAGACTGCAGTAAAAAGAACTCAAGGGATGACTGATGTATGTTAGGACCAGAGAGCAGTCATGTTAGACTGAAGACAGAGGAAAGAGAACTCTGGGAGAGATATTGATAAAAAAAAAGAATCAAGAAAGTGTACACTCCACTTTAAAACTGAAACCTCAGGAGAAAAATTGACAGACAATGCCTACAATTAAGAGAGAAATCATGCAATCAAAAACTTAGGTAGCACAGTCTCAATAGAATCTTATGGAAAGAACTGCTTTGATGATGAAATTTTCCCCGCCCCAAAAAAAGAGATGAACAAAATTAAAATCTCAATAAGATTCTTAGTGAAACTCATTCATCTCCCCAAATATTAAATGTAAATATAAACACATCCATGTAAATATAAAGCTAAAACTGAAGTAGCAATCACCAGGCAGTGCTAGGTCCTCTGCAAATACATTATGATTGGCTCTTTCTCCTGCCTTTGGGACCATTTTCATCCTAGTGGCTTGCCTCACCCAACCCTGATAGGTTTGCGCCTGGTCTTGTTGTAACTTGTTATATTGTGTACTATTGATATCCCTGGAAGACCTACTCTTTTCTAAAGGGAAACAGAGGAGGAGTGGATATTGGGGAGAGGGGATGTGGGGAAAACTGAGAGAAGTAGCAAAAGCACACAAAGAGTATTTGGATTTGCTTGAATGACTTTTTTTAATCTCCATCTTTGTTTCTTGTATGAACCATAGTCATAAGTAAAACTTCAACAGCTGTAAAAACCTTGGCAATGAAAGTCACACACTAACCATTGCAAATCAGGAAGCCACAAGTATCTCTAATGAATCATGGAGCCTTGGATATGAACTCTGGGCTTGCTTCCCATGAGAGACTAAATTCTTTGCTTGCTTTTGGCTTTGTATGACATGGTCTTTTGCACAGATCAGTGGAGATCTGGCTAGGCCCAAATACACAATCACCCTGCCTGAATTCCCCAAGTGATGGGAATTGAAGGAGTCAACCACTAAGCCTGAATTAAAACTTAATTCTTACATTTTAAGTTTCTACAGTTTTGCCTTTATTAACTGGCAACCCATCTAGAAATGATTCCTACAACATGAAGCAAATGCTACAATGTTGACAATGTAATATATGATTTTATAAATAATATAATGTTGAAAGAAAAGAAATGAGTACATGTGATTTCCTCAACTTTTGTAACAGGGTATCAATATTATTTACAATTGAAAAGTTTTTAAGGAAAAAATATAAGAACACATACGTTTGAGAACTTTCATCACTTTTTCCTCTACCTTAAAAGTATCTGTCTGAAATTGATATCCCTACCATGAAATGAATTTATGTCTCCCCTTTATATTATTTTACATATTCCACTAAATCCTAGCAAAATTACATTTTTATTAAAATATGTATAGTATGATCCAATTTCATAAAAATGATTTCTTTCACTTATCACCTGTCTATGTATGTGGAATTCTGCTGACCTTATGTTTAGTACTCATAGCAGGATGGCAAGATTTAGGAGAGGTTTAGCTTTCAACTTTTTATTTTGAATTACTAGAATTTTTATAATGAACATGTACCATTTTAGAAGAACAATAAAGTCATTTTTGAAATGAGATTAGAGCCAATGGTATCCAAAGTTCTCAAAACTCTATAACTATAATTTAATGTTCTATGAAGGAAACATTGATTCATAATTCAGAGACAAGATGTTCAATAATCTTCTCGAGTAATCGTCATCTCACTGACTCATTTATCCTCTGTTGATCGCTCATCTTTGTCTGAGCTTAAGGCCTGTAAGAAAATCATAGATGACCTCAAATAACCCGAGGGAACAGTGTGTTCTCATCAACTGAAAGCAAGACTTCTAATATAAAGGGAAACCTAACAAAAACAAAAAAAAAACAAAAAAAAAAAAACAATTACCTAGGATTATTTTGCATTTTTCCTAGAGAAATGAAGAAATATCCATTTACACATAATATCCTCTTAGTATTTAAAAGAATTGTCATCTCTTTAAAACAAGAGTCCAAATATATTATCTGACAATTAAAATATTTCTAATTTCCCTAATCTCCCAGCTCTTTCATAGCTCTGCCTTTGCACAGACTCTAATACTCTTTCTGCATCTACATTTGGCCAAATGCCATTTACTCTGCAAAACGCACAATCTTCCTCTTCCACTACAAGCATATGGGAAATGCCTCTGTTATAACAGTTCTCAAGACCACCACATGTAATCATCAAGGAGTTAAAATCTAGCCTGCTGCCTGCTGCCAAACCAAGCTAGGCTGTACCTACATAAAGACAGTCTTTTCATTAAATTTACACAGAAATATCTTATAGGTTTATGTTGAATCCTACAGTTGTTTGGATTAAAATCAGAGACAGGCTGGGCAACTGCTTTGGTGAACAAAAATTGCATGCATGGGGATCTAAATTCAAATCCTCAAATCCTCAGTACCAACAGGGAAAAAAAGTGCGGATGTGTGTACCTATATAAACTCAGCATTGTTGGGATGGATACAAGAAGCTCGCTGAGGCTTTCTGGCTACCAGCCATTCTCAAATTCAGTGAGAAAGCCCATCTCAAAGAAATAACTTGGAGAATGACAGGACACCCAACATCTTCCTCTGGCTTCTGTACATATGGGTGCATGCGCACACACACATACACACTCCCATAAACAACACAAATGTAGAAGGAGAGAGATGGGTGGGGAGGGCAGGAGGGAAGATGGGAGAGGAGGGTAGAAGGAGGACCAGAGGGAACAAGGGAAGAAGGGAAGGAGGGAGGGGGAGAAATAGGGAGAGGGAAAGACAGAGTGAGAGACAGACAGAGACAGAGACAGAGAGAGAGAGAGAAAACTTCTCTGGAGACTATAGTATCAAAACTAAGTAGTGTCCATCCATTTAGTTCCAGAATGCTCTCATTTCCTGGCATACAGTATGAACGTAATCTTTGTGTAATGGATGCTGAATAAATATAGCATGTAACAAAGCTTGAACAACCCACAGCCTCCAGGCCACACCCATGAGAGCTATGAATGCAGCCCAATACATTTGTTGATTATATCACTATATATATATATATATATATATATATATATATATATACATACATACACACACATGTATATATGTTTTCAACTTGGGGAGAATAAAAAGAAATATTTACAGAGTAGCAGCTACATATCAGAAACCTCACATATACTTTCTTATTTAATTAATAACCCTACCCATCAAGTCTTAGTTGTTACAGCCAAAATACTTAATAACCAGGATATCATGTACATTCATCAGAGTACACACTGTTCAAGTCAGAACAAAGCTCAACTATAAACAAGTGTTCTACTCATACCACAATTTTGAGCTGAATGTCAGCCCTAATTATATCATGCCCACTTTACAGATAGGCAAAAGAACGCTCAGAAGTAAGATAATGAATGTACCAAGACCACATACCAGCAAAGTGAAAAAGTACAATTAAACCCCAGAGTGGTTGCATTACCCAAAGCTGTACTGTGCCTATATCTTGATGCCTCTCCTTTGTTTTTGACACTTAGCACGGGTGTGGGAAGTAGGAGTGTATGTTTCCGGGCATCTAGTAGAGAATCCATTCACTAGTCTACGTCACCTCCAGGAACAGGAATCAGCAGAATTTACCAATGTAAAGTAATGACCCTAATGCCTCACATCAATTGCAAATACAGACACTGCTTTATAGTCATGCTTTGCTATTTTAATAAACCTGAGTTGTACATTTTTATTACTTTATACATTGAAAGGGTCAGCAACAAGAGACAATCATGTTGAATTTCTTAAAGCCTGTATCCTTTAAATGGGGTCTACAAAATGCAAATTCTTTTAGTAAACATATGTCAACTTCTAGAAAATATACCCACCATGATGATGTTCCGTTGAAATACAGAGCAATTGTTTATGTCCCATACACTTCACTGGTGGCTGATGAATTCTACAATGTTTCAAATGATTGTATGTCCAAGGACACATTATATATACATAGCTATTTACTGAATCCTTCAATCGGCCATTTTGCTGTGGCCAGACATTGCACATCTTACAGAATCCCTACTAGGAATAAAAATGTTCAACAATGTTTGGTTTACTCTGATGTTGTTTTCCATTATAGCCCTGTAGAACATTCTAATAGATTTACTTCTGCTGTGAAATCTGTTTTTCTCTGTATAGACTAGAGGATTTTTTTTTCTTTAACTCAGTTTTGCTAGAATGTCATATTGATCTACAGAAAATCTAATCAATCCCATTTAGGGCCAAATTTTTATTTTTCAGGCAAAAGTTAATGAACCTAAGTAAAGATTATCACTTTAAAACAATTTTAACACAAGATTTCTTCTTGCGTTTTTTTCTCATGGTGAATGCTTAATTCAAAATAGAAAATGCTAAGTTGCTTTAGAAAAAAATCAAACCACTAAAATACATTCTTTACAACTATACCAAAATAACTATGCATAGACCATATTTTGCAGATATGAGTATTTTTCTTTGTAATATAGTTTGGGATCTTCTTTCTATCTAAGTCATGAGAGTGGCATTTAAAATATGTAGTAATTGTTAAGACACAGAAATCAGCAAATCAAAATGGAAACTAACCTTAGCCCTAAGGTAGAAGCTTGGAACACAAACAATTATCTAGTTGCTGGCTAGTCAGAAGTTATTGGGAGTTGCAGGAATAGATCAGATCACTTGTGAGTTCGTTCAATTGTTAGTATTGTATTCTAATTAGTGTTCTATGCAGTTGTACACTATATATTAATATTATTAAAACAACAGTATATTGGATTCCATATGAAAAACTAACCCTGACAGTCAATATATAATACTCAAACTGTTCATTACTACTTTAAAAACACCAACCCCTTGGTCCAAATACTCTTAGCACCTACTACCTATTAATCTATGTTGTTTACCATGTGAGTCTGGTCTCCACTAGCTACAACCACTTAAAAACTCAGGATTGACTGACAATCAGAATCAAACCTTAAGTATCTGGTACAGAAATATAATATGATCAGTTGACCACATGCCCAGTCTTGGGAATTTGAGTTAGGAAACATGAAGGGACTGATGTACATGGACGTTAATCCTTTCCTAGCAGGAGAAGTTCTGACAATCGTATACTAAATACATAGTGGATGACAAGAGCTAGAGATCTGCCCAAGTGGCAGCAGTTAATTATAAAAGTAACTGCAAATACAAAAATCAGCACAGAGGGAAGAGTGGCAAACCAGCTGTCAGAAGGGACAGAACACAAGGAGACCTGTTTGGAGTTTACAAAATGAAGAGTTCAGAGAAATGCAACCAGCAAAAAAACTTAGAAATTTTTTTCCTGGATGAAACTTACCAACGATACAGCAAAAACTCACTTCTACCTAGCTGCCAAAGTGCTGATTCAAGGCAACATCCAAGAACGGTGGCTTGCAAAATATAGTCCCCCAACAACATGAACACCAGCTGGAAACTTATAAGGAACACAAATTCGCACTGATTTGGAAGTGCTGAGAATGAACTTCATCAGTCATGGTTTAAACAGACCATCCAGGTATTCTGAATGACAATAAAAACTGAGAACCAAATCTATAAGCTGGATTTGCCCAGGGTACCAAAATTGCCTACAAGAAGATTGCCTCTGCCTTTTGGCCATCACAGAGGCAACACCCCCTCAAGATAGATTCTCCAGTTTCTCAGAAATGCTGATAAAGAATTCATTTCTCAGAGATACAATTATGCTTAGTGCCGCCAGCTGATACTTATCCATCTCCAAGTAGCTACATGATGCAGTATGTACTCTAGGAAGTGGAAGGCCCTGAAAAATGGAACTATGGAGATGTTCCCTGAAGATACAGATACTGCAAATCTGACAGGCAGTTTTTAATGTATTCCTTTGGCATTGCTTCTAAATGAAACTGGCTTGTCTTTCTCCTGGAAGACAGGTTTATGTGTTTAAGGTGTAACAGCTGAATGGGGTTAGGCAAAGACAAGTTTGTTATTGCCTTGAGGAGAATCTTAGTGCACTAGTCAGCAAGAAACAGACTTTAGAGAGGTGTCAATAGTGGCCTCATAATATACTATTTTCCTGCAGCCTGTTGCCTATAATGCCTGGTTTTATATTATATTGTTTCACCCTTTAGCCACAGAGTGTGGCCTCTGTCACACATGTAGACAAGTCACCAAAGCTACTTACCCATAACTGATCTTACATAGGAGACAATCTATACCTATGTGATTCTCCCACTCAGAATTTAAAAAACTCTAGCAGTTAGAAATAAGGGTAAAGGACAGGAAGTGAAAGATATTTACCAACCCGACATCTGAACGGAGGGCTGATTTCCAAAATATACAAAGAACTCAAGAAGCTAGTTATCAAAACACCAAATAATCCAATTAAATGGTGGAGTACAGAACTAAATAAAATTTTCAATAGAAGAATCTAAAATGGCTGAAAGATGCTTAAGAAAATGCTCAACATCCTTAGCCATCAGGAAAATGAAAGCCAAAATAATTCTTAGATGTCATCTTACTCCTGTCAGAATGGCTAAAATCAAAAATGCCAATGGGAGTTTTGGCTGGAAAGGATGTGGAGAAAAAGGAACACTCCTCCACTGCTGGTGGGAATGCAAACTTGTGCAGCCACGTTGGAGATCAGTATGGTGGTTCCTCAAGAAAATGGGAATCAGTCTACCACAGGATCCAGCATTTCCACTCTTAGGCATATACCCAAAAGATTCACAAGGACATCAGTTCAATTATGTTCATAGCAGCATTATTTGTAATAGCCAGAACCTGGAAGCAACCTAGATGCCCCACAACTGAAGAATGGATAAATATGTGGCACATTTACACAATGGAATTCTACTCAACAGAAAAAAAAATAGAATCTTGAAATTCACAGGCAAATGCATGGAACTAGAAGAAATCATCCTGAGTGAGGTAACCCAGTCACAAAAAGACAAACATGGTATGTACTCACTCATATATGGATTTTAGACATAGAGCAAAGGATCACCAGCCTACAATCCACACCAGCAAAAAAGCTAGGAAACAAAGAGAACCCTAAGAGAGACATACATGGCCCCCCACAGAAGGGGAAAGGGACAAGATCTCCCGAGTAAATTGGGAACATGGGGGTGGGGGAGAGAGAATTATGAAGGAGGGGAGAAGAGGAGGGGAGAGGAGGACATTAGGGAGCAGGAAGATTGAGACAGGAAAAGAATAGAAGAAGCAAGAATAGAAATACCATAATAGAGGGAGCCATTATAGGTTTAAAGAGAAATCTGACACTAGGGAAATGTCCAGAGACCTACAAGGATGACACCAACAAACTAAGAAAGAGTTGAGAAGCTACCTTAAATGCCCTTCCCCGAAAATGAGAATGATAACTACCTTTTATGCCATCCTAGAGCCTTCATCCAGTAGCTGATGGAAGCAGAAGCAGACACCCACAGCTAAACACTGAGCCAAACTCCTGGGATCCAGTTGCAGAGAGGGAGGAGTGATGAGCAAAGGGTCAATACCAGGCTATAGAAACCCACAGAGACAGCTGACCTGAACAAGGGGGAGCCCATGAACCCCAGTCTGATATCTGGGAAACCAACATAGGAATGATCCAGACCCCTGAAAGTGGGTGTTAGTTAGGAGGACTAGGCAGTCTATGGGTCCTCTGGTAGTAGGTCAGTGTTTATCTCTAGTATATGAATGGACTTTGGGAGCCCATTCCACATAGAGGGATACTCTCTCAGCCTAGACATATGAGAGAGAGCCTAGGCTCTGCTACAAATGATATGACAGACTTTGAAGATCCCTTTTGGAAGGCCCCACCCTCCCTGGGAAGCAGAAAGGAATGGGATGGTAGTTGGGGGGTTACAGGGGAGGAGAGGCGGGTGAGGGAACTGGGATTGACATGTAAAATAAGCTTGTTTCAAATTTAAATAAAAATGTCATAAAAAAATAAAAGAAATAAGAGTAAAGGTTTAGAAAAATGTGTCCTGAGGTCAGAATAAACATGGCAAATCATAATAAATTAAAAGCAACACGGAATTACAAGAAATAAAACTGATAGGCCATCCCTTAAGGCAAGAGTGAAGACGGTAGTACTTTGTCAGAAGGCACACTCATGAAATGTACTAGGGACGGAAGATGTTTTAAACATTCACTCCACTAACAACTGAGTCATACTTTTTGCCTAGCAAGTTTATGTCTAAAACATACTATCTATCCATGACTACCACCCTTGCTAGGATTGCTCTCTTAGTTATCTGATGTTTAACTCAGACATTACTACCTCTACAAAGGTGTCCCTGGCCATCATTCCTGAGGATTCAGTACCCATGATGGTTTGAATGCAAATGACCCCATAGGTTCGTATATTTGAATGCTTGGATCCCAGTTAGTGGAAATGTTTGGGAAAGATTAGGAGGTGTGTCCTGTTTGAGGAGGTGTGTCAAGTTGAGTAGGCTTTGAGGCTGCAAAAGTCCACTACAATCCTCATAATCCCCCTCTCTCTCTTCCTCTCTCTTGTGTTATTTCAACATGTAAGCTCTCATCTACTGCTTCAAGGCCACGCCCCCTGCCTGTTGCACGACCATGCCTGCATGTTCTCCCCCATGATAGTAATAGATTCTCACCCTCTAGAGCTGTGGGTCACAATTCCTTTGCGGGTTACACATCAGATAGCCTGCATATCAGATACTTATATTATGATCCATAATAGTATCAAATAGTACACTTATTAAGTAGCACCACAATTTCAGGAACTGTTTATATTACAGGGTCACAGCGCTAGGAAGGTAGAGAACTTCCAAAGCTAATAGACACATATAGATAGAAAGATAGCGACAGGTTATCGTGGTTTAATATGGATCAGGAGAAACAAATAGGCCGAATAGATGTTTATTTAGGGAGAAATAACTTACAACATAGACAGATGAACACCAGCAGGTTCCAGGTCCCAAGGATGCCTCCAGATGCTCTCCTGTCCCTGTGCTGCAAGCCAGAGAGCGCTCCCGGGCTCCTCCTCAGACCTAGTTCCCTCAAGTAACTTCCACCCCTGTCTCTACCCCCCAATGGACATGGTCAGTGCCACAGATGCGGACAAAGTGAATATCTCACTACAACAGGGAAGTCAAGATAGATGGATGGATGGATGGATGGATGGATAGATAGATAGACAGACAGATATCATGTTACCTATGAATACCTGTCTATATTCCCAATGCCGGAGGCCCTTCTATTACCCACCCTCCTAATGTAGTCCAAGTAAGTGACTAGAATGTCTGTAGGGGGCACCATTTACTTTAAGCATCTGCTTTAAGTCTACAGAGACAGAGACAACAGATGAGAAGCACAGACAAATGGAAAAATGAAACTGAGGCTAACAGTTCCTCCCTGTGACTCCAAAGCTTGAACAGCATTCTGTGGGATAAGTAGTCACAACTTCTTTGTAAGAGACATAATCTAAGGTCTAGTTGGAAA
The DNA here is from genome assembly GCF_943737965.1 of Phodopus roborovskii. Taxonomy (NCBI): domain Eukaryota; kingdom Metazoa; phylum Chordata; class Mammalia; order Rodentia; family Cricetidae; genus Phodopus; species Phodopus roborovskii. Next base: position 1,863,679 of record NW_026125700.1, read on the forward strand.
TGGATGCATGAAAGAAGGAATAGATGCAGGGATGACGATGTGTAAGTATATTTGAAAGAGTGACTACAGCAGCAACATTCATCGGGATGGACAGAGGTGACTTTGGCCAGGGCAAACAGCACAGCAAAGCTTCTGGTTATCAAAGGGATGGCAGTGGAGCAGTGGATCTGGAGGGGAGAGGGGAGCTGCAGGGTAGGACTAGGATGAGTGGAGGGAAACTGTGGTCGGGATGCAATGTATGAGAAAAGAATTAAAGAAAAGAAAGACAGCAGTGAACCAGGCCTTGCCCACAGCTCTGTGTCACACAGACACAGAGCTGTGGATCTCTGAGGTGACATACTCAACAAGATTAGTGTTTCTTAAGAGCTGAAGTGTCTAACTTCTAGGACAGGTTCTGCTATGGCACGTGTGATCAATGGTGGCCTCAGTAAAAATCTCACTTAGGGGCCAGTAAGATGAGAGGAACATTTTGCCCCTGGACACATTGATTTAGTCATAACGGGAGACAATAAAACAGCAGCAATGGCAACAATGAAATGGCAATCAAGGGATCACAGACCTTGATGATTTGAGTGGCAGACAAGGGGAGGTATGAAGGGTTGTTTGAAAGCAAACACCTTAGATAACAGAGTTGGAATTTCATGCCTCAAAAAAGATAACCTGAGTGCTAGACTGATGGTAGATGGTAATAGAGTAGTAGGGCCATCTCTGAACCTTAGGGCCTTCTCAAACAAACAAAAAAAAAAAAAAAAGAATAACCTGGTTTGACCCTGCCATTTTGACTGAAGGGGCATTTTTGTTCTGCGTTTTGCATTTTCCTCTACTCAGAATACAGCCCACTTGAGTTATAATTCTACTTTATTCAAAGTTTCATTTAATACCCACTTTCAGATTATAAGGATTTCTTTGAATGCATAAACAGGGATTTGACAACTTACACAACTGAACACACGAGATAATTGTGTTTAACCCAAACTGCTCACCTAACACAATTTCAAGTTAAAGTGTTGTTTGGAGGCACTAAGTTTTAGGATGGTTTGCTATGCAACAAAATCGAATACGGAGTCTAACTAAAATAAAGCCAAAGCAAACAGTTGTCAAAGCCTTGGGTTAACAATTCTGAACAGAACTCAGAATGTTTGCTTCCAGCATAACAAGTCCAAATCCTTTCCTCCTGCAACACAATCCCAGGTTCCAGTCACATGAGCCATATCCGGGGCAGTTTGCTGTGTCTGTCACAGCACTTACCTAGCACTGTGAAAGATAACCACGGTGTAAAATTACACCATGCAAATTAGGCATGCATAGTTTAGAGTGTTTTTTTTAAATAGTGCAAAACAATCTATTTTAAAGAGCAGGCATATTCAAAGTGCAGCAGATGTGTTTTGTGTTTATTATAGCTTATAAAAGGAGCTCGTTTTCTGCTGGTTTGGTGACCAGAAGCCATTACCATCTCTCAGAAGACTCAAAATGATTATTGTCAAGGACTCAAGCTCAATGAAAGTCTCACCAACACACACACACACACACACACACACACACACACACACACACACACACACACACACACGCCGGTAGATAGTAAGAAATCCCATAGAGAGACTATAGTTCTCATCACGTTATGAAGTTGGGACTAGGAGTGTAACTCAGTGGTAGAGCATTTGTAAGCATGTGCAAAGTGCTGGATGGACTCCTCAGTGTTGGATTTATGTACCACAGCACCTCTTGTCTTAGTTTCTGTGTTACTCAATGCTCTAGTCACATGTGAACACATAATTAGCCATGAGCTGTAGGAATTGACCCCATTACAGAATCTGATTTGCAAAGGAATAAGTTCAAAGATCCTCTCTGATACACTCTCCAGCTACTCCTCTAAGTAGCAGAAGAGTACTGTGATGATTAGCAATAACTTTGGGCACTGAAGAACAACAATTTCTAGCGTAGAGAACCTTGGGAATATAAGCAATCCTATATAGATAGGAAGGATCCTTTCTGGGATGGAAGAGCAAATTCTGAAAATTGATTTTAGGCTTAAAGGAAATACTCAACCACTCATCCTGTCTCAGTTTTGAGTTCCAGGCTGCCTCTCTCCTAAGTCCCCTTATGATAAAGACTAGCTCAGTACAGTGCTGAACTAAGGTTTGGGACTAACTAATTTCCCACCTAATAAAATATATGTGGTTCTTGTGTCACCCTTTGGGCTCATGCATCCTGTGTGGACCACAAAGGGACGATAGGGCTAAAGCAATGCTCAAATATTCCCTGGCTGCTTTTCACCATGATTTATGCCTTAACAGCATCTGAAACTCATCCCTATCCCTACCAGCGACTTGGTCTAAGAAGGTAATAGCAACTATTTGCCTCTGGCACTGAGTAAACAGCCCTCATGCTTGAATCACTGTTGGTGAAATGTTAGAATGTAATCCACTGTGTGTAACTGACAGCTGTTAGTTTTCAGGAAAACATGCAGTTTTGATGTTAAGATTGGTTTCACCATGATTTCAACCTGCAAAAGCAACAAGGTTCCATATGAGCTACCTAACTCTCACATAAATGAAATAACAGTGTCTTCCACATTTGGCCCAATAAATCATAAAATGCATGTACTCAGGCAGCCATCTAAATGTCAAACTCAGCTTGTTCTTCTTGCTCTCCTTTTAAACTATGCTCAAAAATAAGGAAAAACTGTCAATGTGATAAAAATCCTAGAGTGTCATGGACTTCTATAGTCTCCTGAATCCTTTCCCCAGAATATGTTCTCTTGTTGGTTTTAATTTGGACATTGAACAACCCTTAATCTTCACATTTCTGAAGAGAAGACAAATAAACAACCAGCAGTGAACTGCAAGGACTATCCAGTTGACAACAGATTCCCTATAATTGCTTCTTGACCAAGAACCTCAGCCAAGTTTCTAAGGTTGTAGATCTCAGAGTCTAAATGTAACCACTGAAAGCAGGTAGAGAGAGTTCACTGACAAAATGGCCTAAGCTCTGCATTTACTACATGGAAAAAGGAGATTGTACAAGTACTGAGATGAGGAAGGAAACTTAATGAGACAATAAAAAAGACCAAAGTAAGAAAGACAGTAAATAATGGCTAGGACCCAGAATGCCCTTGCTTTGAGAATTTGGTTGGCCTAGACACACTTAAAGGTCTTTGATTACCAAGCAGTAACTACAGGATATATTAAGTGAGCAAAAAGGCTTGTCCAGGGGATGTTTTAGCTTTAGAAGTGATAAGAAACAAACCAGGAAAGAATTAGGAAATAGGAGAAAATAAGAAAGCTGAGCTCTTAGAAACCAAAAAAAGAAAAAAAAAGACACATGAAAAGAAGAGTTGGGAATATAACCACAAAGATACACTGAGATCTTAAACTTACTTGTATTAATGGAAGCCATTTACTCAATTGTAAACAATACAGATAACACATGCTGGGAAGAAGAAGTATGTGGAATGCTGTGGAAATTTTAGTAAAAAGAGATACTAATGGTCATATTCTGGCAATGCTGACTGCCAATACCAAACTAAGTGGCCAGGACAAAATAAAGAGAGATAACCAAGGTGCCAAAGTCACTGATAGTGATTAGTAACATAATAGTCTAGTAAAGATGGACCTTATGTGAAGACCTTGTTCTGTCTTGGATACAGCAAACAGGTTTTGCAAAGAGATATAATAATTCAAAACTGTATTTATGATGTGAATGAAACATTTGGATGCCTAATGTTTACTATAAGCACACTTTAGATGTACAGAGACCCATATAATTAGACCTAATTATTTACTAATCTAACATATTATTGAATTCTAACATCTATATGACGGGGAAAAATCAACTATGCAAAAGGCAGATCTTGGACAAAATATGGAAAGCAAGGTTAAAAACTGACTTTAAATTTTAGGTTGGATCTGTCTATAATAGCCTAAATAATTTTCCCAACATAAAAGCAAATGCTTGATCCACTACACTAATAGATTAAAAAAAAAAAAAAAAAAAAAAAAAAAAAAAAAGGTCAGGAGTCACAAATTCTTTACTGTTTGTACACCATACTACAATAAGAAAGGCCAATAACAGATCCAATTACCTTAATGAACTACTAGCCTGGACACTAACTTTGGCCTTACCAAACCATTGGGTATCTTGTAACCTGTACCTCATAATTTCCAATATCATAGCTTTGGTTATATGAGAACCTTTCTTTTAATCAATGAAGAAAAATTAGCACCCAATATGTTACACCAGTCCCAAGCCAGTCATACCACCTACTAACTTTTCTCAGAGCACAGTGTTTGTAAGAGCAGATCTGTGATTCAGTATCTGGTCATTACTTTCCTTACTCTTGAACATATTCCACCTTTTCATGAATTCACTAAAGGCAAAGAAGAGCTATGCATGTAAGATGTCTTACTGGGATCTTCTCAGAAGCAGAGCCTAAGACAGCAATTCTAATACAGGCAAATGTATTTAAATACAGTCGTTCTGGCATATGTGGTGCATGATCCTAGCACAAGAGAGGCTCAAACAGTACAGACAGAAGTTGGAGGAAAGCATGAGCTACATATTAAACCCTGTGAAAGAAGGGGGAATATGAACAAGTAAAAAAAGAAAGTTGACCCGAGAAAACATACACTGAGGAGTAGCAAAGTGATAAGTGATACAAGAAAATCAAAAACTATTGGCAATTTGAGGGTTTCTGAAGGAAAAATAAACCTGGATAAAAAGCAATGTGGATTTAAGCATTGATCACACAACACGCCTGGATACCAGGCAGGAAATCTTATCCACTGCTAAGAGGAGGAACAATTAGGCCACAAGTACAAACCTTTGACAAAACTTGGGGAAATGGTATTTTATTTTGGTCATAGTGTGTTAATTCCACCAGTTGAGTAGAGGCTTTTCAAATCAAAATATATATCATAGCAAGCAATGTAGCCACAAATGTTCTACTCAATAAACTGTCTTACACGGAGGGTCTCAAAGGATAAATTTTTGTGAACACTTTTTATAGAAAAATTATATAATTAGGCTGTGCACCAAGGAGATACAAATAGTGACAATGAGAAGGTGATGGATGGCATAGCACCATCATGTGAGTGTAAAGAAATTAAGACCCAAGATTAAGATGGATACTTTATATGCAATTCTATAGAATTCTTGCTGTCATTGGGAGACCTAACACCCCTTGCCTTTAACACAGATTGAATACAGATTGAGTGAAGGAGACTCCTCGGAGTCCTTATTTCTTTACCCCCTTTCCCTGTTGCACACTTTCCAAACAAAGAATCAAGTTGGGTCAGATGTCAGCACCATCAATTAGAATGCTGTTGCTAGAGAGTAGAGTGTGCAGTCATTATGCTCTTATAAAATTCCATACAAATACACGGCATTCTGTTCCTCTTCCTCTGGCCGTCAAGCAGCTGATGTGATAAACTGTCTATCCTTTTTTCTCTCTGCAACATGGCAGCCAGCTCTAAGGATACGATCCAGTAATTCTAGATCTCTTGTTTGAAATATTATTTCTTTCCTGGAATTTTTAAATCTTCTATGCCAATTTAATATCTCATTAAAAGGTTAACAATCAAAAAGGGTCTCACAGTCAGACTTAGGGCATTTTGTAGCCTCAATATGAAATCACTTACACTGTGCCATTATCCGATGATCACTGTATAGGTAGTCTTCTTAGAAGACTAAATTCAGTAATGCAATTGACTATCTTTACATACAGATGACATGTTTCACTGTCTATAGTGTGTGGTTTCCCAGCTCTTACATAAAAACATTTCACAAGTTTCTAAGGATGACATTTCAAAATTCCATTGATAGTCTCCGAGAACTGGATGAAAAACTCTTTGGTCCAAGAAAGAACCTTAAGAGGCATGTTATGGACCATGGAAATGGCCTCATGAAAAAAAATTGAACTTACCTGCAAATCCTCCCTTAGGGCAGGCACATACAGCTCAGCCATTAACCACTTTGGGTTAACAGAGAAGGAATAAGAAGTAAAGACTGTTACATTTCCAATTGTGCATGTTCCCACCCTTCATCTTCACCCTTCCGGGGGTTGGGGGGACAACAACAAGGGTTTCTCTAGAGCAAAGAACTTGAGGGCCTTAGTAATTTTCTTCCAGTTATCGTTTTCTCCAGCTCTAGTGACTAATGGGAGCTTTTCAACTCATTTGAGTGGAAAATCCCAAAATCTGATTTGAAGCTTAATTGCTCTGGGTAGCAATTTGGGGGTCATAGCACAAGTTAGTGAAGACAGTAATGTAGGCTCTATTCCATTTGTTCCTCTACATTTGCTTATTCCCTTGGAAATACACAGGATCACGTGGCTAGTTGGAGACAATGTAATCTAAGTAGGTATGACATGTGTCACTTCTGGGCTAAAGCAGTAAAGAGCCTGTATAAAATTCTCCCTTCTCTTATCCTTCCCCTACAGTGACATGAAAATACTGCAGATCCTGGATGTTTATACTATAGAACAGCAGAACTTCAGTCAGTGTAGACCCTTGAGTGACTGTGTGGAACACATTCCCTCCCATCCTATTTTTCTGACCTAGGTGGAATTTGTAGTGTGAGCAAGAAACCAAATGTTGGTGTTCAAAACCCCTCATGCTCTGAGGTTGCTACCTGAGCATAACTGCATTCTTAATGAAAGCAGCTTCCCTTCTTCTGTGATGCACAACTTTTCATCATCTTGTAATTTAGTTGTTACTAAATCTATATGTTACACCCAGAGTTATCTATGTTGGCTTTGTGGGACAGAAGATCATGCATAAATCAGCAAGAAAAGTTTTAGCTTTTAAGCAAAATACACATAGTAATGAGGAATACAATTCAGTAAATACAATTGCTTTCTACTGCACAAAAAACAGGAAATAATTACATTTCTTATAGACATTTCTTTATTATATTTTCCCATTTGAATATTTAGAGAATAATTTAAATGTAACGTATACTGACAGCAAGCACGGTATCAAATATTAGGCTTTTTTAATATTTTTCTTTTTTTCACCATTTATTTCTTCAAGAAAAAAAATATTTAGATGACCTCAAAGAAACAATTATTATGCTAATCACAGTGTGCAGTAACACATACAAGCCCAGACTCAATAGAAAAGAAAGCAACAAAGGAGTGAAAAGTCTTTCTCCTCAAATCATTTTAATTCATTTTTCCACAGCCATATAAATTTAAAGTCTGAAACAACAATAATACAGCTATAGAATCTAGGTTCTCTTTCAAAGCAGCGGCATATAAAACATAGAAAAGCTAAAACCTCAGCACAAGCTTCAAAAGAACAAGGACTGAGAGGGATTCGATGAAGACAGGAAATGCACAAAATACAGTACACAAAATACTAGAATGCATAAAATAGAAAGCTACACATTTCAGGTAGAAAGCATTGTAAAATATATAAAATATGCAAGAAATCAAAAACCTTAGAGTACCATGAATACACTGGAGCTGGTAATTAGCATTTGAAGATGGGAACAAGAAAATAGCAGTTTCCCATTTACAACTTTATTTCTAGGCTTTAGGATTTCACCTTCTTGACATCCTTCTTTCCAGAGCTCTCAGTAGCTGACTCTGCTTTTCTTTTCTGTGACTAAAATGGAAACAGATTTAATGTTCTGCTCCAATATGCACACTTTTAATGGCCCAACATTGTTAAATCTAGGATGTAAATGCATTAAAAAATTTTAACATGAATATTCACTTCAGCGTTACATTCACAGTCAATGTTCTATACAGTCCAACAAACTATATAAACCAATGGAAAATAACTTTTAAAGGTGTTTCTTTTTATGAAAAGACATAAAATATCCATCAAAAATAGTCATCAAGTATCTACTTACACATGGCTTATAAATGTACTCTTATCTTAAAGAACTACTTAATATTTAAAGTTTCTGGGAAAAGTTTTATTTATGAGTGTTATTTTATAACCTTAAGATAGATGTTAACACACCATATTTCATCTTTTCTATGATGCCGATTTCTTTCCCCTTTTAGCATCTCTGACATCAGGATGTATCTTACAACTGATAACAGATGATACTTGGCATCATCTCTCAGTGGCACAAAAAATGCTGTGTCTTACAACTGAAAGCATCTTAGATTTGATAAAATATGGTCGTCTACTTAACACATTCAAACAGCATGATCTTCTAAAGAACATTTTGAATCATAGACATACACAGCAACCAGACAGGATTAAAATCACAATTTTAGCCAGCAATTAACTCATTGCCAAAATAAAAGTTTTCTTATCTGCTCAGAGTTTCCATTTGCACACACAGTTTCACAAAGATCAAACAACTTATTTGATGGACTCAGAACTCCGGGTTTCAATATCCACACCATCCCATCCAAACTCTAAACTTTCCCTACTCCCATGGCGACCTAGTATCAGTTCATAAGATCTTGTTTGCATTATGCTTCTGCTTGGATTTTGAAGGGATTTTTTTTTAATACTGAGTCTTGTAACAAAGGAGTTCCTAACCATATGTTCTTCAAACAAAAAGGAAGCATGTTTGTGTTTGATTCTTCTTCTGTCTAAAACCAATTAGCATTTCAAAAAACCCAGCTAGGTAAAGGGTATCATTATGGCATTAAACAGAGTATAAACATATGTAAAGATGTAAAAAAGAATGAAATCTACCTAAAAGTTAGGAAAATGCTGAAAATTTTACCATTGGAGTTTTAGTTGCCCGTTTCTTCTTTTCGGCTCTCTCTCTTTCCTCAATTTCCATATTTTCTTTTTCAATCAATGAAATCAAAGTGTTACAGCGTCTCTGGAATTCCTAAATGAAATAATAAAGAACTTTCTAAAATGTATTCAATCCTTTAAGATAAGGTACTTCTTTAACTGTATCATTTCTGTGGAAGAAAATCTCCAAAATTTGTACTTTTTTCTCCATTCCCCCTTACACCATTTGTATAGGGTATTAATAGGTGGAGGGGTTAAGTGTTATTCAGTGGAAGACAGGATAAACAAGCTACACCATTGTACCATGAAACTTTAGTCAACAATAAAAGGGAAGGAACTATTGAGCTACAAAACATCATGGGGTCCATGGAATTATTCTGAGGGAAAAAGCCAATCACAAAGGTTGTGTCTAGTATGCTCCATTTATATCACTTATTTTTGAGGCAAGGTACTAGACTGGAACTCACTATGTAGCCAGGCTGGTTTTAACTGCACAGTGATCTTCTTATCTCAGCCTCTCAAGTTTTAGGATGACAGGCATGTGCCACCCTGCCTGGCTATGTAACACCCTTAAAGGACAGAAATAGGGAAGTGGAGAGCAGATCAATGGTTGCCAGATGCTTAGGAAACTAAGAGAATGGGTGTGGCTAGAGATAGTACAAGTGGCTCTTGTGGAAATGATGGTTCCACAAATACACAAATGGTAACACTACATGAGACACACACACACAAAATGCCTGTGCAAATGAAACCACAATAAGTTCTGCGAATTATACTAATATGAATTTTCAAATTACAATGTTACACTATAGCTATTCAACTTGCTACCACTGGGGAAAACTACATGAAAGATGAAGTTTATTTCACACTACATTTCCTTCAAAACTTCCTGTTACTCTATAAATATTTCAGAATAAAATACTAATGTAAATCACTTAAACAGGAAAGAATCAATGGATGTTCTAAGACTAAGAACATATGTTCTATATTTTGGAAACATGGGATTTGTAAAAGTTAAAAGAGATTTATTTCCTTTGTTTTCTTTTTATTTTTGAGATTATAATGTAATTACATCATTTTCCCCATTCCTTTCCCTCCCTCTAAACTCTTCCATATGCTACCTCCTTGTTCTCTTTCAAATTCATGGCCTCTTTTTTCATTGTTATTATCTGTATACACATATATGCGTATAGATAGATATAGATAGATATAGATATATTCCTAATTATAACCGACTGTGTTTTCAAAGCTGACCTTTAGCATTGGACGGCCAATTGTTCCACCCTCAGCTTTCCTTGATTGCCTGTGGTTATTTGTGTAGGGTTGAAGCCTTGTGGGCTTTTTCCTGTCTACTGTGTCATGTCCACTGTTGTTTTCCTTGTTCAGTTCATATTTGGGTAATCATGTTGGTGAGACTTTATGGATGTAGCTTCTGACATTCCTAGGAGACACAGTCTAACAGAAAGCTTCCTGATCATATGGCTCTTACAATCTTGCTGCCTCCCTCTTTTGCAATGTTCCCAGAACGTTAGCTGTGAAAGTATTTTGTAGATGTGTCCAATGGAACTGGGCTCTGCATTTTGGCTGCTTGTGGTTTGCTAAAACAGATTTCTTTGTCACAAGGCTTTATGGAACCTTCCAGCTCCTGATGCTCACCACAAACCACTACAGGGATGTAAGATGCAGCTGTTCCCAAAGTTTCTTAGCCAACAGAAGTCTCTCACCACACATCTTATGGGATTTAAGTTCTAGGAATCAGGGCTGGACTTGCTAATTCAGAGTAAACACTGCCTGAAAAGATTTTTGCATTAACCTTGCCACTACTATATTTTACTGCCAGTGAATCAATGCATTCAAACTATAAACAGATTTTATGAATGCATGGTAAGCATTAAACATATGACTCATTAATATGGAAACTCATTTATTATTAACAATTTATACTTGGCTGTATTTAAAGGTAAATAATGAATTAATACCCAAAGATAAATAATATTTAAATATATGATTCCTTTTTTGTGTAATAAAAAATGCGTGACAAAACACAAAATAGTTAAACACTCAAATCAAAATATATTTTTCTAGCAATTAAGAACAAACTAAAGAAAAAATTATCAAAGTGTAAGAATAGAAAACTCAACAAACTGTCAAAGAATTTTTAAGAACCTATTTGTATTTTATACTTATGAGTGTTTGCCTTCATGCATGTCTACACACCATATGTGTGCCTGGAACCTACAGAGGCCAGAAGAGTGCATCAATTTCCTTGGAACTAGGGTTATAGATGGTTATGAACCACCATGTGTGTTCTGAGAACTGAATCCACCTCCCCTAGTAGAACAGCCAATGCTCATATCCACTGCTTCATCTCTCCATCCCTGGAATAAGAATTGTTTTCTTTTGTTTTTAAGTTTTAAGAGCTGAACATGTACAGTGGTAAAGCACTTGTACAACCCATCTACAACATGTTTGCATGCACACACACATATAAAATAAACTTGCTCTCTGAAACCAAGGCTCAGAGAAATTGGAAGTAAAACAATGCAATTTCTACTATGCTTTGTGCATACATAGGTATAACATGTAACTTGGTTGCAGTAAGGTGTGAGAACTTTCATTCACTGATGTTGAATGGCAATGTTACTTGTTATAGACTAAATTTTCTCACCAAAATTCATCTATTAAAGCCCTACTGCTCATATTTAGGGGAATCCTGCAATATTGAAGCCATCTTCTAACTATATTTATAGAGGGGTGGTTTATGGCAATAATTAATGTTAAATGAATCCAAAAAGGGTAGGGTGCTAACTCTCCCATCACCATCATGTGCAAAAGGTGGCCATTTCCCCAACACACTAGCCTTGTTGGCACCTTAATCTTGGATTCCAGTCTCCAAAATAAGACAACAACAACAAAAAGTGTTTCCTACCTCATCAAGTCTGTGGTATTATGTTACAGCATTGAGCAGTGATCGAAGGCACTGCCTTTCAAGGAAATATATTGGAAATGGCCAAGAAATATTTAATTTCACATCCTCTCACCTAAAAATCCCATTCCTAGATATTTACTATAATAAATAGACACAAAATATTTCAAGAAAGTAGTTGGAACACTGAAAGCAGGGAAATCCTGGAAACTAAATTTTTGGTACTTGGGAATAAATGACAAAGACACTATAAGTAGCTGAAGGAATGCTAACTAGCAGTTACTATAAGCTAGCTCTGAAAGTAGGATCTGTGATGTTCTCTTTTTCTTTAAAACTTGGGGTTTGCATGATGGGGAAACCCACAGAATTAGCTGACTCAAGCTGGTTAGAGAACACTGACTGTGGTCTGACAAATGGGGAACCTGCATAAGACTGGGACAATACATGAGGCCACTGGCAGTGGATCTAAGATCTAACCTAGGGGTTTAGGAGGTGGAGAGTTGCTTTGGTCCTACCTCAATGAGATGAGGGAACAGACTTAGTAGACTTCCTAGGGGATGCCTTACCCTCTCCGAGAAGCAGATGGGAGGAGGATAGGAGGGAGGGAACTGGGATTGGAATGTAAAAATTAATAAAAAAAAAAAAAAAAGCAGAAAAAATGGGCCCGTTTATTCTGTAGAGGATGCATTTGTACCACAGTTCAAAAGAGATTTTGCCACAGCAAGTAATGGAGCTAAACTAGTACATATCTTTGTTTCCAAATTTTCTAAAATAAGCACTTAGGACTTGAACAATTTATAAAGTTGTAAGAAATGACAAGTGTTTTTTAAACATGGTTTTATCTTTCTAAGTAAGATCTAGAAAACTGCCACACAACACAGGAAACATTAAAACTGGATATATTACAACTATCCAAACATCATCTACTCTCTAATTCAAGCTACCAAAGAAACAGGAAATAAAAGAGAGCCTAGCCAGAAAGATTCTACACATTAACAAATTTGTGTTTTCCAATTAAAAACAACCTTTGTAACATCAGAATGTTCAAGATCCTTGGATATCCATAATTACCAAAGGTTAAATAAACTGATAATAATAACACTATAATTTTCAGTATTTACCAAAGTAATGGTGATATGTTTAATATGCAGACCAAATACTCTTCATAGTTTCATTCAATAATATATACACATACAAATTAAACAGTGTGTTATTCAATTTATCTATTATATAAAGGGCTAAGTTGACCCTGATGAGATCTGAACCTTGGTTTCTAGGGAGACTACATAGATTCTTTATATAAAGCTGATTCTTGAATCATTAAGCTGTACCCTACGGCTATTATTATTCTCAATAAGTAATAGCTGCCTGCAACTGCAGATATCTTTAGATACATATTCATGGTTCATATGAATGGTTCAGGGACAAATACTAATACTTTCAGACAGTCTTATATTTAAGGAGATAGCATATCAAAAAATGATTCAAAATAGACTACAATAATAAATTCCCACCTTCATCTCTTTGAACCTATCACTAGCTACTCCAAACACAGGAAAACAAACTCTACAGAAAGGCGTCAAACAAAGAACAAGCACTTTTTTCTCTTCTATTACTTCCAATGCAGATTCCTATTTTTCTGCGGTTAAGGGAACGGTTTGTGGAGTGTCAAACAACTTCTATAATGCTGTAGTCTAATTACCTCTTTCACCAATTCCCCACTCTTGATTCAGGAATGAATTTAGAAGAAGGAAAAAATAACACAGGGGAGTCAGAAAGAGAGATGCCAAAGCAATTAAGGGCGACAGAAGACAATAAAAAATGACAAATTGAAAAACTGTTCTGCTGCGCTGAAAGCTGTGGGAAATGTTTTTAAGTATTCTGGGTTCACACTGGTGGGAAATTCAAAGGGGCAAACAAACTTATCCATGGCAGGACTTCTCAGAGCTGTTAGCATTCTAATGTAGATTGGAAGTCTTGGTGGCAAGATTCAATGTCAGCATGCCCCAAATCTATTTCAGCACAAAACATTTTTTTCTAATTCTAAAATAATGTTCTGTAGCCGCCAACTTGGCAAATCATATACAAGGTAACAGCAATAGCTAGGGCTAAGTTATATACAGCTAAAAGAAAAAAAAATAAACTTAAAGATTTTCACGTAGTTTAACTGACCAAAGGACCTCCATGACAAATTTTGAGCAGGATGTGTGACACAATTAAATATGCATTTTATGCTCAGAAGCTCCTTGTACAGATTGTCACTTCATAAAAATCTTAGACTCTAAATTAGAAAGGGATAACATTAAAAATTATTTAGGTTGATCATGATTACCCAGTGTTAGATCCTTGCTATGCAACCTAGTCATCTGTGTGGTTTCCTCCAATGTCAGAGTACTCACTTCCTTCGAAGCCTGGCTATTCCAACTCTGAACAACCTTTTCTTGTGCAACACTGCTATTTGTTACCTTCTGGTGTCTAACAACTGGTTCCATATCTAACTTGCATAGCCAAAGAGAAGAATCCAAACTCTTCCCCACCTAACAATCCTGTGTTTTGAGGCAGCTCCCATGCCTCATTCAGAGTCATCTGCAAAGACCACAAACACCGCAGCTTTAGAGTAAATATACTCTCTTTTTACGTACCCTTCATGTAAAACGTTTCATGGAAGACTGAAAAACAGATAAATCTACCTGGGATTGTTATCTTTGATTGTCAACTTGACTGAGTTGAGAAGTATGCAGATTAGTAAAGCAGATTTGCCGGTCTGCTTGTGAGGGTGTTTCATGTTGTGACTGCCTGACAGTGTGGCTCAGATGCCTTTGGAAACAGCTTATTGAAGGGATTTGGAAAAGTTGGAAGTTGGATAGAAAAGAATGCTGTAAGGAGATTAATGATGAATGATTCTGGTGGGAGCCCCAAAGACCAGAATGCTAGTAAGTGTAAAGAGAATAAAGACTGTGTTCCTGGCATTTCAAATAAAAATGAGGACTCTATTAAAACTTAAGCTAGATGTCATGTGTTATATCATGGCAAAGACCTTAATACACTTTCTTCTTTCCCTAAAACTATCAGGAAAGTTTAAGTCGTGAACTATTTTATCTGTGGAGAAAATTCCAAGGCAGTGTACCATTCAAACAATGTAACCTGAATATTGCTGCCTGTATTTGGCAAAACTTGCATTGAAAGTTGTGAACAAAAAGGTGAAGAGTGGAATCCTGGTTGGGTTTTGGATGTTTTGTTTGTTTGTTTTTTGTCAACTTGATACAAACTATAGTTATCTGGGAAGAGAAACCTCAAGTATGGAAATGCCTTCATCAGATTGCCTGTAGGCAAGTCTGTAGGACTATAGGTGATGCCCTGACCTGGATAGGTGGTCCTGAGTTATATAATAAAGCATGCTGAGCAACCCATGAAGAACAAACCAGTACACAGTGTTTCTGGTCTGTGCTTCAGTTCCTGCATCCAGGTTCATGTTTTGAGTTTCTGCCTTGGCATCCCTCAATGAACTGTGAATGCCAAACAAATAAATCCTTTCCTCCCCAAGTTGTTTTTGGTCATGGTGTTTTACCACAGTAATAGAAACTTAACTAGAATAAATGGCAAATATTTACAATTTTGCAAATGATACAGTCTCCATCACACTATTTATCTCTTCCACTGTAGCATTGTGATTAGTGACTGAGCATGTAACTGAGCATGAAGCCATGTTCAAATAAAACTTCAGTTACACATACTAATCCTGGAATTTTGTATTATAACTTTCATATGTCAAAATATTATTCTTTGAATTTCTTTATATAAATATAAAAATAACTCAGCCTATATGCCATATGAAACAAAAATGGGGTATAATTTGACTCTTGGGATTGGCAGTCAAAAGTGAATAAATGGATTAAGTGACAAAAATGTATAATAAAGAAAACAAGTGCAATCCACATGTGTGTCTCTGAATTTATAGATGAAATTCTGTAACATTAGTATTTTGTTCTAGAATCTTCAGTATCACAAAATGGGTTTTTCTCCTTTTTTAAAAATACATTTCCTATATATTATCCCCCAAAACCCATTTATTTGAAATCAATTATCTTCATCTTAAAATCCTACAATATACTTCGCAAATTTGGAATCACCTTTGAACCTCTATAATACTAACAAAAAACAACAATCTATACTAGACTCTGTGGTAATATTGTTTATAATTTATTAAAGCTTGCCTAAGGATTCAGAAAGCTATAGAAGCCAGGTATGCACCTTTGATCCTAGCAGCCAGAAGCTAGGAAGTGGTGGTACACACCTTTAATCCTAGGACTCAGGATTAAGAGGTTGACAGATCTCGTGTGAGCCCAAGGTCACCCAGATCTACACAAGAGTGAATCAGTCTAAAAGAATTATAGCTCACACCTTTAATCCAACATTAGGGAAGTATGTAAGACAGAAGCAAGGTCTCAGTAGAGGCACTCATTCTCCGGCCACACTGAGGAAAGGTTACACAGTCTGAGGCTTGATGAGAGCTTGTGGAGACAGGATCAGCCCATTCAGCCTGAGCTAGAGGTGAGAGCTAGTGGCTAGATGCTTTGCTTTTCTGATATTCCGCTTGAAGCTTGAATCCCAATATCCATCTCAGGGTCATGTGTTTATTCGTGTTACAAGACTTTCATAGCCCAATGATATCAGAAGCAGAATAGAAATTCATGTTCAACTAAGCCGAACTGGAATCCAGATTCAGAGAGTGATAAGAAAATGGGGACGGGACCAGGCTACAGAAACCTACAGAGACAGCTGACCTGAACAAAGGGGAGCTCATGGACTCCCAGACTGATAGCTGGGAAACCAGCATAGGACCAACTCAGACCCCCTGAACGTGGGTCTCAGTTAGAAGGCCTGAGCAGTCTAAGGGACCTCTGACAATGGAACCAGGATGTATCCCTGGTGCACAAAAGGACTTTGGGAGCACATTCCCCATGGAGGGATACTCTAGAGGTAGGAGGGTGGGCCTAGTCCCTACTCCAAATGACTTGACAGATTTTGATGATCCCTCCTGGAAGGCATCACCCTCCCTGTGGAGTGTGGGGGGGATGGAATGGGAGAGTGGGCAGGGAGCATGGAAGGGAAGGAGAGAGGGAGAAAGAGAAGGAGAGAGGGAGGCAGAGAGGGAGGAAAGGCAGGAGGGAGGGGGAACTGGGATCCATATGTAAAATAAGAAAAATTTTTAAAAAATTAAAAAAAAAACAGAAATTCATGTTCAAATAAAAGTAGCCTACATTTCCCAAACAAGTTTTGAATGTTATTTATATGTTTTTGCATAAGTATTGCCACTTAAAAGCTGTTATTTCATGAAATAACCTTTTCACATAATGATGCACTTGTATAAATACCAAAAATAAATCTCTACTATGTCACTAACTGTATTTCTAATTGTTCAAATAATTTAGGATTACAAATGAAACACTCTAGGGCATATTTGTAACACACATGGCATTTGATACACAAACTTACCAATAAATAAAAGCCATATGAATTACATTCAAAAGTCTAGGAGGAGAAAGGTCAGCAATAAACTGTTGCATATTGGTGCAGTGCCTCAATTTCCATCCAAACCTTGTCCGATTGTAGAGGCTGAAACAAACTGAAGTCCAAACATTCTGTGTTGATTTTCTGACCTATTACCTACTCTGGGTATGAACCTATGCTGATCTCCTTGACTATAACCAACTTCACTTGAAGGTTAAAACTGTGGTAGAAAAACTGACTCCAGGACAGACAGCGGCACATTAGTCAAAGGAAGCAAAACAAGATAGGAAACAAGATAGAAACTAAAGAGGTTTTTTTTGTTTTGGTTTTCTGTATAATTGGTAAGTGGGGTGTACCTCTACTTACTTCCAGCAGAGCAGTATTTTAGATCATGCATTGCCCTGCTAAAATCTGTCTTTGACTCTCCTACTTCCTACACACTAATAACCCAAAGCTAGTTCTCAATGCAGCAGTTTCCTTCATCACTTGGCTGTTAGTTACAACATCTTCCACCACTTCCCCAAGCACACACTACTGGTTCTGGAATATACTGGCCTTATTTATCCTTTTAGTATAATCCTGCTTCCACAACTGGAAATGCACCTCCTGTGTGAAGGTATTTCCCCAATTCCTTTGCCATATAGCAAAGTTAAAAAATCATCTCCTCTATTACCGAACATTTTCTTTTTCCTTTTCTTTTCTTTTGGTTTTTCGAGACAGGGTTTCTTTGTGTAGCTTTAGAGTCTGTCCTGGAACTCACTCTGTAGACCAGGGTGGCTTCGAACTCACAGAGATCTACCTGCCTCTGCCTCCCAAATGCTGGGATTAAATGCATGCACCACCACTGCCCAGCAGGTGTTTTCAAAATGAAGGCAGAGGGGGCATGGTTTAGTCGTTCAATCACAAGGGAAGAAACAGATTCCTATGAGTTAAAATGTATTTGATTTACTGGCTTACAAAGAATTAGGTTTTATTGGGTTTTTTTTTTCCAAACAAAATTTGTTTCTCCACTTCTCCATATGCTCTTCTCTTCTGCCCTCCTACATCTAGTAGCTTTCTTTTCATTTTCAGGTCACATATAATGCCATACTCAAGAAGAACTAGTCAGAACATTTTACCAGTCAGCAATGTTGTCAGTGTACTATCAATGTTTCTTCTATTTCATTAAGACTGTAATGCCCTAAAATATCAATGTTAGCTGTCAACATGCAGTTAAGTGCTAACAAAAAAAATATAAAGTTGTAAGCAATAAAGCATCGCTATGGTTATAGAACAACCAGGAAATTTTCTATTTCCCTCTTATTCCTGTACAATATCTAAAAAGAAACTTCCTTTCCGACTAGATTGAGTATTTATAAAAATATTCTATTGGAACTAGTAATCTAATTATCATTTACTAGCCATTGCGATAACCATATAAAGTGGGAAGCAAGTTCATAAAAAGCTACTGCAATATTTTCTAGGAAGTAGTTTTTTCTCCTACAGTTCTAATGAGAAATGTCACTTTATTACTTTTAAATAAGGCACAATTTCATTAATAATAAAGTTGTGATTTGAAAACAAACTAATAACATAAAAATTTTATTACCCAGTATTCAACAGTATGTGATTCTCTGAGATGCTATCGCCAAAACTCATTTAAACTACTACAAAAGACAGGGTAATTGTAATGACTAACTACTAATACTCAACTTCAACTGTAATGTTCTTGGCCATGGGCAAAGCAACACACAGCTTCCTGAGCTAGCTAAAGAGAAAAACAATGCTTTCAGCAACTGAAAGCAAAGACTTTTTTACTAAAATTAAGGACCAAAGCCATGCTATAAAGGAAACAAGAAGCTTATTTCTGAGAATTAAATTTACTTTTGCTTCATTAAGTACTTAAAAAGAAACTAAAAAGAATCAAGGTAGTACTGGTTAAAAGTTAGGTACTTCCCCCTGTGCATTGTCCAGTGAACTGACTAATGTGTTACTGCTCTTGGAACTCTAAGAGTCTCCTCAAATTGCTGTCACATCAGTCACTAACAAATGTCACATCAGTCACTAATAAATGAACAGGATGGCAAGAAAATTAATGAGCTAATGTTGACAAGGGGACAGGTCAGCCTCATACAAGAGATACTACACATAAATACAGTATATTATCATTTCCTCTCATAGTCACTTTATAAAGAGCCTTTTATTTGGGATAGTTCTGGGATGACCAAGCATTAAGACCCTATTCTAAGATGGCCCAGCCCCAGGATGAAAATGGTAAAGGCAATTCACTTCCTCTGAGCTTAAAAACTCAGATTCAGCATATGCTTCCTACTTGTTTATGAAGTTCAATAGAGGCTGATTACTTACTTAAAGATCACACAATTTCTCCAAGAAAATTCACAGTCTCTTTAGCACAGAGAGATGGAACTGAATCTTATTTTCTCTTTTATACAGGCAGCAGTTTTAAATGGAGAAGAGCCTCAAAATCTTCAGCCTTTAGCTGAAGCCTTTCAAAGGAGGCATATTTGATAGCGGAGATTCGTGCCTTTAAGCACTTTGTGGGTGTTACTTAAGTCAGATGTCATGAATTCAGTACTTTGAGACTTGTGCATAAAATATAACCATTAGGGTTCTTACATTTTTTTCCAAGAAAGATTTCACACCATTTGTTGATGTGGCTGGGAAAAAAGAACCTTTTAGTAAGCCGAGTTCAATCATTAGAAAGATTTTAATTTAAACACAGCTACAGTCACAAAATGAATCAAATCCTCTATTTGAAGTTAGGATTTTTCAATGAAACCAATATTTTCTATTACAGAAATCACAGCTGCTTCTCTCCAGCAAGTAGTTTTATTCCCTAGATTATGAAAATGACTCACTAAAAAGGAAGTTATTTTAGAAACAAAGGGAGGAAGATGATCTAGCCATATTAATAATCTATTTTTATAGTTCTATAATTATTGATATGAATATAATCTAAAAAAGATGATATAAGTATATACATATTATAGCTCATACTCTAATTCCAAGAAATAAAAGTCAAATTTATCCACTAGATAGAAGGAAAAATCAAATCTTAGAATAGAAAATTTACCTTTAAAAACTTAAATTAACGTATTGAAATAGAAAATAAATGACTATTTTTTAAAGATTCGGTAAAAATTAGAAATTCTACTTTCTAAATGGTAATAAAAGACATGGGTGTCTCCAATTTGACTATACAAAATACAGGTTGCAATTTGTGAATTTGCGTTTACTTATATAGGTAATATGTGCCTTTTGGCAAATATGTTCTGAAGATTTAAATATCTAGAGAAAGAAAGAGCATGGAGGTAAATGTTTCAAAAAAATAAATAAGATGGAGGAAAAATAAGCATCATTACAAGGGAGTTCAGAGACATCTAGTGGTTGTTAATATACTGGAGTTTTTTTCCTTGGTAACTGAGTGAAAAGGCTTAGAGTTCTGCAATCATAATACTGCAAACAGCTTAAATCTTTCCTTGCACTTTGAATCTCTCTCATCCTACTGCCTTAGTTTAATAACTACAGAAACTAGACCCAACATCAAGCTCTCAACCTTTTAAAAATTAGTAAAATATCACTGAAATATCACAGAATTCAATAAATGTTTCATCACATAAAAGGGCACATATATTTGAAAATGATCTCCTGGAAAATGTAGTTAAGCATTTTTCTTTTACAAACTATTGGTGCTGCCCTAAATTATCTCTTTATATGCATAAAAACCCAAGTGACTAGAAATCTAAATGTATGGCTTTTAAAGAAGTTGTCTATTAAATGTGGCCATAGATCCCCTGAGCAAGATCGCAAACCAACTCACTGCCAAAGTCTGATGACAGTCAAAATGAAATATCATTCCCAAAAGAGAATTAAAAAGGCAACTCTACATTGTTCATCAACAACCTACTTCAACGATCTGAAGAACCTCATCAAACAACTGTTTTGTCCCTATACCTAATTGTGAAATAATCTTTTTATACACTGTGAATAAGTGGCACTCTGATTGGTTGAATAAAAAGCAGTATTTCTGGGCAGACAGGATGCTGGAAAGAAGGAGGGCAGAGATGCAAGGAAACAGGGAGTAAGCAGGAAAGCAAGATGAATACTATGTAGAGGTAAATGAGCCTCAGGGAAGCACCCAGATTAATAGAAATGGGTTAATTTAAGTTATAAGAGCTAGCTAAAAACAACCCTAAGCTATCAGCCGAGGATTCCTAATTAATGATAAGTCTCCATGTCATGATTTGGGAGCTGACTGGCAAGACAATCCCAAAATTCACTTGGATAGTTACAAAGGGAAAAATGTACCATAAAGGGGTAAGTCCTGGGAATCATAGCAGAAACCAAGTGATTAAATTTAGCATCACAAGTAGTGCTAACAATTGAAAGAATTAAGTGAAGAAGACTAGAAATGTGTGTTTTTTCGAAATAAGCAACAAAAGGAATACATACCATGGCAGTTCTAGACTTGATAAACCAGTCAAATCTAAACTGAGGAGCATTCCGTACACACTGTCTTAATTCTTCATACACATTTTCTCTGTCAAAGCCCATTTTGTGTAACATACAGATCAAGAATCTGTCTTCTTCTTCAGTATAGTTCTTTCCTTTACTGGTTCCATACTGAATACGCAACTGATGAAATGGAGCCTTATATCTTGCAATCTGTAAGTTTCAACAAAACGGCACTTTTCAATTGAATGTGCAATAACAAGTCAAACGCTAATCACTACAGCAAATAAAATAATCTATTAATAAACTGAAACAGAATATAGTACTTTGGCATCCAGTGCTTTCTTAATACTGATCCTTCGCTGAATTCTTGCTTCTCCACGTTCAATTTGAGCCATAATTTTCTCAATGTCCTGTAATTCATTGCAGCGTTCCCAAAACACAGCTGTAAAAGAAAGCTATTACTTTAAATTACTATCATTATAGGATAAAGAATTAACAGGCAGATATGGTGTCATCTATGTGAAAATAATATGATCAATTGTTAAATGCTCTTAAGTTATCATTTTACCCAAATGTGATACAAAAGAAACCAAATGCATAGAGTGAAACAGAATCAGGAAGCATATAAATGTAAATACAGATTTCTAGTAAGCAAAAATTAAAATAAACCCATTACCAGATCATTCACCCTTTTCCTTTGAAGTGGCAATTTCTATAGAAACTGATGGCTATGTCTGCAATCATTCACTAATCTTATACTTCCATTCACCTACAGTTTCTTTAAAGATGAGGGATTTTAACTAGACACATATGTGGTGATATATTGTTTATGATCTAATAAAGCCACTGGAGATCAGTTTGCAAAGCCAGCCACACTAGTTAGCTATAAAAACTAGGCAGTAGTGGCACATACCTTTAATCCCAGGACTCGGAAGACAGGCAGATGGATCTCTCTGAGTTCAAGGCCACCCTGGCCTACACAAGAGTGAAGAATATAACAGAGCTGTGACCTTAGAGCCTAGCATTTGGGATCACATGCCTTTAATCTCAGCACTAGGCAGGTAGAGACAGGAATGATATGGCTGAGCAGAGAAAGGAATAAAAGGAGGAGACAGGAATTCAGAGCGTTTTTGCCTCTGAGGATTTCTAGAGCTAGAATTGCCATTTCAGCTGGGCAGAGGTAAGATCTACTACTGGCTTGGCTGCTTTGCTTCTCTGATTTTCAGTGGCTTCGTTAGATCATAAACATCAACAATATGTGACTATACACATACCAAAGAATATTTAAATCACCAAGCTACCAATCAAATTTTACAGATGAGCCAAATAATCTGCTGCATTAGTAAGTCACATGACAGGCCGACTACTGACATTATCTACCTTCTCAAATTCGGAAAAATCTCACTCACTGTACATGTCTCTACCCCTCATTTCATGGTACTTCTTTTAGTAACAAATTTAAGGGAACATCTGACAAAAAGTCTTTTTGTCATTGTCATTTGTGTTATCATACTGTGGGGAATCAGATCTAGGACCTTTAGTTCTATCATTGAACTAAAACCCAAACTCAGCCTAAGTTTTTTCTTTTTTTCTTCCTTTTTCTTTCTTCCTCCCTTCTTTATTTCAGTGCACTGGGTGGAATCTAGGGCCCTATCCATGATACCTTATATTTTTTAAATATGCTCTCACTACAATCAGTGTGGCCTCAAACATGCCATACAGACTAGGCTGCCCTCAAACTCATGATTCTCCTGCCTCAGACACTGAATGCAGAGATTGCGGACATGCATCACAATATGTGGCTACCTGATATCATTTAGAAATATTATAAATTGCAGCTTGACACATACCAAAGCTATGAAAATATATTTCTCCTATCTATTGCCCCCCAAATATGTTTTACCTATGTTTTCAACCCTAAGGCAAATAGTAGTGTTATGTTACTGTTCAAAGAAAAAGATGTTCATGAATCCAGTTATATGAAATAAAATCTAGACACAATTAACTTCAAAATTCCCTTTTAGACTTCCAGAATGAAAAAGAGAAGGTATTCTCTAATTACAACAGATTTTCTTCAATTACTGACTAGTACTCTAGATAAATGAAAAGCTATACCAAGTAATGTTTAAACTTGGGTTTATTTAGAGATTTGCAATATTGTTTCCTAATAAACACAGAATTCCAGTAGTTATCTCAAATAACTAGGGGGCATGGCAAAGAAACCACACAACTACTTTTTAACATTGCTTATTTGTGGGAAGTGCTCTTGACTCTAAATACGTGAGATTCAGACTAAATTTGAAAGTTCAGCCTATTTGAAATTTAACCACACATAGGAAAACATTTAGATTAACCAATTTTAGTAAGATTTCTTTTCAGAAGCCTGAATTAACATATGCTCTGACACAGGAATTAATATGAACTCCACAGGCTTCCGTGCAGCTCTTCTGATTGTGGTTGAGGCTAAAGACACAGCTGAGTAGGACAAGGAAATGATTCAAGGACCACTGAACAGATTTAGCTAAGAAATCTTTTTAGATCTATTCCAAATTGCCTTAAGTTAATAGGGCCTGCCACTACCTGACTGAATTCCTTGAGGGCAGTTGAGTCTCTAAATGGGCCTGATAAGAACTTTCTACTTCAAGGATGACCTACAATGACTATTTCAACCTGCTAAACAGAAGCCTCAGGCCTATACTTTAAAAAGATCAAAGCAGAGAAGTGAGAGAATAAGAAACTCACGCAGAGTTTTTAACTTTTGTTTATGCAGGGTTTTACTCAGCTTCCTTAGCTGTCTCCCAGAGACAGCAGAGTACAAATGCAGTCATATCTCATATCTTTACTTACATCTCATTCACAAACGTTTTAACAATCTCTGAACAAAGACCCAACTAAATTAATGACAAAGAAACAGGGGCTGGAGAGATGGCATGTAGTGAAGAGTCCTTCCTGCTTTTCCAGAGGACCAAAGATTGGTTCCAAGCACCCACATTAGGCAGCTCACAACCACCTGCAACTCCAGCTCCAGAGCATTCTTCTGTCCACCATAGGCACCTGCACGTACATAGCATACATCCATATGAACACACACACACACGCACACACACACTTAAAAATAAATAAATCTTTTTTTCACAAAAATGCATACATGAAAAATAAAGTATCATAGTTGAAATGACATACAAACCTGAATACTCCATGACCTCCTCAGGGGATTTGCCCTCTACCTCTCGAGCTATATTATCAATGTCATCTCTCCCATATTTCTCATTTGCTTTAATAAACTGGTTAAAATCTCGCTTAGTCCAGTTTGTGAAACCCTATGAACAAAAAGTTAAACATCATCAGTAGATGTTAAATTAATAAATTCTGTTATTATCCTACCAATATCTGTACAATGCCGCCATAAAAGCAGTTTAAAACACTTAGCATGTGCCCCTTTATAAAGTTCATATCTTTAATGTGGAATCAAAAGCTGAGTTTGAATTGTTAGAGAAATAACTGCTTTTCTATTTTAAAGGAAATGTACTTTTCAAGTACTTTAAGTTGATTTATAACTCAAAGGCATCACATAGTCTTAATTTTATATTTTATAGATGACTATAACATTAAAATACAATTCTAATATAAATTCTAATGTAAACGCTTAAGTTCTGATATTTCAGTGTCTCAATGACTTTTTCCCACAGATCTGTTCTCATGCACATTGAGAGAGAAAGAGTTGTGGATGTATTGAATTGAAAGAACACAAAGAAAATTCAGGAAGAATGCAATAAATTTTTTGTAGTTTTCTAGATCATTCCAAACTAAGTAAATAAAGAGTTTTTGTTCAAATTTTTATTCATAAGGGCTGGCAAGATGGAAAAGCAGTTGAAAGTGCTTACCACACAAGCCTGATAACCTGTACCCCACTGTGGAAGCAGAGAACTGATTCTCAAAAGTTGTCCTATGATTTCTACATACATGCTTCAATATGCATATGTCTCTCCCAATAATAATAAAGTGATTTTTAAAGATTATATTCTTAAATAAAAGTTCTATAATCAGAATATTACTCAGGCATCAGACCTTTTTTACTAAAATATTTAACAACCAGTTTTTAAAGTCATTTTACAATTATTATTTCATCAATGATAATGTATCTCAGTTGTCATGGATAAAGACCTGAGTTCAATTCCTGGCAGCACATAAATCATACATGATAACATATGCCTGTAATTCCAGCGCTCAGGAGATGAAGACAAGCTAAAAAATATTTTAAGCATTAAATTTGTAGCATCAGTAAAAGATGGCTTAAATTCAACTCTGAGGGACAAAAAACTTGATTATGCTTCTAATTATAAACTTAATTATCTCAATTGAGATTACATATTCACATTTTACTGTATATTCAGAATATAAGCAGTATAGTATTCAAAGGACAACACTTTATTATTGTGCTCAGGAAATAAGTTTTGAAATTAAAATAAAAGCAAACATGAATATTTAAATGTTTTAATCTATGGCACTTCTTAAATCTCTGCCAACTGTAATTATACTTTCAAACTAAACATGGTGACTTCCAGGCATTTCTTCAAAAACTTATGAAAGTATTTTGTCAAAATTCATTCAGTAAAATTATATGCTATTTAAAGGAAAAGGCCTGTATGAACATATAAATATAAAACTCTTATTTTACATTTAATTAACACATATTCCTGGGACACGGTGTGATATTATAAAACTCATTCTACAATTAGTATATACATCACCTCAAGCAGCAATCCTTTCTTTGTGCAGAAAACATTCCAAAGTATCAGTTAACAATTACACTGGGGAATTACCTACTACCGTGCCATGCACATTATTCCAACATGTATTGAAATAAATTTAGTTGGCCAAGGCAGTATCATAACTTCACATTTTGTTGAAATGTGATAGAAAATTTATTAAAGCAGCAATGACGTGAAAGCTTTAAGGTGGAAACTTTCCCTATTTAATGTTAGCTTATAATTATACAATGATCACATTAGAATGCTTCAGGCATTTCTCATTATTGTAGTCAAGGTCTTTCCTGAGAGGTCTGACTTCTTTCAAAAGGAATTTTTCCTAAACAAAAAAAAATTGGTGTGGTACAGTTTCAGGGACCAAGTCAATCAATGAAATTAATTTTCAGGTAGTTGTTGGAAATTATTATTTATCAAAAGTCAATTCTGGACTCACTGACCATATCATATAAGTGGTAAAAATATGTCTTAACTTTAATAATTGACATTTTTATTTTCCATGTATATGTTGCCCCAATGTTTCCCAAAGAGTATGTTCTACAAAGGGCATTTTCTAACATATGAAGAAAACTGGTCAAAATGTGTGTTTATGTGTATGTCGGATCGGGACAACTGGACCTGTACAGTAAAAAAGAGTAAAAAGTAGCTGTTTACGTATACATTTTTTCTATTTGTAGACTAGAAGTTGTTCAGCCACTTAAAATAATTTACTTGTGTAAGAAGTTTATCCTTCTCTTCAGTCTCTTGTGGTGTAAGAGGTTCTGCTCCATCGATCTTTTTTTGCTCCTCTCTTTGAGCCACAGCTGGATTAGGGATGTCAGGATTCCTGGGAACCTAAGATCAAAAGAGAAATGATGAATAAGCTGATGAGAAAATAATAATAAGGAAGAGTGTACTTACACATGTCGACCTGAAGGGTCATTTCAATCATGAACAGTGGGACCTCAGAAGCAGATGGCACACGCTCCTCCCTACATTTCTACCAGTATGGTATTGCCCTAATAAAAACCCCTCATACTGCATGGTATAATATTTTAGAATTACAGTCCATTGGTAAATGAATGCCACATTGCATGCTAAGTCTCATTATGCCATAGAACAAAATAAATCTTTCTAACTTGGCATTATGTAGAATAAGCACACAGCTTGGCATTTAAAGCCTCCTGGGAGTAGATAGCAGGGTAGGCAACACTGCACATAAAGACGATAGCCAATGTTCTGGCCATCTTCAGGTGTGAAAACAATAAAGTACTTTCATTCCCTTCTATAGGTTGTAAAAGTGGAATATTTAGTATAAAATGGGTACTCTAGAGAGAGTGACAAGATAAAGAAAGATACAAAGCAATGGAGAATTTAGGAAGTGTGTGTAGAGGGACTGCATGGTAGGGCACACCAGCTGCTATGATGGAATCATCATGCACAGAGAAAACTCATGCACTGGCAGTGACCAACAGAGATAACAATGGGGCTCTTTAAAGCACAGAACTGTAAAAGCACTGACAACTGAGAAGAAAGCATGAACTAGAACCACTGAGGACTGAAGCTCAGATCCTAGAGGAAGCTAGCAGTCATGTGCAACTCGCAACAGCAGCTTAGGAGGCCCCAGTGCATCCCAGTGTGCGCACAGTAGCAATACAGCAGTCATTGTAGGGAAGTCTTCTGTCATCACTACCAACATCTGGAGCCACCACACAGCTCAGTGATTTAAGAGAGCAGGTACAGAACATGTGTAGTACATTTTATAGCATTCCATTAAACATGAAAATGAAAGGCTGGGTGGTACGTCTTCCACTGTTTGGAATGTACACACGGTATGAATGACTCACTCCCTAGAAATTTCAAATAGACATAGCACAATAAAATTATAACATTTATTAGAGGATATTTTTCTCATTGTCATACATGTTTTATAGCATTTAAAACTTTATCACAGCTGGGCATGGTGGTGCACACCTTTAATCCCAGCACTCGAGAAGCAGAGGCAGGTATATCTCTGTGCGTTCGAAGCCAGTCTGATCTACAAAGAGAGTTCCAGGACAGCCAGGACTGTTATACACAGGAACCCTTTATCTCCTGAGGGAAAAAAACTGTATCCTTATAACTGGAAGGTGAGCATTTTAAAAGTGTTGTATGAAACAGTTCTTTAGATAACAATTTACCAAATACATATTTTAAAAGAAATGTTGTAAATTAAAAAGCAGATCCATTTGTAAGCATCAGCATCAGTTAACCAAATCAGAATTATTGAGTGTCTATTATATTCTTAGTACTAAAATAGGTATGGGCTAGGTTTCTGGACACAGTCCTTGCCCACAAGAAATTTCCAAACCAATTCTGTGATTTTGGCCTTTATCTTTTTCCCCCCCAGACAGGGTTTCTCTGTAAATTTTAGAGCCAATACTGGAACGCCCTCTGTAGACCAGGCTAGACTCAAACTCACAGAGATTCACCTGCTTCTGCCTCCCCAGTGCTGGGATTAAAGGCGTGAGCCACCAACACCCGGCTTGGCCTTAATCTTAAGCATCCTGGTTTCACCAGATGTGATGACACACAACTGTGATGTTAGTACTTGGAGGCCAAGGTCGGAAGATTGCAAGGTTGAGGCCAACTTGGTCTAGCTTGTGAGTTCAAGGAGAGCTTGGTTACATGACAAGTTGTCTCATAAAAAGAGCAAGAAAGGACTGTGTTAGTACACGCCCTCTTATCTTACCAGCTGGGAGGCTGAGTCAGGAGAATGGCTTATGAGTAAGATAGACAGACTGGGGACGGAGAAGAGACAGAGACAGGGAGGAGGAGAGTAAAAGAGAGGGAGACAGTGGCAGGAAGGGAAGAGGGGAGAAAAGGAGATTAGGAAGAGTCAGAAAAGGGGAAAGGAAAAGAAATGAAATGAAAGGACCGGACAGTGATCAAAAGCCTAAAGTTTTGAGGAGATGGGAGGTAATGACCTCTCAAAAATGGATCTGTATAAGCAAAGGCATGAAGACAGAAATGCCCTGGGATCCATGGGAGTTATATTAGGTATTGGGGTATGTTGAGTGGGAGGACAATTACCTAGTATGTGTGAAAGCTTGGGTTCTATCACAATCAGCACTGGAGGGGAAAATGATAGGATTAATATTGAGAAAAGAGGCAAAAAAAACCCCAGATAGACAGATGAAGAGGATCCCAAACTCCACAGGAGACTTTAGATCATGGAAATAAAATACCAAAATATACTATTTACACTGTAATCCTTCCAGCAGATGGAGCAAACTAATGAAGCTACCAGAGGCAGAGAATTTTCTAAGCCATTATAACTAGGAAATACAGTATGGTGACAAAAGAAATAGAAGAAGTATAAACTAAAACTGAAATGTAGGGGCTACTGAGATGGTAGCTTCATTCCAAATGGCTCAGCAGATAAAGGCCAAAAGGCCTGGGTTTAAACTAGTTCAATCCCTGTAACTCAGATGAAGAAGGGAAGACCTGACTCCCACGAGTTGTCCTCTGACCTCCATAGACACACACTTTCTCTCTCTCTCTCTCTCTCTCTCTCTCTCTCTCTCTCTCTCTCTCTCTCTCTCTCTCTCTCTCTCTCTCCCTCTGGAAATAGATAAATGAATGAAGAAGGAGGTAGATTCCATGAGGTAGTGAAAACACTTTTATTGCTTAGGAGTTTTAGGAGTTCAGCAAGATTTCATAGAAATATGGATTGCAAAATTAAATATGGCAGCACAAAAAAAATGAAAGCAGTCACCTGAAATCAACTCCCCACAGTTTAACAGGCAGCCCAGAGTGACACATTACCAAGGCTCTCAAAGTATATGGAACTTTGTCCATTTGTCAAATGTTTATATTTGTCGCTAAAGAAACCCTTTTGGGAGATAGCTATTGGAATGTCTGTAAGCTTTCTTCAGCTTTCGCTTGTGCTCTTAGATCAACTGCAACTTTTTTATTCTGCACCTAAAATTTCAATTGTAACCCTCTTCCAACGCTAAGAATTTGATGAACAAGTAAGTATATCAAATATCAACTCTTTTTATTTTAGAGAATTATGAAACCTCCAAAGATGTCTCACTTATAGCAAGGTCAAAGCTTAGAAAAGGAAGAATTGACACTGCCAGCCAAAACTGATTACAGTAAAGCAAACAAATGCTTCTCCCAGCCCCAAATAAAACAAAAACTTTTAACTACAAATCTTACCAGCTACACTTCTGCTGTGGCCTTGGTGAGCTGAATATGGAAGGTGGGACAAATAGAAACTAAAAATGCTAATAGCTAATAATGAGCATTCTCTCACAAACGTGTGTTACCAACTGCTTCAGAACTAGTAAGCCCATACCAGGTGTGGTAGTGACCACCTTTAATCCAAGGACTCGGGAGACAAAGGCAGACAGATCTCTACTGAGTTTGAGGCTAGTCTGATTTATATAGAGTCAGCATTGCAGAATGTGGCCCTGTCTCAAAACCAAAAACATAAACTAGTAAGCCCCTTACTAGCCCTCTCCTCAATCACTGTAGGCTAAGATTTTGGAATAGATTCAAAATAGATAAATCATCTCCATTAGCTATAGTATGCCCAGCAGTGGACAACACCTATTTCTCCTTAACCCATAGTCTAACCTGAAGTAATGTAGCATGTGTGGCCAAGGGGAGCTATAAATACAGCCCAACAACAACAAAAAACCATAAACTTACTTAGAACACAGCTTCTTTGTTATTTTTAACTCACCTGTATGGTTCTTGAGAGTGAACTTTGTAGATGACAAAGTCATGCTGCAATGTCAAAACACCCTTGAATGATTATTAATTTAAACAGAAAAAGAGGGAGGAGTTCCATTTTTTTGAGTTTGTGTGTACAAAATGTCAGGTAACTCACTATATCAGCTTTGCTTACATACAAACAATTTCTTCACTCATCTTGTGGCTTTGAAGGGCTTTCTAGATGCATAGGATAAAGTCAATACTAAATGATTGTTTTTTCATTTCATTTACATTTATTTTGTGTGTGTTCATGGGAGCATGAGTATATGCCCTCCCATGGCATGTGTATGGATGTCAGGGGACAACTCTCCTCCCGCCATGTGAATTCCAGAGATTAAACTCAGGTCATTAGGTTTGGAAGCAAATGCCTTCACCAGCTGAGCATTTGTCCAGCCCAATATCCTAGGTATTTCCTGAGAACAATGCCTTACAGATACGTACAAAGTTATCCTTGAAGGTCTGCAGATGATTAACATGCCATGCTGATCTCTCTGTACTCTGAACTCAAAGATAAGACCCTTCCAATTAGATAATCCACCTTTGCTCAGACCCATAGTTCTTGGAAAGAATGGAAGGAACAAAGTTCAGAAAGAGTCAGTATCCAGAATGTTGTATTTGCCTGATAAATCCTCAGCTAGGAATTCCTACTGAGAAGCACAGCAAATGTTTAAATAGTAGTGCCAATCCAAGGTGCAGATGAAGAGAGCACAAACCTAGGAACAGATCAGCAGGGGAATGGTTCGCCTACCAGCACCAACACCAAGCTTGCCACAGCTGTAGTCTATGTTGTCACCATCACCTCTCATTTTCATATTTCAACAGTTTTCTGGGAGGTTTTTGTAATAAATGCATTCTTTACAGCTTCACATTCAGGGTAATAATTTGAAAATATAAAGATGGTTCAGTGTGTAAAAGGTGCTTGCCACAGAAACCTGACAATGTAAGTTTAGTTCTTGGATCCCACATGGTTAAAGGAGAAAACCAACTCCAGAAAGCCATACTCTGACTTCTTCCTGCGTACACGAACACACACAGGAACACACACAGGAACACACACACACACACACACACACACACACACACACACACACTTAAATAATTCTGCAAAACATAAAACCTGATCATCCCTTACCTCTTATAAGTCCTACAGTTCTGAGAAAAGTAAACTATGCCTCAGTTCTCCATTTATAAAATAAAGATATAGTTCCTATAATGAGAATACCAAGCTAATATTTTTACGCAACTCAGAACATCATGAAACAAAAAGAAAGCTTAGATTTGTATCATTTTGCCACCCACCCACATCCCTGATTCTAAGGCATCTGAGTGGGTTCCTTCACTCCGAAGCTACATTTCAGTCTCTTTGTGAGCGATACACATCTCTACCTGATCACATTCCACCTCTGGAAAAGTGTCTCCGCTTTCCCATCTGAAGGCTCTGCTTGACACAGAAAATATGGTGGCTCAAAAAAACATACAGGCTCAATCCCATCATCTTTTAAATCTCAGATTAAGTGACACTTCTTTAGGGAGCACTGCCCTCATCCTCCAGACTATTTTGTATACTAATCATACTTCCCACCAGTAGCCTTTGTGAGCACACATAAAAGCACTGCATTGTGGTATCTGTTTAATGTATGTCTCTGGCACTATAATCTAAATTCTCAATGTTGTCATTTTCTTTACTCTCATTATCATTAGTTGTTGGCGTTATTATCATTATCATTACTTCTACTGCTACTACTATTACAATGATTTTACCACTTGAGTACATAGAAAAGCTTATGCCACTAGGGTAAAGGCTGTAAATTAATTCTATTTCCAATGGAAAGTGGTGGTCTTGATAGTATCCAGTTAGTGAGTGAATTTTGTCTATCAGAATCAGATGGAATTTTGTATTCTTATCCTTTCAGTTGCCCTCAAGATGCCTACAAACAGCAACTATTTCCTTAGTTAAGCAGTAATGATTCTCAGGAAGACTGGGAGTAAGTCATTTAGACTTATGATTCCCATGATTTTATTATCCATCACAACAGGTACTGTGTGCCAACATGTAAGCCTCTAAATGTCATTCTGAGTTGAGAGAGTCAGGCCCTTCGCCCTCAGTTTGCAAACACGCTGCTTCAAATGGGAAGATTTTAACTGCATTCAGTAGGGACCCTGCAACAAAGAGACAGTTAACAAGGACAGGCCTTTCCCAGGAGCATGTCTGTGGTCCATCATGGAAGCAGTCCAGCAGCCAAGTTTGTTTATCGTTTTCTCCCCAAATGCTTATCACTGCACCTAACACAAAGCAGTGCTCAGTGAACAGGTATTAAATGGAGCCAGTCCTCCTTTTACTCTTCCTCTGTCTCTAACACTTTCTGGGATGTGAGAGGAATTAAATAGTAAATTGCAAGACTGTGAACTCCACAGCATCTTTCATCTTCCTATTCATGTGTTTCCTCTCTTCTTACACCTCGTCCCTCTTCCTTTCTCTTTGCCCTCACAGCTGTCCATTCATTACCCTGTCTTAGAAGGTTCCCTCCCTCTTCCGTGCTCTTCCAGCTGGCCACCACCCAAACAATCATTCTGAGACCTCACTCCTAACCACCAACTGCCTGTAATGAAAGGCACTGTTTACATTCCAACTCAATCTGCGGCCCGAATGTAGTGGGCACTGGAATTCTCACAGGGAACAAAATCACACTATCTCCAAAGAAGGAAAATCAACAGTTCCATCAACTGAGATGATATTTTATTGCTGCTACTTGACTACCACTTGGCCTACCGCCCAAACTACATTTCACACCACTAATAAACACAGTCCTTATTTAGGATTGCAGAAATAAATTGAGCTATATCACATGCAGAAATTGCTGAGAGTGTCTGGATAGAAAGGGCACCGTATTTAAAGTCGAATAAGTGGGTTTGAGACAGCAAGGCAACCTCATCATCTATGTGACCTTGCACAAAGGAACTGAACCTTGCTGAACTCCAGTTCCCTTACCAAGTACAAGCAGACAATCAAACCTATTTAATGAGGTTGTTAGGATCAAGTGAAATATATTTTAAGCATTGTATAAATTATAAAATGTTCCACACTACTATTTTGTTTAGTACTCAAGATCTAGTATTTCAATTAATTCTCCTTTCAAGTCTTACTGACCAAGATGACTATTAATCTCAATGAAGTGCTGTATGTCTGTTTAGTCCAGGAAATTAACGATTTAATAACTATCTAGCAGCTTGCATTTTGCATTTTGTTTCTATACTGTGCTTGCTTTCTTTGAAAATGGTCTTAGGTACAATCTGAACAGTCAAACATGGTCACCTTACTCTGCTACACTGTCTTGAAAATGAATCTCTGGTCTTGATAGTTACTATAAAATCTAACCATGTACATTCTGAAATACAAGTTAACTATCATAAATGCATAGTTTCTCGTAATACATTCTACCTATTAATCAAAATAGTTGCAGCAACATAACTTCCAACTCATAAACAGAAATTCTGCTGCTACTTTTCTAATTTTCATTGTGATTCTTATATCTCCATTGACTAGGAAGTCAGTTTCCAAATACAGAAATAACCCTGTATTTTTAATCTCTTAATAATATATAGTATTACAACCACTAAATTTTAATTACTAAAATTTGTTTTCTACATATGCAAAAAGTAATTTTGACTTCTACATATCATTTTATTTTAAAATGATGTGAGTAATGATCATGTGTGTTGTTATCTTTAACATCTAAGTGACCACTAACCACCAATAAGGCTTTTATTAACCTATGAGCAATAAACACAAAAATATGTTTCTTAGTTCTACTAATGAAAATTACTTAAATATCATATATCAAAATTGATTTCCCAGTACTTATTTGTTTTTTCTACATATCCTTTGACAATCCAAACACTAAATATTGTATTATTGAAATACCATTATTATGGATGTTACTGTTTTGAAATATTAGAGACCAATTGCTTTCATTCATGACCCTTCTGAGTCACTCAATAATTTAATCATTACTACTAGTTTAAAACATTGCTATATGACCTTATATTCTTTAATATTAAATACAATATGTAATCTACTTTAACTAGTACTTGCTATACTGTTATGTTTTAGGAACTATGATTTGTCAATAATATAAGAAAATTGGAATAACATACCATGTTATAAGAGAATTCTGCAACACCACATAAATATTTTGAGATTAGACCTGATGATTCAGTAGTTGAGAGAACTTGATGCTATTCATGAGGACTCAGGTTCAATCTGTAACACCAGCATGGTGGTTCACAACCACCTATAACTTTAGTTCCAGGGGATTTAACACCCTCTTCTGGCCTTTCTGGACACAAGACACTCATATGCAGTATAGACATACATACAAGGGAAACTCCCATACAAACAAAATAAATATTTTTTAAAAGATTACATCACACTAATTTGAAAAATTACCTTGTAACCTATAGTCTTCCGATAATAAAAAATTTCTTTTTCCAGGAGCTCAAATAAGCGTGGTGGAAAAAACTGAAAATCCTGAACATTTGGCTGTTTTGGAGGCCGAGGAGCCTATAAGGGTAAAAAAAAAATGTTACATACATTCATAATTGTTTTCATGAAACACAAAGCTGATATAAATAACTCTACTGATTTGTACATATGGCAAAATAAATAAAATAAAATCCATTCATGTGGCTGGCCCAAAGCATGTGCTTACTGTATTGTTATATTTTAGGAACTATGATTTGGCAATAATATAAGAAAATCTGATTCACAAACCATGTTATAAGAGAATTCTACAACGGCATGTAAAAACTGGCCCTTTTACCTTCGGGATCTTTGGCTCACTGACACGCAAAGCCTCTCTAAAGTAGGCATCCACTGCATAGTTGGCTTTGCGTTCTCGTTTAGGAGGTTCAATCCATTCCACCACACCAAGCTACACAAAAGCAAGAACAAAAGGTTTAATTACTCCAAACTATTTTCTCAGTACCACATACAATAAGGTATTAATTAGAAACAATTACAACTTGCTTCATAAATCCTACTACTACCTGCAAAATACTATAACATTGCTATAAATCAAGTTTAGAAGCCAAGATTTTTTTTTTGCATTTTTTAAAAATAATTTTAAAATTAGTTCCTCCTTAATTGAGAATAATTTGCACAATCTGTTTAGTATCCAATGACAATTTAAGTAAACAAGGAGGAATTCTCATAAAAGGAAGAAAAGTATTTATTCTGGGATATTTAAACATGTAAGATCAGATGAATAAATGACAAGAAGCAGCATGACAGTCATATCTCCTTCGAACCAAAAAAGAAAACTGTTCACAGGGAACTTTCTAGAAAGGAAAGCTGTAGAGGAGTGGGGGAAAGGCCATTGGAATCAGAAAGATTCAGATCTGAATCCGAATTCCACCATTTCACGGGGCACACAACTTTGAGGATTATTTCTGCTTTCTGTAAAATGAAAACAATTAACACTTACCTTGAGGATTAAGTATGACCACAAAGGATCTGGGAATCTAGCTTAGTTGGGCCCTGAATGATTAACTTGGGCAAGGCCCTGGGTTTGAGCACCAGCATCAAACACAGTGACTGAAAGCATTAGCTAACTAGTCAACAGTTACAAAATGTATTCCATTATCAGCTAGGAAATACAATTTAATAGTCAACACTGCCCATGTAAAATTCTGGAGTCCAAGAAAAATTTTCCTTATTCTTCTGTTTTTCTCCATTTCATGGTGTTTCTCCAGTTCATTAGTGACTTTAAATGAGCTGTGAGGACCTTTAAAAGACCATCAACCTACCATTAATGGTCCCGATATCTTATCTTAAGGTTAATTTCAATAGTTCATTATAGGCAAAGAGCAGATGGCAAGGCTGCATGTGTAGCTCAGTGGTAGAACAAATGCTTAGCATGCACAAGGCCCTTGCTTCACTCCCCAAAACTACTTAAGAAAAACATGGATAAGAAACTAAGATAATAAGGGTGATTAAAGATCTACAAGTTTTCACAATGTCTAGAGAAATAAATCCCAAAGTTAAGGCTCATAAGTAAAAGTCTATGCAATAGCAAAGAATAGTTTTTTGTTGATTCCTAAGACTCAAACCAATGTGCAAAGTCATAAGAAACAATACCATTATGCAACATAACATAACAGGGCCAGGGATGCAGCTAATTGTTAGACTGTTTGTCTAGAATACACAAGGGCAAGATGGCAAGGAGTGAAAGGAACTGCCCTGAGAGAGGTAGGATGCCCAACACTTCAGAACTCAAATACAAGCTATCATCTGTTGTAGATACCGCTAATGAGATTTCTTTTTAAATCACATGTATTTATTTATTTGTGTGTGCACATGTGTGTGTGTATGTGTGCATGCATGTTCATGCCATGTCGCACCTGCGAAGATCAGAGAACAACTATTAGGAGTCGATTCTCTACACCATACGGATTCCAAGGATTGAACTCAAGTTGTCAGGCTTGGTAGCAAGCACCTTTCACTGAATCATCTTGCTCACCCTATAAATTGAGATTTCTTAATTACAAGAAAGGCTAGAGTAAATGACCTTTAATGTCTTCTAACTCTAAGATGTTATAAGAAATTAAAATGTGGTGCTTAAATAAAAGAAATATCTACTTCCAGGGCTAGAAATGTGTGTCAGTGGTAGAGAACACACCTCCCATGTAAGAAGCCCAGAGTTCAATACCAAACAAAGAAAGGAAAGAACAGTGGGAGAGAGGGAGGGAGGGAAGGAATAAAGTAAGAAGGGAGACGAATTGTGACTCTTACACCAGTTAGTCGTGAGGTGACAGTAATAGGGGAAAAAGATGTCATAAATAGCTCAGAAGATGGCAAAAGATGATTCCCCAGAGGAAGCCAGCTAGCTAGGCTAGCTCAGTTAAGGGAACTCTAGGTACAAGTGAGAAATCCTTCCTCAATATATAAGGCAAACAGCTATGAAGAAAGACATAAGCTATTAACCTCATACATAATGCACATTAACACACCCACATTAATGTGAACATAAATGCACACATATACACACTTGCAAAAATATTTTATGGATTACATATAATTTAATCTTTCTAAATTGAATGTAAAACTGTATACTTGAAACTAGCTGTTTAAAAGTAGTGTATTTAGCCATTCAATCTGTATATGTTTGAAAGTCTAGATGTTGAAATTTGAAATAAGTATTAAAGGCCAATTCATGAACTTTCAAAAACAAAATTAATTATACTGAATTTTCTTGTTTTAGACAAAGGCATATTAATGCTAACTTATTCCATTTAATTTATCAAGGATTAATGTCAGCTGCCATGATTAAATTTACCAGGCATACTAGTAAAATAAGTGACTGATTCAGCAACTCATATGTGGTGAAAATCTACATTAACATTCAGATTTTCAATTCTCTTCAGAAATAATATGAGCCTCATTTAAGACCCTACATATAAAACATAAATGTACAGAAATAAAAATAATCTCAACTGACAATATTCAAAAAATTCTAATTTTGCATATTACTGTTAATAGTAGACATTCAAATATAGGGATAATCATAATCATTACACTATATCTTATCTATAAATTATCTTGTTTGCTAGAAATTGAAGCATGGGAAAGCCTATTATATTATACATACACCAATATTTTACTAACACTAATCTTACTCTTCCTGTGAATGGGGCTCAGTACTGTAGGATGTACTGAGCATAAGAGAGTCCCAGCACTGAAAACAAAAGAGGTTCCAATGATATTTAGGTTCTATTAATATTTTTTCCACTTAATAAAACACTCAGCACCAATAACCCAAAGGAATAATTGAAGAGTAAATAAAATTCATATCACATAATTAGATCTTAAAAACATATTAGGCAGGCTATTTCTACCCTGTGCAGAAAGGCCATCACCTCCATCTAAGCAGGATAAAATACAAAGTATCTGAGTCAAGATTGCAAATAAAACAGACAAATATAAGGCAAGGAAGAAAACCTATCAGAGGCAAATGAGAGCAAGAGAGCATTATCAAGGGGTGCGATGCACTTTGGAATGGTTCAGTTCTCAGTTTTCAGGAAAGCCAAGACTTGAAAAAGAGTTTCACTTTAATGAAACATCATTTCTATTAGTTCAAAAACTATGCTTTTAGAATAATTTTAGCAATAATAATAATAATAATAATAATAATAATAATAAAACTATTGTAAGTCAAAAATAACACATTAGTCTATAATGATATAAATAAGGACAGAAATAATTGACAGAGAAGGGGTAGCTACTTCTTACAGAAATTCCCAAGTAGGAATAATAGATGGAATGAGAAAGTGCCCTCAGGCAAACATCATAACAATAAATCCCCCAACAGAAGCTAAGATCATCATGTACAAGTTTCACAACATCCTCCCCGAGATAGCTATCAATTACAAATGTAAAAATACTAAATTCACAGGAGAGAAATTTGGCAGATGCCATCCCCATCCACTAAATGAAAAAGTTAACATCACCCATAAAAAGATTGGGATTGGTTAAGATCATTTATTCTCTGATTATATGTACAGGACATGACATCCCTTCTGGGATATTCTCACCAAAAAATCATAATGTCAAAAAAGTTACCAAAAACTGATAAATAAAACTGATAAATGCTTTCCCAAAGTATCCAGGGTCATGAATGAAAAACAAAGAACTCACATAGGCAGGA
The DNA here is from genome assembly GCF_943737965.1 of Phodopus roborovskii. Taxonomy (NCBI): domain Eukaryota; kingdom Metazoa; phylum Chordata; class Mammalia; order Rodentia; family Cricetidae; genus Phodopus; species Phodopus roborovskii. The sequence goes on from NW_026125700.1 coordinate 1,903,493, forward strand.
GAGACTAAGAGCATACACAACAAAAAAAGAAAGAAAAAGAAAAGGAAAAAAAGTAATGTGGACTAAGAGAATGAAAAAATAAATTACAAATGGGGAGAAAAAAATGGCAAATGACAAAATTGATTAAAGGACCATTATCAAAATAAAGTAAGTATCCCAATATTGACAATACAAAAACAAACAATTCAGTTGGAAAAAATAATAAAATGGGCAAAAGATTTAAATCAAAGAAGACAAAGAAATGGTAGTTAAGTATATGGAAAATATGTTCAATATTTCAGGTTAAAATAAGGAGAAATACTCTCCACCTATTGGAGGTAGAGAAGGCAATAGCAGGGTACTAGTGATCTGAAGGGAGTGGTGGAGGAAACGAAGGGATCAATTAGGGAGTAGAAGGGAGAGAAATACAGAAGGAGGGAGGAGGGTAAAATAACAGTAAAGATGTCTGAAATAGTCATAAAGAATTAGACATTAACTATTTACCTTAAAAATACCTATAATACGTGTCACACCTGTATATAAATGTGTATAGTTTAAATGAACTCTTCCCATCTCATCTGGCAATGTTCCCCTAAAGAGACATAGACTATCTAATAAAATCCCCAACATCAGACATGAGAATCCCTCTTTTAAGTTGTTGGTCAGAGAACCCAAGAGACTCCCAAAACAATAAAGGATATTGCTATTAACTTTGGTTGCCCCCAAGAAGTGAAAGGTTCCTATTGCTGAAGATACCATGCACTTCAGACACAAGGCCTGGAGATTCCTGAGCTCAAAAAGCCCTGAGTGCATCCTCCCTGAGGACCAGCTTTAATGATACCAGAAGGTGCCGTGCAAACTTCAATCGAGGGAAGCTACCAACATTCCTACCCAGCTATGATGCCTATGAACCACAATGATGACCAGGCACAATTACCCTAAGGGGATAGTAGTAACCAGTAGCTCTTTAATTGGAGTTAAGACACACACAAAAATAGGGATATCATGTCCGGTACTAAAAGCTTAGTCAACTACCCAGGGCTAGTGAAGCCATTGATCTTTGCAGAGACCCTACGACTACCAGTTACCTAAACCAGCATAAGTCCTTACAACATTCTGAATATGTATCCTTACACCAACAGATAAAAGTGCACTCAAGAGCCCTGCAGCTTAGTCTCAGTTCAGCATATGACTGCATGTCAAATGGGTTTCCCCAGGGCAAGGAACACATAGAAATGGATTGTTACTTGTCAAGGACCAGTAGACCATGGAACAGCATAGGAATCTGCAAAATTCATGCAGCTTGAAGGCATTTTTCTCTCTCATTATATTGTTGGTTCTTTGGGGCAGTTTTTTAGTTTTACTTTGTCAGTCACACATCCGACAGCTGTAATTTTCCCTGGAAATTCTGTTCTTTCTCAAATGTTTCCCCTAAGATTCAGCAGGGGGCTAATACTTTTAAATTTATCTGGAATTACTACCTACAACTCCTAATCCTGGGAACTTTTCTAACTCAATAGAGACAGTTGGGGACATAGGAGGAAATGACACTTGTAAGATTAACCATATCTCACAGTTCTGGAAAGGAGAGTAAAGCATGCATACACAAGATAGGGAAAAGGTCTCAGGAATATACATAGTGCCAGCTGTTGGGAGTAAGTTCCCTGGACACCAAGCATATAGAATCAATGATAGGATCTGGTATGCTCTGAGAGGAAAAAATACAGTACAAAACATGGGATGGATAGATACATCTTTATCATACACAGGAGCTTGTATTGGTGGGAGAAGTGTGGGGCACTGGCATGGGGAAAGAGTGCCATATCAAGGTCTGCCCTTTAGAGAGATTGAGGCATGGGACCCTCTTACAGAAAAGGGAACTGTAAAAAAAGCAAGGAGGAACCTAAGAGATTCAGACAAGCTCCCACACAGAAGGGGAAAGGGACAAGATCTCCTGAGCATATTGGGAGTGGGGTGGGGCAGTGAGTGGAGAGGGGGCTAGGAGAAGGAGAAGAGGAGGAGAGAAGAGCATGTGGGACCAGGAAGACTGAGTCAGGGGACGAATAGATGAGAGGAAAAAAAAGAGATACCATAATAGAGGGAGCCATTATAGGTTTGAAGAGAAAACTGACTCTAGAGAAATGTCCAGAGACCTACAAGACTGACCCCAACTAACAATTTGAGCAACAGTGAAAAGGCTACCATAAATGCCCTTCCCTGATAATGAGATTGATGACTAACTTATCCACCATCATAGAGCCTTCATGTAGTAGTTGATAGAAACAGAAGCAGACACACACAGCTAAACACTGAGCTGAACTCCTGGAATCCAGTTGAAGTTGGGAGGAGTGATAAGAAAATTAGGTCAGGACCTGGCTATAGAAACCCTCAGAGACAGCTGACCTGAACAGGGGGAAGCTCATGGACTCCCAGACTGACAGCTGGGAAACCAGCATTGGACCGATTCAGACCCCCTGAATGTGGGTCTCAGTTAGAAGGCCTGAGCAGTCTAAAGGACCTCTGACAGTAGAACCAGGATGTATCCCTGGTGCACAAAAGGACTTTGGGAGCACATTCCCCATGGAGGGATACTCCCTTAACCTAGAGACAGGAGAGAAGTCCTAGTCCCTACTCCAAATGACTTGACAGATTTTGATGATCCCTCCTGGAAGGCATCATCCTCCTTGTGGAGTGGGGGGGGGGAATGGGATGGGAGGGGATCGGAAGGCATTGGAAGGAGGAAGGGGAGGAGAGGGAACTGGGATCGATATGTAAAATAAGAAAATATATATATATATATATGTAATTAAAAAGCATATCATGCAGACATGCAAGAATTGTGTTTGAATATTGTTGTTCTTAAAAACAATGTACCCATGTCTATTACTTTTTAACTTTGAAACTATGAAGCTGCCAGCTGACATGGTACTGACAGAGCAGGATGTGTCTGGCTTGATATTTAGCCAAGCTTGCAAAAATGCTGAACTCTGTGTCTAGAATAAGGTTATGTAGGGGGTGAGAAAGTGTATTTGGGGAAGCATAAAGGGGAACAATGGGGTTTTTATGATGATTCTGATGTATTTCTTAAAATACGATGGTTTGTTTGTTTTATTTTAGTTTTTCGAGACAGGGTTTCTCTGTGTAACTTTGGAGCCTGTCCTGAAACTCGCTCTGTAGACCCGGCTGGCCTTGAACTCACAGAGATCTGCCTGCCTCTGTCTCACGAGTGCTGGAATTAAAGGTGTGCCTCACCACCTCCTGACAGAATATATTTCTTAAAAGTCAGAATTAGGAACCAATAATAAAACTATTCATATAAGTCTGGTAGAAAAAAAAAACTCTGTTAAAGCATTAATAAAAATGACTCGAGCTATTCAAGGCCGTTTGAGTCTAATCCACCTGGTGGTCAGACTTTTTCCTTCCCAGTCTCAGGACCTGAACCCAAGCTGAGGCTGGACCGCAGCAGCTATCACCCTGCATCGAGGAAATTTCTTTCTGCAACAGAGGCCATCACAGAGAACCACAACCAATCAAACTGCAGAGTCGTGGAGCCTAGTCTCAGCTGATATATGCACAGCACAACTCCTGCACCGAAGGCTACGGGATCATTTCAGCAGAGGGAGAGAAAAGATTCTAAGAGCCAAAGGAGCAGAAAATGTGTTGTGAGATTGTGTCTTCTAGAAATGTCAAAGAAGCAACACCCATGAAGTTTCACTAACATGACTGCCTAAATACAAACTCAACAATGATGTTGCCAACAGACATGCTAATGTAGGCAGGGAAAAGGCACATGTGGCCTCAACCTTACACAAAGAACTACAAGCAACTAAGGAAGGCTGACAGCAGGAGAAATAGTCTTGCCCAGGCAAGAGCACAAGGATTGATTATCCAATGCCAAATGGCCAGCCCTTAAAATCATACATACGAGTCATATTATACAGACTCAGCAGGTTGTATTTATATATTTAAGAAATTAATCTTATCCAGCATGGGGAATAGGCTCCCAAAAGCCAGCTAAGTGTCAGGGACAGGTCCTAATCTCACAGCTAGGAGCCTTACAATAAAACCAAACTACACAACTGTCACACACATGCAAAGGGTCTAGGTCAGTCTCATGCAGGTTCCCTAACTATTGGTCCAGAGTCCATGAACGCCCACCTTCCTCAGCTTTGACACGAGGGGAGGAGCTCCTCGGTCCCGCCTCAACTCAAAGTGCCAGGCTTTGCTCAAGCTCATGGGAGCCCTGCCCCTTTCTGAATGGAGATTGAGGTGGAGTGGAAGGGGGGAGGGGTGGATGGGAAATTGGGGGGACTGGAAGGAGGGGAGGGAGGGAAAACTGTGGCTGGTATGTAAAATAAATGAAAATTTTATGTAAATAAAGTTTAAAGAAATAATTTTGAAGAAAGCAAGGTGTAATATATTGGGGATTTGAAAGGGGGAGGGGAAGTGACAGAAATATACTATAATCTCAAAAATGTGTAATTAAAATAATGAGAGGCCACTATGCACCTATTAGAAAGGTGCAAATCCAATATTTCAACACCACCAAGTACTGGCAAAAATGTGGACTGGGTTCTCATTCACTGCTGGGAGAATGTGAAATGGTATAGCAACTTAGGAAGCAACTCTGGTAGCGACTTATGAATCTAAACCTATTTTTATGAAAGCATTCAACAAGCATATTCCCTGATATTCCCAAAGAAATGAAAAAAAAAACTTTAGTTTTTGAAACATCCTACAAACAGATGTATACAGTAGTCTGTTTTCTGTGGGACCCAACCTTCTGGATTATGTAGAAAATTCGGCAAAGACAGACATTGAACCAATGGATGTAGATCAACAAGAGTGGGATTTCCTGTTTCTCCTTGCTTATATCCTGTTTCTGTCCAGCTACCTCACTTTCTGCCTGTCTATACAGACCTCCAGACCTCTATGGCTAGCTAGTGGCAAGCTCCATTCTCTGACCCTCAGGCAGGCTTTATTTATACAAGTAAGACATCACCACAGTTTTCTGGTTTAGCTTGGTTTGGTTTGGTTTAGTTTTGGGTTCTGGAGACAGTCTCTCTATTACACAGCCTTGGCTGTCCTGGCTGGCCTCACAGAGATCCATCTGCCTCTGCCTCTGCCTTCCTGGTTCTGGGATTAAAGGTGTGTGCCACCATATTCTGCTAAAGTCTAGCTTTGTTTCAACGATGCAATTTGGAATCCTAGAATGAAGCCCTTGGAGGTGGGGTTATAAGAGATTACGAGCTACGACACAGGTGCTGAATCAAACCTAGGTCCCCTGGAAGAACAGTACATGCTCTTAACCACTGAGCCATCTCTCCAGCCCCACTTAACTTGCTTTTGTAGGGGTATTTTATGACAGGAAAAAGCGCTAACACACTTGCTGCCAGGTTATAATTACTTTACAAATAATAAGCCATTTTCTTATGAGAATCATTCTGTATACTTACTACATCCTCTCTTTGGTACATCTCTGAGTACCCAGACATTTCCCTAGTAATAAAGATGAGATTTCAGCTTGAGCTTCAGGACTCAACCACATCCCTGTACTTACTTTCACCAATGCAGCAGTACATCCTGAGCATCCCAATCTAAAAAGTAATATGAATTCTAGAATGATCCAAAAATCCAAATTTTAAGAAAAATTCTGTGATATTTCTGATTTCAGATTGCCAGATCAGTAATGCCTCTGTAAATATTCCAAAAAAAAAAAAACACTTGTGACCCAGTAATTGGGAAAAGAGTATGCACCTGCAGTGTCACCAGTAAACACAATGGTCGGCATCATGTTAAAGATTGTCCTTGTCCTACATAAATGTCTGTGGTGCATTACAGATTTTACAAGGGAAAAACGTTTGACCATTTAATGGTTGCAAATATAAAGTTACCTTCTGCTTTTCTCTATAATCTTCTCCTTCAAACTTGTACAAACTTTGCTCAAGGTCCATTCGAAAATTTCTTAGAGATGGTTCCCCCATTTTCTGCATGCGTTCATTCATCTCTGCAGTCTGAAGTGAAATATATTGAAAGAAGAAAATGATCAATGAATCAACACACCAAAAAATGGGAATTTTCTATTTGTCTGGAAGCCAGATATGCTATGAAATGTCAACTCTGCTACGTTACAAGGGAAGAATGCAGTATTGGGGGCTAGAGTCATGGCTCAGCCATTTAGAGCCCTTGTTGCTCTTGGAAAGGACAAAAGTTCAAATCACAGCACCCACATGTTGCCTCACAACCATCCATACCTCCAATTCAAGTTTACTGGGCACCCTCTTCTCTGTTCCAGGACCCCATGGAGGAAAACACCCATAAACATAAAATAAAAAATAAAATAATTTTAAAGAATGCAATGCTGAAAGAATGGGACAGAACATATTTTTCTTGGGGTGATTGTTAACTCTGTGATACAGTACTTAACATACAATATGCAAGGCTCTATCTCTCTCTCTCTCTCTCTCTCTCTCTCTCTCTCCCTGTCCTCTCTCTCCCTCTCTCTGTCTCAGACACATGCACGCACACACAGAATGGCTTAATGTTTCACCCAATGTTTATAAAATGCTTTCAAAATTAGTATCTTAACACAGTGCAAAAAACACACAAAATGCAGTCCTTCCATATGTGATTACATACAAAATGCACAGTGTTTAAGCACAGTATTTTCAAGTAGACAGTAATCACTTCATTTTGAATGATGTGCTGAGCTAAGAAAAGCAAAGCCCTACCCTATGTAATCTACAAGTTCTTAGGAAGAATTCAAGTTATCTGAAATATGAAGTTCAGCACAAATATAACATGTATGTGGATATGATTGAATTATAAATAACCCATCCTGAAAATACTATTTGAAAATGCTATTTTGAACTAACCTTCTTTTCCCCTCTTTCCAGAATAGTTGTAATATCTTCATCTGTCAGCTCACTTTCTTTGCAGGCAAAAACATGGGTGGCTCCATGGCGTATCATTTGTAACATTTCCTCTTTTGCCAGTTTGTTAGATTGTTGGTCAATGAGTCTTCCTAATGACAGTTAAAATGAAACATAGTCAATTCTATTTCAATGAAAGTACACTATAATGGTTCTGATCTGACACTATTGGATGAAGTCATATCTAAAACAGCTTTGTGACAAACACTGGTGAGTTCAATGTTATTTACTTAATAAATGACTCCCAGTCTTTCTACCACATTTTCTAATTCACTATTTCAGTTAAAAACCCCAGGTTAGAAACACTTTTTTGCATTTCAATTTCATCTTTCAGATAACTTCTCCTTATGGAAAAGATACTCTGGTATATATTCTGAAAATTTTCAGAAGCCGATGTTTATTTGTTAAATAGCATAAGGTACTGCAAAAGTCATGTCATTGACATTCAACTATAACCGAATGAGTTCATTTCATATGCTGAAGGCATAGGTTTAAAGTAGAAAGATTACAAACATCTTTTCAAAGATTATTTACCTATAAGTAACATTATACAGACTGAGCAGGTTATATTTAGGAATATACATATACATATATGCATGTAATAACAATCACTTTAAAAAGAGGCCATTGATTTGAAAGTGTGTGTGTGTGTGTGTGTGTGTGTGTGTGTATGGGAGGGTTTGGAGGGAGGAAAGGGAAGGAAGAAATGATGGCATTATAAGCTAAAAATAAACGGAAAAATTATTATTGAAAATTATTCTCCTTTGCAGTAAACTACATGTGCTTTTCCCCTCCTCCAATTAATGAACTTTCCACACAGAAATACCTTGCTGTATAACAATTGAATCAAGTCTCAGTTTTATCTCAGCTCTCTCTACAATCCTCTCTTCCACTGTGTTGTCAGTAATGAGACGGAAGACTCGTACTGGCTTCTTCTGACCAATGCGATGTGCCCGATCCTAGCAGAGAGAGTCCAACTGTAAGATGCCAGAGACTATAGACAAGACTTAGACTTATAGTTACAATGCTATAAATATATGAAAATAAAATTCAGACTTCAATCTCTCTATACCTGTCACTTGTGAATGGTGGGTAATGGGTGTTGAGAATGTTCAAAGACTTCTGGGAACAAAGAAATCTCAAAGAGTGTTGTACTACTACTGGGAAACTCAGAAATTCATAAGGCAAATCCCCTTTAAGATGAGGACAAATAAAGTTACTATGTAATTTTAACTTACTAAAGGCAAACATCCCTAGGACAAGCAAGGAGTTTCTGTAGTAAGGAATAAAGTAGTTAGCCAGGGCTGCTATGCTGACAAAAGTCTGCTTTATCTCATCATCCATCAAGCAGTTCTTTCTGCTTACCAAGGCAATTCTGGGATAATAGTAAAGACTCATAAATATTAATGAGAGCTTCATAATTTTGCTATATTAGAATTGCTCCAATGGTTTAAAATTAGCAAAGGTGACAAATTCTGGCAACATAGAAGCATATGGGGAGAGTGTATTTAAAATGCAGAACCTACCAGAGCAAATGGGAACAGAGCGGAAGTGGGGAGGAACAAAGAAACAAGGTTGAAAAACAGTCCTTGTAGTAAATATAAAAACACTATAGCCCAATAACCAATTTTTACATAAAGCACATTCAAAGAGAATTTAATGCTCTACACATATGTAAAACTTTAAACTCCAAACAGCAATCCCTGAATGACAAGACTGTAACAAACAGTAAGAGAAACAGCTGTGTGTGTGTGTGTGTGTGTGTGTGTGTGTGTGTATGTGTGTGTACAAAATTATTTATAAGGTTGAAAAGATGTCTCAAGCATAAGGACCTAAGTTTGGATATCTAGCACCCAGGCATAGTGGTGTATACTCAAGGTTGAAACAAGTGGATTCAGGCCTGGGGAGGTCAGAGGGATGGGGGCAGGCTCACTGACTAACCTGTGAAGCCAAAGTGGCAAACTCCAGGCTCAGTAAGAGAACCTGTCTTAAAAATAATATGGGAAGCAATTGAGGAAGACATCTTCATGTCAGTTTCTGGCTTCCAAATCTCTCAAGAACACACATGTACACAAATTAACAGAGAGAGAGAGAGAGAGAGAGAGAGAGAGAGAGAGAGAGAGAGAGGATGTCCTCAAACAGCACATTTTCCTTTTTCATATTTTTACATTCTCTTTACAAGTATTTTATCACAAAAGTTAAAGTCTGAGCTTTTCTAATTTCAGTACTAAAATTTCTGTTAACAGAGTGTAACCATGTAGCCCCATCTGGACTGGAACTCACTATGTAGACTGGGGTCACCTCAAACTCATAGAGATTCCCCTGCCTTTGTTTCCTGAGTGCAGATATTAAAAGCACATGCCATTATGCCTGGCATGTATTTGTTATGCAAAATAATGGAATTGATTGTTAATGTTCATTGAAACAAACTCAGGAAGCTTCCTCCATACTTAACAATAGGAAAAGGCCATTTCTATTCTATAATGAAAGCGCATGCGTGCGTGCGTGTGTGTGTGTGTGTGTGTGTGTGTGTGTGCTTGTGTGTGTGTATGTGTGTGTAAGTTCTCCACTTATATCTGAAGTATATATGTTAGTTTTCATTTGTTTTTGCAATTAACTCAACAACTTTAATTCTAATTTCAACAAAAAACACTCCAAAATTCTTACCTTTTAATAATTCACTAGCTTCCTGCTATACAAACAACATTATTCTAAGCTACGATAATTTCCTGGTATTGTTAATATTACTAACCATAGCTTGAAGATCAACTTGTGGATTCCAGTCCGAATCATATAGGATAACCACATCAGCACTTGCCAAGTTAATTCCAAGCCCTCCAGCCCTTGTACTCAGCATAAAGATGAATTTGCTGCTATTAGGAGCATTGAAGGCCTCTATCGCTCCCTTTTTTAATTAACAAAGGAACATAAAAAGAGAAAATCTTAAAAAATATAAAAGGTAACATGCTCATAGAAAATAATTTTATACTTTATATATAATATTCTCTATAACCTAATACTTTATAATATTCTTCAAAGCTATGTACTGCATTGTATAAGTAGCTGAAGAAAAGATGTTCTTCTATATGAACTTCGTAAATGGTAACCATTGGAAACAAAGACCAATCATACAAATAAGTTTAACTGAGCAAATAATAATTCATTTGCATTCTTTTTAAAGTATAGTAAAACTGTTCTAATTGATTAAGAGCTGAAAGATATCTTCAAGTAAAATGACAGAAACATCAATACCATTCTGAAGCCTGATAGTCAAGATGTGGCTAAGATCAATCAAGAGAGAGAAAAGGTGAGAAATGCAGGTAAGAGCAAAATGGTCAGTATCACTGTAATGACAAAGGAAAATAGGCAGATAATAAGGAAAATCAGAATGATGTGTCCAGGGAAATTTAGTAAAGAAACTTAAAAATTAATACATTGTTAATATCTTCTATACAAAGATCTCATGGGCATTAATTAGGAAAATGCTGACTCCAGTATAAAAAGGAACCTGAGAAGTAAACAATTTCAACTCACAGAATACAAATATATATCACAAGAATAATGTTCATTTCTTACTAGCAATTAAATAGATGCAAACAAATAATATAATGACATTTTTAAGGATAAAAAATGATAATACTCAATGTTGATGAGGGAGCAGAGGGATATTGCTTCTGGGGGTGTAAATTGGAACAATCTTTCTGGAAAGCAATTTGGCAACATGCACCAAGAGCCTTAATAATGTTCATACCCTTTGACCCAGTAATTCCACTTCCAGGAACTTATCCTAAGGAAATAATCAGAGATTTGCACAAGATTTATGTATAAAGACTTTCACTGTAGCAGTTTTTACAGCAGTGAAAAATTGGAAACAACCTAAATCATCAACAATAAGGGGACACATTACATTAGAGTACATCGTTAAGGTTAAATATTTTCCTAAACCTATTTATAATGATTATTTTTACTGACAATGCACAATATAATCCTGATTAAAAGTACCAGGATACTGAACTTTATGTATATCATATATATATATGTATGTATGTATGTATATCTCATATATATGTATATATATATTATGATACCATACTATATATATACACATATATACATATACATGTGTACATATATACATACTATATACATATATATATATATATAGTATGGTATCAATTTCTTACATAGTCTCATAAAAATTTCCCAGAGAAAATTGATTTTGCAAATTTCCCTCAGTACTCATATATTACTTATTTAGTTACAAAATGCACATATATTCTTAATGCAATAGACAAGCATGGTCTAAGTTCTAGGCAAACAAGGTGACTAGCATTACCACAGTCAGTAGAGCATGAAACCATGTAGTAACGCAATAAGATTGGTGACAGGCACCCTGATCTAAAGGAAATCACAAAAACCTAGGAGTGAAGCATAACTCAGCCATGTATATACATCTGAGACATGAGCCTTTAACTTCTCTGAGACACAATTTCATGAGGCAAAAAATCCTATAAGTTCTTTACCAGACTACTGGGAGAAGAATCATTTGGAACATCAATGTACCTGGCTATATATAAATATATGACTAGAGGCATAGATGGCTTAATTTATCCATAGGGAAAGGGTGAATGCTACAAATTATTAAGGGGGGAATCTCCACTGCTGATACACAAAGCAAAGAATCAACTGTATTAGGAAAAGACTTGAAATTAGTATGTGAACAGCAACATAAACAGGACATCTCCCAGGGTAAAGAAAGAATGGCTCTGACTTCTCTCTATTCAAATTTGATCCATGTAATTCAAAACCTTTGAATGGAGAACAGTATTTGGAGTTTTAGAAGAAGAGGAGAAGGAAGAATTTCCACATCACTAAGTAATGGTCAGGGAGATATGTCAGAAGTGACAACTGGTATTTTGAGTTCAGATAATGCTTACTAAATTCTGCCTGGTGTCCTCTTCATTCTAGAAAGAAGAGTCAATCTTCTTGAATAGAACCAGAGGTGCTATGTTTAGTGAAGGAATATGTTCTCAGAACTAAGTCAACAAAAGTTTCAAGTAAGTGTCTTAGAGGACTTCAAACTATAGGGTGGGAAGTAATTGAAGCATTTAAACATCCTTTATATGTAACTGTTTCCTTTCAACAGGTAGCAAAAAACCCTTAACACAGAGGTCTGTGTGCTGTTAGCAACACTATACTATGTGATACCCAGGCTTCAATAAGGGTTTGCATAAGGGAAAGAAAACCTTGTCAATTGAAGAAGGTGGGTAAGGAGAGAGGCACAGGCTGGGATTTCTATGGCATAAGAAGTTGCCCTGAACATATACAGACATGTGTGCAATTCTATGGCACACAATATATAGTGCACTGTGTATTTTTAAACTGTTTATAGTTATTATATCTACCAAACTTCACAATGTCATCAGAAAGAAGCATTTAGTATTAATTTTATCTTTATAAAATTCAAGATATCAAGGCTCACAGAATTAAGTGATCTGTATACACAAGAAAGTGGTGGCAATAGTGTTAAAAGTCAGGTCTCCAAACCAAGTTCTGTGTATTTTCTATTGTTCCATAAAATCTTGTTCTTTTGCCCAGAGCATGAGTATTGACTTAAAAAAGAAACCAAAGGCAGAGACCTAAAGGGTCACAGGAAAGAGAAAAAGAATTAGCAAAACCATCAACAAAGTGACATGATGTGTTTTAAATGTCTTTGAGCCATGGCATGTGTGGTGGATAATAATAAAAAAGATTTACAACAATTTCCAGGTCTGAAGAAAACATTGGGTGATAGGTAAGTGTACTTACTCTTGCTTCCAAACCAACATTTTAGTGTCCTAAAATCCCACACTTCTAAGTACCTACACCTATTTTGTCATAACTCATTTTGACAAAAGCCCACCACAGCCAAGACTATTCCTTAACTCAATATTAGTTAGTTAATCATAAATCAGCAAAATGTCCACCATTAAATTCCATAAATGGCAAGGGTCTACAGTGGAAGACAAATTAAGAAAACAATACGTAGTCAGAAATAGGAATGGTAAGTTGAGAAACAGTAATCAATGGAGCAGTGGCTAAAAGAGATGAGAATGGAATCAGATAGTTTTCTAAGAAAAGATTATCTTTGAAGAGCTCGGGATGATTTGGAAAACTGGTGGGACAGAAGATAAATATGGTAGAAAGACCATGATGGCAGTGAGAAAGTTAGTACCATCTAGAAGTAGACCAGACCAAAGCTTAAAACAACTTTATTTTTAAAAAAGTATTATGTAACTGAGCTCTGATTTTTTTTTAGTCTTGCTTCATTTTCTTGTCCTCACCTCTCTTTCTTCATGTGGGGTTTGTCCATCCAGTCGACAGTACTCATAACCACGCCACATACAATAATCCTCCAAAATGTCTAGCAGACGAGTCATCTGGCTAAAAATGAGAACTCTTGACCCTAAAATATTTCACCAGAAAACTGGGTTACACAACTTGTGTCAAGTATGAAAATGCCATAATGAAACACATTATCTTTTTGCAATTAATATATGCTAGTAATTTTAGCCAACTTGAAAGTCAAAAAACAAAATAAAGAATCATAAACAATCTAAATAAGATGACACATGAACAGACAAACATACACACAAAACAAAGAATGTTATATGAAATTGTTTGTTGAGCAACAAGGTTTTCATTAGGTCTTCAAAACTCTTCCACACACACTACTGTGACTAAGATTCTGCCTTGTCTTTATCCCAAGGATCTACAATGATCCATATAATCTCTCACTAGACTACTACCACAACTGCCTTCCACCTTGTCTCCTGGTTTTAATCTCTCCTTCCCAGTAGATTTCCCACAAAGTGCTTCTAACCTTATTTTCCTGGCATACATTTCTACTCATGTTACTTCCTTCCATTAAGTCTTTTATAACTCCTCTACATCCAAAATAAAAGTCTAAACACTTTTTGAAGTTTGGATTATAGGCCTTCCATAATGTGACACCATCTATCTTTACCAAAATCACCAAACGCCATTCTACCTCACATACCATAACCTACTCTGCTGTGTTCGCTTCTTTCACAACTGTTGCATTGCCCTGGCAAAGCACTCCCCTCCCGTTATCAAGGGCCCACTCCTACCTACATTGCCCAGTCTTCACTTCAAACATTGTCATGAAGACATTCCCAACCCCATTTCTCAACAGCACAATGAAGTGCACTTAGTACAACGAATTGCAGTTCCTCTTCCTCACTACACTTTGAGCTTCTCCTAGGCAAAGCCATTGTCATATTCATCTTTGAATTCCGAGCCTGTGGACGACTCCGGACAAACCATAAGTATTCAACAATGTCTACTAACCAAGTAGATGAACAAATATAAAACATTTTATTCACTCACAAACCATTGTTGTGAGTTTATTCCATGCTAAAAAAAAAAGTAAATATATCCTTCACTCACCCTGTTCTTTAATTCTCGCCAATAGCTTATCCAGAGCTACCATTTTACCACTATTGCTGACAATGTGTTCATCTGTCGTATAAGGTGGGCCAGGCTCTGCACCATCAAATAGATAAGGATGATTACAGCACTTCCGGAGCTGCATCAGAATATTCAAGAGTCGCATCTTGTCCATCTTGCCAGCAGAGTTTAAAACGTCAATATCTTTCATCAGTATTTTTGTATACCTAAAATGTTAAACTATAATTAACCAACTTTAAGAACAATTAATGCCATGTATAAGCTAATGTTCCCATAGTAATATGGTTAGATTCCTATTAAATAGGAATAGATTAAATAAAAGCAGATTTGGTTTGAGGGCTGGAGGGATCATTCAGTGGTAGAATGCATGCTTAATATGCAGTGCCCTGGGTTTAATCCCAAAAGAAAGAAAAGTTTTTAATTTAAAGAACATATGATCTGAAAAACTAAGAAGTTAAAGATTTGAATGTTTTGTTTTGTATGTTACTTACTTACATGTTGCTTATGGACCTATGTCCCTATATCATATCCATTACTAAAAACTGTCATCAGCACTAACAATTCCAGCAACTACATCTGAAAATTATCCACTAATTACTATATTTGCTGAAAGTTTACAGTGAAGTTTGACTTGTTTGAGCTTTATTCATGCTAGAGAAAAAAGCAATCTCAACTTCCATTTTAAATAAAAAACCATTTTTAATAGAATATTTGAATGACTTAACTTGCCATTTAAGTATAAAATGTAATTATCCTGTTGAACTTTCAACAAATGTGATTCAACAAATATGTTAGTGGATATAAAATATCTTACCATTCTCGTTGCATTTTACTCAGTCCCAAGTAAATCTTTATTTCCTTTTTAGGAGGCAGACTCTTTTCTACATCAGTTTTTATGCGGCGTAACAGAAATGGTTTTAAAACCTAAAAAAGCAAAGTTTATTATAAAAGTACATGAAGCATTTACAATTTCAAATTGTGTATTTCATTAATGCTACCCAACTGTTAAAACTTTCATCCTGATACATAATGTAACAAACACTAACTATAATAAAAACCAACAGCTGCTTAAATTCTCAGTAAATAACCACCCAAAAATAACTCCTGAGAAACTAGGAATGGCTCACACCTTTAAGCCCAGCACATGGGAGGCAAAGGGAGGCAGATCTCTGAGTACAAGGCCAGTCTAGTCTACAGAGTTCCAGGACAGAGAAGGCTACACAAAGAAACTGTCTTGGAAGGAAAAAAAAATCAGAATGGAGGCTGTGGTGTTTCTCAAAAAAAAATTAAATAAATAAAAATAAAAAAGAGTGAATAATCAGCACTCACAAGACTCTAGGTTCAAATTCCCAGACCTTGTAAAAACGAGGGAGGAAAATTAAACATTCATGACATGACAGGAGAAATTAAGTTAAAATTAAGACTATTGTCTATTGAATAATCAATGAAGAATTCTTGCTTTAAATACTGCCTTTAATACAAGGTTTTTTTAACTTAGACAAAATAGAAAATGAGAGTTTCAGTTTAAATTCCTTCAAAATAAAATTAAAATTCAGGTAATTTAAAATAATTTCTATGTTAAAAAAAAGAAAGACAAGTGTGCATAGAGATAAAAGGTAATTAGTGTATCCCTGGAAAACATATTTTTGTCACAAGAAAGTGGTGTTCCAATTCATAGAATATCTACCAGCAAATGTACCATATAGTGCACCATTTACTTTATATGTAGTAGTTAAATCTTTATAATAAATCATTGAAGGGAATATGATTATTTCTTTTCTCAATATTTTGAGATTCATCTAACTTATATCATATATATATGTTTTGCCTGAATGTATACTATGTGCAACATGTGTGTGCATGGTGCCCATGGAGGCCAGAAGAAAGCATTGTATCACCTGGAAGTAGAGATATGGATGGTTGTGCTCCTCCATATAGAGAACTGAACCCAAGTCCTTTCTGTACAACAAATACTCTTAAGTGCTGAGCCAGCTCTCCAGTTCTGAATGTGATTATTTCTTTCTTTCTTTCTTTCTTTCTTTTTTTTTTTTTTTTTTTTTTTTTGATGGTTTTGTTTGTTTGTTTCTTTTAGTTTTAGCTTTTGTGTTTCTCATGACAGGGTTCCTCTGTCATGGAACTCACTCTGTAGACCAGGCTAGCCTCTAACTCAGAGATCCTTCTGCCTTATGCAGCATCACAACCTGGCTGAATATGATTATTTCAATCTCAGTAAGTCCACCAAAGTCACTATGCTAACAAGTAGAAGCAGAATTAAACATTCAGATTTTAATTTTCTTCAAGTTTATTTCTTAATTTATCTAAAAATATTTCAGATGTATATTTTAACATATTTTGTATTGAAAATAATGCCTATTTCCTAGGCTTCTATAGAAATGTGTGGTAGTTCATGTACAGAGTTTATTTGTGGTGAGCATGCAATAAACTGTAGTCATTATTATTAGATATCTATAAGAGATAATAAGACTGCTGGTTTCTGGTTTGAGCATTTTAAACTTATCTAAACAGCAGAAGAAAACCTCAGAGTGCAATAGGAAGCTAAAAGTCAATTGTCCCTAGTTGTTCCCACTGGAAACAGAGTCCATGATCCCCAGAAGATTCTCAAAATAGCAAGTTATATAGAATCCTATATACAATATGATGTCTCATACATATATATCTATGATAAATCTAATTTATAAATCCAGCACAGAAATATGATAAAATAATAATAATAAAATATAATAGAGCAACATAAGTTAGATGAATATTTTTTTCTTTTAACAGCAGACAGTATTTTGTATAAGGATAAAGATACTTCCAAGAATGGTATGAAAACTAGTGGAGGTTCATGCATAGAGATGAATAATCATTTTTATTTCTATGATTTTATATATTTTTAGACTATGATTGACTATGGATAACTAAAATAGTAGAAAGCAAAATGATAAAGGAGAGGTACTATATAGATTTTGTAAGAAGTAAAATTGAGAGTTAGAGGCTAAGGTAGAAGAAACCATGGGAGTGGATCTTCAGAGAAACCAAGTATTTTCTAATATTGATTAGTAGAGATAATTTCTACTGATATATCCTGAATTTAGTAACTGAAAAGTCATTGAACATTACATAAAATAGGTTTCACCCATATGGAATGGAGAGTCATCAACAATCAGTGGATTTATGAGTAATTAGGAGGTTAGACAGTGAAGATGCAGAAGTAAACTACTCTTTGAAGTAGATTGCCTGTCAAAAGAAAATCATGGTTAAGGGAGCATAGTTGAGGGAGCATGGATGGATGGATGGATGGATGGATGGATGGATGGATGGATGGATGGATGGATGGACGGACAGACGGATATGGCAAAAAGTACCTGTGTACATAGATAAAAACTGAGGAAACCAGGAAGTTAAATTCATGGGCATCCTTCAAAGGAAAGAGATGTTTAAACCATCCTCTTCCTGGAATGCTGGGAATGGACAGAGTTTACAATCTGGTGATCCTTTGCTGTCTGGTGAGTCAGATTCTGCCCATATCTTCCAGAATTTATGTTTTACTTATCCCAGACCCTTCCTGCCTAAAACCATAAGCATTGCTTCTAAGCCATAAAACTTATCCTTGTGAGAAATGTCACTCATACTTTACAACAGCTTAAGTGACTTCTGTGTTATATCAGGGCCAAACAAAATCCTGATTCCCACAGTCATTCTCCCTAGACCCTTATCTTGAGTACTGTTTCTAAGTCAACAAGAACCCATCTATGGACAAAGCCATATCACTTTGTAAAGAGATTCAATTTAAGCATGTCTTAAGCTTTGTTGGACTTGTGGAACTGAAAAAAAATTCCCAAAATTGTGTTATGCTTAAATGTGGTAAATAAATAAATAATCAAGCTGATGTCAGACTCCAAGAAGTCTTAGTGTAGCACTATTTACCTAAATTGGGCTGAACCAAGTTTCATTGTCTCTCTCTCTCTCTCTCTCTCTCTCTCTCTCTCTCTCTCTCTCTCTCTCTCTCTCTCTCCCCCTCTCTCTCTCTCTCTCTCTCTCTCTCTCTCTCTCTCTCTGTGTGGGGGGGGGGGGTCAGGTAGATATGGGTTTAGAAAACCAGACCCTTGCACGATGGGCTGCAACGTATCTTTTATAACTCAGACACATCTTATCAAGGTCCTCAAGGTGGCTACTTGAGCATATTTATGTATTGAGGGAAAGGAGACAATACAGTGAGAGAAGTAGAAAATTTCATCAGTTATTGGAATCAACCAAGGGGTAAAACCTACAAGGAAACAAGAAATGTTGACATTCAGAGTTCACATGGAAGAATTTGCCATGGGGCAGAGAAAAGATAATGCTTTTCACTCAGGCAGCTGATTAACCAAAATGTACATAGCTTTGCAAGATAGAGCTAGACAAATGAACTCCTACCTAATGACTTCCATTTTGTCATTCAGAAGAGAACAGTGCTACCTATTGATAGAGGTGGAGGGCAAGGGATACCTGAGCTAGAACTATTGAGGTTGGGTGGATATGAATCAGATGTTAGAAGAAAGAGGGAAGAGGCTGTAGAAAGTCTTGTTGAAGGAGCAGGTATCATGAATTTCCAGATTATCCTAGAGAACATGAAATCATAATAGCTCCACCTTAAAAGCTGAATTGTCTTTGTCAGTATTGAGCAACCACAGTACAACAAAAACTCTCACTATGCTCATACAGGACAACAGCAAAACTGAAACCCAGAAGACAGCGATCATTACTTTATTCCACTTTGGAGTTGTCAGGGCAGATGTAGCAGAGGAACAAGGATGCAAAAAAAAAAAAAAAAAAAAAAAAAAAAAGGCTTGATAGTACTAGCAAAAGAGTGATCCAAGTGACAGAAAATGGTTTTTCAGATTGATACACTGGAGAAGTAGAGCATCAGTTGCTCAGAAAGGTCACTGGGAAACAAGAATACTGATGTCATCTGGAGGAGTTGAGGGATATGAAAGGGTAAAGAGGGCCCACAAAGAAGGACCATAGGATCATGGAGAACAAAAGAAAGTTATTCTGGAGAGGCCAAAGAAAGCTTTGCTGACCACAAGGTTCTTAAAAGGGATACAAGTGAGAAACAAGAAATTAAGGCAAATGGCAAACAGGAAGCCCAAAAGTTCAGATGCTATGAATGTTTATTTTCTTGCTCAATTATATTCCATTAAATTTATTATTGACTTTTTGACTACTGTTACTTACTACATGGAGTCTTTCCACAAGTTTTTGATCACCAAGGCAATTTTTAGTGTCAAACCAAGAATCAAAGTCCTGTGGAGAGGTAAAAATTCTACAATAAGTACATGCATTTGTTTAAAATAAACTTGATACTCTATACATTTGTATACAACTAATATTGAAATGACCCACTTTAAACATACTTTCAAAACATTTTATTGTGATGGTCATATGTTTTACTTTTAAAATAGATGAAAATACTGCAATGGATGAGAAAATTTTAATGGTAATATAAAGGAACACTATCACCTTAGAAAATATTAGTCTATACTATATCACACATTATATCTAGTTAAGAAAAGTAGGATATAAAAATTAAGGCTTAAAACCCTTGAATCATTCTGTTCAGTTTGCTGATCTCATTAAAAAATATGTTGATAATAATGAAAACTAAGT
This sequence comes from Phodopus roborovskii, assembly GCF_943737965.1. Classification (NCBI taxonomy): domain Eukaryota; kingdom Metazoa; phylum Chordata; class Mammalia; order Rodentia; family Cricetidae; genus Phodopus; species Phodopus roborovskii. The sequence continues at coordinate 1,923,526 of NW_026125700.1, forward strand.
CTCTCAAATTTAATGAAAACAACACACTACTCTAGACTCAATCTATAAGTGTGATAAAATAGGATATAGGCAAAATAACAGACAGAATAATTAGAATAAAACTACACTATTCCCAAATATGCTTACTCTAAAATTTTGGGGCTTATACTTTCTTGAGAAAACTGAGTATAAATTTTAACCTATTTTCTATGTTTTGAAAACAGTTGTTTCAGGCTAGCAAGATGGCTCATGGGGTCAGCATAACAACATGAGTTCAATCTGAGAGCACACATAAAGTTATAAAAAGAGCAGTGACTTGATCAAATTTTCCTCTGGTCTCCACACATACAGACATTATGCACACACAACAAAAATAATAAAAGACAGAAGGAGGGAGGGTGAGAACATAAATGATTATGAACATTAGGAAAATATATTAAGATGTATGATTTGGAACTGGGATTGGAGATCTGTAGTAAAGTGGCACCCAACATGAACATCAGCTAAGCACCCTGGGTTCAACCCTGAGCACCAGTACCCCTCACACAATTACTCTGTTTTAAACTTACATCTGCTGAATTAAAGACATCCGGCAATAAAAAGTTAAGTAAAGCCCAGAGTTCATGCAGGTTATTCTGCAAAGGCGTCCCAGTTAGAAGTAAGCGATTAGTGGACTTGAACTCACGAACAATCTCTGAAAGCTAAAAATAACATATATACATAGTAGTTACATTAGCATTGTTCTGGTTCTTAGAATGCTTAATATTCAGTTATATACTTCACTTAATGCATTGTGATACACTGAGACATGAAAATTAACTTCCTACAGAAAAACATCAAGTGCCACTGCACACTAATATACTAGACATTCCCACACCGGAAATGTGTAAATATTTATATATGACATCCCTCCCCTATCATAAAACATTTTGTCTCAGAAAATCAAACTTATTTCATGGTATCCAAGCTAGCACTTTATGAATAAAATTTCCCCACCAATCATGTTTATCTGCATGCACAGATAAGTTTCAACTCAACCTGAACACAATTTTTCACACCAGAATCAAGCTCATTTTCTCTGATACTATGTAGTAGCACTTCAAGTTTAAGACCAAAAAATGACAAAAAACATAAAATAAGTAATTTTAGAATGCTCTTAATGAAGCAATTATGCTTTAACATGAGTCATCTTATCAAGTATTTGCTCCAATGTGAAATTAGTATGCTCCATGTGGTGCTTTTGCTCCAGTTCTGTTCCTCTTTCTCCCAAAGTAGGCCAGTGGTCCAAAGAGAGGGCCATCATTATAAGTGAAGTTTTTCCTATTGTTGATGAAGTTGAATGGCAAGAAATAATTGGTATTTTTCAGTGTTAACACCAGACTCTAATTCACACAAGTCAGATAATTCCAAGAAATTCCTTTTTCTAATCCATAGAAATACACATAAGGTAAGTAACTCCTGAATAAAATAAGTCAATGCAAGTGATATTTGTACACCAAAAAGTCTCAGCAATATTAAAATAATGTAGCATGACAGAGGCTGCAACAGGAGCGACTACAAATGAATACCTAATTTGCATTAAAAATCGGTGCTCAACTTTTATTGGTACTGTATTCAATAATTTAGACTTTATGGGCACTTTAAAAAATGATTTTCATCCACAGTGTATAAAACCATGATCTTCTTGTTTTCATATTAAACACAGAAAAGTGAACAAACAAGCCTACTAAGTGAATGAAAACTTGAATAAAGATATTAAGAACTTACCTTAGATTTTTCATTTTTTATTCTGTGCGCTTCATCAATGACTAAGTATCGCCAATGAAACTTTTTAAACACAGATTTTTCTTTAATTACCATCTCATAAGAAGTCACACAGACATCCCACTCTCCTGGCATCATTTCGTCACGAATAAAAGCAGCCTAGTGCAAAATAAAGTTTGCTATATTACATTATGTTGACAGAGTGATCACCCAATTAAACTGTGTGAAGAATATTCAGGGTTGTATGGGACATCATAGATCATTTTTTGTCTTGTTCCTTTGAGAGATAGGAAAATCAGGGCCCCAAAATAACTTTATGGTCAATAATCTGGCTGTGTTCAGCACATACTTATGTACTTACCAACAAAAGAAAAGCACAAGCTCATATACATGAACTGTATACATGAACAACAGGCTCAAAAGGACATGGATGAAATAACTGAACACCTTAGTGTTATGAATGTCCAAGCGCTACTAAAATAATCTAATTAACATTTGGTAACAGTTCCCACCTTTGGTGATTTCTCATATATTCCTTCATTTCCCAGTAGAAAAGAATTGTGTATTTGGGGAATAGTTTTGTGACGTTCTTAAATGTTATTATAAAGCTGTAGATGTGGTTTCGTGAAGGGAATCTTCCCTTTGTAGTAAAGGAAGCTAGTAAACAACCTTGAGAATCTTGACAACTAACTAGTTTTAAATATTCACAAGCAGTGGCCAACATGGTAGCCAAATTGACTGGAAACATCTTCCAGATGTTATGGGCCAAAGTAAAACCACAAAACTTTAAAGGAAGCAGGGAAAAAAATCTATGTGAAAAGGAACTACTTGGTACTGTAACTTCAGAGTTACACTGCCTAAAGAGAAATCAATGGGTTGTGGACAAAATCTCTACTTCTTAATTCACAAATATGTACCAAACACACTTTGATTCATTCAACAATATTTATAAGTACTCAGTATGTATTAAAAGGTTTTCCTAGGACAGAAAAATAGCTTTGTAGCCACCTCAGTTAGATACTGAGAAGTTATCACATTTTAAAAGGCAATTAAAATATAAGAAGATTGTTGGTGTTGGGTGCCAGAACTCGATCTCATTGATTCCAACCGACACCTTATACTTGTTTCGCTGAGTAAAAGATTCAGCTTCATGGTTTCTAAATAATTTTGTGGAATTAGAATTTATTATTTAACTTAACTCATATTTAGAACTTATAAAACTATTGACCAGATTTATATTTAAATATCTTAATAAAATATGGAAGGTCACATGACTTTCTTTTGTTGGTATTAAAATCATATACATTGAAACTCACTCCTAACTGCACAATCAGTAGTGACGATAGAATTAAGACCATATATGTTTCCATATCCAATAGATATGGATTCGTCTGTGACAGATATAGAAAGGCAATATGGCAATAGACTTCAAGAGAACTTTATATCAGTCAGGATCAAGAGCATCTTTTTACCTTGCTCAGCCTAGACACAGGAGTGTGGGAGTGGAGAGGTACCTTGATCCTGCCACAACGAGACTATGGGACAGACTTAGTAGACTTCTTAGGGGAGGCCTTACCTAACTCTCTGAGGAGGAGATGGGAGGTGGTGGAAAGGGGAAATGGTAGGAGCAGGAGAAAAGGACTGGGGAGAACTAGGATTGGAATGTAAAAATTAAATTAATTTTAAAATACATAAAAGAGCATCTCTTCATATAGACAAGATCAATTATATCTCTACTTCACAACTCAAATGTCTGTATAGAAATTAAATTTTTCATTATTAAATACTGGCCTCCTAAGTTATTTACAGAAAGCTATAAAAATGGGAAGGTCAACATATCTGTCCCATATGATACCAAGGTTCAAATGGGTCTACATATGATCAACTGGAATTTTAGATACATCAACATCAATCTCTAAGAACTGAACTTAGCACATTAATCTTATGTGATTGATAATTCCTGATATTGAAATTTTTAATGATGAACCATAATAAACTGCATTATATGCATAGATGTTTGAATGTATGTATCCAAAAACCAACTTAAACAATTTCTTGAAGCAACATTTTTATTTGCCAGTGGTATTAAACTGATTGCTTGCTCTGCTAGTACCTCCTGATATTTTAAAAGAAAAAGATTACCACTACCAACAAAGATGAAACCACAACCTACTCATGGAGATGACTCACAATTTGTAAAATACTAACTTCACAGACTGGCTTTCAAGCTAAGGATAGTTCAAGTAAACACAATCCCAGCCTCCCAAGAGGCAGGGCAGTCATAATGAATGTACCTCCTCTCTCTGTCTCTCTCTCTGTCTCTCTCTGTGTCTCTCTCTCATTAAAACTTCCCAGAAGTAACTCATGAAAAATTTAGATTCTATGTATCATATTAAAAATCCATTGATTTACATTTTTATGCACCAGGCATGGTGGCTCACATTTTTAATCCCAACACTCTGGAGGCTGAGGTAGATGGAGGTGTTTGAGGCCAGCCTGGTCTACATGGTGAGTTCCAGGTCAGCCAGGCCTAAATAGTGAGAGCCTACCTCAAAAAAAAATTACAGTTTTATTATTGTACTGTGAAAACTCATGCCTGAATGCTGCCCTTTTACTTATAAACTTCAAGAAATGATTTTTGCAAAGTATCAATATCTTAGAAATACAATCTTGTAAGCAATTGTACTACATTAAGTAATAGCAATGACCAGTAAAGAGTTCTAAGTGACCAATTTGCTATGGAGAAATAGTAGGCTTAGGGAAGAATCAACCTTTTGATTGTAAATTTATGAACTCAGTATTTCAATTTTTAAATTATTTATAAGTTAAATTTAAATAAATTTAAGTAAGTTTTCTTCAAGCAAAATGATAATGCTAAAATTACATAATTCATTATGGTACTGTTCCTCTAAGAGTGTCTCATGATAATCCATCCATCTAAATATGTAAAATAGTATAAACTTTTATTTTAAACTATGTTCTCTGGGGGCAAAATAAAGACAAAGTTCAATAAAATGTGTTCTAAGCAAATTATTTTTGTTGTGTTTTGCCTAATTTATTACTTTTTGGTTGATTTTACAGCCCTAAATAATTATAGTCTACTAACTGGACAAATAACTAATTTAAATTCCTCTCCCTCCCCTGCCAAAACCCAAATTTCTAGTATTATCTGAGAATACATTCAGACATGTTACAAGTCCTGCTTAAACAGAAAATGGTAAGGTTATCTGCAGCTACAGAAGGTTTCGATGTGTGGGTGTAGGTGTGGATGCAGCAAGCAAGCCAAAACTTCAAACAGCAAGATTTAAGTCATTCCAATTTCTGTCTCCAAAAATGATGGGGTTGCTAATGGTACATACTATCTAAAAAGTAAACACAGTTCATAAATAAGTTATCTAAATGAGTTAGTACTTGCACAACACAACAGAGCCTAGCTCAGAGTTGGTACAAATGGAGTGTTATTTAGTAGCAGTCGTAGTCATACCAGACTTAACTGTAACAGCAATATTATGCAACTGCAGTCTAGAAATGATATTCTTGAAGTCTTTTCAAAGCTGTTTCTCAACTTACTCTTACATCTTTGTCTCCAACAAAACAAATAACACGAAGAGATGGAACCCATCGTTTAAATTCATTCATCCAGTTATGTAATGTAGACTTTGGAACTAAAACCATGTGGGGTCCAGGAATGTTTCTGTAGTGCTTCAGGTAACCAAGCAAAGCAATGGTTTGTAAAGTCTTCCCAAGACCCTGCATTGTCATCACAAGGGGAAAAACACAAATACACTTTTTAAATGAAATGATTTGTTAGAAACAACATTAGCAAAAATATGTGCCAACTATCTCACATTGGGAACTAGCTTTTATACCAATGAAAAGTGAGAAGGGACTTATTTATTAAAAAAAGAAGACACAAAAACCATTTCAATTCGTATTTGTCATGAGTGGGGAGGAAAAGAACCAACAACCTGTAGTCAAATTATTGTATAATAAATTGTCCTTCCATTTAGGACATGCTGACTCCATTTAGGAGCAAGCAAACTGATTACATAATCTCTTCTAGTAGATGGAAAACTAGGAATTTTAAGGTGTATGTTTCACAAAAATAGACTTCTTTCTAGAAACTGCTGAAATAGTGACCTTTCTTTCCTATGTCCCCAACATTACTCCGGCCCAGGTATTAAATATTCAGACTGTGCCTCTTAAGAGGCTTACAGCTGTCTACTTACACCTCAACCTTAGGAATCAAGAGGGAAGTGAGCAGTGCCATGAGAAAAGACCTTAGAGATCACCTAGCGAAGTGTGCTATATATATATTCCTTATTTTACATATCAATCCCAGTTCCCTCTTTCTCCCTCCCTCCCATGACCAACTCCCCCTTCCATCCCATCCCCCCCCACCCCATAGGGAGGGTGGTGCCTTCCAGGAGGGATCAACAAAATCTGTCAAGTCATTTGGAGTGGGATTAGACCCTCCCTCCTGCCTCTAGGTTAAGACAGTATCCCTCCATGGGGAATGTGCTCCCAAAGTCCTTTTGTGCACCAGAGATGCATCCTGGCTCCACTGTCTGAGTTCCCTTAGACTGCCCAGGCCTTCTAACTGAGACCCATGTTCTGGGGGTCTGGGTCAGTCCCATGCTGGATTCCCAGCTATCAGTCTGGGGGTCCTTGAGCTCCCCCTTGTTCAGGTCAGCTGTCTCTGTGGGTTACAGAAGTGTGCTTTTTAAAGTAGCATCAAACCCTCATGAACCTACCACCTAGCCCATGGAAAGGTAACTGTGCAGTATGATGTTCAGCCTTTTAAAGTAAGAGTTGGGGTATGGCTCAGTGGAGAACACTTGCTTAGTATGAAGTCCTGGGTTTGATCCCAGCCTCAGCAGTTAAAGTAAACACTAAATAATTAAGCAGCTTTTTGCCTTTGTCTCCAAGCAAAGAGTAGAACTTCACTCTATAAATCTAAGCTAAATGCCACTTTTATGGGCTAAATCTTATCTGATAAATCCCTTAAGATGAGTTGTTATGGGAAAATATCCACCAAAACCTGAAAATGTTTAAGGAAGGCAGTTCCACGTCCTGGATTCCCATAGAACAACCTGAGAGGAACAGAAAAGCTAAAGACAAGATTGTCATAGTAGCTCTATTTATACCGCAGGGGCTAACAATCAAAATGGGCAGAGGCTTGAGAGGAATGGGCAAAAACTCCTTAAGACTATCAGACAGGAAAAGCTTACTTTGACAAAGTATTTTAATGCTATAAAACTATATATGAATATGAAGAAGTCAGAATGCCAAATTATACATATAATATGATCTCAACTATACTCCTAGAAAAAAAAAGCTTATAAAGAAACATGGCAAAATTTCAACTCTGTTTATTTTTCAATGTCAGGATTACTATTACTTAACTAATTAAAATTACTTAATTAAAATATTTTTCATTTTTCTTAATTGCATACATTCTCTACAATACCTTCCTCTTTTACTAATCAAAACAAGTTGGGCATGGTGGTGTATTCCTGTAATCTTGGCTACTGAACTGGAGAGGCCAAAGCAGGAGAATCACAAGTTCAAAGCTGGCGAAGCATAATGGGACCTTGTCTCAAAAGAGATCACTTCTTGGACAGGTTGTAGCCAAGAAATTCTTAGGGTAAATAAACCTGGTCTTTCTGGTAATAGATAAAGCAAGGCCCTCCCGTTCTGAGCTGAATATGGCCCTCAACAGAATAAATGTAAATGTAAGGAGCTGCTGACCCTTGGTTTAAAAAAAATGCTCTGCCACACACCTAATAGCTGCTCAGCCAAAGATGAGTGCCTATGGGAGTGACTAAATGTTATAAGATGCATTTCATTACTTGGCCTTCTGGAGAATAGTGATTGAAAATATGGCTCCTGAGTCTCATAAATATTATATTATTGGGTTAAATAGGTTTATAACTCCCTCTGTCCTCCCTTTAATTTTATTAATTTTATCTTAAAATACAAACCTGGCCCTTCATATAATCCCTTCATGTATTCAATTATCATCTTGTATGATCTTACTTTTTCTTCAGTTATTTTACATGCATGACCATGAATCATTAGCTTATCAAAAGACTGCCATTTGGCATTCTACTACTATGGAGACTCAATCCTGAAGCTGAATGGCTTGGCTATGCCTGTAACCCCAACACTTAGAAGGCTTATCAGGCAAAAGAATTGAAACCCATCAGTCTGAGGCCATATAATAGTGGCCTATCATAGTGAGTTATAGGACAACATTGACTCATGTATGCATTTATTCATTCATTTATTTACTTATTGTTTGGTTTATATGCCCTACCTCACTCCAAAGAAGATGCCAGGTTGCCTATTATAAAAGCTTAGAACATAAATTAATGGCAAAACAGAAATGAAAAGTTATCAAGGAAAATTATACTAGAAGGTAAAGTATAAGAAAAGAAAAGGAAAGGGAAAGAAAGAAAAAAGAAAAGAAACAAAAAATTAAAAAAAAAACAAGGGTAGTCCTTAAAGGGTGAAGAGATACTCCTTTTGACATTGCCTTTTTCTCTGGGCTTCCTGGAAGCCAAAGTGCAAACAAACACAAAAGCAAAAGGAGGTGTTGTACCACTTCAGGAAATCTCCGTGTTGTGCAAAAGTCTATATTCTAAAGGTTATTTGAACAGTTGTAGACCACAAACATTCTTTTGCAGGCTGGAGACATAGTTCAGAGGTTAGGAGCACTTGTTGCTCCGACAGAGGACCTGGGTTCCATTCCTGGCACACATGTGGTGTCTCATAACCATCAGTGACTCCAGTTCCAGGGGAACCTCTACCCTTTTCTCACCTCCCTGGGCACCGCAAATACCTGATATACCTACAGACAGGCAAGCTGCTCACACACATAAAGTAAAATAGATAAACCTAAAAGGTAAATAATTTTGCCAGTGAATAGTTTACAGGCATAGGGTTTGCAGGAACTCTGGCCCAGGTAATGCAAACGTCCATTAAAAACTTCTAGTGACTCAGAACATACTTTAAATACCAGCATCTTACCATTTCATCAGCCAAAATACCATTGACTCCATTTTCATACAATGAGATCAGCCAGTTTAGTCCTCGAATCTGATAATCTCTCAGGGGCCCTCCTTTCACATCTGAAAACAGAAATGAAGAACCTCTCAGATTTCACTAATATACTCAAGGGAATTTGTCAAACTGAACTGTAAAAGCAACATGCCTATGATAAAGTACTCACAGGAAGGTGAGACCTCAAATCTAACACACACATTAGATGTTTTCCTACTCTCTGACAAAAGTTCTTCATCTTCTTCTTGTTCTGTGCGCCTGTGCCGATAGCTAAAGTGAAAAAGACAAAAACAAAAACTTTCACATTCAACATCAGTGCTGAAGTACCAACTAAGTTAGGTTTGCTAACATCGTTTTATGAAAAAGGAACGTGCTGCTATCTAGCGTCTGGCACAGAATTACTAGAAAAGCTCTACATTTTTAACTAATTAAATTCTGGTAAAGAAAAAAAAACATTATCGTCTCCAAGACATATTTATATTGTCAATAATCATATTTTAATATACAGTCATACTGAGCAAATGAAATGAGAAGGGAGGCATTAAAAGAGAGGGAAGAAAGTAGAGAGAAGGGTGCATACTCTCCAACAGAAATCAAGCTCTGCTTGTCATCTTTCTTTACTCGAAGACGCCCCAGTTTCATGGTGAGAGGAGATGTTGGAGACTTCTGTGCTGAAGGTTGAATAAAATGTGCAAAAAGTTCTGTCTGCTTCAGTAAAAACTCAAATCTCTTTGCTCGGTCTGCTTTCTAATTTACAAAAGGAGGGAAAAGGAAAGAGTGTCTTATTATATTAATTCAAAGTTATTCAGTAAACATTTATATTCTGCTTCAGTTATGCAATATTCCCAGTGCTTCTAACATACCAATCTACCCAATTCCCTTCATAAATACAGGAGGTAGTCACTAGTGTCATAAACACTTTACAGATGATAAAATGGAGGCCCAGAATGAGCAAGGAATGTTCCCAGGCTCCCACAGTTTGTAAGTAACCAAATTATAAACTGCTATTTCAAATAGTTTGAACAGAAGAAAAATGACCCAAAAGATTTTGTAAATACTCTCAAGAGAAGTGTATCCTTGGGATTGGAGGTGTATGCAGTGGTAGAACATGTGTCAAGGTCCAGAGTTCAGTTCTCCATGACCAATATGACAAAAGGATCAAAAAGTCAAACTTAGAAAATATGATCCATTCACCTTTCTAAAATGTGATTCTATTTTCCTTAATAAAGAAATTATTTAATCATTAATTATTATGTCCTAAACACAGAAATGCATATAAACTGGGACCAGGTATGGCACACATATTTAATCCCAGCTCTCAGAAGGCAGAGACAGGAAGATTTCTGTGATATCAAAGCCATGCTGGTCCACATAGTACAACCAGAACTATACAGAGAAAACATTCCTCAAACTACCACCAATAAATAAATAAATAAACGAAAAACATATAAGTTATGATATATACATACTATAAACTTAACCTTGAGAATTACCAAGCTGCATCTAGAAATACCTAAAATCTAAGAATATAATATCAGCTGCTCTCAAAAATATTTTCAATATCATGGTACGATAATACAATAAACATTGCTTTGAATTATGGCAATCTGGAAAATTATATTTTATGCTACTAGTATGTAAGGTTTCTACCCAAAGGAATAGAACTTAGAGAAAAAATATAGGCATATACATACATGAAGCAGTTAATCTATATTAAGTACTGAATGCTGATGTATACTTTAAACTTTTAATAAGCTCTGAGTAATACATATAACTTGTACCATCAAAATAAATTGGTTATCTTATTTTATTTATTATTACTTTTTAGATGCCTGTTTATTTTCTAATAAGAGAGAGAAACAAGGCATGTGCATTTGGATGGGGGGCAAGTTGAGGGAAAATCTGAGGAATAAGGGAAAGGGGAGCTATATTCAGAGTATAGTAAAAAAAACTATTTGTAATAAAAAAAATAGGAAAAAAATTAAAAATAGGCATGTTCACTACAAACCCTTAAAAGATCAAAAGACTTGTACTTCATTCTAGATAGAAGAAGGAATAAAGTTGTTCTTCCTTTTATTTAGAGTCATTTTCTGACCATTCAGCAGAGAGTAATTGATTAATGTTGAAAAATTAACACCAGAAACCTACAGGAATATTCATTAGCATAGATACAAGACTTAGAAAAAAATACATTCAGATGACAAGCTGGAAGGAGGCCAAAACTTTTGCACTTCATGTTATCCTCTCTGGAATGTTGTTTTTAGAACTGTTAAAACATTAACTGTCTCCTTAGATGTGGTCTTAAACCTCAAGGCATGGACTCTTGTAAAATAGCTATCAGCAACTAAAACATGTATTTCCTTCCTACTTATTTTTAAAACTGCAAAAATAGTCCTGCATGGGGAAAAGTCAGTTCCAACTACCTGTCCAGTTCTCGGTGACTGACATTTAAACAAAGCATAACACAATATGTGGTGCTCAATGAAGATTACACTACTTAAACGTGTAATACTTTCATGCATTGGGTAAATAAGCCTGAATATGCCTCAAAAGGTATATTACCATACTACATACTTCCTTAATGGATAGCATTCTTTTATATACAAATTAAGAAGGAGAAATGCTGATCTGGCATCATGGCTGCATTTCCCTCAGGGTACAAAGCCACACAAATACTTCCACTGATACCTCCATCACTGAGTAGACAAAATATTTTTGCGTTACATCATCTTAGTATTGATTAAAGACCACAGAGCAAAAGTGAAACATGGCTTCTCGTCTCAGCTATTCCTCACATTTTCCATGATTCTTCATTTTCTCCTTTGAAAATGAGATTAACGTATTCAATAAAAAGTAATTGTTGGCTTAGTGGTTAAAGTGCTTGTCACAACAATATAATAGCCTGAGTTCGCATCCCTAGCCCTCACGTAGAAAGTTGGCTACAACAGCATACACTCATTGACAAGAAGGAGGGGTGGATCTCTAGAGCTCACTGGCCATTCACCCTCACCAAATCTATGAGCTCTTTGTTAAGCCAGTGAAACAAAAATTAAGTTGAGAGTGATTAGAGAAGAAACACACCCAAACCCTTCCTCAGATTTAAGGAGACCAGGATCAAAAAATAAGGTGATTAAGGAAGATACCTGACATCAGCTTCTGGCATACACACACACATACACACACACACACACACACACACACACACACACAGAGAGAGAGAGCGAGAGAGAGAGAGAGAGAGAGAGAGAGAGAGAGAGGGAGAGAGAGAGAGAGAAAAAACATACACACACATACACACACACTTGTGACACTTTAATACATTAAATTAGATTTGTACTATGAAATTTGTGTCATAAACAGACAAATCTTTTTCATCTTCCATATATCCATAAAAATTAACTATAAGGCATGGGAAGTGGAACCAATAATCATAGAAATCTGGTCAATAAAGCTGAAGAGTCACAAGTTCAAGAATTTCTGCCTGGAATTATATAACCAGACCTGTCTACTATCAAACAAACGAACAAACGAACAAACAAACAAACGAACAAACAAAGAAAATCACAGTGGTCACTACCTTACCAAGGGTATATTTACCATTTTCTCTTCATATTCTGGGTCCATTTCTTTTTCAGATTTGGAAGCTTTAGCAGCAAGTTTTACTGGCAATGGAGAAGTGCTTTTCTAGAATTTCAAAGGAAATAAATATCAGCCAATTGCAAAGCAAGATCTTTAAGCTGGTCAATGTTCTCCCTTAAAGAAAGCCAAAAGTAATTAAATAACTTGATAAATAAATCACTGAGGGATATGCATGGAACAATGATGAGAGCCAGTTATGAAGCAGGGCTTATGATTAATTCAGTCCTGTGCACCTGAGGTCCAATAAAAAAGCTGTAATATTAGAGAGATGGCATTAATTAGAATAAAAACCAAAATAAAACACTAAGCCTTTTTGTCTATTTTTTTTTTAATTAAAGCCAAAGAAATGTGTAACCATAAAATAGCAGGCTTAGAAGTCCTGAACAGGCTAATGCTCAACCACAAACCAAAGAATTCAAGAAATGTAAATAATAACCCTCCCAAACACTTCTTTATGTACTGGAAACCAGCCAGACTTTCAGAATAAAAGACTCTTGCTTCTGTCACTGAAACAATACTTTTGAAATTTGTTTCCCTAGACTAATTAAAGCATGTACATTTTTATACAGTGCAACATGAACTCATACACTTAAAATAATCCAATAGTAGTACAGCTTCAAACTGGTCACTTTATTTCCTCTAGAAAGAAAACTATCCTATTCATGTTACAAAACATTTTATACAAGTGATTCATCAGAGCTATTCAGTATTAACTGTTAGTGGTTTTTAAGCTGTAATGTAGTGAACACTGGCATCAATTAACAATAATCTGTCACTACAGGTTCAAAATCTTACATAAAAACATAGAGTAAATACCTTCCTTTGGGAGAAATTAAGAGATAAGATAACAAAAACAAGAATCTAGTCATTAAGACCAATACCAAAGATATTTGAATTTGAACACACACTTGGCAGAAATTAAAGCACAAATCTTTTTTTAAAGCACAAATCTTTTTTGTGAAAACAAAAGAAATGAGGTCAGTTTTATCACAGCTTTTGTCAACCTGCCTTTGAAACCTTCCATAATAATTCAGCTCCAGAATGTGACATTAAACAAGAAAACAAAATGCCTCCAATAATTAATGGCTGTCTTCCAACATTTGCTTAAAATTTTATTTTGAGGAAATTCAAAGAAAGATTATGGAACTTGACCTAGGTTGGAGTCCTATTTGGAGCCCTGATCACATAACAACTATGTTGATTTACAGCATCTCATATACAGTGACCAACTATATCAAATGTCTTTTAATCCCAGCACTCAGGAGGCAGAGGAAAGTGGACCTCTGTTGAGTTCTAGGCCAGCCTGCTCTACAGAACAAGTTCCAGGACAGCCAGAGGTATTTGGGAGACCCTGTTTCAAAAATACAAAAAACAACCCAAAAAGTCACATATTCTACTAGTCTCATTTTCAGAGCAACAAACTCTTAGATATTAAAATATACATAAAATACATGAATAAATCAATCTTTTTAAATGTCCAAACTTTTATCTTAAATGGCTAATGAGATGAAGTTTTCAAGTTTTAAAACATTAACAATTACTTCATCAAATATATATGGTGGAGTAATTAACATATATGTGGGAAATAAACTTCACTTTCAGAAGATAACATCTCAGAAAAACATTTTAATCATTAATTATGTGCTTAAAAATCTAATCACACATTGATTGCCTCACCATAAACAATACTATTAAGGGATATGGGTAATCACTTCATTGACACTACTATCCACAACAAACTTTTTAATTTTTTCAAGAACTAGAGGTAAGAAAAAACATGCCATGTGAGCTGTCCCAATCATTTCACTAATAGTTCTATCCAGTTCTATCTCATTTGATAGGCCAGCTTTACACACCCAAGGGAATGGAAGCAGTACCAAATCACATAGTAAAGACTCTTAAACCAAGGTATATCCAGGACACCAGGAAGAAATGGCAGAGCTCCATAACTGAAATCCTGTTCTCTATAGTAGCATCCTTTACCCATGGGATTGAGCATCACTGCTATTTTTGTATTTTACAGATGATTTAAATTATCATATGCCTTTCTTATATGTATGTACTATATGATAGATAAATTCTGTCTGATGAAAGTAGATGGGGTCATTAAAAAGTGGAAGTAAATACCCTACTCTTAAGAGGCAAATGTTATTAGAAGCAGAAATAATTAGAAACTGTTATTACTAAAAAAAAAAAAAAAAGGTCTGAGAAATGGTCATGTAGTTGAGGGGAAACAACCTACTTAATGTCAACTGGCTTTTTATCATTGTCAAAGTATACTAACCAATGACTATGAGAAAAGGATAAATGTGTACTTCTTACAAATTCAAGGTACTTCAAAATATACTTAACATTTTTAAAGGGTTTATATACAAGTGCTTCTATTCATTTGTTTGTGTGTATGCACATATGAGTGTGAAGGTTCAATGCATCGAGAGTGTGGAGGATAGAAGACAACATCAAGGTTCCTTTGTTTTATTCATTTATTTCTTACATTCCAATCCCAGGTCCCCCTCCCCCTTTTCCTCCCACTCCCCCACTTCTCCCATCTACTAAGTCTATCTCATCATCTCCTTGAAACAGGACCAAGACACCTCTCCACCCCCACACCCCTGTGTCTAGGCTGAGCAAGCTATCTCTCCATATAGAATGGACTCCACTAAATCAGTTTGTGCATTAGTGTTAGGTATTGGATCTGCTGCCAGTGGCCTCTATTGCTTTTTACTTATTCCTTTCGAGGCAGTATCTCTCCCTCCACCAAGGGCTGCCTTTTTTCCCTCAGGCTTATAGCCACCCAGCCCCATAAATCAATCCTCCTAGCTCTGTCAGCCTCAAAAATGAGGTCTTCGGGTGTGTGCAGACTAGAATATTACCTGGTTGATGGAACCCCAATTCAAGATTGTATATCAAGGGCTCTTAACCCTTTCTCCAATCCCATCCCAAACTAAGCTTTTAAGGACAACTGAAAATTTTTTAAAAATATTGACCAAACTAGGAAAATTTGGAGACCTAAGAAGGGCAGCTTCCATCCTAAGTGGACAAATGAGGTTTCCACCAGGGCAGTGGATAGGTTCATGAACATACAGCAATATAGTTCATGTTTATTAAATATATTTCATTGATTCCCCAGTCTTTTCACAATGGAAATCCAAAAAGATACAATTTCAAAATTAAAAACTGACTACCTTGGCAAAAAAGGAGGAGGAGAAGAATTTAGCACTTATATTTGTCCAGTCCAGGGACTAAAAAGCACTATGTACATTTCTGAATTTCTCAACCAATTTATATTGATACTTGGTATTTGGCCCAGCTTTAATCACCAATGCTGTCTAACATCCTACATCCAATTCTTTCCATGGTTTTCACTTAGCACTACAGTTGCCTTCTATTTAATCAACTTGTAACAGTAAACTATATGACTTGAGTAACTGCTGGATTTAGCATCACTGTCTAATTCAAGGCAAAAGGTGTTAATTTCCTCCAAAAGTGGTCCATTTAGTCATACTGCATTGTATAATGATTCATACAAATCCACTTGAGATCGCTAAAGCATAATTTCAATTACCCACTATTTTTTTCAATCATCATGTGTGTCATAAAGGGGAAAACATCCACCTATAAACGATCTGTTCTGCAATTTTATTAGACATGAAAATTTCTTATACTCCATCCTATCCATCAACATCAATTTTTCAAAGCATTGTACAGTTTTACTTGCATATTCATGTGAGATAATACCTACTTCCTGGGTTTGTCTGGAATAGGTGTGACAGTGGCTCCGTCTCATGTATGAATAGTACCTCAGCCTACAGATGAGGACTTTACATCATTTACCAAAAAAAAATTATATATATATATATATATATATATATATATATATATATATATATATCCTATGTCCAGGAGTGAATGGTCCCCAGTAGGCAAGGGAAATGAAAGGCTGGAAGGCCAGAGGCCAGATGTGTGGGGCAGGGAAGGGGGGATCATCTGGGTGGCCTAGAGCAAAACACTATAATATCAGGGGCGGGACATGAGAGGGTTAGGGTGCAAAGATTGGACATTTTCCTAAGACAGCAAAGCATGGTTCCTCAGTGTAAAGACTGAAAGGTAAACCGCAGAGAGGTTGTTTTCTTGACGTGAGACCCCCTCCTCACCATGAGGCGGGGATCAAAGGAACAAGGAGGATTTTTCTTTTTCTTTTTCTTTTTTTTTTTATTTCTGTAATCCCAAAGACAGACACTGCCAATCAAAGCAAGCATTTTCTGCCAACCATCCTTCCCCTTCCCCATCCTGCTCCCCTACCACCAGCACCTTGAAATTTAAATTAAGCCCCAGTCAAACCCCCTTCAGGGATGGTGGAACTGAAGGGCCCAGATTTCCCAGGCAGAGGCCGACGGGAAGAGGGGGGTAGGAGAAAGAGCTAGGAAAGGGAGAGGCGGAGGCTTTTTCCTGCACAGCCCCATCCCCCATAGCGTTCCCCCAGTTCCGGGAAGGTGGGGAGGCCCAGGGCTAGGAGAGACTTGGGGCTCGGGATCGGGACACCCCACCACCCTGCAGCTCCCTCACCCTGCCCCGCCCCCGCCCAGCAGGAGGCCGGCAGGAAAGGGGGAGGGGAGAGAATGCTAGAGGGTTCTGCCGCCCCCGCTGCCCCCAACCCTGCAGTGATCATTGTACCTGTCGGCGCCCAAAGGTCAGGTTTTGGGCCCCTATGAGGGGCCAGGCTCAGGATGTGACCAGCACACACAGAGCGCGCGCACACACCCCTTTCCTATTTACCTCCTTCTTCTCGCCCTTCTCAGTGGCCGTGGCGGCTTCGGTGGCGGCGGCAGCCGCTCCCTCCTCCTTAAAGGTGGACGGCCCGGGCTGCTCATCCTCTATGACCACGATTGTGGCTCTGGCATCCGAGGCTGCCACGGTGGCTGCCTCTGTGGCCGTGTCTGGCTCCATGGCGTTGGAGCGGGAAAGATGTGAGGGGACGAGGAAGGGGAGAAGGGAGGCTCCTGGGCGGCAGCAGTGGCTGCACTGGAAAGAGCTAGATAGAGCAGGGGTAGGGAATACTAGCTTCCAACCCCTCCGCTCGCCCCCCACCTTCTTTAAATAACCCTCAACCCTGCCCCACTTCCGTCCACCCACCCTACGTCATGGCCTCCCCCCATCACCCTCCCCCCTCCGCCCCCCCTCACCAATCGCGAGACTCCCCCTCCCCACCCAGAGCCCGGGCTGGTCCCACACGACCAACTGTTGCCTGAATGTGGGGTGCACTCAGGGGTGGAGGATGAAACCCACACAGCTCATGGCCCCTTAAAAATTCTACTTCTCCCTATGCCCCCAACAGTGAGTCTTGGTTCCCCTCACAGATGTGTGCAGAAGAAATTCTCGCTTCCTCAGATCTGCTCTACCTACTCTGTGCCTCGGGGGTGTTCTCCCTTCTTGCACAAAGAACTCCTCTACTTCTGACTGCAGTATAAAAGGTCTTTCTCAGTATACCGGTTTTTTTTTTGTTTTTGTTTTTGTTTTTGTTTTTGTTTTTTGTTTGTTTGTTTTTTGTTTTTTTTTGGGGGGGGAGGGAAGCTCAGACCCCTTCTAGGAACTGTCCTTTTTGCAGGTTTCTGAACGAATTAGATTGCTAGCATACACTCACCTTTAGAAACTCTGCTGAGAAAGAGCCTGAATCACTTGATGGCAAAGAGATCCCCTTAGAAGGCAGAACCTGACTCAGATTTTATGAATATGTGTTCTACTTTCCGCTCTGGTTTTCTCAAATGGCTAATACTCAAGAGTCCTTCTTTTGACTGCACCCCTGAATTTTAAAATTCAAAGGGAACAATGTCAAAGTGTTCCACAAACCCTAGAGCAACTTGTGATAGGGTACCTCATACTGGTCATTGAATTAAACAGCTATGGTTTTTGTTTGTTTGTTTGTTTGTTTGTTTCTGTTCTGTTCATACCTTTTATATTAATCAATGATCGCTGGAAGGAGTTTGTAAAAAAGGTGCGTGTGTGTATAAACACAACTATAAATTATTGTTTCTATGTCCCCTCGTTATTTATCAACAATGGAAAGATTGGCATCCCACCCTTTAAAGTTCAGTCATTAGAGATGACAGACAACAAAACATGTAAGAAACAGTATAGCAAACTATCACAGAGCATATTGTTGACAAAATGAAGCAATTGCTTTCCAAAGCAGCTGTCACATGGTTAGCTTCCATCAGCATACCTTCCTAAACAATCCATCTAAAATAAAGTGTGCCTTCAGTAAATAGTACCATAGCAGTCAGGTGAGCTCAAATATTATCTATTACTGGTTACCCATGCCTTAGTGTAAATGGATGTGGATGTGAGATTGTGTCCCTAAACTAGGTCTTGTTTATCCTTCTCTCTCTCTCTCTCTCTCTCTCTCTCTCTCTCTCTCTCTCTCTCTCTCTCTCTCTCTCTGTCTCTCTCTGTCTCTCTATCTATATGTATGTTTCTCTGTGATGCTCTCTCTCCCTCCCCCAGTTCCTCCTCCTCCTCCTCTTCTTCTTCTCCTTCTCTGTCACCTCTCTCTTTGATGTAGGTTCTTGCCCTGTACCCCAAGTGAACCTTTACTTTGCAGCAATCCTCCTGCCTCAACCTCTCAATCCCTAGGATTACAGGCATAAGCAACCATGCTCCATGCTATGGTCTGATTTTAAACACGGAAAAAGAAAACACGGAAAAGAAACAGAGAAGAAGACTGAAGGGATGTGCCAAAGAGAGGAAAGAAGAATCTGTTGATAGTATCTTCTCATTTTACCTTCATTATGTATGGATCCCTCCACCTCAGTCCAAACACTGTTCATGTGATCTACTGAAGTACAGACATGCACTAGCCAATTGACATTGTGTGTCTCCATATAAAAACAGCTAGTATTCCTGAAGCATCAAAGTCTGTTGAAAAAATAAGAAGGAGAAGGAAATGAAGTCTACCAACTGATCATTAGAATATGAATTTTCTATTAAAATACACAGCTACATTAAGGGATGCAAATTCTTACCCCTTCCCCACTGCCTGTACAATCTCCTCAATCAATCAATAAGGTCCTTTGGTCGACCAATTATAGAAGAAGAAAGGAAAAAGTAGGATGTATACATATACACACCAAACAAAGGGAGTAAAGGATCTCTCTCTCTCTCTCTCTCTCTCTCTCTCTCTCTCTCTCTCTTTTGTCTTTCTTTTTTTTTTTTTTCATTCAAACTGCTACTGAGAGGAAATAGAATTCCCCTTTTTGTTAACTGCAGATTGCAGAAAGAGTAGAAAGGCCCAAGAATTATTTGTTGCTTTTTACTGTATCCCTGCATTTAAGATACCATATTCCTTATTGCTATGATACAATGTCTCCGGTACACCAAGTATTCCATGCACTTTCCTGAGGGCATCTTTTTCTGTGTGAATACGCATTCCACATTCCAAGAGAAGAATTTGGGAATTGATTTAGGGTTGGGAGATAGAATGTATTTGTATTTTGGCAATTTTTAATATATGTATAAGGCAATCCTTCCTTTTTAAGACACTGTGGCTGAAAGTGCATTCAGGTATGAGAATCTGGCTGGAAAGGTCGATGCTTAGTCAACAGACTTTGCCACGGGATTCATGCAAATATTGGCCTTTGGCTTATGGCAACAGCTGGTATTTACAGAGCATGTACCCTCTTATTTGTGAATCTGCCTAGAATTCATGCTCTGTAGACTTTGTTCATGTCCCCTCACTTAGGATTGTCGACACCCTGCTCTATCTGCTTCTACTCCAGCCTAATATGAACTCGTCTTGTGAAATGGTCTTTAATTGCACTACTCCATTGGGGCTGGAGAACAAAGTGAATGCTTATAAAGAGTGGAAGCAATGTGAATGTAGGAATCTCAAAATTAATTTCACCTCCTGTGTTAAATGTCTATTTGGCAGATATGAACATCATAGAAGTTTTGCAATTGTTGCTTCGACAAAATGAGACTTGTCCAATAACCACCAGAATGTATATCCACACGTGGTATTCAATTGATTTACTAAGTTCCTGAAAGCTACTTCAAGGGCCTTGTGTTCTTTCTCTTATCCTGTCTCTGAATTTTGTCATGGGACCCACATAGTAGCTTCAAACCATATAATTATTTTTAGAAGCTAGTACACAGAATTCTTGTCAGAGTATCTTGGTTGCAACTATGATACCAGATTGAACCAACCATCTTTCTTGTCTTTTTTTTTTTTTTTTAATTTATGATGATGGCATTTTTTTTAAAGCCAGATGTCCTTGATGCTGACAGTGTTAAGGAAAAGCTATTGGTCATATTGAATAGAACACTTCCTAACCACCTAATACTATACTTTTCTTTTTACTATTTAATCTATTTAGGTTTTTCTGCAGCAAATTTTGTAAATTTGTTTATAATTGCTTGATAGTCTTGTACATTTGTATAATGAATTTGAGTTCTGTTCACCTCAATTCTCCTGTGTTATATCCCTCCTCTGCTGGAACCCTTTCTTTCAGCAAGTCATGCTTTACTTTCCCATCTCCCTCTTGTGTGTGTCCCACATTAAATTAGAAATGTACCCATGCATGGATTAGAGGTTATTTACTGAAGCAATGGTGATTTACCAGTGGCTTAACACACTAAAGAAAACGACACCCCTGCCCCAACAACTTTTAACAGCCAATAGTCCCTTGTGGACAGACAGGACTTTGTAGACCCCTCTTCCATCCATGATGAAAGGTGGATGGACTCAGTCTTGTGCAGGTCTCATGAATGTAGCTACAGCCTCAATGCAGTGGCTCTGACATGTCCTAAAGACATCTTTCTGCTGAACATATCCCCGTCCTTTGGCTATTCCATCCCCTTTTTCTTCTTCTGCAATGCTTCCTGGCCCTTGGAATGCTACCTGCTTACTATCCAATACTGCTTATGCTCCTAATAATGTCATCAAATAAAAATCAGAACATCTGTTTTACTGATGAGAAAATGGAAATTTTAGGAGGTTAAACAATTCAGCTAAGATTCCATAGCTAGTAAGTGTCATAAGCCAGATTCAAATTCCAAGTTCACTCAACATTTCATTTTTTCCCATTTCATCTTTATCAAGTTCCCTGTTCTTCACGGAGCTTCCTCCTTAATCCTATAAGTTATATTGAGAAAATGACTGAAAGAAAATATTTCTATCGCCTATCTCCCTGCTGTTTCCTCTAAAATACCCAAACAGTAATGATTCTTAGGACAGTTACTGCTCAGAGGGGAAATCCTAAGGGATGTTCAAGAAGGGATTGGAAAACACTTGTAAAGCACATTCATAAATGGAATGGAAACATTAAGAATGATTGTGTGTGGCCTGGAGAGATGGTTCGGTGGTTAATAGCATTGGCATTGGTTCAGAGGACCCAGTTCAACTTGAAGAACCCACAAGGTGGTTCACAACCATCTGTAACTACAATTGTAAGGGATCTGATGCCCTCTTCTGGCCTCCTTGGGCACTACATCCATACAGAGCACAAACTTGCAGACAAAACACTCATAAAAGTAAGTAATAAAATTTTTAAGAAGTAATGATTATATAAATAGGTGATTGTTTACAAAGAAATATGTTCTTAATATACAGTTGAATATAAAGGGGGAAGGAAAGAAAAATGTATGTAAATAGTGAAAAGTCCTGCTCTAAATGTTACCAGGAGTTGCAGCAATGTGGTCAGATTATGGGAAACACCTTTTCCAATATATCTAGTTTTTTATTTTCTAGTATATCAGTTTTCCTTGATAAAGCTATTTCTTTATGTGGGGAATAAAGAAAATTTTTAAGGATGAAAATCAAAACATTACTCAAGGCTATAAATATGAGCTAGTACAATGAGTCAAAAACTGGGAAGGAAAACAGCATACGTCAATAATCACACAGAAGGGTAAGGCTAGAAGTTATAGAGATTAGGGCCAGCCTGGGATATATAATGAGAAAAACAATAGCATTTTATCCTAAAGGAGGAATGTGGCCATGTTGGGAAAAGTAGCAGAAGCAATAGAAATTATTTTACTGGTTACAATAATGTGACCTAGGTGAGGAACCACATTTAACTGTAACCATTTTAAGCTGTGTATTTTTCTTCTTGTAGAAAGTATTATGTAAAATAGGCCATGAAAAAATATATCCATTTTGCAGGTGCTTTCTAACCCTGAAAATCAGTCCCTCCATAATACCCTAAAACACAAAAGATGCTAAACTATATGAATTGAGTTTATTAAAGGTATAATATTATGCATTATAAAAATTATTACTGGCAAAACAGTGTCTGGCTTTGACACTGGAGTCCAAAAGCTTGAATGTCAAACCTTTCTGCCCTCAGATTTGCATCTGTAAAACAGATAGGATAATACATAACTTAAAATGGTTAATAAAGATACAACATAAAAATGGATGAAGAAGTATTTTTAAAATAAATGAAAACCACTTTAGATGGTCTTGGTGTATAAAATGCAGTCAGTGAATGCTAAATAACAGAAAGACAAAACTCAATGTAACACCTCAAGCTTCAGACCCAGCCAAGGATATAAAAAGCCCCTGGCTGGAAGTCAGCCCTAAACAGCTGCCAAGTTAATTGAGTCTATTATCATTTCAAAGGTCAGCAATTTAGTGGAACTGCACTTTTCTAAAGGTAAGTTCCAAAGAAAGGCAGTACACTAGGCCAAAGAGAATCAAGACACTTCCCAACTTAGACTGACACCTACCTGAAGGCAGGAAAAATATTTGATTCATGGCTTAAAAAAAAGAACATACTTTGTGTATGACAGTAGAATTTACATATCAAATACTATAATGGAATGATTCACTTTTTGAAAATTACATAGGCGTGCTCAGTCCAAGAACTAACTACACTGATACATTGGTTCCTCCACCCTCCACACATATATTTGGACTTCTAGGTTGGCTTTTCTGTTTGTCCTATTTCCCTTCTTCTATCTTGTCCTAGGGGTCCAGTTTTACCAGATATCTCATGCATAAAAAAAAATAATACACAGTTCAATTGTGCAGGCATCATCTCTAGTTTCTGCTACTTATAACACATTGAGATACAGTTTGAGTTCAAACCTTTACCTTGAATGAATGCTGTTCTTGGTTGATGTATTGCTATTTGTACTGACTAGTTAACCTCAACCATTTGTTTCAGATTCCATGGTACCTTTTAATGCTGGCCATTCATTTTCTAGACATGTGGGACACTATGGTTGGAATATCTTCAACCATCCACCAGTATGATTCTTGCTTGTTTGAAGATCACTTCAGATCTGGTACTGTATCCCTTAAATACAGTATGCTATTGATTTCTTCCTGGCATCATGTCCCTGCAGAGTTTTTTGCCTATTTGTCCAGGCCATGTCAATTGTCAAATGGGCTTAGATGGCTCCAGCACTCCTGCATCTCTCTCTTGGGATGGCTTCACTCCCTGTATATAGCTATCATTGGCAGATATCCCATGACTCTGGCATCTCTGTAATCTTGGGGTCTCTACTGCAACCCAGGCTTCACACAATGACCACCTGCACTCTCAGAGCCTTAACATGGGAACTATCCTGCTATACACAGTCTGTACTCAGTGGTCCTTGAAACCCAAAGAGGAAGAATCCATTAGCCCAATACTATTGAATCCTCCATCCCGCTAAAGCCAGCCTTAGATGAGCAATGCTGCCAAGTGTGGCTAGCATCTTAGAATGGACCCTGGCCTCTTTGACTCACATTACCAAGAGCCTCATTATTCAGTTACTTTCTAGGAGCAGAAGTCTTTGGACAGTCTTTCACAAAGTAGAAGCTTAGCTAGGTGAGATGTTACTCTGAGGGCACTTCTTTCTTTGTTCCACAATAGAACAGGAAGCTTCTTCGTTATTTTTTAAATCCTAACAATTACATCTTCTATTCCATCACATGCATTAAGCCTCCTAGTGTTCTTTTCTCTCTAAGTGTACACTTGGAATTTTTCTCTGCCCTACATGTTCATTTTCATTGTATACATACATAAGCATTATCAGTGACAACCATGCCACAGATTCAACATTATTTCTCTTGAAATTTTCACTACCAACAAAATGAGTCTGTTACTTTTTAACACAGCCTCACGAAAGCTCTTAAGGCAAGAAGGCAACCTGCTTCTTTGCCAAAATATCACAGGAATGGTCTCTAGCTCTGATTCAGCACTCAACCATTCTTCTTGGCAAAGGTTCCAATTACTCCCATATTCTTCAGCTCAGTTAGATTCTTCTCCAAAGCAATCACTCTCTGGTACCAATTTTCATATTTGTTACTTTTTTCCATTGCTGTAATAAAACACCATGAACAATGGAACTTTCTAGAAGAAAGAATTTATTTTGATCTATGGTTCCACAGGGGTAAGATTCCATCCCAGTGGGGACGCATGGCAACAAGAGACAAGAAAGGCAACCAGAACAGGAAGCCGAGAGCTCACATCTTCCGCAATAAGCATGACACAGAGAACAAACTGGAAGGTCGGGCTATATAATGTCAAAGCCCACCCAACCCCTCAGTGACATATTTCTTCCAACAAGGCTGTACCACCTAAAACTTCCCAAATAACACCACCAACTGGGAACCAAATATTGAAATATCAGAATTTATGGGAGACTTTTCTCATTCAAACTACCACACAGTGCATATAGAACAATATACCAAATACCATGATGGCTCATTGAGAAAATGGATAAAGTCTTTGTCCAAGAATTAACTAGTGGTTTTCATGCCTGCACAGCAGCATCATCTGAAGGACTTGTTTAAAAAAAAAAACAAATAAACAGTTAGGTGTGTCAGCACACAATAAGAGAAGGATTGTGAGTTTAAAGTTCCAGGACAACCTGGTCTACGTCTACGCAACAAGACCCAGTCTCAAACAAACAAACAAACAAACAAACAAGCAAAGAACAACTGATCAAACAAAGAGTGGCCTTTGGCCTTTGAACAGGATATGCAGACCCTGCATAAACAATATCCATTTAGGATTTAAGAAAGAAAAATAAAGCAAAACTGGAAAAACAAAGACATAATAAAGCAAAAGTCATGTAAGGTGTAACCTCTATAGTCACTGGAAGACTGGCAAACTAAAAAACATAATATAGAGCTGGTATACATTAACTTGAATGGCTGAAATCCTTAAAGACTAACAATGGAAAAAGTTGAGAAGGATGAGGAGCAGGATGGGTCTCACATTGCAGGTATGAATGTAAATTATGCAGCTACTTTAGAAACCAGTCTGGCTTTAGGTTATGTTGCTAGAGTTGAAGACATATTGTGGTAGAGACAGAGACGTACCACCTAGATTCTCCTTCAGGAAATGCATTCTGTTTGGATTTGGAAAGCAAAGTAAAGAGACAGTCTTAAACTAATAGCTTCCTGAGTCTGCCCCAGCTGCACAGAGATGCTTGGGCAAAGGTCTTGCATATCTAAGGTGAATAAGTAAGGCAGGGAGGAAAAGGACGATTTTTATCCACACAGAAAACACACCAATGGGCTTTACTTGTTTCAATGATTGACTCAAGTTTCATTCTTATATTGCATTTCACCTTGCCTTCCCAAACCTTCTTCTTGTGCCTTTCTTTCATGGGCATTGGTCTCTAACAAAAATCTTGCACACAATACACTATCTATGCATCTTTGCTTCTTATCATCATTCATTAAATCTACTAGGATAATATACCCTACAGAAAATTATCATTCCAATTGTGCACCACAATAAAATTAACACCTTGAAAAAGACAGTTACAAGACATCATTTAATGTCTTTCATCGGGGGAATGAATTGTGATATACTCACTACACAATACAATATCCTGCACATCAATGAAAATGTACAACATCTATGTGCATCTACCTTCATGACATAATATTAAATGAAATAAACAAAATATAAAGTATATACTGTGTAATTCTGAACAGGTCAATATATTTATTCATGTGAATAATATATCACATATTCATATGTTACAATGTAAAAATAAAAACAAGGAAATGATTATCACAAAAGTCAAGATAGTGATTTATGTACACAAGTGATACTAAAATTTTTGTTGTGCTGAGATCAAATCTGCAGCCCTGAATATGCCAAGGAAGCCTGGTATCTCTAAGCTACAGAGGCCAATCTTCAGATTTTTTTAATAGCCCATATGGCACAAGTCCTGACAAATGAAAATAAATAAGAATTTCTATACTTCAGAGAATTCTGGCTCAGCAACTAGCCCAGATTTAATCTTGGGTTGGGGAAGGAATGATAAGGGAGAGATGCATGCTCTAGAAGTACTGTTTCAAGTACTGTGTTCAATTTCCTGTTTCTACCAGATAGAATTTACATGGACATTTGCTTTACAATTGTTGTTCAGTGTGGTTATTGGTTTTATGCACATTAAAGGGAAGAAAAAGCAGACACACCGTGGAAAATATAAACAGATATCCTATAAGCATTTGCTTTAACAAGTGTGACTATAAAGTGCTGAGAAAATGGTGAGATAAGAATGAACAGTGGCCATCCTGTGCTCCTTAGTTCTGCAACAAAATGATACAAAATAGACCTTGAAGAGTTCCAAGAAGTTCTATAAAAGGTACAAAGAGACACTGTTGCTAAGAAGAGGGAGCATTCCTTTCCAGATGAGCAGTAATGGGAGAAGAGCTTCAAAGAGGAAGGCCCTAAGGTGAATATTGAAGAATTGGGGGTTCCATCAGGTAAAATAACAGAGAACACTGAGGATAGATAGAGTTAAATTAATACTGACATTGAAGTAAGGAGCATGTACCCAAGAAACAAGACAGCATTTTGCAATTTGTTTTGATGTTTAACACCCTTAGGAAAATTCTAAGTCATTCATCTTTTTCTGTGAGGAATGTTTAACAGAGCCTTAGGAAAATACTGTATGCTTTACAGATGCCAATGGAAACCCTATTGCTACTGTGTGGGGTATTTAGCACTGAGTATACCTCCATAAGCAAGAGAGACTAAATTCTGGACTTTATACTGCCTATATCTGGACACAATTTCTTTCCAGAGGCACCATTTTTCCTGAGAGCAATGATTAGGTTAGCCACATAAAACTCAGTCAATTCATTATTTGGAGGCTCTTTCAGACATTTCCTACTTAGACTCAATCAAATTTAGGATTTATCTTCTCCCTTCTTCCGTACAGTCATCTTGATTTTGAACGCCATAGTTTACAAAAATATGACCGAAATAGCAGTTGTGGGGGAAGGGATGAGCCTATTCCTTGAGTTCTGGCCGTAGTTTTCACAGGTCTTCACAGAGGGCTACAGTTATCCACACATGCTGCCGTCCATTAAGGGCGCTATCTTTCTGTTAGACCTCTAAGGGCAAGGCCTCTACTGTTCCCCAACACAGTTACATCTCATCATTGCCACAAGACCTCTCTCTGCTCCTAATTTCTCTTCTCTTCCTACTCATGTTCCTATCACTTCTTTGGCCTTTGTTTGTTGGAGCTAGAGAGACAGAAGTGAGGGGTGTAATATGTGTTTATCAGCAGGAACTCTTCCCAAATCTGTTTTAAACCCTGGACTGAGCCTTAAAACAAAAATCAAGAATATGTTCTCTTTTCCCTCTATGACACCTACATTGGACACGAGGCCAGTCTCAAGCCACACCGCCATACATCAGCAATGGTCATGGGGGAGAGGGTAGGTGCACTCAGGCAATCTTCATACATCATCTTACTGCATCCACCGCAGTGTTGATTAAATACTACTTGACCTTGCAGCATTCACAAACAAAAACAGCTCTCAAAATTGGATGTTTCCCGATAACAAAACCGAAGGGAGGACTGGACTGGGAAAAGAAGAGAATCAGGTAGTGAGGACAAAAGGGAGGGGAGTGAGGGAGAAGAATGAATAAGAATAACGTATAATAATGACACATATGTTTGAAAATTTGATGATGAGACCCACCAATTTGTATACTAACATTAAAAACTAATGGTAAATCGTCTCATGTTTATAACTCACAACTAATGCCCCTCAGTGGTGACCTTGGTTGGTATATGACCTAGTTTTGTGAGTACTTACCGAATCACTAGGTTAAATTCATGGCTCAAGTATCTAATGCACCATTATTAAAGGATAAAAAAAATATAAAATATAATAAGAATAATAAAAGATGAATAAAAGTCTGTCTCCTGTAAAAAATAATTCTGCCTGTAATTATTTAATTCCATTCTTTAAAAAATACCAACTTGCTCACTTTGATAATTTTTATTTTGTTTATGCAAGAAATTAGAGCTCTTTACTTAACTTTGGGAAAGTGGATGATTTTATTACCAATAAATGAGGTACCAATTTGGAATTTAGCCATAGCTCAGTTTTTTTCCTTAGGCTTACCAAAGTACTCCAGAAAATTTTATATGTAATCTAAGAATTTTGATCAGCTTATAGGTTTGATGAGTACCATCTTGACCAATTCTAGAAGCTTTTATGATTTTACACTATCTCAACATCACCACCTCTTATATTTGGAAAGATATTGGGTATTTTATAACCAGTTTTGTTATTTAACCTTCCATAAAGGTGAAAACCAAGATGGCAAGCTAGCAGTGTTCAAGTGGATGAACAATTAAAGCTGGTACCATGATCCCACCTATCTTATTAAGTCAAACTACTGCACAAGTTCAATTCCAAAGACATGATAAGTCTTAAGCAATAACCATGAAAAGACATATTCAGGGTACAACACTGACCTGGCCTGTGCAAATCCCAAGGTTCTTCCTTATACAATTGAAGAAAAAAATACACTCAAAGCCAGGTGTGGTGATGCACATCTGTAATCCCAGCAGGCATTGTTGTTGTAAGGTTGAGGCAGGAGGGTTGTTATGGTTTTGAGACCACCCTGCCCTATGTAGTAAGTTCCAAAACAGCCTGACTTGTAGAATGAGTGATCCTGCCACATAAAGGGATATCTTTCAGCCTAGATACACAGGGGTAATTCTAGGCCCTCCCCCAAATGATATGACAGATTTTGAAGATCCCCATGGAAGGCCTCCCTCCGGGAGCAGAAAGAAGATGGGAGAGGGGGTTGGTACAGGAGAAGAGAGGGAGAAGGAACTGGGATTAACATGTAAAACAACCTTGAATCTAATTTAAATTTATTTTAAAAAGGGGGAAAAAAGAATGAGTGATCTTGTCTCAAAAACAAAACAAAACAAAAGTCAGGGCTCAGGAAATGGCTTAGAGTGCAAAGGCTTGACAACCTAAACTCAATCCCTGGGACTCATATGCTGGGAGGAAAGAACTGACTCCTTCAAATTGTCCTGTTTGCCACACATCACACACACACACACACACATACACACGCACGCGCGCGAAATTTAAAAAATTAAGAGAAAATGTTTAACCAACCAACCAATAGAAATGCATCACAAACAGATTCTTGGATCCTAGAAAAACAGGCTGATTCCATATTGTTTCAGTTGGATCTCTCTAGCTTCTGAGAGGGGATAATGCATAGATTCGGGATTCAGTATTTGGGAAAGTAAGCCCAAAGACAAGACATGGTCCAAAGACAAGAATGATATATGCAGAAAATGGAGAACTCAGCCAAGAAAGGAAGAAATATCAAATGGGAGGTGAGGCTTAGTAGGAAAGGAGAGTCTGGAGGGCATTATATGCCAAAGGAGACTAGTTGTTTCTACTTGCTGGGCTTCTCGCCATTTCTCTACAGTATACATGACCCCAGGTAATAAAACCTTTTTCGGTGCAAATTCTACCCAGAAGGAAAATATATGTAAACAAAATAGAAATGCCTAGCTAGAAATACATCACAGAAATGTAAAACAGAAATATGTAAATAAGAATGAGCTCTCCATGCATTGCTGTATGGAAAGCAATACCGTACTTGGCCCTCTGCGTGTGAAAATCAAGGCTTTTCAACTAGCGGTAATTTAAAAATCAATGAATCATTTATGCCTCAGTTCTGCCTGCCTTCCAGCCTCTGGCTGCTGACTCACCTACATGTAATCCTTCCTCCTGGCCTCATCTGTGCCAAGCAGGCCTGTTTTTACCTTCACAGACCCTAAACACTCTCACTTGTGGAAGCACCAGCCAGCCTCAAATTAAACATATTAAAATGCATCCCCTATTACATTAAACATTTATATTTTACTATAAATTTTTGAAAGGGCTTTTGCAATTTTGCTTTTGAAATTGTCTGAGCATAATTAATTTAATTTATGATGGTTGTGATTTCTCTGTAATAATTAAGCAGACTTGAGAAGTAGGGAGACTCGACCTAAAAACAAGCCTCAGATATCATGAGCTTCGGGCTAGGAGCATACCAAGCAGAAATTGAACATTCTGTGGTCCTGAACAGAGCAAGAACAAAATATAATGAGTTTTGGGAAAAAATAAAATTGATATACTTGACAGAACATACTTGATTATAAATTACTTTGTTTTTGTTTACTGGCTTTATTTAGTATTTTATGGCCTTAAGATGTCATTTTCTTTTTCAGTACTAGAGACAGAATCCTGGGTGTCTCACATGCTAGCCAAGAGCTCTGCCCAAGATCTCAAGTTTTCATTTTGTCTCTGAAAATCCTGTAAGTTCTAGTTGACACTGTGTGATAGATAGGTCAAAGATACACACTGAGAAGTCGGTCATACTGGGATGCTGCTGAGATTTGTGTTTCCTTAAAGCTAAAAATGCATTTGCTTCAACTTTGTTCCACAACCATTTAACTCTTTATGGGACCCCCACACACACCTTTCTAGGCAAGCACTACACCACTAAGCTATATCCCCAGCCTTTGAATGTCTTTTCTATGTAGCCATCATTACCTTTAGGGAAGACTTAGCTTTTAGAGTCCTTACATCCATATACTTCGATATCTATGCAATCCCTTAATTTTTCTTATCCAACAAAGAGTTACCTCAAAACCCACTATGTGGCTCAGAGGATACTATAAACTGGGATGGAAGAGACTCTTGCCTTTGCTCCAAAGTTGATTCCTCCAACTCCAGCTTGGATTGTTGTCCTTCCCAATTACCAGGGGAAATTGCATGGGATCTTCCAGCCTACTTAATCGAATATGTGCTGGCTCCTTTCCCTGGCTTTAAAGTGCCTTTGGGCTCTGTCACAAACCTGCTTTACACTTCTAGCTAAGTTAATTAATTTTCTCCTTTCTATTTTCAAAGCTTTCAATATGTGTTATCTTGTCTCCACTTTCTCAAGACAGAGCTCCTTCCTTGCATTCTCTGTATTTTGCTTCTATCCTCACCTCTAATTGAAAGCACACATTTGGTGTTCACTAGTGGACTCCTTGCAGCCATCAAAGCAAGTCTCTTGTCCTTCATTTTTCTTGGCCTAATTTTACCACCTGACATTGCTCACCCTCTCCTACAGATCATTCCCTTTTTATTTTCATTGACTGCAGATGATTCCCAATGTGGGAAAACATGTGAACAATAGAACAAATATACATACCCACTACCCAGTTCCAACCAATCTTACAACAGCAACTTCCATCTTGTGTTTTTAAGAAATAAATATTAAAAGCTGAGTATGAGGACATGCTCCTGTGATCCCAGTACTTGAGAGAAGGCAAGAAGATCATTACAAGTTCAAGGACAGCCTGGTTTACATAGTATATTCCAAAGCAGCCAGCACTACATAGACCCTGTCTTAAAAAAAAAAAAAGAAAGAAAGAAAGAAAGAAAGAAAGAAAGAAAGAAAGAAAAGGGGTAAAAAAGAAAAAAGACAATGATATTGTTCACACTTGCCCCATGATCCTCCCCAGGCCTCTTCCTCTCTTATAATTTTATGACCATGCATTTTGTGCCTTATATATTATACTTTTGCTATCTACTGCATCTATGTAGCCAAGTGCTGAAATTTTAAGACTTTGCATAGATATTATATGATACATTATTTTTTGCTTAACTCCAGAGCTCTGATATTTAATTCTGTTACTATTTAAAGCTCAAATTCATTCATTTTAATTTCAAAATAGTACTGTTTACCTTCATGAAAACCATAATTTAGCCATTCACCTTCTAACAGGCATTTCCTTTGCTTCCATCTGTTACAAAGAATGCAAAATCAATTATTCACTTATTTTTTGCTCAGAAAGTATAGTTTTGCCAGCATCTCTGCCTAGAAATGAATGTCTGGGTTTGAGAGTATGTCATAGTTAGGGTTTCTTCTATTGCTATAAAGAAACATCATGATCACAGCAACTCTTTTTTTTTCTAATTTTCATATCAAAATGGAAAACTGGAAATGAACTTTAATAAAGAGACAGAGATTTGGGTTTAGGAAATTATAGACACATAAATAGAAAGAAAGTGTTTGCTAGAGGATTTGGAATTTAAGAAATTAAGAATGTTCCAGTCCTCCCTATGTGGAAGACAGTTATGAAGCTTGAACTATCTGAGGGTCCCTGGCAATAGGACCAGGATCTGTCCCTGGTATGTGAGTCAGTTGTTGGAACCCATTCCCAATAGTG
Organism: Phodopus roborovskii; assembly: GCF_943737965.1. NCBI lineage: Eukaryota > Metazoa > Chordata > Mammalia > Rodentia > Cricetidae > Phodopus > Phodopus roborovskii. The sequence continues at coordinate 1,956,460 of NW_026125700.1, forward strand.
GGATGCCATGCTCAACTTTAAAGCATGGGAGAGGGCCTTGGTCCTGCCTCAATCTATTGTGCCAGACAATGTTGACTCCATGAACCACAGCAACTCTTATAAGGAAAATATTTAATTGAGGGGGCTGGCTTAGTTTTAGAGGTTTAGTCCATTATCATCATGGTAGGGAGCATGGCAGATGTGGCACTAGAGAAACAGCTGAGATTCCTACATCTTGCAGGCAACAGGAAGTCAAGTGAGACACTAGGCGGTATCCTGAGCATAGGAAACCTCAATGCCTGCCTCCACAGTGACACACTTCCTCCAACAAAGCCACACCCACTCCAACAAAGCCACACCTCCTAGTAGTGCCACTCCCTATGAGACTATGGAGGCCAATTACATTCAAACCACCACAGGGTGAGTTCTCATTTTTAGCAGACATTGTCAATTGTTCTTTACAAACCTCGAATTCTATCCAAGTTCTCAATGTTCTAAATCCTCAAAAAACACTTGGTGCTGCATCTGAGGGAATGCAATGAAGAAACTGCCAAGATGACAGCTCCAGGAAGAGGAAGGTTTTTATTGTGAGCAAAACAGGGAAAACATACAGAGGCATCTGTAAGAGTCCACAGTAGAGGAAAAGGAAGCAGACTGGACATGGTCAGGGTCTAGGGAAGCAGGAGCGAGTGGTGGAAATAGCAAGAGACAGGCACAGTGAGCGAGTGGAGAATAGAGTAACAAGAGAGACTTAGAGTGGACAAAACATATAGATTATCAGGTAGCTAGAGGGAGAGATTCATTTGGGGGATGGAAAAATTCCTGAGGAATGCTGGCTTTGATCTACAGAAATCCTTCTATAGTCCAGCTTGAGATCACTTCTAGACCTAAGACCTAACAGATGCTACCCAACTTTTAAGTGTTTTGCAAAATAAATGATTGTTAAGAAATATTTCATGGTTTTAGGTTCCCTGAATAGTAATAAAGTTATGTATCCTTTTATGTTTTAGCAATCACTAAAGTATACTGGACAATTAATTATTCATATATTTAGTTTTTTTTCTGCTAGATTGTGTGTGTGTGTGTGTGTGTGTTGTTAGTTATTAAACCTAGAGCCTGCCACAAGGTCAACAGTTCTATCTCCTTGTTTTCCTTGGAATAAGCTCCCATTATATAACTTCAACTAGTCTTGAACTTGCTACGCTACCCAGGGTACCCTCAAACTCACATCCCACTTGCTTCAGCTGCTGGATACGGATTGTCAGGCATGTGTCATCATGCTTCACTCTATTGTCTTAAAGTATATGCATTGTGGAAAATAGTGCAACTAAAGCTATCCTTCTCATTCTATTTTAAGATAATAACTTTAGTGGTGAGGGTTGCAGTGACTTGTGCCTACTAAATATATATGCAATCACTGACCCATAGCCGTCACCCCTACTCTTCCACATTATTCTGAAAGTTGCAAAGTTGTGCTTTTCACTGTTGGATTTTTAATCTACCTGTCCTAGTCCCCCACCCCCACCCCCTGCCACTGATAAAACACTGACCAAAACCATCTTGAGAAGGAAAAGGGCTTATTTCATCTCACAGATTAGAGTCCATCAACAGAAGCCAAAGCAGAAGCTGATGCAGGAATCATAGAGGGATACTGCCTACTGGCTCACTTTCCTTGGCTTGCTTAACTATCTTTCCTATACAGCTCAGTAATCAGGAAACCACCTTCACAGGCCAATCTGATGAAGGCAATTCCCCAGTTGGGATTTTTTCCTGTTAGGTATAGCTATGCTTGTGTTGAGCTTACAAGACCTATGACATTCCACCTTTTTATCAAATTTGACATACAAACACAGTTTTAAACCACCCCCTTTTTATTTCTTTTCTGGGATCTCATGTTAGTCTCAATACGACTTTCAAATGTTTCAGTCTTAGCCAAGCAGTGGTGGAGCACACCTTTAATCCCATTGCTTAGGAGGCAGAGGCAGGTGGATTTCTGAGTCTGAGGCCAGCCTGGTCTACAGAGATGATTCCAGGAAAACCTGTCTCAAAGAACAAACAAAATATTCAATTCAATCTTTTAAAAATACCAATTATTTGTAAAGCCTACATTCTCTTTAAAGATCTGAAGTCTCTTAACTATAGGTTCCTATAAAATCCAAAATAAGTTACATACCTTCTTGTTCCAGAGGGAAGAACCTGGACGCAGTTAAGATCAGGCCAAAGGAAAGTCAAAATGTAACAGAGTAAAAAGCTTAATGGCAGCTATCTGAGACTCATTTGTGAACTTCTGGGCTCTAAAGTGCTTGGTTAACCTCACCTCCCCAGCTCTGCTATCCAGAGTATACACAGCTTGTCTGGTGGTCTCGGGGTGTCTATTTATTTTAATACCTCCCAAAAGTGATTTTTCCATGCATGGTGAGATGTAAGGATCTAGTTTTATAATTTTCCATGTGGAAAAAATCAATATTCCCAGTGGTATTTAGCGAAGAATCTATTCTTCACTGATATGAAATGGCATATATAGTGAGTATCGATCTTCTATGCGCGTATGGGTCAATTTGAGGGTCACATTCATACTATGGTCTGTGTTCGTAGTATAGTCTTAACTAGCATAGCTTTAAAGGAAATCTTGATATCTAGTCAAATATAGATTCTGGAGCAAATGACTAACACAACTGAAGTGGTAGTACTTTGGTGACTATTAACAGACTGGAAAAGTTAAATTAACAGGATTTCTTTGTGGGGGTGGATTCAGTAACCCAGGTTGGGTATCACAAAAGCTTACATGGCAGTGTGAAAGAGAGAGCAAGGATTTGAAAAGGTCCTTTCAAAGAAGAGGTAAATAAGGGTTATTTTGCTAAAGAAGATCAGGAGAGAGGAAGAAGGCATGTAGCTTTAAGTTTTCAGGGTTGATGTCTGTGTGAAATGATGTTATAGACAGTGAGTAGTACTTTCACAATGGGCTATATTAAGAGATCTAGACTAGGCATGTGTGCTTGAACTTCACATAGTTGGAGTCACCTGGGTAATCTCCCAATTTAGGGGACGAAAAAAAAAAAAAAAAAAACATGGAAAGAGAAAACACCTTACTGGGTGACCAACAGAGGGTTTCATAACTTAAGGAATTTTTTTTTTTTTTCTTTCTGGCAGCATGCTGTGGGTCCTATCGACCCAGCTCATGGGCTGTGCCTGTTTCTTTTCTCTGACAGTCTTCAAAGTTCTCCCTCAGAACTCTTTCTTTCTGGTGTGTTGCAGACAGTATTTCGAAGCCCGCCTTCCCCTAGACCGGAGGGATATGGAGTCCTGAAGTCGTTCGGGTGTCTGGCTGCATGGCTGCAGTTCCCCAGGTTGGTCGCAGGGGGCGAAATCTGCGGCGGCCTGGCAGGCGGGCGGGGGCGGGAGGCGCCGCTCTCTCTCGGGTCAGACTCTCTCCTCCCAGCTCCCCAGTTCCCCGGCTGGCTCCCGGGCTCCCGGGCTCCCAGGCTCCCAGCGCCCGGTGGCGCCGGAGCCCTTTCTGTCCGCCTAGACCAGGCGGGTGGGCGGCAGGCCGCAGGAAGCGGTGTCGTGGAATCCGCTGGCAGTCCGCAGCCCTGCAGAGCCTGGAGGCCGCCCTGATGGAGCCGCAGCTCCCGGTCGGAGCTCAGCCTCTGGCAGTATCCGTCTGAGAGAAGGGGGAAGGGGAAGGGAGGCCACATGGGCGGGGGGCGCGGGCCGGGATGCTGCAGGACTGGGGGCGAGCGGAGCAGGGGGAGGGGGCCGGCTCGGGAGGGGACACAGGGGGAACCGAGAAGGACGGCCGGTGTGCGCCTCCCCCCCCCGTGTCACCCCTCCTTGGCTGAGTTTGCAAGAAAAAAAAATAAGAGAGAGAGAGAGACCCTTGACCAGTGCCTGCATATGGTGGAGGGTTTGGAGATGAAGGGTCCCCTCCGGGAGCCTTGCGCCCTGACCCTAGCCCAGAGGAACGGGCAATATGAGTAAGTAACCACCTGACTCCCACGGAGGAGAGAGCCTTCTTCCATAAACCTCCCTGAGTCTGACACCGCAAGGAGCCACCCACCTTGGCCAACCAAGTGGGCAACAGGTTCACAGCCAGGTGTGAAGAGTTAGCACTTCCTGAGCAGAGGCCTCCCATCACCAACTTCCAAGCTGCTAGATAACTCCAGGCCCTGTGGCTCAGTGGATGGGTGCAATGGACAAGGAAGCAGGAAGCCTGGGTTCTTAGTTCCTGCACATGTGTTGTGTAACCAAGTTAATAAGGCTTCCTGAGCCTTGGTGTCTTTCCTCTTAAGTTGAATAAAAGCATAAACTGTCTTATGCCTTTTGGAGGTACAACTGGGGGGATCATAAATGCAAAAGTGGCGTACAAAGTAGAAGTGCTATGGCAATGCTATGTTGTTACTGTTCCCGACTTATCGTTTTCCCATTCGACTGGCTCTTCCAGTCCCTGGATTCTCTTCTTCCATTTGCTTGAAGGCATATTCATTAATTCACTAATGCGTTGGTGTAGGGCAGTAACTGTCTCACTAGACTACACTGTTGGAAAGAAAAGCTAATGAAATGTATAGAAATAAAGCGACGTTTGACATTTTATCAATGCAAGTCACCTCCTTAGATGATAGCTCAGTAAATACTTTTTGACTGATTAAGCAAAAGATTATTTTGATAAGCTATCACACAACTACTAACCTTGCCCCCCTGCCACTATTGCTTCATCTTAAGTTTCCATGGTTACCATTACACATTGCAATGCCCTATCGCTATGTCTGTATAAGCGACTTCCTTGGTTCACTGGTTTCTGGGAATCAGTTTCCCTCCCTGTTTAACAATTGTTGATCACTTAAATCCTACTATCTCTTAGTATTGGATTCTGCATGAAAAACTGTTTCGGGCCCCACTTTTAAATCCTTCATCTCATTCACATAGAAGAAAAGTACCACTAGCCTGGCCTGAACTTAGCGGGGGCTATGGGTGTCACTGTAACTAACTGTCAATAAATCTGTGATGTAGCTCTTTCCTAGACCCTGCTTGGTCGGTTGTGTTGATGTGAGACGTTCAGGTTATTTTCCCTAGACTTTATAAAATCCAGGAAGACTAGTTTAATAAGACTACATTTAACGGAACAGTGAATTGAATGGTACAATTCCACTACCATGTTGAGAGGTAGAAACGGTGTGTAGAAGTGTAATCAGCACAAACCAGTAGATTCTATGTATCTTGGTTTCCTCTTCTCTAAAAAAGCCAAAGTTATAAGAGTCGAGTGAACTAACTACATTGTTGAAATAACCACAACTCAGGAATTGCCCCCCATAGTGGGTTTAGAACTCTAATAAAGGAGCAATCAGGTGATCTTGGGATAAGTAATTTGTTCTGTCTAATCTCTTGTCCTAGAACAACTTCTAAACTTGGCAAGGGGAGCACTCTTGACTATTTCCCCACAGAGAAATCAAATACTTATGGCCTGAATCTATATAAGTTATAAGGGTATAGCAACAACTAACGTGTGACAGCTTGATGGCAGCTCTAAGCACTTATCATGCCTCTTTACAGATGTAGAAATTGAGGTTAAGTTACTTACTCACCCTCAAGGTTGCAAAGCTGAGTTCTAAACCTATGCAGTATAATTCAGAATTCCATAGAGAAATTTCTTGTTTTCTAGACAGGGTTTCTCTGTGTAGCTCTGGCTGTCCTGGAACTCTTCTGTAGACCAGCCTGGCCTTGAACTCAGAGATCTACTTGCCTCTGCCTCCAGAGTGCCGGGATTAAAGATATGGCAGTGAAATTTCTTTTGAAAACATTCGCTGGAGACATCTAAAACTGTAATATCACCTATAATAAGCCTCAAAGGTTTTTTTCTCTCTCTCTCTCTCTCTCTCTTAATGGCTTCTGTTACCTAGGTGTCCAGAAGTTTTTACTTTGGGTTTTTGTTGTTGTTGTTTTGGTCTTAGAACTTGAAACCTATCTCTATATTTAACTCTGTGGTTCTAAATATAGAAGAGCTTTGCTTGAGAGCCAAAAAATGAAAAGTAAAAGTATGGAGTTTTGGGGGGAAACAATCAATTGTTAAAAATATTTATTTCTTTGGGGAGTTTCATTTAGAAATTTACCTCTGCTTGTAGTGTAATTAAAACTGTTCACTTATTCAACCAGTAGTCATTGAGTAACTATTAGACTGTAGACAGAACTGGATAGGGTCTTTGCTCTCAAGGAACTCCAGTCAATGAGGAGAAATAAATGTGACTGCTGTTTAAGTGTTCAATTGGAGGGCCAGAGTACAGGGAGAACTCTACTGGTTCTGCTTGGAAGGATTTGGAAAAGGCTTCACACAGGAGGTTGTATTTGAACTGTGGATCAGGAAGAAAAGAGGTATTCTTGAAGAAAAAAAAAACCCAGTAGAGTGTTTGATGTCGAGGAACCAGTTGATGTTTAGAATGGCTGTGTACCAATTAAGTTATACTTTGATTCTGCCGCCTAAAAAGAAGTAATAAAAAATGAGCCCAACATGATAGTATACATCTGTAATCCCTGAGCCTTGGAGTCTGGGCAGGAAGATGAGCTTGAGATGAGCTGGAGAAGAGCCTACGCTATATACTGAGTTATAGGCCAGTCTGAACTACAATAGTGAAACCCTGTCTCAGTGATGTAGGGAGTGAGTGTACATGACTTTAGAAGGCTTGCACTTCATACTTGGGAGTCAGATTCATTCATGCTTGCATAAAAATACCATATGGAGTCTTCCCTTTGATCAGAAGATGAATTTTACCTCTCGCACTAATGTCATGTGTATGTTTCAATTTTAGGAAGAGGGGTTACTGGGTATAGCCTCTACAGTTTCTATAGTTTCCAGCTATTCTCTCTCCCCTGCCATACTTTGAATTACTGTTTTATAATACTCATCTCCTCCTGTAATTGAGTGGCATTTTCACATTCTGCCTTCACATAATATATTCACAAGGACAGTTTAAAAAAAAATACCAGGACGTACACAAAGGGTGTGAAGGCAACCCACTTAGAGTTTTGGCTAACTTTTTGGTTTCTGGTTTTACTTTGGTCCAGAAATGACTCTGCTTATTCCTCTAGCAACCTATACGCATGAGTGAAAGAGACAGAATCCTTCTCTGGTCAAAGACATGAAACTAATTGTGAAAATCTAATAAACAAGTTGTGTGATCCATTGATTCAATGCACATGAGTGTCTGTGATATGCCAGGCTCTGTACTAAGCACTAAAAATACTAAGACAAAAAGATAGCCATAGAGCCTGTCATTGATGAGTTCTTTTAAAGTTATTGGTTCTTTACTCTGATGTTTATACCAAGAAAGTGTGTAACTTGCAATGCATGCTCTTAAGATTGTTTTAAGACAAGAACTATTTATGCATGAAAGCCAGTTTGGATGGTCAGATACTGATCACCACTATTATCCTTTTAGCATTTGAGCAACATCTACCAATTGGGATATTCAGATGAAGTGAACTAAATGCAGCAAGTCTAATAAACACAGATTATATTTGTGTAGACAGACAGCAAGGTGTTTTGTTGCAAAAGATTTAGCGTTTTCAGTAGCTACTCATTGATGCATTCTTCTGTGTTCCAGGTTAATAATCCAGTTGCATGGGAAGGAACAGCATGTTCAAGATATCATTCCTATAAATAGCCACTTCAGATGTGTTCAAGGTACTTGCTTTAATGACTTAGCTAGTTTAAAAGGCCTCACTTTGGTCATTAATGCAGTGTATAATGTCATACATATTCAAATTTGTCACTGCATGTGAAATGAAATATATTACTCTTCACAGAAAAAGTTAACATTTCTAACCTGCCATTGAAAAGGTGTTATGTTTAAAATGCTAAAGAATTATATTTTAAAATACATGTATATATATTACCTGCTTCCCTGAGTAGGGTTGGAGGTATGTGTAAATAATCTTTTATGCTGAATGGCACATGTGGATAAAATGACTACCTTGGACTTAACCAACATTCATTAGATTGTAATATCTCATACTCAGTTATGGTAGTTCTAGAGCCTTGACATTTGTGAAACCTAACTCTAGGGAGGACATATTTGGCTTTCTGCCCTCACACTTGAGGACTGAACATGGAAAAACCTCATTTCACCTGCTATAATGAAACTCAAAAACTGGGAGAGCTGTGTAGGAGGCATTGCTCCGGAAGCTTCACATTGTTCTAGAAAGGAAGCTGATTACTAGAGAACAAATGTATCACTTCTCCCAAAGGTACAGTGTTTGTTTCAAGTTGAAACATTCTGTATCCAGGGCAGAATCTTGAGAACTTGAGTCCCACCTTGCACAAGTGCTTTCTAATGGGACTTTATCTTTTTACAACAGTGACATGCATGCTGTAAAAGAGTTGGAAAGAGCAGCAGGGCACAGACAAGTCAGCTACATTCCATCCTTTAGAGGCACCTAGCATCTATTTTTCTCTGTGCACATCACATCATTTAAGCAGGACTCATCCTATGCAACATTTTTCCTCTTATCCACTTGCTACTGTATTGAGAGTGTTGTCCATGCATGCTATCAATGGCTATATGCTGTTCCATTTTATGAATAGCCCATAATCTAATTATTCGATCTGGCTGACATTTGGATTACTGGGATAAATAGTAATGGAGTGAACATCACTGTACATAAGTCTTCCCACATATTTATTATTTGCTCAGAATTTATCCCAGTAAGTGAATATAGTCAGTGCACATGACTTTTAAAACAGTATGCTGAAAAGAAAACTCAGTATGTATTAAGAATTCAGAATTACTGAGCTGGCCATAGTGACTCATGCCTATTTTCCCAGAAGAAGGCTGAAGCAGGAGGATTGCAAATTAGAAGCCAAGCAAGAATTCCAGGCTAGATATGGCCATGTAGGGAGACCCTGTCTCCAACAATAACAAAAAACAGAAGGAACAAGGAGAGGAGAAGAGAAGGGAAAGGAGGAAGAGAAAGAGAAGAGGGCAAATTGAAATACCTACAAGAGTAGTGTCTACAGTGTGTGGAAAAGCAAGTCAGCTATTGAGTCTGCCCTATGTGGGAGGCATTGGAGACAAGGTACCTGCATGTTATAATAGGTCACTGCACACACCTTACTTTGTAAGTAGCAGCCTAACACAAGAGAACCAAAAGTGTTGGTGTCCTAGCACAGTTTTAGCCTTTCCTACTACTTCTAGCATCACATTTCTATTATTGTTGAGTAAGGACTGGATGGCCTGTTGCTAGGTTGCAGTGGAGAATATGTATGCCATTGTTTCCCCATGACAAATTGAAATGTCACGCCCTTGGGTTTTCACTTCCTTTCTACCTCCTGACTTGTGTATCTGTTTGGAAAACTCATCACTCAGAGTTTTGTGTAACTAAAGGGTACCGTAGAGCAATGGTGACTATGGACTGTCTTCATTTCCCACTTATATCCCCCTGGAACAGACAGTAGTGAGATTCCATTCTGCAATTAGACATCTTAGTTCCTTACTAATTGCATTTTTTTTTTTTTTTTTTTGTGCACCTGAATAGTAGAAGCTGGTGTTGACTCTAGTGTCCTAAGGGAGTTAGAAAAGTGTGTGGCTTCCCATCTGATCAACCAAGATCCTGGTTGATTCCAGATCAGAACCACAGGTCAACTGTGCTCAAATCTAGGGAAGTCAGAGAGGAAAAGGTAGGTTGAGTTCAGATACTCAGAGAGAAAAAAAAAAAGGAAGTCCAGGAAAACCAAGGAGAGAAAGGAGAACTCTATAAACTTGCAAACAGCTGTGCTGTCTTTTTTTTTTTTTTTTTTTTTTTTTTTTTTTTACCCATTGATACATTTGTACATAGTAGGGAGTAAAGTGTAACAATTTGAAACATGTAATGATCAAATTGAAATAATGTTTCTTTGTTATTCTAAGATCTGTAATACTGTGTAATATACTGTAGTTACCCTGCTATGCTGTAGAACACTAGAATTTAGTCCTCCTAACTGTACTTGCTATCCATTATCCTCTCTCTCTCTCTCTCTGTCTCTCTTTCGCTCTCTCCCTCTCTCCCTCCATCCCCCCTTCCTCCCTCCCCCCTCCCCCCTCTCTCTCAATCTCTTTACCCACTGCTCAATCCTAGTCTCTAGTACTTGCTTCTCTGTTCTTCTGTGAGATCATTTTTTTTTCAGCTTCCACATGTAACTGAGAACATTCAATATGTGTCATTCTGTGACTGGTTTTGTTTCACTTAGCATAATATCCTCCAGTTTCATCCAATAGCCAAAAGAACTGGATTTCATTCTTTTTGTCCTTAAGTAGTATTCACTGTGTGTTGTACACTATATCTGATTTATTCATCTGTCTGTGGTCACTTCAGTAGATGGATCTTGTGAATAATGTTCCAATTAAGATGGCACTCTGTAAGTGTCTGAAGCTTCTTATTGGGTATGATACCTTTTGGGTCCACAGCCATTCACTAAAAGGGAAGAACTTTAAGTATATTCTACTCTTAGACAAGGAAAAAGCAGAGGTAATGAGATCATTGACAAAGTTTTGGAGACGATGTCTGAGTTGAGAGAATAATTCTGTAAAGAATAATCATCTCTGATTAGTCATTTCCCTGGCTTTCTGTAAGATCTAAAGAACACAGAGAGCTAAACTTCCCTTACTTGCATGAACTTGTTATCATGTTCCCTACTATTAAGTTACTGTCCCATGCTTGCTTTTCTTTGAGGAACTCCAGTTTGGTCCTTGATTAGTCCTTTTTTTTTTTTTAAGTTGAATTGTACATAGTCTTTATAACCTGGGGCTATTAAAATTCTTTTTTAAAATATGCCAAACAAAAATAATCAAAAGGTTCTTTAATGTGTTCTAAGACTCAGGAGGGGTCACTGGGTGATGCTGTTATTTAGTTATGAAATAGTGCTTTGGTGGTAATGAGTAGTTTTCTCCTCTGTGATTCTTTTGTGTTTTTTCATCTTAGAAGCAGAAGAAACTCTTTTGATTGACATTGCATCAAACAGTGAGTATCTTTCTGAATGGAGTTGATTTTCATTCTACAAATGCTGACTTTATTACTCTATATTTAAGAAAATTTCAGGGGTACATCTTGTATTTTGCCATCTCATTCTGCAGTCACCATTTTCTTAAGGCTACCCTGTACATTATCCTCATCTCTCAAAACCATTCCAACTGAGCCTGAGAAAGCACAGGTAGCTGCTAAGAATCTTTATGAAGCTGAAATGTGATCGACTCTTCTGCTGCTGAAGAGCGTTAAGTCACTTGAATCTGCAAGTATTGCCATTGCCAATGACATCGCTGCTGCGGGACTGATTAATTAATTAATTATAAAGAAGAGTTAGGAAAAGGCTTAAAGCACTTAAGGTTTACGAGGTCACTTTTTTTTCTTTTTATTAGTGTCTTTCTGTGTCTCTGTATGCAGATGAGCATGTGTTTGTGTGTGTACCTGTGTGTGCATTTGTTTGTGTTGAGGCCTTGAGCCAACAACAGTAGGTAGCATTTTTAGGTGTTATCCACTTTTATTTTTGAGACAGAGATTCACCAGCTTGGAGTTCACCAATTAAGCCAGGCTGGCTGGCCAGTAAACATCTGAGGAATCTACTTGCTTCTGATTCCTCAGCACAGATTACAAGTGTGTTCCACCATTTCGAGCTTTTTTACATAGGTTCTGAAGATCAAACTCAGGTCCTCATGCTTAAATGCCAAACACTAAGCTATCTACCCAGCCATATTAGATTTGTGTGTGTGTGTGTGTGTGTGTATTTTTTTAATATAATTATGTTCTTTTCCTTCTTTCCTATCCTCCCCTAGCTCCTCTAAAGTTCACTCCTTCCAGTTTCTTCCATGTCCCTGCTACTATCAAACTGATAACCTCTTTTTTATTATTATTGTTATATATGTATGCATAAATATACAAATACAACCTGCTCAATATGTTTCTGTTGTGTGTGTGTACATGGTTTTAGAGCTGCCACTTTCTATTGGATAACAATTAGGGACTCATGCCTGGGAGAGGCTAATTCTCCCTCTCTCCACAGTCATTAGTTGCCTTTTCTTTTGTTGTTGTTGCTAGCATATGAAGTAATAGATTTCATCATGGTATTTTCAAACATACTTTGGCTATATTGATTTCCTCCCACACCAGCCTGCCTCCTTCCTGCCAACCCCTTTCTTCTCACTGTCCTCTTTCTGCCTACATGTCACATATATTCTTTTATATGTCCTCTCCCCACCCTCCCCTTAAGCTCTTTTCCTCTCTCATGGTCCCCTTTCCTGTACCCACACACGCAGATGCCCCATATACATATTAAAATTTAGGCTCTGCATATGAGGAAAAACATGTGGTATTCGTCTTTTTTGAGTCTGAGATACTTTGTTAACATTGTCAGTGCAATTTGTTACCCCTGTTTTCCTGCAAATGTCAAGATTCTGTTTTTCTTTGTGGCTGAATAAATGGTAATCTTTTGACTACTATTATATTGTAGACTTTTCTCCCACCTGCTTTTGATGTTTTTGTGCAAATTCACAATGTTTCCACCTATTCCTTATATTATGTGGAAAGGCATGGAGTCCATTAAATTACTTGTTCAAGCATTCTCTTTTCTTTTTTGAAATAATTTGTGTTCTACTTAAGCACTGTTCCCTTAAGGCCTCCATTCATCAGAGGGAACATGGTCTTCCTTTTGCTGTTGCTGTGCTTTCATTTTTTTATCAGTTTGATGCAAATCACTGACTTTCTGTGCAAGATGTTCTTTGTTTATCGTCTAATTGTGCTGTGCTCTGGAGAGGAGAAAATGGCACTTGATTGCTACCGTGGCTACTGTGTGGTTGCTATGGAAAGTGTATCTGACCATGCGAATCGAAATCCAGTGGTTTGCCTTATCTCATTTGAGTCCACGGATGAGTAGATCTTGCCATTTAGCTTGGGGCTATGGGTTGTACATAATTTTGTTTGGAGACAGTCTCTACCCTTGGTGCTATTAGGCGCTATTAATTTGTACTGAATGGTTTTCTACTTTGGGTTTATTATTCCTTTCTTTAATCATAAAATATGGAAGTCTTAAAGACTGGTCCTAACATGCTATGTAAACCTAGCTGCTAGCTTCTATTGCAGATATCCAAGAGAGAAAATAACTCAGAATCAGTGTTTTATTTTAGCAAGACAAGAGAAGACACAACAGTACCAGGTTGAAGCTGTAGCTCAGTTGAACAGCGTTTGCCTAGCATACAAAAAGCTCTAGTTCCATCCCTAGCACTACATAAACTGGGTGTGGTAGAGTACATCTATAACGTCAGTGCTTGAAGTACAGGAAGATCAGGAATTCATGTTTCTCCGTGGTTACATAGTGAGTTTCAAGCTAGCCTGGCCTACATGAAACCCTCCCTGTTTCCGAAACAGGGTTTTGTTTATGTTTTGCTGTTGCTGTTGTTGTTTAGGAATATAGGGTCAGGGAGAGGTCTCAGTGAGTAAAAGCACTTGCTGCATGAGACTGACAATCTGAGTTTAGCCCCTTAAATGTAGTAAACACCCTTTAATAATAGCCAAGACTGATTTTAGTGTAAATATATATTGTCTAGATGATACTAGTAAATGTCTTGAAAATGATTTTTCTGGTTATAAGGTTAACAGATCTTAATTATGTATAGTTTGTGTCATTAAAAAATTTGAAGTATCATATTAAGATTATTAGGTAGAATGGGAGAGATGACGCAGCAATTAAGACCAAATATTGCACTTGCAGAGGACCCAGGTTCAGTTCCCAGCATCTATTTCAGGTGGTTCACAACTGCCTATAACTCCAGCTCCAGGGGTTCAATGCCCTCTAGACTCCACAGACACCTGCACTCATATGTGTGTAACATACACACATAATTAAATTTGAATCTTTGAAAATTATCATATAATCTTGAAGTTATACTGTAGCTAACATTGATATGAATTTCTTACTGCTTTAGATTATATTTCCAAATAATTGGAATCCCTCTACATAGTTTTTGTGGGAGGGTTGTAATGCTGAGCTTTGACCCCAGGGGCCTGATGCTTGTTAAACAAATGCTCTACAACTGAGCTTTATTTACAGTTTTTATCATGGATTTTCACTTAATACTTTACCAGAACATTTCCTTTATGTCATTTTTTAAAAAAATCATTTTAAACACAATTTTGTTGTTCTTTGTTTGAGACAGAGGTCTATCTATACTAGGCTAGCCTCAAACCCCTTATGTAGTTCAAAGATAATATTGATCCTCTACCTCCCCAGTGCTGGGATTAATATCTTATTCCTCCATGCTTGGTTGTTTAAATATTATTTTTAATAAGCAGTATTTCACCACAACTATTTTGTCAGAGTTTTATTAAGTAGTTTCTTTATAAAATTAAATCATCTTGAGGGAGCATAATGCATCTCTTTATTTGGGTCCACTTTTATAGTTCTCAGTAAAACCTTGTAGTTTTTTTTTTTTTAATGTATATCAGACTTTTAGGTTAAGAATTTCATGGTGGATTTGATTTTCTGATATTGTGGGATTTTCTTTCTGTTATCTTCTGATTGCTTATTACTAGCATATAGAACAACTAATGAGGCATGGATGTTTTATCCGGCCACTTCACTTAATTTTTTTTTTTTTTTTTTGCTGTTTTTCCACTTTGGTAGATATATAACCTTAATTATTTTCAAATAACTATACTGCCTTATTTCTAATAGCTATAGTTATTGGCTGTCTCATGTCTTACTGTACCAGTGAGAATTTGGGGACCAATGTTAAATAATGGTGTTAATCTTTGTGTAGCTCTGAGTTTCAGTGAAGATGCCTCAGGTGTTATTTCCCAGTTAAAGAGAGTCTTGCCTGATGGTTTTTAAAAAATTAAGAAATTACATTTAAATCAGGCCTGGCATGTGCCAGTAGTCAAAATACTTGGAAGGTTTAAGCAAGATGATCATGAATTCAAGGCTAGAGCTATCTAGCAAGTTCAAGACCAGCCTGAGCAACATAGCAAGAATCTGTCTCATACAAAAGGAACAAAACCAACAGCAAAAATGCATTTAAGTTTTTGCTATTTTTTAACATTGTGAATATATACACTGAATTTTATTAAATTTTCTCCCTGTTGTTCATGGAAATGAATATATTTTCTCTTTTTCTTTCCTTTATATTTTATGACCTTTAGAGGAACCCTATTATGCTAATTTTAAATAATTACCCTACCTATTTTATTCATTATTCCACAAATATTTGTTGAGTGCCTTCTGTTTGTCAGACCTTGCTGTAAATCCCACAAAATCATCAGAGCACAGCAGAGATAAGAGGCCTGCTGTTGCTTTGGTTTTCCCTTCTGTGATTTTTGTTGCTAGAGACACAGAGATTATTATAATACATTAATTTACTCAATAAACATCTGAGTACATTTGGGATGCCATGCATTGTGCTAGGCTCTAAAAACAAGAGAAAACAACACACTCTTGGTAGTTCATGTATTTTAATGTAGGTAAGTGACTTTCAGCCGGTTTAGATGCTTACACATGTGTGGATTTGATAAATACTGACAAGAAAAAGTGCAGAGAATTTACAAGAAGGGCTACTAAGTGGGCAGGCTAGTCAGGAAAAACATTTACTAAGAAGAAACATTTAGATTGGAACTGGGGACTTAAGGGACAGATGACCACTAGGGAGATAAGAGGTATTCCAGATAAAGGGGCCAAGAGACTCCAAATTTAGAAGTACCCTGACACTATATGAGTAATAAAAGACTTGGGTACCTGGAATAGAGCTTGAGTACCAAGGCAAGAGGAGCTATAGCCAGATCCAGTAATCTTGTAAGCCACAGTGTTGAATCTGCATTTTTAGATTTTAAAATGAGAAGTTAGGGGTTTTATGCTGATATAGCATCATTTGCCTGGAAGCAGAAAGACCACTTAGGAGGCCGCTTTGGTTGTTTATGCTAGAGAGTATGGTAGTGATAGAAATGGAGGAGAAGTGAACAGATTTGATAGATGAATTTGGAGGTAAGATCAAGAATTGGCTTGAGTGTGGAGAGTGGGAGGAAGAGAAGCATCAAGGATGAATACAGGGTTTCTAACTTGAACTTGGGTGGTGATACCCATCAAGAATCCATCTTTTAAAATACATTTTCTCATTTGTTTTAGAATTTTATACATTTTGACATTTTTACCTACTACCGGGTATGGAGTCATCGTCTGCAGGGTAGTTGACTTACCCTTGAAGCTATCAGCTGTCCACAGATCTTCAGTTAGGAGTAAGGGCTTGTGAACCCCATCACACTTCATGCTAGAAGGCTGGTTTTGTGCAGGTCCTATGCACATAACCACAGCTTTTGTGAGCACAAGTACAGTATGGTCCTGTCATGCCTAGAAGACAGTTTTGTCTCAATCTTCCCCAGCCTCTGGCCCTTGCTGTCCTTCTACCCCCTCTTTCAGATGATCCCAGAGCCTTGTGAAGGGAGTATGATATAGAAGTCCCATTTGCGGCTGAGCATGCCACTAACACTTACTCTTTGCATTTTGACAAGTTGTGACCTTCTTTCTTAACCACTGTCCACTGCACAAACTTTTGGATGAAGGCTGAGAACTTTGAGGGCAGGTTGATACTGTGTCCATTTAGTAGAGTAATAGCAGTAGGTTTACCCCTGGGTCTTTTGAGTGCCCCAACCATGGGTTTGTGGCTGGATTTACAGTACCAGTGAGTGCAGTTTTAGCCATGTTTAACTGAGATTTCCTTGAGACACTTGTGTGTGGATGAAAAACTGGCAGCCAAGCAGATGCCATGTAGAAGCAAAGTCTAAACCATTAGCACATGAATGAGAAATGATGTGATTGTGTTAAGAGCTGTGCTGTTTCACACTGTACTGCCTGATACTTATACCTTACATGAATTAGAAGTGAAAATCAAAATTCAGGGCTCCATTTCAGTAATCACTTTTCAAGAGCTCACTTGCCAGATGTGTCCATACTGGACAGCCGAACCATAGAACATGCACATCATCAAAGAAAATTTGGGACAGTAGTATAGAGAATGAGAAAATGATTTGGGTTACTTCAAAGAAGTCTGTTTCTTTAAACTTACCTAGAGGAGGGGCCGTGTCAAAAAATAATAACAACTAATGTCCCTAGTGGACAGACTGAATGAGTGGCTTTGTAAATTTGGAATGAGGAACATCTACCCAAAGAATAGTAGGAAATATGGTTCCTGGGAGAACTGAGGGATACGTGAGGGATGCTTAAGATCTTCTTTTAATCAGATAGAAGAGATGAATACAAACAGGTAGGCTTCCATTCATTCAAATCCAGGTCAAGTGACCTGCTGAGGTGGCAGAGGACATGAGAAGGAGTTGTTCCACAGTCTGAGAATACATGAGAAGATGTGAAATAGTTATTCCAAATAGCATTAGGGAAGTAGTTAACTATGGAAAACAATTGCTTTCTGGCTAGAGGGTCCATTTGAGGTTGGTGGTCAAAGTTTTATAATGTTACCAAATCTGAATGTATATGTGTCTTAGTTTGGTTTTCTATTGCATCAATGAAACACCAAAACAAGTTTGGTGATAAAAGGGTTTATGTTTTCATGTTACTGTTTATCATCGAAGGCAGTCAAGACAGGAACTCAAACATCAGGGAAGAAACCTAGAGGCAGGAGCTGATGCAGAGGCCATGGAGTGGTGCTGCCAACTGGCTCACTCCTCCTTTACCCACTAATTAAGAAAATGCTCTACCGGCTGGCCCACAGCCAGATCTTAGGGACGCATTCTCTCAGTCGAGCTATCCTCTTCTCAGATTACTATAGTTTATGTTGAGCTGACATAAATCTGGCCAGCCCAATATGTATATGTATTTGGGTACTTATTTCATATGGTTGCGCTGGTGAAAGTACAGAGAAGACAATTAGTTGGACTTTTGTGGGTTGGAATTTAGCCAAATAGGTGTTGTGGGAGACCAGAGGTAAGGCAGTTGTGGATTTTTGCAACAGACTATGATGATGATATCTGTTTGAGAAAAGGGGAATTGAAAGCAAGAAGGGTTCCATGGCTAGAAACTGAAGAATTAATGGGCTGAGGTTGTGTGAGGTCCAAAACAATTACAGTAAAGGTAATAAGCAAGTAAATTGAGAGGAATGATAGGTCACACAGTCAGATGTTTGATTTGACGTGTGTTAGGTGGTGTTTCCATGATGAAAACTCTAGGATATTAATGAGGAAGTAAGAAAATGGTGGCTGAGTTGCATTGGGAAGCTCATTGAGTAAAGAAGTTGAAGGTGTTAGCTGGATTTTCTGTACCAGTTTTTAAACAATACTGAATAATGACAGGATTTTGAGTGGAGGTGGAATATTCTGTATCAGGCACTGTATCCTGAACTCTGAGCTTTGTGGAGAGTGGTGCTCTCATAGAGGAAGAAAGAGAAAGTGGCATCACCTACATGTGGAGTGGGGGGAGTGGAATTGGAGGGAGGGACATGGAAGGATGGAAAAGAAGGGGGGAGGACAGAGAGGAAACTGGGATGGATATGTAAAAGAAGATAGATAGATAGATAGATAGATAAATAAATAAATAAATAAATAAATAAATAAA
The DNA here is from genome assembly GCF_943737965.1 of Phodopus roborovskii. Lineage (NCBI taxonomy): Eukaryota > Metazoa > Chordata > Mammalia > Rodentia > Cricetidae > Phodopus > Phodopus roborovskii. The sequence goes on from NW_026125700.1 coordinate 1,975,001, forward strand.
TAAATAAGAAAGAAAGAAAGAGAAAGTGGTATAGCCCAATGGATAAGCCTCAGGAGAGAGGCATTTCCTGAAAGAGGTAGAGAGGGAGTAGTCTACGGTGGTATTGCACTGCATCATGTTATGAGTATGTTTTTCCCTGGCCAGTCTGGTTTGGTCCCACCGCCGCGCCAGCCCCAAATAATACACAGAGACTCTGTATTAGATATAAATGCTGTTGGCCATTAAGCTCTGTCTTAAATATTAACCCATTTCTATTAATCTAAGTACTTCCACGTGATCTTATCTTACAGGAGAGAGGGGCTGGCATTCTACCCTGCAGTCCTCCATCTTGGATCTCCTCCCTACTACTTCCTCTCTCCTCCTTGTCTCTTAGTACCGCCTATTTTGCTTCCCTATTAGCCAATGGCGCTTTATTCATTAACCAATAAGAGAAACATATTTACAGAATGCCATCTCCTATCAGCATCATGTTTTAAACCAGGCATGATAGTACCTGTCTATAGTCTCAGCTACATGAAAAACTGAAGGAGGAAGATCACTTAAGACAGAGTTCAAAGCCAGTCAGTTTGTATTTGCCTCTGATTTTAATGTAGTTGTGTATTGGAATCCTCAGTAAGTATTTTACTTAAAACTACCAGTAGAGTCAGATGTAGTGGCAGGTGCCTAAAATTCCAGCACTTGGGAGCCTGAGGCAGGGTTGCAGGTTTGAAACCAGCCTGGGCTATGCAATGAGACATTTCTGGGCTTCCTCCCCAGATATTGTCCTGGGGTAGGGTTCACATATCAGTATGCTCTAAAAAGCACCACTACAGCTGGGGAGATGACTCAGTTTATAAAGTGCTTTCTGTGCGAGCATGGAGTTTGATCCCTAGAACCCATGTTTAAAAAATTAAAAACAAAAATAGGTGTGATGGCAAGCATGTGTATAATCCCTCACTGTGGAGGCAGAGACAGGTTGATCCCTGAGGCGCCCTGGTCAACTAGCCTATACTACCTTACAAGTCCCAGATCAATGGAAAACCCTGTGTATTTTTCAAAAAACAAAGTGTACAGCTCCTGAGACCTAACACCAGAGCTTAACCTCTAGCCTCCACTTGTATGTGCACACATGTATAGGTACATACTCATGCACACAAATAAATAAACCTCATGGGAACTACCATGAGTTACAAAGTGTTCAGGTGAAATGAAAGATACAGGCATGTTTGCTGCTCACAGAAGGCTGACAGTTGGGGTGGGGTGGAAGAAAGGAGAAGAGAAGGTTGGATCATGAAATAATTTGTTCTATTTATAAGCAATATCATAAGAGAGCATCCAATGATAATTTGTAAACGGTTTCTGGAATCTTCTGGCCATGAAATAGATCTATTTTATTTATATTTGCTAAATTCTATCTTTCAAGAATTGTGGGAAAGAGATAAAATGTTCTTGTACTAAAATTGCATCAGATAGAAATCACTTTGTTTTTCCTATTCTGACTATAATTGTCATGAGAAAGGGAGGACTCAAATCCTAATGGTTTTCCCAGTAGCTGTACATCTGCTCCTAATTGACACTTGTCTACCTGCCTTTGTTCTCCTCTGTATGGTGGATACCCCGTTAAGTATCTTATCTGAGGCACTCTTGGTTGTCTTCCTTTATCTCTATCTTCATCCTTTTTATCCTTCTGACCAGTAATTTCATTTTCAAAACAATCACTGTGTTCTATGAAGATGGAAACAATAGATAAAAAAGGAAGACAAAAACAAAACTAGATTGCCAACATAAGAAACTAGGATTTGAATTCCATTTTCTCCTTCCTTTATTATTTATAAGTGTAGAAAAGTTCTGTTCCATATCCGTTTGCTAAATGCCTTCTAGCTTGAAGTCTGCCCTCATTGTCACTAGGAGAGTAACCAATTAGCTCAGGACTTTCTCCATCCTAATAATATGAAAAGTCTTGAAGCACACATGGGAAGCCCTTAAGTCTCAGACAAACTCTGAAATGGTTGATTGTTCTCAGCTGTAGAGAGCATTGGGTAATGTATATGTGTCCTGCCTCATAACTAAGGAGAATATAGCTTTAGGAGCACAGGAAAGCAATGTATGCAATTAGCCAATTAGAATAAGAATATAAACAAATACATAGGCTTCCTCGATCATAAAATCTGAATAGTTTAGTCAGATGGTAATTTTAGAGCATTAGAAAACAGGAGAGAGTATGTTTTTTTGTGCCCTTAAAAAGACTTAAACCTGGGGCTGGAGAGACGGCTCAACGGGCTCATCTTGAGGAACTGGGTTTAATTCCCAGAACCCTCATGGTAGCTCAAAATTGTCTGGAACAACACTTCTATAAGGACTCAGCTCCTCCTCTGGTCTCCAAGGTCACTAGCCACACATGTAGTACATAGACATACATGTAAGCAAAACACTTATACATATTAAAATAAAAATAATAAGTTTTAATAAACAAAAAATCTAAGGCTTTTGTAAATTTGCTTTTAAGTATTACTATTTTTACTGTGTATAAGTGTTTTTCATGCATGTATGTTTTGTACCATGTGCGTGCTTGGTGCCTACAGAGGCCAGAAAAGAGCATCGGGTCCCCCTATAACCGGAGATACAGAACATTGTGATTTAACATGTGGGTGTTGGGAATTGAACCCAAGTCATCTGGAAAAGCATCAAGTGCCCTCAACTGCTGAGCCATTGCTCCACCCCAGTAAATTTGCTTATAATTCTTTCCCGATTCACTATTCTTGAACCAACCCACTCTTGGATTAGATTATTGTTACATTGGCAAGATTATTCAATATACTCATTTTTACTTGTGGATTTTTTCATTTGTGTTAGTGAGGTATAGGTACATCTTTTCAGAACACTTCAAGCCAGACCCGCTATTGTTAAGTTAGCTTTAAATTTAATTTACTCAGAACCTAACCATGTTACTTTCTATCTTGCCTTCGTGCTTTAGAATACCATACGATCTGGACTTGAAATGGTAGGAATTTCCAGTGTGGAGATAGGAAGAGGGTGATTGATGAATTTATCTTCTGCTAGAACTTAGAAATCCCTTCACTGACATCTGAGAGGTCGACACAAAGGAAGTTATGATTTAGTGTGCCTATTGCTAGATCAGTCTGCTCATTATCACAGCTAATCAGCGCTGTGAGTATTGTCTTCCTTTAGGATTTCCTCTCTGCTTCATCCCCTCTACCACTACAACACCAAAGCCCTTGCTGTTGGATATGTGCTCCTTATTAAGGGTCTAGAATATTTGCAATCTGGAACTCCTCCTGACCAAAAAAATTTGACAATATTATCCCAATAAAGCTAGGTATCTGTGGATTTAATTCTTTTTAAAGGTGGCTGCAAAATTCGGGTACAGGGAGACTGGACCAGAGAGCGCCACTTTGAAATTCCTGATGAAGAGCACTGTGTTAAGTTTCTCTCAGAAGTCCTTGCGGCTCAGGAAGGTAACTCAAGACTCGGCAATTTTCTTTCCACTATTTCATTGGGAGTAAAATATTGACATGCCCATTCAGAGGAATGCAGCCATTAACAAGACCCCCTGCCCCTTGAGCCCTGATAGCAGATTTTTTTCCCTTCAGGGATGAACCCAAGATAGATTAAAGGACAAGTCTACCCAGCTCTAAAAAGAAAGTCAGTGGCATGGCATGTAGTTTACTGAAGCCTGTAATGCCCTCCCTTCTGCCCCCAGATGACTCAGAGCTGTTGCTATTTCCTTAGTCTCTTCCATCCCTTTCTAGAATTGTGCTGACCATGCACTCAAGGGCTTTGAATAAATAAATAGCTTTGGGTTGTAATTTAGTGATGGTCTTCCCAGTTTATGACCTAAATCTTATCTTCCCAGCTCAGTCACAGCTTCTTGTTCCAGAACAAAAAGACTCATCTAGCTGGTACCAGAAATTAGACACTAAGGATAAACCTGCATATTCAGGTATTGAAAAGACTCCTTTATCCCTGATTGCTATGATCATTTTAGAGTCAGTAGATCCTATTAGTTCAGATTAATTGGTTGTGTGGGGTGGTTTTATTGAACCCATGGCTCTTTATAAGCCAACCAGGCAAAAAAAAAGGTTAGGAAGTATAAACTCCATAACCAGACAGCCTAGGTTCATATGTCAAGTCAGTAAAATACTGACATGAAACTTACTAATTATGTCATCGTGTTTGAGTGACTCAACAGCTCTGACCTTATGTTTCCTTCTCTACAATGTGGAAAGATTTTTAATGGTGCATACCTTATGAGGTTATTGTAATGTAAGGAAGACAATCCCTTGTCTTATTCAGGGTTCAGATCGGTATAAATTTCTATCATTACAGTTAATGTGTCAGTGCTTCTGGGATGAATAGGAGTCTTACTCTAAGTGATTACTACCCTTGTGGTACCCTCCTGTTTAGCAGCATTACTGATGAGGTCATAAGCAAACAAAAGCTTGCCTATCCTGGCTATGTTGGAGGGTCTCTGAATCTTCACTTTGACTTTGGCTCTTGTATTCCTCAGGGCTGCTTGGATTTGAGGATAATTTTTCATCTATGAATTTAGATAAAAAAATGGACACACAAAACCACCCCACAGCAATTCATCGGGAACCACCCCCTCCACCTCCTTCAATGAATAGAATGTAAGTCCTATGTTGCAACATACTCCCCACAGCTCCCCATAAGAAGCCTACATTTTCACCGGTTTTAGTTTGAATCCCTGCTTGATTCACTAGGCCTCCACGTGAAAAGGAAGCTTCAAACAAGGAACAGCCCAAAGTGACCAACACTATGCGGAAGCTATTTGTACCAAATACCCAATCTGGGCAGCGAGAGGGTCTCATCAAACATATCCTTGCAAAGCGAGAAAAAGAATATGTCAACCTCCAGTCTTTCAGGTTTGTCTGTCTTCTACTCACTATATATTTTTTATATAGTTTTTATTTAAATTTGAAACAAGCTTGTTTTACATGTCAATCCCAGTTCCCACACCCTCCCTTCCTCCCCTGTTCCCCCCAGCAATCTCCAGCCCATCCCCTTTCTGCTCCCCAGGGAGGGTAAGGCCTTCCATGGGGAGTCTTCAAAGTCTGTCATATAATTTGGAGCAGGGCCCAGGCCCTCCCCCATGTATCTAGGCTGAGGGAGTATCTCTTTATGTGGAATGGGCTCCCAAAGTCCATTCTTATACTAGGGATAAATAGTGATCCACTACCAGAGACCCCATAGACTGTCCAGTCCTCCTAACTAACACCCACATTCAGGGAATCTGGGTTGGTCCTATGCTGGTTTCCCAGCTATCAGACTGGAGTCCATGAGCTTCCTCTTGTTCAGCTCAGCAATTGCTATAACAGTATTTTAATTTGTAAAAATGTCAGCTTCATTAAAAGTCAAAGCACACTGTAAGGCAATGATCATCTGACTCAAGCTCCTGTCTCTGCTGCTCAAAACTTATATCTAAAATCATAAAGAAGCTATATTTTTAATTTCCTAACTGCTAATGATACCATGTCTACTAATATTTCTATCCACACTTAGGGGAACAAATCAAATTCACATATAATAGAAAATTGTCCTCTCACACCATCTATAAACAAGTATGCCTCATCTTGCCTGCTGAATCTTTGTCTAGCCAGTACTGAAAAAATTAAAGTCCATCATTATTACCATATATTAATTTACTGCTTTGATAAATTAACTAAAGATTCACCCAGTCCTCTTGATTAGAAGATCTACCCTGAATACTTTCCTATTAGTTTTCATTGCACCTTGGCTCGTTAACATCCCCTTTTCTGGACCCTGGTATATTGGTATAAAGGAGAGGTGATGAAGCGTGCCAAGTATCCCCAGTGTGTTATTCATGGGCATAATATGCCTTTCTAATCCAAGATTCCCGTACCACCTGCAATCCTAACATGCATCATTTCCTCGAATTCAGTCACAATGGTAGTTCCTCATATTCTACACAACACTTATATGTGAACAACTGAGTGTCACATGAGTCATCCCTTCTGCCTTCCTGCTTAGTGTACTTACTATCTGCCTCATCAGAATTTCCCAAACAGTTGTCCTCATGATCCTCAGGAAATGGGGTTTTTTTTTTTTTTTTCAGTTTAGCTATACTCCTCACAGAACAGTTGCCCATAGTAGACTTTGCCCAGCACAAAAATCCCTCTATCCCAGAGGAATATGGTATATACTCACTCGTATATGGATTTTAGACATAGAGCAAAGGATCACCAGCCTACAATCCACACCGCCAGAAAAGCTAGGAAACAAGGAGGAAACCAAGAGATTCATACAAGGTTCCTCACAGAAGGGGAAAGGGACAAGATCTCCTGAGCATATTGGGAGTGGAGGAGCAGTGAGTGGAGAGGGAGCTAGGAGACAGAGAGGGGGAGGAGAAGAAAGCATGTGGGACTAGGGAGATTGAGTCAGGGGACGAATAGATGAGAGGAAAAAAAAGAGATACCATAATAGAGGGAGCCATTATAGGTTTCAAGAGCAAACTGACTCTAGAGAAATGTCCAGAGACCTACAAGACTGACCCCAACTAACAATTTGAGCAACAGTGGAGAGGCTACCTGATATGCCCTTCCCTGATATTGAGATTGATGACTAACTTATATGTCATTCTAGAGACCTCATCTAGTAGCTGATGGAAACAGAAGCAGACACCCACAGCTAACACTGAGCTGAACTCTTGGAATCCAGATGCAGAGAGGGAGGAGTGATAAGAAACTGGGAACAAGATCAGGCTACAGAAACACATAGAGACAGCTGACCTGAACAGGGAGGTGCTAATGGACCCCCCCCCAGACTGATAGGTGGGAAACCAGCACAGGGCCAACTCAGACTCCCTGAACATGGGTCTCAGTTAGAAGGCCTGGGCTGTCTAAGGGACCTCTGACAGTGGAACGAGGATGAATCCCTGGTGCACAAAAGGACTTTGGGAGCACATTCCCCTTGAAGGGATAGGATACTCCCTTAGCCTAGAGGCAGGAGGGAGGGCCTAGTCCCTACTCCAAATGACTTGACAGATTATGTTGATCCCTCCTGGAAGTCATCACCCTACATGTGGAGTGGGGGGAGGAATAGGATGGGAGGGGGATCCGGTGACATGGGAGGGAGGGAGAGAGGAAGGGAGAGGGAACTGGGATTGATATGTAAAATAAGAAAAACAAAAAGAAAAAAGATACCTCTTTCCCTTCCTAACCTAAAGCTCTCCCTTAATGAATTTAGATGGTGTTTAATTGAGTGGAAATTTGGCAAAACAGTTAAGTGTGTTTGCTTGAAATGCCAACCTAGTTCCTTTTTGTTGATTCACTTGATGTAAGATATAGGGAAAATAAACCAATGCCTTTGTATTCTACAACCAAAATTTTTTCTTATGCATCTGGCAAAATACTTTGAAGAGTTATGGTAATCAGTATACCCTTTCATAGATATATTGAAAGCAGTATTGTTTTTTCATACTTTATCTTTGTTTTCCAATTAATTTTTTGTTGTACTGTATTAGATTTTTTGTTGGAACTTGGAATGTGAATGGACAGTCTCCAGATAGCAGCTTAGAACCTTGGCTGAACTGTGATCCAAATCCTCCTGATATTTACTGCATTGGGTAAAAACCACTTCAGGACCTTCCTTTTCTTATATTTGGTATTAATGTAACATGACTTTGGCCTCTCTCTCTCTCTTTCTCTCGCTCTCTCTCTCGCTCTCTCTCGCTCTCTCTCTCGCTCTCTCTCTCGCTCTCTCGCTCTCTCTCGCTCTCTCGCTCTCTCTCTCGCTCTCTCGCTCTCTCGCTCTCTCTCTCGCTCTCTCTCTCGCTCTCGCTCTCTCTCTCGCTCTCTCTCTCTCGCTCTCTCTCGCTCTCTCTCGCTCTCTCTCTCTCACACACACACACATTTGTGTATGTCTTTGCGGATGTAAATGTGTTAGTGTGTACATGTGAGCAGCAAGTCATCAGGTGTCTTCCACACTCACTCTCCACCTCATTTTCTTGCCCTTTTTCTTTACCTTATTTCATTCATGTATATAATGACTTTTAGTTGTTTTCATCCCCTATTACCTTCCCTCTCTCCTGCTGAAACCTTTCTTCCTAACAAGTTTCCCTCCTATATTCACGTCTACTTTATATACATAACCCATTGCATTTAGTTGAAGTTTCTTGTGTGAGTATGAATTTATTTACTGGCACATGAGCAACATCCGTGACTATACCACTAAAGATAGTGTCAACCTTTCTACCAACAATCATTAACTACCCATTGTCCCTCACAGAGGTGTAGAACCTCGTGTACCCCTCCCCTATCCATAATGAAATGTTGATGGGCCCAATCTTATACAGGCCTCATACAGATAACCACAGCTGTAGTGAGTTCAAGGAGAGCAATGACTAGGGCATCCAGAAAGATGTCTTTTGCTGTACATGTCCCCATCTTCTAGTTCTTACATTCTTTCCATATCCTATTTCCCATGTTTCCTGAGACTTGGGATATGTGATATAACTGTCCCATAGTGACAGAACACTCCACCATCACTAATTCTCAGCATTTTGGCCAGTTATGAGTTCTACATTAACTGCCACCCACTTCTATGATAAAGCCTTATCTGCTTTTTTTTTTAAGTTGAGACAGGGTCTCTCCACTGAACCATGAGTTTGCCTAGAGATCCTCTGTCTTGTTGGGATTGCAGACATATGCCTACACACCCAGATTTTTTTATCTTGGATGCTGAGAATTGACCTTATGTCCTCACACTTGTACAGCAAACACTTTACTGACTTGACTGATCCATTTCCCCAGCCTTGATCTTCCTATATTTCTAAAACTTGTTTGATTAAAAACTTGATGTGGACTATATGTGAGGGTTACTTTGTGGGTCAAAATAAAAGAAAATGAATGAAACACAAAGGAAACTACTTATCCTAGAAACAAATGAGATCAATTCTCATAGTGATTTTTCAAAGGTTGTAAAAGAAAAGTTTCACTATAATCCCTATGAGGGTTTTGATTGTTGTTGTTTAGATTTTGTATAACCTATGAATATAATGGTGGGGATTCTTTATAAAAACCACATATCTTTTATAAAATTTATCTTGAATGTTTTTGCCTTTACTCTAATGTTTCAGCAAATGGGAAAGGAGATAGCAAAAAAAAAACTTGTGGGCTGTGTATCACTCCTGCATCCATTTTTCCTCTCAGATTCCAAGAGCTGGATTTGAGCACAGAAGCCTTTTTCTACTTTGAGTCTGTAAAAGAGCAAGAATGGTCCATGGCAGTGGAAAGGGGTCTGCCTTCAAAGGCCAAGTACAAAAAAGTAAGCTGCAATGGATTTTCTTTTTCATATATAACTAAGTAAACCTCACTGGGAGTTATTCCATTATCTGAGCCTGTTCCCAAAAGGTTCGTTAAATAATTGAATTCTTCCCCATATGAAATACTGTGCCATATGAGACTAATCTGCCATAGTTACTTCTGGTGGGGGGAAGCATAAGCTTTCTGTTCATAATTTTTATCACTTAGGTAGCTTTTAGAAGACCATTTGTTGTTTTTACATTAATAATTAATTCAAAATAATTACATATAAGCTAACTGATCTGTATGTGTAATGAAAGTTTGTCTTTCAACATGGCCAGAATTAAATGCCTACAAGAAAAGCAGAATGAAGCTTATGGGTGCATAAAGTATGCTTTATGTTCAGAACAAGAATAGCAGCACTGTGGGATTTAAACAAATTCTAGACTTCTTTGTAGCTAAAGAATAAAGTTGAGGTGCTGGAAAGATGTCTCAACAGTTAACAGCACTGGCTGTTCTTCCAGAGGACCTGGGTTCAATTCCCAGCATCCACATGGCAGTTCATAATTGTCTCTAACTCCAAGATCTGATACCCTCATGCAGGCAAACCACAAATACACATAAAATCTAAATAAATAGTTTTTATAAAAGGTGTGTGCCACAACACCCAGCTATTTATTTTTTTAAAAAATAAAAATAATAAATTTAACTTTAGCAAGGTAGTCCAATTTGTTAATCTTTAGAAGATACCTGATAGAGGCATTTAGCTACTAGGAGAGTTATTTTCATTTTAAGGTGACTATTCTAATCTCAGAAGGAGTAATCTAATGTTCTATGCTTTTGAACAGTGTATGTAGGTGAAGATGTTACAGCTCTCTAGCTCAAGTTTTGACCAAAAATAATCAAAATTCAAAGGATCACTATTTGTAGATTTAAATATCTTAGACAATGAGAAATAAGAGTCTAGAAACGAGAAGGAAGAGGAGCTAGCATGGATAATGGCTTGTTCTTTACCATTTGAACTTTTAATGTACTCTCCATAGGCTACAAAGTAATTTAAAAAGAGAGCTAACACTGGGGTATGGGTTAGTGATAGAGTACCTGCATAGCACGCTCAAGGTCCTTTATTTGATCCTTAGCACTGACAAATAGAAGCAGAGAGAGAGAAACAAACTCATGCATTGTTCTCAAAGATTCTGACTTTTATAATCAAATCGAGACTAGAGCTTCCACAGAGAACCTTGGTTTCCAATTTATGGAGTCCAGTAGGAAATTAGAGGCACAGATCCAGATTTGGACATGTTTGTTGGTCATTCCAGGGAGGTAGCTATGTTGCAGAGAGTGATGCTCATATTAGTTTGTAACTCCCTGGAACTCATAGGTTCAACTAGTCCGCCTTGTGGGGATGATGCTTCTTATATTTGCCAGAAAAGATCAGTGTCGGTATATCCGTGATGTTGCTACAGAAACAGTTGGAACTGGAATCATGGGGAAAATGGTGAGTTCCTTTGGCAATTAATTTGATTACTGTTTATCTCTATGTGAAACTCGATTACACCTTGTGTTCCCTAACTTTATAATTACTTTGGCTAACAGGGAAACAAAGGTGGAGTGGCTGTGAGATTTGTATTTCATAACACCACTTTCTGCATTGTCAATTCCCACCTGGCTGCCCACGTGGAAGAGTTTGAAAGAAGGAATCAGGATTATAAAGACATCTGTGCAAGAATGAGTTTTACGGTCCCCAATCAGGCTCTCCCACAATTGAACATCATGAAGCATGAGTAAGTGCTTTCCTCGCTGTGGCCTTTGAATAGAGAGTTAACAGTGATTAAATAAGGGTGAGAAACTATGGTACTGTGAAGAGTGAGGGATTTCAGCCACAAAGAAGAGAATGTTACTTAGAAATAGCAGATTCACTGAGGCAGAGAAATTAGGTTTGGCATTGGGGGGGGAAAGAGTTTGTCACTTCTAAAATAATGCTGAAGGCTCCTGCATGTTAGAGTCATTTTTTAAAATGAAATAGAAATGTTCACTGTAAGTGTGATAATAAAAGATAAAATGAATAAACATGGCTTAAAACCCTCTTCTCCCCAGCCAGTCCTCTCTCCAAAGGAGACCATCTTTAACATTTGAGTGTAGACCTTTCTAGAGTTGCACTGTATAATATGATAGCCAGCATTTGGCTTTTGGTATTTGAAAGTCATTAGTCAAACTGAGAGGTCGGTAAGCAAAGGCTATATTAGATTTTGAAGATTGCTTGGGGGAAATGTGGGCTACCTTAATTTGCAAAATATTAATGACACATTAATGATCTGGATATATTGGGTAAAATAAAAGTTGTTATTTTTACTTTTATATTTTAAGTGCAGCTACTAGGGAACTTAAAGGCTGTGGAGGCATGCATCATTTCACTGAGCAGTCTCTTCTAGACTTCTCTCCATACATATATGGAGACACATACTTGTTGTATGAGAACATATTGTCCTATTTATCTTTCCAATATTGTGTCTGCAGATCTCCATTATTCTTTTTAATGGTTGTGATTATTAGAAACAGGGTGGCAGTGATAGGCTTGCAAAGAATGGGATTTCATAAGGACAGGAGCAGAAATCCATTGAGGAGTGGGTTAGGTGCTGATAGAAAATAATCAGGTGTAAAGAAATGAATTGGTCTTTGAAATTCCGAGAGGGTGATTTGGAAGAAATAGTGTGAGATGAGAATTATAGTAAATCAAGAGATAATTTAGGATTATTAGAAGCAGTGAATATTAGGAAAATTAAGGAAAGAAGAGGGAAAGATAGTGATATTTCAATGTCTCCATTATTGTCTCAACAGTTAGGATCATATATAATTCTGTTTCACAGTGACAAAGTCAAGGCCTCAAAATTTATGATCACGAAGTCCCCAGTAATTCCATAAATTTATTTTCCAAGAGTCCAAACTTTCCTGTTGCCTTTGAGAACTTGAGGTGACTCCAAAGGGACCCATTTTGAAGGTCCCATTTCAGGGTCTTCTCAGCATGTCTCAAGTCCTGGTGTTGTGCAGTGATTGAGGACTAAGGTGCCAGTTTTCTTCTTTCCTGGAACTGGAACTTCAGATCATAAACAGATACAGCGAAGTTGGCTACACTGGAGAGACGGACTTAATTTTCCTAGTGGACTCTGTCAGTCCTTTCCAGGGTCCAAGCTATAACACAGCGCCTACAAAACCAAAGGGCTCTGGGAGGCAAAAAGCATCAAGATTCTCTTGGCGTAGAGACCTGGCAGGCAGCCAGACAAAATTTTGAAGCTAATCCAGCAAATAAACTGCATGCTTCTCAGTCCATTAACTCCTTGGCTTCCAAATCCCATATGTATATTGTATTGACCCATTTTCATTCAGTTTTATGTGGTGTGCTATTTTTGCAGTTATTTTATAATCTATTGTCTTTCTCGGGTATTGTCAGTACCTTCCCTCTAAAGAATTAATTACAGCTTTAAACCCCTTGACAGTGATAAATAGATCCTTATAAGTAGTCTACCCATTTTTTTTCTCTCTGTTCACCTCTGATTGACTTTAATGTTAATTACTGCTATTCTAATCTATTTCTTGATCCTCAGTGTTGTCATTTGGTTGGGAGACTTGAACTACAGACTTTGCATGCCCGATGCCAATGAGGTGAAAAGTCTTATTAATAAAAATGATCTTCAGAAGCTCTTGAAATTCGACCAGGTAAATGAATTTTTGGTGACAGATAATGTGGAGATTATGAGATAGAAACGTGGTAGGCATGGCTTATGTTAGTAAAAGATGGCAAGTTCATACTGTCTTGTAAGATATTGTGGCTGGGGATATATAGATTTGGAGTGCCTTAGGTGCTAAGATTCAAAAGAGATAATGTTGGTGACAAAAAGCCAATATAAATTCATTTAGCAAGTTGTTATCAAGTAGAGATTTTAGAGATTTATATACATGGGCTGCAGAAGGGGTGAGGTTAATTGGAGAATACTTCCTAGAGGAAATGGCCTTCTGCTGTGTTGATGTGGTTTAGTAGATGGAACAGGGAAAATTGTTCTCTGGTTATTTGACAGGCTGAGCAACAGCTTTGGTGGTAAAAGAGAGGGGGGGGGTCCTATGAAAGAAACTGAGAAACTAATAAAAGAAGTTTGTTTGAGATGAATAGCATAAGTTATAGCCTAATAGGAACTGATTGATAAGTTTGTGCTTACTGGTATTTAGTTGTTGATGTTATAACCAGTGGAAAGGACTGGGAAGGTGACTCAGTGGATAAAATGTTTGTTGCATTAGCATCAGGACTTCAATTAGTATCCTCAGCACCCATGTAAAAGCCAGGAACAGTAACATGTATCTGTAACCCCCACTCTGGGGAAGACAGGTGTGTCCCAAGGGCTTACTGGCCAATCAGCCTAGTCCAAACTGAGCTCCTTATTCAATTAGAGGCCCTGTCCCAAAATAGAAGGTAGAGAAGTGATTGAAAAAAACATCCTTATATCACCCTCTGACCACTGCACTTTACCACATGGATGCCCACCCACATATAAACAAACAAGAACAACCTTGTGGGAAAATTATTGATTATGTAGTGCTAATACAAAACCTGATATTCAATAAACCAGTCTCTATGAATATAAGCCACTATGTTGGTGTGTAAACCTGGTAAATAAGTTGAAATTTTATTTTCATACTATATTTTTTTCTTTTTGAGCTACAGTATCACTATAAAACCTATCCTAACCTGAAATGATTAGTATAGCCCAGGGATGACCTTGAACTTAAGATCCTCCTGCCTCTACCTCCTAAGTGCGGGTATTACAGGCGTGTACCGACACACCTCGAACATAAGAATAAATTTTGGAATATAGGTACTGGACAATAAAAATGAATGCTCGTTCATGTCATTTCATATTTGATTAATGTGTATTAATTACAGACAGTCATTGGGTTTATTGTGATGTGTCAGCATGTAAAGTTAGACCAGCATCTGGGATCTGGGGATGTAGCTCAGTGGTAGAACACTTGCCTAATCTATGTTATGCTGTGAGTACAATCTACAGCACTATAACAATCACCCTGGTTATTTTCATGTGACCTCCCCTCATATCCCACTTTCTGATTATCACTATTCTACTATTGGGTTGACTACTTAGCCTTCATGTCTGAGAGCTAAAATGTAACATTTGTCTTTCCGTGTCTGGTTTATTTCATTTAACACTAATTATGTCTAGCCCCATCCATTTTGCTGCAAATGACAGCATTTCATTTATTATGCCTGAATAATAATATCTGTGCCATGTTTCCTTCATTTAGTCAGTATTAACAGGTATTTTTCTTGGTTCCCTATATTTGACTGTTATGAAAATGCCACAGTAAATATATGTGTACATATCTCTTTAGTATGCTGATTTCACTTCCTTTGATTATATACCCAGAACACCATGGTACAGGAAGAAAATTAAATGCTTCTTAATGAGGAAAGACAAAATTTTAGCTTGATTCAAATGTCTTTAAATCCTTATGACAGCCTTTTGCCCTTTTGACACAGTAAAAATTCAGGTGTTTGCAGCATGATGGTTTTTATAGTGAGTCTTTCATGGCTATCTAGCTTTACACCAAAGTTGAATGGCTATTTTGTTTGTATTTGTTCCTCTTTCTTATCTCCAGAAAGGATACAGTTGGGATAAATGTTGAGTCTCATGTAACTTTGGTAAAATAACTGAGTGAGGATAACTTTTACAACACTGGATTATGGGGCAGGAGAAATGAGTTCTTGCCTTGCAAGCATGAGGACCTGAATTTGGATCCTGACATCCACAGAAAAAGCCAAGCGTGGTCACATGCACCTGTAACCCCAGAATTAGCAGGTGGTGGTGGAGACAGGAGGATCATTGTGTATATATGTATGTGAGCATGGGTTGGTGCATGTGCGTGGAGGCTAGAAGAAAGCCGTGGGATCCCTTGGAGCTAAAGTTGTAGATAGTTGTGAGCCATCCAACAAATTTGGGTCCTCTGAAAGAGCACTTGACCACTGGGCCATGTCTATAGCCCTGACTCACCCACTTTTTTTTTTTTTTCAAAAAAGGAAACATTAAGTAGTCACTGAAATTGGTTTCAGAAATTATCCTTTCAAGGTTTCTGTGGGTTTGTTGTTGTTGTTGTTGTAATTATTATTACTCTAGGTAGTGCCTGCCCGGTTCTAAGCAATGTAGGATTATTCAGAGTCCTCGATTCCACAATTTTATCCTGGCCACAATTGACAATAAAATGGCAATGTGCTAATAAGAAGTGTTAGAAGGTGAGTTCCGATGCTATGGCAATGTTGACCTTGAATAAAAAGGATAGGCAATCTTATCTGTATCTTTGCACAGTTGAAAAGGCCGTGGAACTGGATACTTAGAAAGGGAACAGTGGCCAGTCAGCCTGATTATCACCTCTGTTAATGTGGTGTTACTGTGCTTATGTGGTATTTCTTTCTGTCTGTAGTTAAACATTCAGCGCACACAGAAAAAAGCCTTTGTGGATTTCAATGAAGGGGAAATCAAGTTTATTCCCACTTACAAGTATGATTCTAAAACTGACAGATGGGATTCCAGGTAAAGTGATAAGAACCTTCTCACAGAAAAGGTTAAGACTTGATCTTTTCTGTGTCCTTCCATGTCCCTCCTGACATGGTAGGACTTTCTTTATATCATTCCGTATGCAGAGAGGGAAATCTAATGGTTCAGTGTTATTACAGAAGAGTGTTTCAAACTGAGCTTATATTATTAATTATAGTATTAATTAGATGTCAGGGCTGGTAACACTTTATGAACTCTGCCTCTGGTACCCTGTTTCTGTCACCTCTTCAAAGTGCTGTAGATTTTTGCCTTCCTAGTCATACTCTTTTTTTTCTTACCTAATGCTCTTAGCCTCCTCCCCCAAACTACTACTCTGCTACTTAACTTTGGATACCAGGAGGTGAGAACAAAGAATCGTAAGCAATTCTTCTAGCATAGTCATTCTTGGTCTTGAGAACGCATTAGAATCCATTGATAAGGGCCTGGAGAGTTTGCTCGATGGCAGCATACTTGGTGCTCTTGCCGAGGACCCAAGTTCAATAACTCTAGCTGCAAAGGATCTGACACCCTCTTTGAAGACACCTGCACATATATACACATAAATGAAAAAACTAGGTCGTAATCCATTGGTGACCTCTTAGAAATCCTCATGTCTGAACCCCCAGCTGTTGTTGGAAAAAAGAGGACTTTACTCCTTGCAGTCTCTGTGATTTCCTCATTTCCCCAGCAAAGTAGCCCTGTCAATAAATCTCTTAACTGCTTCTCCCCTTCATACTGTTTCTTTCTTTTTTCTTGTTTCCTGGGTAGTTCAGAATCTTGAAAG
This sequence comes from Phodopus roborovskii, assembly GCF_943737965.1. Lineage (NCBI taxonomy): Eukaryota > Metazoa > Chordata > Mammalia > Rodentia > Cricetidae > Phodopus > Phodopus roborovskii. The sequence continues at coordinate 1,991,662 of NW_026125700.1, forward strand.
ACAAAAGGAGCCATGGCCATACTCATCTGCTTCAGACTCTGAGAGCATTGAATGGGGTGCTGGGGGTGGGGTTGAGAGTCCTGTGTTCCCAGGGAGTGAATCAACAATTGAAAAGGGACACCAAGGGACCTCTTTTACTTTGATTTGTTTGTGCCACATGACATTAAGCTCCAGAGCTACTGATCAGGAATATTTGAGTCACCTACTGGATCAAGCATGCAAGGCTTTTCTTATTTTAATGAATGATGAACACGATTTTCTTGCCCTGGATATTCTGTGGACTATTCTAGTCTCAGGCTTGCATGCATGCATGTTAGTTCATCTCTATCAAAGAAGCTACATGTGTCCACCAAAGTCCAGGTTTCAAAGAGAAATAGTTGTCTATTATGAAGTATTATTGCAGTTAGGTGGAGCAAAGGAAGAGAAAATATTCAGAATGGGACCCAGACCTGAGAAGACTAGTTTAAGAAGATGCTGTTCCATCTGTCCTTGTGGTGATATTGTTTAAGATATAGACCTAAATTTAGGGAAACCATCCATTCACTGGTTAATACTAGAAACATACTTTGTACCAGGCAGTAGTACTAGGAGTTCAGTGGCTGACAAGCAGACAGGCCATTATCAGTGCTTGTAGTGTGGAAAAGAAGGTGTTGGGGTCCTCCAGGAAGGAGAAGTACATGCCTCAAATATAAAAAGAGGCCTAATGTGATTCTAAACCAATGTGTGTTACTACATTCTAGTATGGTATGCTCTGTTTGTGACTCATTCCCTTTATTTACAGTGGAAAATGCCGAGTTCCAGCCTGGTGTGACCGAATTCTTTGGAGAGGAATAAATATTAATCAGCTTCATTACCGAAGTCACATGGAGCTCAAAACTAGTGACCACAAGCCTGTTAGCGCCCTGTTCAACATTGGGGTAAATAGTTGATTACTCATTCATTTGTTTATGTGTTAAGTAGCTATTTCCCAAACATTATGTAGATATAGAGTGGGTTCGTAATCCAGCATGCCACAAATGTTCTCTAAACAAGTAATCATTTGCAGGGTTGAGTGGCTAGCACCCCATCAACCCTCCTAAACTCTATCCTTAGATCTCTTCATGGTTCAGTCTTTTTACTGATTTACAGGTACTTTATGCCATGTAGGCCGCTAGGACCAGATCTACTCATTAAGAGATAGATCCTGTATAGTAAAGTAGCATCTTCCTCTCCTCAAACAGAATAGGTATTATATTGTTTTGTACTTGGTTGCATTCTTGGCTGAATTTATAACCAGTTATTTAATGTTTTGCCTCTATTGTGAATGCATTTCTCCCTTTTTTTAAAGCTGTTGTTGTAAGCGTGCAAATTATTTCATAAGCTTGCTGATTTATATCTTGATAATTTCTTGTAGATTTTCTGCATATGTGGTCTTGTAACCTGTCAGGATGTAACTAGTGTGATTCTCACTAGAATGAACTGGGTACTATACTACTTGGTTTTGCATTCCAAGTCAACCACTTTGTAATGGTGGAGACTATGGGCAATTTATTTGACATCCTTATATGTCAGTCTACTCTACAAAATATGCTGGTAATGAGACCTACTCATAAGGGTTAATGAGTTCAAATATGCAAAAGGCATAGTGGGACAGATTATTTTAGTTTATGTCATTTTCAGGGACTGCTGACTTAGGTGTTACCCATGTGTCCTATGGTGACTCTTACCCTGAGTCCTCTTTTATTGATGATTTATTTGTTATTATTTTATATGCACTGGTGTATTGTATGTGTGTGTGAGGGTATCAGATCCCCTGGAACTGGAGTTATAGACAGTTTTTAGCTGTCATGTGGGTGATAGGAATTGAACTTGGGTCCTCTGGAAGAGCAGCCAGTGTTTGTGATCCCTGAACCATCTCTCTGTCCTCACCCCCACCCCAAGTCCTCATTTAAAGAAGAATGACTTGAAGGCATTTCTGTATCCTCTCCTCTGCTAAAGGCTATTGAACCATCCATACAGGATCCTTGGGCTCTCCAGCCATGTTGGCTTTGGCCATTTCCCACCAACTGGCTTTGGTGGCCAGTTGTGGGAGGTGCAGCTCACCAAACTTTCCTGTTAAGACACTGTCTGACCTTGTGCCCTCTGACTACATTCAAAACAATTTCAAGGAGGTCTCTCTGTTAGGATTCAGACATTCAGAATCACCCATGTGTGGCCAGACCATACAGGTACATACATGTTTCAGCCCTTTTCCATAATTGGTTTGTTGGAATAAAACATCCTTAACTGAAACCCCTTGTAATACAGCAGCTATAGCTAACCCTTGAGTGTATGAGAGTCCAAAATACGAATAAATTCTCATATAATCAGACATATCTGCTTCCTTTCTAAAAGGTCCTAAAGTAGTTTCCAACTGGCTGCATTAATTATCAGTGGCCATAGCAGCAGCCCCCAAGGCTGCTGGCTTTGAGGCTCAGCCTTCCTTCCAGGGACCAGGGGACCCAGTGGACTCTGCTCACCTTTGTCCTCTGTGCCTGGGTGGGCCCACTGCAGGTCATCTGTGACTGTGGCTGCTTGCAAAGTTAACTCTTGTAGCAGTTCCAAGACCAGGGCACCCAGAGGTCCTGCTGACCTAGAGTGCATGACAGTAGCACCTTTGCTTCCCCGAGCCCCAGTGCAGCTGTGAGACACATGCAGCAGTGACTTATACAACGAGGAGGGTTACTTACAGAATTTAAAAAGTCTAAAGAGGTCTATACTTGCTTCTGCTTTACTCTAGTTCTCCTGGATCTTAAAATATAGCCAAGTAAATATACAATCATCTGACTGATACTTTTCTGTCTCATATGTGCAATTATATACATTTTTACTGCATTTCACTTCACTTTTATCCGAGCATTCACTTCCCACTTCTCACCTGTGGTGTCCATTTGCTGCATCCATCACTCTGTCGCCTGTGCTCAGGCCCATGTGGCTATGCCAATCTGTAGTAGCCCCACTTTGCAGCACCAGTCTGTAGTAACCCGTGTTCGTGCCTGAGAGGGGGAGTGTAGATTAAGAAATGACTTCCTTGAGAGTATTCAACTAGAAAGAGAGCTAAGATTCAAATCTTTATCTCCTACATCTGTGGTCTTAATGTACTGAGTAGACGTGCCTTCAGAAGCTACTTTTAACCCATTGAATTCCTGTTTGTACATCCAGGACAGCCTCTTTTCCTCATTTGAATCCCCCAGTTGGTTTAAAGAAGGCATTACTTCTTAAACATTGGCCTCCTTGGTTTAGTCAGCCATGCTTGAATATTTGTTGTGTTTGACTTCAGAAACTTGGAACATTTTTCATACTGCACATCAATCCTAAACTCCCACTTAGATATTTTTAAATTTACAAGGGATCTTTATATTTTTGTATATCTTTGATAGAGTTCTATGTTTCTGACTTTAAATGGTACGGCACTTTAAATGAGCTCTTTGTGGGGATGACAAGGTGGCTCAGTGGGTAAAGGCACCTGTCACCAGGCCTAATGACCTGAATTTGATCCCTGGGATCCACATGGTGGAAAGAGAATCAGCCAACTTGTAGCAGTAGTCCTCTGACCTCCACATGTGTGTCATAGCACATGCACACACATACACACAAATAAGAAAACTAATATTGCTTTTTCTCTAAAATAGAGATCTAAGCAGAATTTACACAGAAAGCTGAGATTCTTTAGTAACTGTCATCTCCCACTTCAGACGTTTCCTAAATTCCTACTTCCTAGCCAGGCTAACATCAGTATGATTGTTTGTCTTTCTAGATGTGTGTCATCATTGGCGCTTTCTGTGATGATGGAAATGCACTATATCCATGCTAGACATCTGCACATGTCTTTCTTATTAATAGTTTTGTGTGTATGTGTGTATATTGTAAATGGCCTCATACTATGTGCTGATCCAAAATGTACTTGTGATTTATTGTATTATCTCTTTATAAGTCATTATGTTAAGATCTAGCTCATTTCCTTGCATACTGAATTCCGAATTTGATGGGAATTTCCCTTTCTGAAATGAATGTATCGCATGGTAAGATTCTTCACACCATCCTCTATTATCTTGGATGCACCATTAAGTAGTGTTTCTCTGCTGAGAAAAGGTTTGCTTTTATTGAGTAACTACTTCGTACTTCAGAGCCTTGGGATAGCTATAATTAGAGACTTTAAAAACTACATTTCACACAAAAAACTACATTACACATTCATGCCCCAACACTGGCAACAGTGACTTTTAGCAAAGGAGCTAAGTGTTCTGTTGTTTCTAAAGATTGGCAGTGGACTGTCTGAGATGAAGCTCTTCTGAGACACAATTCTACCCTTCATGGGCTCTGGGATTTGTTGCACTGGCTCTCTGATTTTAGTAGGAGTACCCATTGTCTAGAGAACTCTTTAAAAAGAAGAGAGATGAACCCATGAAGCCTATTTCTCAAAACTGTGATGAATAGACCCAGGTGCCTGTGATTTTACACCTCAGCTACGTTGAGTCTTTTGCTTACCTCGTCTTTCTGATGGGATTCACGTAGTAGTCTAGATCTTGCCAGGGAGCCAGTTAAGTGAACTGCTCAGCTCTCAGAATATTCCTTACTTCTGTGGCCTTGAACATTCTAAAAATATTTTTTCAGAAAGGAAAAGTTACAAAATTTTGTAAGAATTTAAGATTCCTCTTTACCTACTGTTTACATACTGTGGGGCTAAAGTGATCAACCCTCAGTTCTCTAAGTTATGGCTCCAGTGTGTTTTAAAACACAACTCCCTACAAAGGCACATGGTTGGAACTAGATGAAACCATCCTGAGTGAGGTAACCCAGTCACAAATTGATGAACACGAGCCCTCATCTACTAGCTTGTGGAAACAGAAGCAGATACCCACAGCTAAACACTGAGTCAAACTGGAATCCAGATGCAGAGAGGGAGGACAAGACCAGGTTGCAGAAATCCACAGACAGCTGACCTGAACAAAGAGGAGCTAATGGGCCCCCAGACAGATAGATGGGAATCCAGCATGGGACTGACTCACACCCCCTGAACATGGGTCTCAGTTAGAAGGTCTGGGCAGTCTAAGGGATCTCTGACAGAGGAACCAGGATGTATTCCAGGTGCACAAAAGGACCTTGTCGACACATCCCCCATGGAGGGATACCCCCTTAACCTAGAGACAGGAGAGAAGTCCTAGTCCCTATTCCAAATGACTTGACATATTTAGATGACCCCTCATGGAAGGCCTCACCCTCCTGGGGAATGGGGCTGGTTGGGAGGATGGGAGGGAGAGGGAACTGGGATTGATATGTAAAATAAGAAATAAATATAAAATAAATTTTAAAAACCTCCCTAGTCTATTTAGCTCAGCTGTTTTCCACATCTGCCTCAGGACCTTTGCTGTTACACGGATCTTTTTTAACATGGATTTTTGTGAAATTTTATACTTTATGTAGAAAGGAAACCGATGTCTTATATATAACAATGATGTTACATTACTTATGCTAAATGATAACATTAGTTTGTATGAAGTTTTAATATCTAAAAAAATACAGCTATATCAGGAAGTTGGAAGTGCTGTGTCACCTAGAAACTTTCATGAGCCATTAGTCCAAATGACTTGTCTGTTGTCATGCTTTTACTCCAGAACATTTTGTGGTGACCTTTTTCTAAAATGGTCACGGGCTCCATTTACTAACACCATACCTTTCCTGTTATGTAATCTGAGCAATTATGTGATTCCTGCCAATGTGCATAGCAACTAATGGATGTAAATGCTTTAATCATATTTTCTACAGTTTCTCTACTTTATGCTTTTTAAAATTAGCAGTGGATGGACTTTAACATTGTCATTTTACACAGTGTAAGAAATCATTTTTACTACAATTATCTCATTTTCTCCTGTGTCAGATAATTAACAATGGAGCAAGGGAAAGTCCTTCCCAGATAGGTCCTATTATCAAGCATCTTAGAGCTTGCACTTTTCCAGAAATTTAGCCAGTTGACTTTATCTTTCCCTTAAAGTGTGTTTTTCTAGTGCTTATTAATTTAGTTTGTTTTAGTAACTTTTAAACTTTATGAAAGACTCTTAGAGAAGTTGAGATTGCATAAGACTAAATAAAGATCTATTTCCTTTGAGGTGAAAGTTATAGGTGAAGCCAATATTACAGTTTTGGGGGTTGTTGATTGTACTACAGTGTAATTATAGGGGTGTTACTATAATGCCCAGTTTGAAATTTTTAGATACTCTCTGATGGGGATGAACAAGGAGCATATGGAGCTGAAAACGGTACCCTTCTTCCCTGTTAGGTGAAGGTTGTCGATGAACGGAGGTATCGGAAGGTCTTTGAAGATATTGTACGCATTATGGACAGAATGGAAAATGACTTCCTTCCTTCGTTAGAACTTAGTAGGAGAGAGGTAAGCAAAACTACACAGCTTCCTACCTACTGTCCATTATTAGTTAACACAAAGGAAACTGTGTCACTTAAAAGGGCATCAGGCTAACATCTCCACTGTCATCAGACTGTCTCTGTTTTGGTGTCAGCTTTGCAGTTGAGTAGATGGGGGAGCACATGACGTGTCTTACCCTCTCAGAGATGCAGCTCCCTTTTCTGGATCACATGAATTCATACACGATAAACTCTTAGCACCTAGCAGCTTGGAAGCCCTCATATCAGTTACTCTTGTTTGGCACTCAGTTCATGTGTCTGAGGGAACAGAGCCTAGTCACAGAATGAGCACCCTAGACCATGATCATGTTCATCTCAAGATCCCTGGAATAATCAGAGTAGCCTTGAACAGGGTCAAAAGTTACCTAACACACTCTTTGCTGGTGTTATCTAAGTAATGTATCAAAGTCAATGCTAGGAAGTTGTCTCAGTCTGTGAATACATGTGATACACATCTGATTAATAATTACCTTATTCTTGATTCATATTGTCTATGAATAATCCAACTTACTTCCCCTACTAGTGATGCATGGTTGTGTCTGTCTGTTATTTCCCAGTTTATGTTTGAGAATGTGAAGTTTCGACAGCTGCAAAAGGAGAAGTTCCAGATCAGCAACAATGGACAGGTTCCCTGCCATTTTTCTTTCATCCCTAAACTTAATGACAGCCAATACTGCAAGCCATGGCTTCGAGCTGAACCTTTTGAGGGCTACTTGGAGCCAAGTGAGTTTTCCCTTTACCATTGCCTCTGCTTGCCTTGCTTACCACCTTGGCTTAACTTCTCGTCCTCTAACCACTTGTCTCTCATTTTGCTGTCTTTATATTAGTGATACCTCTTTGTGTCCCATCTCTTCCCTGTTGTTGTTTTGTTCTTGTTTTCATTTTTGAGGACCATTGATTTTCAACTGGAAAGCTCTGTGCTACAATGCACCATCTCTTTCATTTCAGATGAGACAGTGGACATTTCTCTTGATGTATACGTCAGCAAAGACTCTGTAACCATCCTGAACTCTGGTGAAGATAAGATTGAAGATATTCTTGTCCTTCATTTGGCCAGAGGCAAAGATTACTTCTTGACCATCAGTGGAAATTACCTTCCAAGCTGCTTTGGAACATCCTTAGAGGCTTTGTGTCGAATGAAAAGACCAATCCGAGAAGTTCCTGTCACCAAACTCATAGACTTGGTGAGAAGCATCCTAAAACATAAACTGTCTTCATATTTAATTTGCACTTTTATCCCCCTTATTCCTATGCCTTCTCTCTCTTCTTCTGGGATCAGGGGAACTGAAAAATGATACAGAAGAATGTCACTTTATCTTAGCACTACTTTAATTAAGTTAGCTTAAGAGGGAAGAGAAGAGGCTAATCGGTCATTAACTCTTGTTGTTATATTAGATAATATACTTCCAAAATAAGATTAAAGGCTCTCTCAAAGATATCATGCTTGTTAAGCTCAAGCTTGTCACACTCTTTCACATAAATTGGCATGAATGCTAGGTGTGGCAAGTGCAACATGCAGTCTTATCCTCATTATGATTACAAGAAAACTGAGGCCCAGAGGCATTCAGTTGCCCATAGTCAAATAAGGTAGTGACAGTCTACCCCCCAGATTTTCCAGCTTCCGCTCCACTATCCCTCCATACATTATATCACCTTTGCTGCTGATGAGAACGAGGGCTGTAATGAAAACTTACAGAACTTGCACCATAGTCTATAGGGGTGCTTACTACAAGTTGGAGGTCCCTATCCCCATTCACAACTAGTAACCAAATCTTAAAATATGGAGCCTATGAATCTGCATTTTACTAACATTCCAGAAGCTTTTTTCTTTGGTAGCCCAGGCTGGACTTGAGTTTCCTGTTCAACTGAGAATGACTTTAAACTTCTGATCTTCCTGTCTCCACCTCCCCAGTGTGGGATCACAGGTATACACCACATGTCTGGTTTATGCAGTGTTGCAGTGTTGGGGATCAAAGGCAGGGCTTCATGCATGCTCGGCAGGCACTCTGCCAACTGAGATGCAAACTCAGTCCATGGATGGATGTAATGCACGCTGGGGCTTTTTCACTTAATGTGACTCAGGAAAGGAAAAGACAATTATTTCCTGCCCTTGCCAAGCCAAGTTATTGTATATAATATCTACATTCATAAGAGGAAAAAGTATATTATTTTCAGTAAAAATGTGATTTAATAGCAAGTTCACTCTATTAAAAAACCTTTCTGATAGATGAAACTATTGTTGGATTTGTGTACAGGTTGGCACTACAAGTTTATTCTTAGCTTTTTTTTTTACCGAATATAATGAAGAGCTAAATGTTATCATGTGTATAAAATCACATTGGAGCTTAGGCCTGAGCAGAGCTAATGATTGTATCATCCAGCAGGGAAGGGTTAGAAGAGCATCATCATCATCAGCGGCAGCAGCAGCAGCAGCGGCAGCAACGGCAGCCTGCTGCCTTGTATCTGTGCCGTTGCCATGGAATTGTTGCACCTGTGACTCAGATAGCAAATTACAGCACGGGAATTGTATTTGTTTCCATAGAGCTCTCATGATGGAAGGTTTTCCCTACCTGTTTTTGAAAGAAAACCATTTTCTACAGAAATTCATATCCTGCCAGTCTGGTGTTTCTTGTAATTGCTTTTTGTCTAGCACCATATTCCCTTTCTGTATTGAAAAAAAAATTATACAATATAGTTCCCCTCCCCCAACTCCTCCCAGATCCTTCCCTCCCCACCAACCAACTCCACACCCTTTTCTTTCTCTGACTTTAGAAAGCAAACAAAGAGGCAAAAAAAAAAAAAAAAAAAAAGAAAAGAAAGAAAGAAAGAAAGAAACCCTAGGGAAAAAAAACACAAGAAACACACACACACACACACACACACACACACGAAAACAAAAACTATAAACACACACACACACACGAAAACAAAAACTATAAAAACACAAGATGGGGAAACATGTAAAAAGACTTGTAGGATAAAAAAAAAAATGCCCAAACAAAGCAATATGAGACAAAAAGTCTATAAAAATACCCTCCCACATGCCGTACACATGCATGTGCACACGTGCACACACACACTTTTCTGCCCCATTAAAAATTAAGTGGCAATATATCAACTTGACATTAATTCAGCCTGTATCTTTTTTTCTATTTTTTAAATGTTTTTTATTTCATTTTACATTCCAACTACAGTTGTACTTTTCCCACCCCTCCTCCCACCCCCCTCGCTTCCCCTCCTCCCACCCCCCTCGCTTCCCCTCCTCCCACCCCCCTCGCTTCCCCTCCTCCCACCCCCAGTCCACTCCTCTTCATGGGTAAGAGGGCTCCCATGAGGGGTCAACACAGTCTCAGCCTGTCTCTCTTAAGAAAAAGGACAAACTTACATACACACAACACTATTATTGCACTGCAGAAAACTAACAATAATCCACAATACCATCTAACATCCTGAGTTTATATTCATAGTTTTCCACTTGTTCTAGTAATGTCTTTTATAGGGTTTTAAAATCCAAAATGCAATCTTGGTTCATGCAGTATAGCATATGTGTGTACGTATATGAATATACACATATGTATGTATATACACATATATTCATATATATGCTAAGGATTCTGTAGTACCTTTCATAGTAGAGCAATTCTCCATTTTTTTTTTCTTTATTGTCATTTGCTTTTTACCAGTCTAATTGAGTTGCACAGGCAAGGCTCTATTATTTCCTAAATTTGGCCATTTCTTCTTGGTATTTGTTTAACTTATCCTTATATACCCTCTCTTTACTTTTGATTTCCTATCAACTAGACCATGGCTTATTTTTATCAAAGTTGGTGGCAGTATTTTAAAGTACCCCAATCATAATTTTTCCTTATTCTGGGAGTGACTAGGAAGCTCAACCAGCTTTAAAAGATCTTACTGCATATAAAATATATTATCAAGCAATTTGACTACATCGATCAATAAACAGTAGACAAAATCATTTAGAGGAATCGGTGGCTCTGTGCTCTTTAGGACATAACTGACTCAGAGTTAAAGAAACAGAGCCTTGGTCATTTGTAATTCCATAATGACTTTTTATTAAATTATACATGCATGGTCATCAGTTGTTCTTTTTGAAAGTTCTTATTTTGTAGGCTTTAGGGTTGTCATTCTTTGCATGGTTTATTGCATTTCAGTGTTATTAAATTACTGTGTTTCATCAATATGAAAGTTATCCATCTTGTTGTGAGGCAGTAAACAGGAATTAAAAATAACCACTTCCCTTTCTGAACACCTTTCTGCCTGTTTTGACACTGAAATACTTCTTTAGGTCTCATGTTCACTCAAGCTTTTTCAGGACTCAATGGAATATTTCAAACCCCATGAAACAGTGCCCTTAGTACTTGTACATGTCCTCTATTGTATTGTATGCTATAAATGCATAGTGAAGCCAGAAATTAGTTCAGTGCATGTTCTTTGTCTCCATGTACTGGTTCAGGAAGAGTCTTATGTTACATTTGATTCCTGCCAAATGCAAAATGAGATAACTGGCATGAATCTTTTAGTTCTTTCAATCATTTTTAATAATAGACTCTACAACTCCTAGGGTAATTGGAATTAGGTTAAGAGGGAACAGATGAGAATTATTTGCTGTTGTAATTATTTCTATTCTTTTTCAGAACAAAGATCCATTTTTCTGATTTATTAACTAGCAGGTTAACTAGCACATAATTACCAATATTTGTTACATGCTAGTTGTAAAGTAGTATGGAGATTATGTGAGTTTCTGTAATTTAGTGATCATGAAAGTATACTTGCATGCAAAATATGGCTAAATCCTAAGTCATGGTTAATAGAAAGTTTTGTTCAAGATCATTTGAACATTAGTGATCTTTACTTATGACTGTTCACTGAATTTGGTTAAGTCAACATTTTGGGAAATGATTTAAAATGAATTTGATGGAGATTGTAATTTGTATTCACAGTAGATTCCTTTCCTACATAGTTACTCAAGCCCGTGTGTGCTATTAAAACTTATCGATTCACCAGGCATTCTCTGTAAAAATCAATCTCAGAATCAGCTTGTTTTTGTCTTAATGGATATTTGATGCTTATAACATTAACATGATCTAGAAATATGTTCAGTACATATGAATAAAGTATATTAGTAGTAGTTGATCATAGACATTTTTTTCCAGTCAAATCAGTGTACTTAAGAAACAAACATATTTAAGTACAGGCTGAGTAGACTCTTCTAGAAGTAAGGGGTACCTTGAATAAAAGATGCAAAGTAAGAGAAAGGTGACTATGAGTGGGAAATTATAAGATTTCCCTGGGAAGGGTGAGGGTTCAGATTATGCTGCCTGAAACTAGTCCTGTAGTATAGGACAGGCAATGGTCTCAAATAAAGAGATACACTTATGCTTGAGCCAGAGATTGTCTAAAACATTCAGAAGACTCTGGAGATGAATACAAGGTTGTAAATTGACATATTAGAAGGAACCACCTTCTGGTTTTGCATATAGTATGAACTAATGGAAAGGAGGCCAGACTTTATGTGCCAGAACTGGTTAGAGATTTTGGTAGTACAAACACAAAAAAGATGAAAGATGGGTGGAGAAAATGCCAATGAGGGGTGATTTAGCTCATGCAGTCACACCAAGGCACACTTGTAGAGGTCAGACGACATGTTTGTGGATTGGTTCTTTTCTTCTACCATGTGAGTTTCAGAGATTTAACTTCAGTCATCAAGCTTGGTGGCTAACACCATTACCTCATGAGCTCTTTCATGGGCCCCCATATTACTTTTCATTTGTATATATGATTTGTTTGGCTATTTAAGACAGAATTTCTCCGTGTAGCCTTGCCTGTCCTGAAACTAGCTCTGTAGACCAGGCTGGCCTTGAACGCACAGAGATCGATCAGCCTCTGCTCCCATGTGCTGGGACTGAAAGGTGCACCACCACTGCCTGGCCCCCATATTAGTTTTAAGGTGTTTCTTTTCTCCCTCTTGACCTATGTTGATAACCATAATGTTTCCTTTTGTTTCTGCACTCCATGTTTGCCCATCCGGGCCTGCCAGATTGGACTTTCTGTAATACTGCTCTGATGGGGGTGATGTCTGTAGTGAGTGGCTCCCCCGTGCCTGTTGCAGACAATCTAAATTCATTAAGTTGTCATTCAGTGTCACCGTTTGTTTCTTAAGATTTTTCCCAACGTTGTCTAGTTAGCTTCCCCCACCCCAAACAAGATGAGTAAGTTCTTCTTAGTCCCCCTGCATTTCACTCTCCTGTGCAGTTTTTCCTTTCTGCCTCTTCCACCTTTTCTGAGAGCATGGATCTTGCTATGTTGTCCAGACTGGCTCTGAACTCCTATGTCCATATGAACTTCCTGACGAACTGTCATAACAGGCCTGCAGCACTGTACCAGGATTACTTCCACTTGTTATATCCCTTCCTCCAAATGCTGTGAATTAAGGACTTAGATGTGGCTCTGTGGTAGAAAGTTTGCCCTTTATGCACACACCTCTGGGTTCCAACACCAGCTGACAAAAAAAAAAATCCTGTGGTGTTTTTCATTTTGTTTTTAAGAACAGGTAGCCATGTATTGAGAACTTGTACATGTGCATTCTAAGAATATCAGGTTGTAGATTCTGAGACTAAGGAGCACCCAGACGCAATTGGAAACCGGGGTCAGAGACCGACCACGTCTTTCTCCTCTCTGTGTCCTTATTTATCACTGCCCTCCTTAGAAGGTATTTAGCATAGCCCTTTGTACTGGTCACCACTCAAAGGACACTTCTTTCAGGGCCTAGATTGACACAATCCCTGCATCATTTTGCTCAGTATATCACATGTCATGTGTTCATCAGAAGACAAATGTAAAGTCTGTCAGATTTGTTAACAAGTGTTTCCAAATGTAATTAAATGGTAGAGGACTAACATTTGTTAAGTTAGATGGCTGGCACTCAGAATCAGCTTTACCTATAGACATATGATAATGATAGAACAGTGTGTATTTTATCAGTATTATTACTAGGACTCTAACTATTGCACATGGTGTTTAATTCATAATGTATGCAACAATACTAAAAGCCCTAGTTGCCAGTGTAGCAACAACTCAGGAAAATAGGTTCAGGATTATCACTTGGAATGTCGGGGAATACACACTCATTCCCACTCCAGGAGTCCTTGCTTCTCTGACAGGAAGACTTGGATTTCTCCACAGACCTACCAGACCTGAGATGTCATTTATACTTGATTTTCTCAGTGGTCTTTAGTGGGATTGGGAGGGACCCTGTTGAGTGTCTCTGGGGCAGTGAACCCCCCTCCTACCTTTACATTGCTTCACTGTCCCTATGAGGAAAATATTTTACCTGCTTCAGAGATGAAGGCGCTGAGACAGTATGAAGTCTGGCAAATTGCCTGAAGAATCAGTAGGAGGCAGAAAGAAGATTTGTACCAAGGCGTGTCTAACATCAGTACCAAGACTCTGCATTAACCATGCTGTCTTGGGAACAGCATTTTCTCACTATTCGTAGCTGATTATAGAAGTACTCTCACAGCTTTTCCCTGCCTCTGAGTTGTCTACATAAGTATGGTGATAATGAATGTGGTTAGTCAGACCTGGGCTCCAATCCTGATTCTGTCACTTATTATCTATGTGTGACCTTGGGCAAATAATTTAACGTCTCAAAGCCTCAGTTTCTTCATCTGTAAAAAGGGAATACTGTTTCACCCCGATGCGCAGATAAAGTGACATCATATACAAACCCTTTGCACGGCTGCTGGTACATGGTAGATATTCCTCAGGTGGTGGTGATCATTGCTGGTGCTATCACCCTCACTGGGTTGTACTGACTGCAGAAATAACAAGGAAGAAAACAAGGTCTGTTTCCCCTGCTGCTTCTTTGTCTTTCATGGCCACTAGGAAAATAGACAAACTGATGGATAGCCTGATCTACAAAGCTCTGAGATAACATCCATTTACATTTCAGTATGACCTTCAAGTCTGGCAAGGCTGTAGGCCTTCAAGACTGTGGGTGGGTACCAGGAAAGGGAAAGATCTCTTGGAGGCTCTTGGAGATTCTGGGGACTAGCTGGATGAGAACAGCAATAGAAAGGGGTAGCTTAGCCCTGCTTCTGAGTGTCCACTCTCAGGACTGTAGCCAAGTCCGTCCATCGAAGCAGCATTAGGATGAGGTAAGAACTGCCCATGATAGTAGGTCAACAGGGAGACAGCACCAGGCTTGACTGGATCCTCAGGCACAAAAGTAAAGGCCTACTGAAGGATGGTTTTGAGTAATAATCTCAGCGAACTGTATAATAATACACTATGCATGACAAAGAATTTTGCAGGTGGAGAATGTTCTGTTTTCAGTGTTCATCATTTGAAGGATTCGAAGCTTTTAAAATCCTATGTGTCTAGCAAGCTAGCAAGATCTAATTAATACCAAGCTGTTTCTAATTCTGTGAATTAACGCTGATCATTGTCTATCTGCCAATGACTTTTCTCCTGCTCTGCTCTCAGGAAGAAGACAGCTTCCTAGAAAAGGTAATTCAATCCATTGGTGGTAATGAAGGTTTCCCTGTGCTTGATTAACACTTAACTGTGGTACCTGGAACTTGTCCTTAAGCATTCTCATATGAAAGGCCTCTGACTCGGTGAGAATTCCCTGATAAGCCCTGTTGTCCTGCCAGGTGTCTTGAAGTATGCTCAAAATACAGGAACATTCTTATCTATTTGACTAGTCGTTGATACTCTGTATGTAAAAGAAATAAATCTCAAGGATACAGTTTTTTTGGGGGGGCAGGGTCTTGTGTATTGCAGGCTAGCCTCAAACTCACTATGTAGCAAGAATGACCTTTATTTTTTATCTTTCTGCCTCCACCTCCCTGGTGCTAGAATTACAGCACTCCTGGTTCTAGGAAGTCCTGAAAAATCAAACTTGGGCCTTACAAAAGATGATAGACAAGCATTCTACCAACTGAGCTCCATCTCTAGCTACCAGTGTATGCGTGTGAGAGTGTGTGAATGTGTGAGTGTGTGCGTGTGTGAGTGTGTGCTTGTGTGTGTGTGTGTTGCAAGAGATGAAACCTAGTGCCTTACACATGCTAGACAAATGCACTACCACTGAGCTGTACCTTGGCCACATTGGCATTTTTTAATTCCCAGAAAAGTGCTGTACCATGCAGCTACATCTCCAGCCCAGATTTATCTTGATAGATCTTATCTGTAAACTCATGAGTTGGAGGGTACTGTTTAGCTACCCCTACTTCCAATGATAGTAAAACCAAAAATTGTTATTCTGGTTGCATTAATAGTGGTGTACAAGCTGTGGAAATGGCCCATTCAATAAAGTACTTGTTGTCATTGCAACTATGAGGGCCCATTTTCACATTTCCAACACCAGTGTAAACCAAAGTGCTAAATACAGTAGGACACATCTGTAATGCCAGTGCTGGGGAACAGATACCAGGTAGTTCGCTGGAGTTCATGAGCCAGCTGGTCTAATAGAATCAGTGAGAGAACCTGTCTCAAAAAAAAAAAAAAAAAAAAAAAAAAAAAAACAGACTGAGGAAGACAACTGGCGTCAACCACTGACCAACATATACACATGGCCCATACACACAACAAAGGAGTGATTTAGGGAACTTGATAATAGTGGTTAATTACTCAGAGACTACCCAGATATAGTCAAGAAATAGAGCTTAGAGTAGAATTGTTGAGCTAAATCATAAATTGTCTAATAAAGCCATCTATCTTTAGACAGAGAAAGGTATTTTCTCTGTTCTAACAAGCAAGTCCCAAGGTCCAGAAAAGTATTCAATGCTACAAAAAGTCCTAGTGCCTCTGAGCACCTGAGTGTAAGGTGTGGGTTCTGTTTCCTGGCTGTCCAGGGGTGTGTCCCTCCTGCTGTGCCTCATAGCCTCTTCCATCATCAACTAGAGATGCCAGGATCCTCTCAGAGCTGC
Organism: Phodopus roborovskii; assembly: GCF_943737965.1. Classification (NCBI taxonomy): domain Eukaryota; kingdom Metazoa; phylum Chordata; class Mammalia; order Rodentia; family Cricetidae; genus Phodopus; species Phodopus roborovskii. The sequence goes on from NW_026125700.1 coordinate 2,008,050, forward strand.
CAAACACAGGGGCAGGAGCTCAACATATATTCCAGAGCATGTTCATAGAGTGCTTGAGAGACCTTTCTATAGGATGAAATTGAATACATTTTGAAGATGGAGATTCTTTAACTACTAGCATTAAGATTACAAAGTGTAGGGTTATAGGGCAAAGAGTATGTGTTGAGAATCTTGGTTCCCCTTTGAACATCAGAGTTCACAAATAATGTACAGAACTTTTTTTTTCCAAGACAGGGTTTCTCTGTATTACTTAGGAGGTTGTCCTGGAACTCGCTTTCAGGACATTTTTTATAAATATTCTTTGCCATTTACTTATTGTATCCCTTTCTAGACTTCAGAACTACAAGTGTGACATTTCCTATTATCACACATGAATTTGGAAGTGGAGTGTAGATGCTGTATATAACCTACTGACATTTTATTAACCTTTTAATCCACTAAGGCTTGAGACAGCTTTGCTTCTTAGCTCTTCTCTGTTAAGGGCAGGTCCATGTTCTGTCTATTCAGTTAGACAGTGCCTTATGTTGTGTTAATGCCACCGGACAGGTAAAAACCTTTAGTTGGATGTCAGATTTTTTTTAAATATGAGTCAATGATGAATAATTTATATATGGTAAAATTGGAGGCATCTGCTAAAGAATCTGCCCATGTGTTCTGTTTGATCCAGAAAGTTAGTAGAATGCATTAAGAAGTGTTTGGGCTCAGATAGCAGGTGGATGGCTGCATATAATATATACAAGCAGAATGAAGTCAGTGGGCGAGTCACCAATAGAAGTTATAGCAACTGTATAGAATATGAATATCAAGACATGGCATCCCAGGAAAAGAAAGTACCACGTTAACACCGGGGCACTGCTGTAGTGTGTGTGGCCCCTATGAGCTTAGTTATATGGTTTTTTTTTTTCTTTCCCTTAAAGCTATATGGCTGGAGGTTATAGATAGAACAGTGTCAGACAAGAAGCTGGAAGTTGACAATAATAATGTATGACTTAGAGGTTACAAAAGGAAGAGGATGGTAAAAGCAGAACATGGCTGTCTCCACTGGGGTTCTTCTGAAGGCTGCCTTCAGCTGCCATTCAGCCTACCTTGGATATATTTTTCATGTGTGTTATGCTTGAATCTATAAACCTAAAATAAATGAACATTTACTTTTGAGTAGTGGTAGATAAATGAGTGTATTTTATACATTGACTTTAGTTATTTATCTGATATATGTCTTATATTCTTTCAGAAGACTGTAACAATAGAAAGGTAGGTAAAACAAATAATGGCCCCTAGAAATCTTTGCTGAGCTATTAATAATAACTTCTGGATGTAGACCCTTGAGTTTTCATGGTACTAGCTCCAGGTTATTAGTTTTGGATTTTGGAGCTTATGATTAGAAACTTGGATCAAGCCTGAAGCTCTCATATTGTACATCTAATATGCAGAATTGTCTTTAATTCCTCAGAAGCAAATCAATCGAATTAAAGAAACTATGAGAGCTCCCAGTAGTATTTGTGGTGAGACCTGAAGGGAGAGTTAATGTAGAATAAACTGAAACCTAACTGTAAACATGGCCCTGTGGGCTGCCGTACTAACAACTATGATTTCATGGTCTAGCTACTGGTCATGTGTAGACTCTACTGTGGCTATATTATATTCTTGCCATGCTGGTACTCACTTCAAAATGTGGAATGCATCGACGTGATGCACACCACAAGTACCAATGAAATGCTTACTGATTGAATGAAGCATTTTGCAAAGAAGCTTGTTTAACTACTGAGATCATCACTGAGTGCCTTCTGAACATGGATGTCCCTTATGAGGGGAAAAATGCAAAAGCATAAGAAAGAAACAAAGATCACATTATACCCAGTTGAGCAGATTTTGAAAGATGTATCTCTACGCTTAGGCCCCTTTGATTTTCATCCCTTTTCATCTGTTAGGAGAAATCCCTTCTGCAGATGGTCCCCTTGGATGAAGGTGCCAGTGAGCGACCCCTTCAGGTTCCCAAGGAGATCTGGCTTCTAGTAGATCACTTATACAGATATGCCTGCCACCAGGTAAGTGTGAGAAAACCTTCCCTGAAACTGCAGAATGTGTGCGAGTCCTAGAGGACATTATGCTTCCCCATCCCAAGCAACCTCCATGTGGCTGCACTGTCAGACCTCTAAAGCATACAAGCTAAGGAGGTACCTGAGGCCACATGCTGAGTCTGATGGCAGAGTATAACCAGAACTGAGAATGCCCGTGACTTGATTATGCGTTTTGCCCTGAACGATTGAATACTCCTGTCCAATGCCTATTCTGGCTGCCCTGTAAATTAAAATTGAAGCAGATTTCAAGACACAGCACTGAGTTTTCTTTTAAATCAATCCTGTACTAAAACATTAACCCCACCCAACTCATCCCCTACAAGAACTTTCTTTAACCAAATTGAAGGTAGTGTTCTCAGACCTACTAAGACCGTGTAACTCGGAAACCAAGTTTTATCCTAAATGTGCCATTTCCTCCTTTCCTGACATCCAATTCTGTCTGCATTTGATATGGTCTGATTGTGTAGGATACACTCTGCCATGTTTTCCGGAGGTCAGTGGACTACCTGGCTTCCTGATCTGGCCATCTAGTCCCTTGCCCTATCTGGGAAAGCTTTAGAACTTCAGTAGAGGGACAGCTTGCCTTGTTCCCTTCATGTAGGAGGACCTGTTCCAAACCCCTGGAATGCAAGAGGAGTTACAGCAGATCATCGATTGTCTGGATACCAGTATTCCTGAGACAATCCGTATCCTTTCTGCCCAAGGCTTGAAAAAGCTGTACTATCCAGTTATTTTCTCAAGACCTTTCAGGAACTTTCAGTCTCTTTGTGTCAGACTAAGAGGAATCAAGAAGTGGGTAACAGCATTTGTAGTGAGCATGGGACTTAGGATCTATAGCACCAGTACTGTTCTCCTTCTGCCAGCTGCTCATTCCTGCTGTGCTCCCCACCCACATGCTATCACTAGGGCAAGAAGAAGAATGAGAAAAATGCTGGCAACTAACTTATCTCCCATCCAGTGAACCCTATTGCTATGTCTGCTTTGCTCCCAGAGTCTCTGGTTTAGTAAAGGGACTCCCAAGGGCTTTGGCCAATTCTGTACCTCTTTGGCTACAGAGTACCTAGACCATGATTGAACCCCAGTCATGAGCAGTGCATCCTAAAAGAGAAGAGAAAAACCATCCCTATGGAGGCTTGAGGAAGGGAGTCAGTCAGATGCCCATGTGGCTTTTCTCCGGGTCCCTCTTCCCTTGACTCAAGGCCATTCAGCTGGCAGTAACCACTCTGTGGCTGAAGCACTGCTTATTTTCCTGGAAGCCCTGCCAGAGCCGGTCATCTGTTATGAGCTGTATCAGCGCTGTCTCGATTCTGCTCATGATCCACGCATCTGCAGACAGGTGAGTTTTGCTGCCCTGAGGATATGCCCAGTACAGGGAGAGAATCTATCAGTTCTACAAAGCTGTAAGATAGAATGTGCCGGGGTCTGTTATTCGTGGCAGGACACCATCATTAAAAGTTTAAAACCCTTGGGGGAGCCAATGGGATGGGTCAATGGATAAAGGTCCTTGCCACCAAGCCTGATGACCTGAGTTTGATCGCCAGAAGCAAAGTGGTGAAAGGAGAGAACCAATTCCCACTAGTAGTTCTCTCATCTCACACTATAAGTAAATAAAGTTGAAACCCTTAATTTTAGGTACTATTATTCTCTACCATATAAAAATGTTTTCTATTTGACCTATTTCTTTTAACAGAAAATTTAGTGGGTGGTTACTTGAACCCTTGCAGTATTCGGCAAAACTAATTATAAGTGCAATTCTAGCTGTCATTCCCAGGAAAAGTAGGTAGCAGTTGGGAGGCCTTTCTTCCTCTTCCTCCCTCCCTCCATCCTCCCCTTCCTTCCTTCTTTCTCCCTTCCTCCCTCTCTCCTCCCTCCCTCTCCCTTCTCTTCTCCCTCCCTCCTTCCTTCCCTCCCTTCCTTCCCACTTCCTCCCTTCTTCCTCCTGCCTGCCTCCTACCTCCTTCCTCCCTCCCTCCCCCTTCATTTCTCTCTCCATCCTTCCTGCCTCTGTCCCTTCTTCCTTTCCCCCTTTTTTCTTCCTCCCTCCTCCTCCCTCTTCTTCCCCCTCCATCCTTTCTCTCTCCCTCCCTCCTTCTCTCCTACTTCCCTCCTGCCTGCCTCCCTTCCTTTCTGCTTCCCTCCCTGCCTCCCTCCTTCCTTCCCCCTCTTTCTTTCCTTTTTGGTATATGTTTTTAATTTTGAGAAGACTTTGGTCCACAATGGCTAAGACTATGTGAAAATCACATTAGTGGGTGTTGGTAGGAGGTACCCATCATTGCCAAGTAATATTGTAGAAAAAACTACTCAAGTTGACAGATGCCTTTGCTGTTGGGGAAAAAAAAACAGATGAGCACTTACCTTGTGGTGAAGCACCTTGTGTATGTGACTCTGAGGTGCATGTATGGCCTGGTCATTGAATAGAGAGAAACCAAACCATACTCACTTCAGAGTTAGAATTCAGCAGGTAATGTACTGGTCATGAGCAAGTAATAGAGGGTAGTGTCAGACAAATGGGACCTATAAGAGTTAGGTCACAAATTATTATTATGGTGGCTATAAATTCTCATTTCCTTTAAGTTCTTTACCTCACTAAACACTCCTCTTCAATAAATAGGTAATTTCCCAGCTTCCAAGATGCCATAGAAATGTTTTCCGCTACTTGATGGCATTCCTTCGTGAACTCCTAAAATTCTCGGAGTACAACAATGTCAGCGCCAACATGATCGGTAAGAATACTTCATGAGAAAGTTGGCATGGAATGTTTGCTAAGAATAATCTATATGCGTTGTGCATAATGTATACCGTAGTTGACGTTCGGGAACATGGCAGTCATTTCCCAACTACTGTGATTGTTGCCTGCACCCCAATCCTTGAGGTTTTGCTTAGGTCATGTCTGACAGTGGGTTTCTCCTTTTCTTTCTCATACCCTCCAGCTACTCTCTTCACTAGCCTTCTCCTAAGACCTCCACCAAACCTCATGGCAAGACAGACTCCAAGTGACCGCCAGCGTGCCATCCAGTTCCTTCTGGGCTTCCTGCTAGGGAGCGAGGAAGACTAAGTCTTTCCTTATCTAAGATTCTAGAAAAAGAAAATCTTGGGCTCCAAGTATTTCAGGAATATTTGAAAAAGTCATGACACACACACACACACACACACACACACACACACACACACACACACACAAAGGGTCTCCTGCAGGACCTTAACGTTCTGTTAATAGTACAAAGGGAAGAGTTTCTTAATCCCTCCTCATAATATCCTACACAGCAAAATCCTTTTAGACATATATTGCCAAGCCAAAGTTACCATATTTTGGTGTTTTTGTGTTTACTCTTTGGTAAGCAAAGAGGTCTGTATTTACACTCCTTTACCTAGGGGTATCTTTTCTACCCTGCTTCCCAGTCATCATAAGAATCTTTATTACCCCAGGCCTAGATTGCGAGGCATTGCCATTCTAGGCCTACAAGCACTACTTGCTGTAACTCAGACTTGTCTGTAGTCCTTTTACAATGCACTTTGGAGCCACCTTCTCCCCATGTCACTACTTTGCACTCTTCCTCGATTCATGCCATCACTTTGAAGGAACCCTGGAGGAGACTAGTGACTCCGCAGGCATCCTCAACAGTGAAGCTCACTGTCTCCACGTGATTGTTACATGCATTTGTGCATTTCTACTACAAGGATGTCTATGTGTCACTGTAACATTGGTCTTCTTGTGGATCCACACTTGGTGGATCCATATTCCCTTGTCTGAGATCATGTTTAGTTACATAATTTTATGGACTACAGAGATGGCAACCCACTGATGTGAGGAAAGCACTGTGAGTATTTCAGGAGTGAAAATATCCACGCATGACAGCTCCTGTTTCCTACTCCCCATTACCTCTTAGTATCCACACTTGACATGAGGAGTAATCCAGAGTGTTAGGGAACCCATTTCCCACTAGAAACCCACTTCCAGAATAATGTTTGCATCGAAGTCAAAAAAGGGAGTCTGTGCACCTCAAGTGAGGCCCCATGGACCTTCCTTCCTCCCCCAGACCAAGCATTGAGGGTAAGCCTCAGAATCCTTTTTCCTACCTTCTGACATAGCCGGGGAAGACATTGCCCTCTCTCAGCAGGGCTGACTCTGGGCTCCACATCTGACTTCTTCAAGAATTTAAAGACTGCCCTTGGCTCCAAGACACTATATCCAGTGCTATGTAGGACAGACTGGTCAGTGGGACCAGCCACACACATTACCTCTCCCACCTGAAATGACTCTAAGGTTTTCATTTTATTCAAGCTTTGTGGGACAGACTGACTTTCTAAAAACTAATATGTTGGTTAACAAACAAGCCACCAGCTACTGACTGCAAACTGCCTGGTGAAATTGGCTTGGTTGGTTTTCTTTCATCGGAAACAACCCAAGTGTGTCATTCTTGCCTGTTAACATTGGGTGTAACGAGCTTGGATAAGGCTGTGTGTACAATCTTGGGTACTGATTCCATGACTCTTATAGCATCCAAGGAGAGGGCCAGGGAATCATCTACCATCAAATGGTTTTCCAGTTCCCTGGTCTCCTCAAAATTAAGTTCTTTGGAGAACAAAAGGTATGTATCATGCAATAGACCACTTAAGCCCTTACCCAATTGGGTGTTGGGAAATAAACTGATGCCAGCTCACTGAAGATTTGATTGGGTCAACAGTTGGCTAATGGAAGACTGAGAGCAAAGGGTTTTGTCTTGTCTATTAGACTAGGAATTAATTGCTGAAAAAGCAAATAATAGGAGCTGGGGCAAAGTGGTCCACAGAAAAATGCCTCTCCTGTGCCCATGCCCGTTTTGTAATACCTTGCCAACCTTGGGTCTTTGGGTAACCAGGAATATGTTTAATAGGGCTCTGTGGAGCGTGCATGTAGTATCCTTCCTTCATCAGGCCAAAGCACCAAGTCGCGTCAGTGCCTCAACCTTTTGTTCAGCTTGGCCTAGGATGTATATAGGGTTGAGGGTTTTAGACATCTCCAGGTAGGGGATACAAAACAGATCAGATGGAAGAAACCTGCTTCCCTATGCTGCCTATCCAGCACCCCAGCCTCTAATCCCTAATTCCTCTAAGGTACTATTTCATAGTTCCTCTGAATGAAGGACTTCAGATCCAACTGGTAGGGAAAGACTCAGCACCTAGTGTCTTAGGGAAGAAATGATTCAAATCTATTGGATGACATTGCATTAGTTTCCCTTTCACTGTTTTCTGATTCTTAATCTGAAGTTCTATGTTATATTTCACAAAAACGTCTTGGTCACTAAGCAAAGCTGCTAGTGGGATTCTGTATTTTGTGTCATCTTTTTTATTATAATTTATTGCAATTTTCTGAATAAATATATGTTGTGTGAAAAATCATTGTTATCTTAGTGAGGAAGAACTGGAGAGAGGAGACTTATGTCACTTGGTGTCACTTGGCTTTTTTGCAGTCCCCATATTGTACCTGTCACCACCCAGCTTACAGAGAAATGCCATTTTAAATTGTGCACTGGGTCTATAACTCCATTTCACAGTGCTTACTTGCCACGCACAAAGCCTTGGGTTTGATCTGCAACACCAGGACCACAAAAGTATGTTTTCTTGGGCTAGTGAGATTATTCCATGGGTAAAGGTACTCACCATTAAGCCTGATGCCCTGAGTTCAGTTCCCAGAACCCACATGGTGGAAGGAAGGAACTGACTCCTAAAAACTGCCCTCTGAGCTCTATACATGTGTTGTAGCATGGCCACATAGATAAGTAAAATTGGGGCTGGAGAGATGTCTCAACAGTTAGAACACTTACTGCTCTTACACTAGACTCAGGTTTGGTTCCTGGCATCCACATCTGGCAACTCACAACTGCTATAACTCCATTTCCAGGGAGATCTAGTAGCTTCTGCAGGCACCTGTACCTATATGGTAAGTGTACATACACATACAAATAGATATATAGATAGACAGATCTTTTTAATGAAAAACTAAAAAGATGTATTCTAAGAGATGAGAAGCCATGTGTTTTCAGAGACTGGTGAGGAAGTCATATACTTTTGGAGCCAGCAAAGATCCTTATTTTGACCATAAGGAGTCAGGAACATGAGTTCATCTGTTCCATTACCATCCCACTCCACCCTTTAGGATGGGATCTACAATGGAATCTCACTATATTGCTGCAGCTGGTCTTGAATTTCTAGACCCAATCAGCCGTCCTGATGCAGCCTCCCTTGTAGCTAGGGCTGGAGTCACACCACACACCATCTTGCCCAGTTAGATACTGATTCTTTAATCCCATAAAGGTCACAGCAAGGTCACATCCATGATCCCACCAGCTCCAGAAGTATGACAAGTCCTAACACACACACATTTCAGAGGAGCCCAGTTGCCTTTGCTCTCAGCGTAGGCAGATTAGATGTGACTCCCAAAGAGCCTGTTTTTACATAATCCACTTTATAAGTTCTGAAATCCTGCTTATTGGGGTGATGAGGTGCATAAATTTACAAACACTTTGGGGAGGCTCTGGTATGAGCTCTCTGGCACTTGGAGAGGATGCTTCCCAGCTCACCAGGACACCGCTGTTCCCTGGCCCATCCACAGCATGAATTTGTGGCTTCTGATTTCATTCCCCCTTGAGACTGAAGCCGCCTCTGCTGGAGGTTTCTTCTCAACTAGGGCCCTTTTCCAGTTCCCTCCCTCTGTGAGCCTGCCAGATGCCTGTGCTGACTCAGTGTTGTTAGGAATCGCTGTGGGGGTTTTGCTAGCTCCACCCAAAGGCTTGGCAGAAGAAGGTGTTTCCTTCTGTGAATGGAGACTGACTTTCCGCAGTTTCTGTGTAGCAGGGGGCAATGTGACATAGCAGGCACCAAAGCTGTCCTTGTCTGAAGTTAGAAACTGCATCTGCACCTTCCCTGCTGCTCTCATGTTGTAGGGACCCATCAGAGCCTTTTTTTGTTGTTGTTGCAAGGCAAGTTGAACAGGCGTTTGGTGTGGTTTAATAATCCATAGCCACATAGTGTACCTATAAAACCACAAAATGTTAAATAGTGAGCCTTAGTAAATGATCTAATCCATTGTCATTGTTCAAATAGAGAGTTTCAGAGGGGACAATGATTGACCCGTCATGTAGCATAATGGGAAGAAAAGGCTTATGCTTCACAGTTTGACATGGGTCAATGAACACCCCACATAACCTTAACCTATACTCACCAGTTAACATTTAACCACAGTTGCCTTGAGTCTGCTGTTCAATCCAATTTCTGCCACTTCTTTATTGTGAGCGACTTTGGACTAGTTACCCTATAGTTTCCTTGCCTATAAAATGAAGCAAGTATAGTACTGACCTTCTGTGGCATAATTACATCAGTCACATCACTTCCTTGTTTAAAAAAGAAACCCTGAAGCATTGCCCGGTACATTTAGAACAATGTCCCAACTTTCTCCTTGCCTTTGAGGGCTGACTTATTAAATGAAAAGTACATAAATATGTGCCAGCAATAGTACATGGCACATAGAAGCTGCTGTATAGATTTCCCACTCCCAGCTTTCTGTTTTTATCAAACTGACTGCACCTAAGGCTTTAGATTTCTTACTTAATGCTAATAACCTTGTCAGCTAGGCGCGGACCAGCTTGTACTCAGTCTATTCAGCTCTCTATCATCTGACTGAAACATTGCCACCACACCTATGCCTCTGTATTTCAGACCTTACCTGTAACACATTTTCAAATTAGTATTATTATTGTGGGGGGATGGGAGCCAGAGAACAACTTTCGGAAGTCAGTTCTATCCTTACACTGGGATTCAGGAATTGGATTCAAGTTGTCAGGCTTGTGTGACAAGTTCTTGTCATTCACTGGCTCATTAGGGTGCCCCCCAGAAACCTTTTAGAAAGTGGGATTGGGATATAACTTAATGCCAAATATGGTGGTATACATCTGTAAACCCACTGTTTGCTTGGGAGACCAAACTAATTTAGAAGTCATCCTGGGTTATATGCTGAGATCAAGGTTAGTCTTAGCTAAGTAACAAGGCCCTGTCTTGATTGTTTGCAGTTGTTTGTATTTTCGCATGGTGTGTGTGTGTGTGTGTGTGTGTGTGTGTGTGTGTGTGTGTGTACGTGCCCACAAGCACAAGTATGTACAGATACCCACAGGAGCAGAAGATGGCCTTGAATCCCCTGGAGCTGTGGGTGCTAAGAACAAAACTCAGATCTTCCTCAGGACAGTGGATGCTTTTAACTCATGAGCCATCTCTTTGGCCACTCCCACTCAAATTTAAAAAAAAAAAAAGAATGAATAACAAGCATGCCCATATGAAACACCTAGTTGCTGTCCAGTGTTGGGGGCCACGCTGCTCTCCCCATTCCTCCCTTCTAGCCTCTTGCTCCATTTAAGGAGCTTTGCCTTATCTGGTGTGCCTGACTTCTACCTCTCCCTGCTTTCTGAGTAAATGCTTTGTTTTGGCCTTTGCTACCTGCGGCACCTCTAACTCCATCCCGGAATTGATTTTTAGCCCACAGTGCTACTTTCCATCTCCTCTGTTCTGGAGAAACTATTCCTATCCCTCTATCTCCCTTGATAAAGAAAAGGAGTTTGCCTATTCCCAAATCATGCTTTGAAGCCATGACGTGGGGGGGGGGGTCAACTGCATTTTAGGTGTGTGGTTCTCTGTCCTAGCCTTCATGGCAGTCACTTACAGCTATGGTTCTCAGATTGCAGTCCCCAAGGACAGCAGCATCAGTAACACCTGGATGCTGCTCAAATGGCTGCAGCATGTAAAAATTACCACTGCCATGGCCCCACTTAAAACCCTTGAGTGAGACATCCCCCTCAAGTCTTAGGCATAGAAGTATCTTCAGAACTTCTTAGGAAATTGGTCTTCACACTACACAGAGACACATGAGGGCTTAAGAACTACCAGAGAGACTAGAACTTACCTGCAAACTTCAGAGTAGGTTTGGGGGTAGGTATCTTATTCCATTCTGTTACTATCACAGAATATATGAGGACTGGGTAATTTAGATGAGATCAGGAATGTTCATGGTGGTATGGCCATAGACAAGACTAGGTACTTTAAGAGACAGATATTTGACTGACAACTCTGGACTTTGTAAAGCTCAGGAGCATGGCACTGGCACCTGCTTGGCTTCTGGTGTAGGCCTCCTGGTTCTTCAACTCGTAGCAGGAAATAGAAGAGCAGGAGTAGACACTTAGAAGTGAGAAAGACTGAACTCACTATAGGTAATCCATCCCCACAAGAAAATCATTAATCTCAGTTAAGGAGGACTCTGTCCTTATAACCCCAACTCCTCATAGTAGATGGTGCTGCCCACAGTGGGCTAGGTCTTCACACATCAATTAATAAGACACTCACCTCAGATATATCCAAAGTCCAAAGCAATGTGTCCAAACCCTCCTCTAACTCCACTTCCTAAGTGATTCTAGAGTGAGGTTGACGATCAAAGCTAGCCATCACACCAGGTAAGGCTGAGCCCAATGGACCAGAGACCACACTGGTTGCCTGTTGACATCCACGATACAATTATTGTTACCTAGTTCCCTGTTGCTCTGTCTACCTCACCCTCTGCTGGCCTTCTGTAATTCCTGACCATGGAGATATCTACATTAATAATGCTGGTTTCAGAGGCTCTGAAACCTTTACCACCCCCCTCCCCTTTGGAGACAAGGTGCCACTGCATGGCCCAGGCTAGTCTCAAAACCAGCAGCAGTCCTCCCACCTTGGCCTTCTAGTGCTGGGATTGCAGATGTGGTGCATCAAGTTTAACTCACTTCGTGCAGCCATCCACCCCATGCATAGGCTTCCTAAAAAAAAAAAACTAACTGGTACTTCACTCTGTGGAACTGCATCTCCTAACCAATCATTTATGCTTCCTTGTGGCCATGAATCCTCTTCTCCATCCAGACAAGGACTGCCCTTTTCCAAATAGTTCTACTCTGCTCATCCATTAATCCCTTTCCTGACATCTTAGTATATGCCATGGCTTTAAATACCACAATGATCCTGACTCCGAGTATCTATGTGTAGCTCATCTCTCTTTCTCTGCCTAATGTGTCAGATTAGTTAGCCGATATCTACCTTTGAAAAAGCCACAGGCATCACAAGCTTCTCGTGTCCAAAATGCACATCTTTTATCCCAAATGCATGTATTTCCACCCAGTTCCAATCTCCTGTCAGTTAACCCTCAACTCTGAATGTGCTAATGCAACCCAGCCAGTGGCTTAGTTAGCTAAACATCTAGGTTAACTTTAGTTCTTCCCTCTCCTTCCAACTCCACCTCAGTGTTGGTAACCACAGTCATCTTTCTCATAATCTTCAGTGTCAACACTAGTTCAGGCCACATAATCCCTTGGTATGGACTATTTTCATGCCCTCCTATCTGGTTATCTGGTTATCTTCATTTTAACTGTGTTACCCTTGCCTTCAGTCCATCCTATAGCAGGCACCATGACTTAAGACCATCAATCTCTTCACTCTCCTAAATTCCTAATTCATGCAAGTGTCAAGTAGGTCAGATCTAAAAATATAAAAGTTAAGTTTTCCCAAGGCCTACCGAGCCTTGAATTTGATGGGTGCTAAGTCTTTGTGGACACAAGAATCACCCGGAGACAAGGTTCAAAAGCAGGTACATCCCCAGGCTTCACTCTCGGAATTCTGCTATGGTAGGACTAATGTATGGACACGCTACATCAGTGGTTCTCAACCTGTGGGTCGCCACCCCTTTTGGGTCATATATCAGATATTTATATTGCAATTCATAAAAGTATCAAAAGTACAGTCATGAAGTAGCAATGAAATAATTTTATGGTTATTGATATCACTACAACATGAAGAACTGTATTAAAGGGTCACGGCATTAGGAGGTTTGATATATAGTCAGGGGTCTCTAGAGTTACAGAATTTATGGAATGAATCTGTCTCTGTTTCTCTCTCTGTTGTGCTCGCTTTCTCTGTTGTACTCGTGCTCTCTCTCTCTCTCTCTCTCTCTCTCTGTCTGTCTCTGTCTTTCCACATGTGTGAATTTGCTCCTCTCAGCTCAAGCCTTTGTACATGATATAGACTAATTCCTCTCTTCGCCTCACACTTCAGACTACCTCAGATCCCAGCTTGCTTTGCTGAACACTAGCTTGCCTTTTTGTCCCATTCACTCTCTCTCTCCTCCCATTCCTTGGCTTTCTTTCATGGCATTATGGCTGACTACCTCTTGTGTCCATCACATATGGTTCCATGAGCTTCCTATCCACATCCAGCTGATCTTTCACATGTTCACTAAGAACTAAAGGGATAGGGAATGTTATTGGCTTTTCATGTAATCTTCAACATGAGTTCAAATCTCAGATCTGCATATGAGTGTGTCTGGGTTTCCTTAGGGGAAGTAATTGATCTGTCTCTGACTTCCCAGCCTGCCTTTGTTCCACATTTTCCCCAGCTTCACTGTCCATATTTTCCCCAGCTTCGCCGATCTATAATTAGCAAGTCAAGTTTTTTATATATATTTTTTTAGTTCCTTTTATATTGCTATAACCAATTACCTGAGGCTGGGCATTTCTGTACAGAAGTTCCTACAGCTCAGTGTTTGGATGTCTCATGCATGGCGCTGGAATCTGCTCAGCTATAGTGAGGGACATCTGGCTACATCACAACATAGTGGATTACACTGTGTAAAGAGCACGGCATTAGGATCACATAGAGGAAGCAAGAGTTTTAGGGGACTAACGCGGTTAAATAAGGATCAGGATAAACAAATAGGCCGAATAGATGTTTATTCAGGGAGAAATCACTTACAACCTAGACAGATGAACACCAGGAAATTCAACCCGATCCTCTCCTGTCCGAGTCAAGCCAGCCAGAGAGAGCGCCTTCCTGGCCCCCTCCGACCTCCTTCCACAGGTCACTTCTGCCCATGGTTCCACCCCCAATGGGCATGGTCAGTGCCACAGAAGGACTATCCCACTACAGGGGACAGCTCTTCTCTTTTAACAGCAACCCACTTAGGAGAATAAACCCAAGTCTTCGGAGAACTATTAAACCCTTTCAAAGGCAGCACCCCAGTCTTGGAAATAGAAGCAATAATAGTCCTCCTACTCACACTCATGATGATGACACATTCAGTTAATATATTTTAAAGACTTAGAACAGTGCCTGTAAACAAGTGTTCAATAGGTGACAGCTAACCTAATTATTCCAAAACATACAATTGACTTCCAAGCTCAGACCCCTCTTCTGCTGCCCTTCAGCTCTCAGGTGACCATCCGCTTTGTGAACATGTCAGAGCCATCTTGCAGAAGCAACCCTCTCAAAGAGCTGCCCCTGCACATCACTGTATCTCTGTTTTCACCCACCCCCCACTTTCTTACCTGTCTCAGAAATAAGTGGTGTTCTTCCTTGCTAAAGCCAACTTTCCATCTGTGCCTTTGAAGTTTTTTCCACCCACCCTCGCCAGAACCCCCACCCCATCAACCATGACACTTCCTCCCATCTTCAATGATAGTAATTCATTTTGATAAGTTTTCTGGGGTGCCTCCTATAGGTACCTGAATGTACTGTTGCTATTCAGGGTGCTAGAGTCATAGACGTAAACAAGACAAAGTCCCTATTCTGAGGGTGCTTTCAGTGGGAGGGTGAAACAGGTGGAGGTGGACAGACATACACAGTTCACAAATTAACTGCAGATCATCGCAAGCCCCATGGAGAGAACACAGTAGCGCGAGCACCAGACAGTACAGCAAGAGGACTTGCTCAGGACAGTGCTTTCAAGGATGTGGTGGTAATCTTCCAAAATCCCCAGAAGCTAGAAGATACCTTATCTCTGCTTGAATGACAATGACACAATGCATACCACGGAAGCCAAACAGTCAGGCTTCAGCAAGATTACATCTCAACAAAAGAAGGGAGGAAAGGTCCTGAGGCAGAAAAACAGTTTACTGTGTTCTGGGGACAGCCAGACAGAGCACAGTGACAGACAGGGAGGTTGTGCTGGACTAGAGGTAGCTGGGGACTGGATCGTGGAGAGCCTGAAAAGCCAAGGGCAGGTGTCCCATTTAATTTCGCATGCAACAAGAAGCTATGGGGGTCGCTTGTCAGGAAAGCGATGTAGTGACACCTCTTTCTCTTTCTCCCTCCCCTCTCCCTGCTCCTTTCTTTCACAAGAGCTATAATGGTGCTATACTGTTATAATGCATTTTTCATCACCTGTAGCCACGACAGTGGTCTTATAAACTACTACTTACTCCCCATTTCCATGGTCAGGGAAAGGCTCAAAGAGACTGTAACTTATTACACGGCTAACGACTGAATAGAATATGACCCCAGAGTCTGAAATGGACTGTTAGAAACAATTCTTATCTCCCCCACTGTAATGAAAATGAATGTAGATGTATGTGCTTCCCTTGTTATAATAAAATGTCTGAAATAATTAAAGGAGAGAGGGCTTACTTAGCTCTTGATTTGGGAGGTTTGGTCCATAATCAAGTGGCCTCATTTCTTTGGCCTTCTAGCGGGGGTGCCAGATGGCAGTGATGGGAAGTTCATGGTGGACCAAAGTCTCTAAGCCAGGACAAAATGATGGGACAAGGTCCCCACAAGTCCTTTGAAGTTCATGCTCCCCACTTACCTAAGGTTCTCCCCACTAGGCCTACCTCTTAAAAGTTTCAATAGCCTCTGTTGTGTTACTTGTTCAGGGAAGTTTCTCCAAGTCTAGTTTGTGGAGGAGTGCGTTTATTCCAGCTACTTCCAGGAGCGTGGGTGACTCACAAACAGCTGCATCACCACAAAGCCCCACCCAGCATGAGTGATGACTCAGAAAAGCTGCATCTCTGGAGTCTCTACCCCCAGGCAGCCTTCCACCTCCTATATACACTCTACCACTTCCCTAAGCCATGTGCCGCCAGAACAAGATGGTGTGTAACTAGAGACAGGCAAGAGGAAATGTGTGGCTGGAATCTCGGAAGAGGTCTGATTACCTTCCCCTCAAACTTCCTGTGCAGAAACGACAATAGAATATCTCATGAGGGTCTCATGCAAGGAATCACAGCTGCTCTGATCCCAAGATGACAATGGCCACGTCATGCCTTGAAGACAGTTTCACAACACTTTCCTAGTATCATCACCCCGGAGACCCACATTCTTTACACACGGACTTCTAGGGAATAGTCAACATCCAAACCATAGTAGTAGAGAGGCGCCCTTTAAATCCCTTCTAGCTTCATCCCCAACACATAGCATCCACTTAATATCCTGCTGGTAACTGATACTCAACTTAGCTTACACTTTAACCAGCTTCTCCTGCTATCTTCCTCTCGCTCAATGCCCAGGCCTAAACCTTTGCCTACTCCCAGGCCCCTGGGCCCCAGTTGTAGTTATATGCCAATTAGAATCCAGTAAGTACTTATCAATCACTAACTACAGGTCATTATGTAAGGATCTGGAAGAAACTGAAATGGATAAGATGGGAGATGAGACACAATGCGGACCTTTTCTTAAAAAGGAAAGATAAGATAGATAGGGGGGAAATGGAACAAAAATGCGGAAGAAGAGGTTTGATGGGAGAAAAGAAAGGGGGGAGAAAAGGGAAAAGGGGAAAGGGAGGCGAGAGGTAGAAGGAAGAAAGGGGAAAAGAGAAAAGAAAGAGTTGGGGGATGAACGTAAACGTAAATTTATGAAGAGACATCCTAAGACATGGAGCCATTCGAAGTTTCTCACACCTGGGCCCTCTTTACCATTGCCCACTTCCTGGACCCCACAGAATTCAAGCTGCCATCACATCAGATCTGAGGCACAAAGCGTGATAGCGTCTAACCCTACCTAATTCTTCAGTTGCCAGTTTCCCTCTTTCAGTTTCTCTTACACATACATCACTGCATTTCACTCTGATGTCCTGCCACGGTGCCCTCTCAGTCCCACTCACCACAGAAGTTCTGACTCTTCAACCTGGCCATCAAAGCCCTCCCGTAATCTGCCCTGCCCTTCTAGGGTGAATCTCCCACTCCTGACCTGTTTTGTTTTGTTTTGTTTTGTTTTTGGAGACAGGGTGACAGGGTTTCTCTATAGCTTTGGAGACTGTCCTGGAACTTGCTCTGTAGACCAGGCTGGCCTTGAACTCACAGAGATCCGCCTGCCTCTGCCTCCAGAGTGCTGGGATTAAAGGCGTGCGCCACCAATGCCTGGCAACTCTCAACCTTCATGTGCTCCCCTTGCATAAGCGAACTTGCATTCTTCTACTACCCTCTCAGTATCAGTCTCTTGGGTCCTTCTAGCTCAGTGCTTCTCAGCCGTCCTAATGCTGCAACCCTGTAATATAGTTCATGTTGTGGTGACCCGCCAACCATAAAATTATTTTGTTGCTCCTTCATAACTGTACTTTTGCTACCGTTATGAATCATAATGTAAATATCTGATATGCGGGATATCTGGTATGCAATTCCTATTCAGGCCCAAGCAAATCTACTCTCTCCTCTAGAAAAGCTTCTTCCCACCTCCTGCCGTCCTTGAACTTTCCCTCTTGGCCACATTTTTAGAACACCACCGGACAAAAGGTGTTGCCACCCTCAGGACTGGGAGCCCCAAGAAAGAGGGAACCAAACTGAGAATATGTGAAGTTTTCCCACAGTGCCTTGTAAACGATACGTGCAATACATGAAGACATAAGTCTGTGTGCAACACATGTTCCTAAAATATGTATATAATTCATTATTCATTCTGAGTTCTGATAACAGTGGAAAAACTTACATGTTTGTATGTGAGCAGGTGGGGGGATTAGTGGATTACATTAATGTAGTACAAGAAGATAACAGTTTTGGGGGTTGTTTTTGGTGACAGGGTTTCTCTGTGTAGCCCTGGCTGTCCTAGAACTAGCTCTGCAGACCAGACTGATAACAAACTCAGAGATATCTTCCTGCCTCTGCCTCCCAGTTACTGGGACTAAAGGAATGTTCCATCACACTGCGTAAGATAATGGTTTTTAACGGCCATGCGGTACTATCATTTCTCTTGATGTGCAGGCAACAAATCAATCATGTTGAATTTAGGTTTGTTATGCACGTACATGCACCACAGGCATGTCTGGTGCCCACAGAGGCCAGAAGAGGGCATCAGACCCCCTGGAACTTGAGTTACAGACAGCTGTGAACTGCCATGTGGGTGCTGGGAATTGAACCCTAATCATCTGGAAAAGCAGGGTGTTCTTAACCATCGCGTTCTCTCTCTCTCCAGCCCTGAATTGGCTTTTTAATTTTTTATTTCACAAATTTTATTTGTGGGTGTGTGAGAGAGAGACAGGCATGCGTACCATGACACAAATATGAAGTTAAAGGACATTTTGTGGGTGTTGCTTCTCTTTCCACCATGTAGGTACCGGAATTGAACTCAGGTTGTTAGAGTTGGTGGCAAGCATTTGTACCTGCTAAGCCATCTCACTGGCCCTTGAATTTCCTTTTCTTAAAGATAATTCTCAAAATTCCTCAAAAAATTAAACTACCATATAATCCAGCAAACATACTTCTGGATATATATCTAAAATAATTTAAATAAAGTTCTAGAAGACACATTTGCTCATTCGTGTTTATAACATTATTAACAACAGACAGAAGGCAGAAGCAACTGTAGTATCCATCCATAAAGAGAGGAATAAATAGTATGTTGTGTGTACAAGTCATGGAATATTATTTAGTCTTTAAAGGGAAGGCTCTACTGATGTTATTACACAGATGACCGTTGATGACAAAAAAGATAAGTATTAAATGACTCCACTTAGGGAGGCCCAGAATAGTAAAGCCATAGAGACAGTCAAATAGAGGCTACGAGGAACTGGGGACAGGGCAAATGTTTCTGTAGTGGGTATGGAACTTCACTGTTGCAAGATGGAAAAATTTTTGGACCACAATGTGTTTATACGTAAGACTCTTGAACTCTACGTTAAAATGGCTAAAATGCCACATTGTATGAGCTTTCCCCCACCATTAAAGCTTAAATAAAATCACAATGATCCTCAGAAGGCAAGTCTGATCGCATTACCTCTCTGTTTCAAACTGTCTAGTTGTTTACAGGGATCCACAAGGTCCTGCTGACCTGATAGTTTCAGATGCAAGTGTTCTCTCGTGCATCGCTACCCTGCATCCTCTTGGATTCCACCAACTGTACTTCTCTCTGGAATATTCTGGCCCTTCTTACTTTAGCAACAACTACCCTGAGTAGCAACAGTAACTCATATTATTTAAGGAGATTTCCTTGGCCACCACCCAGCCAGGACTGGTCTCCTAATACCCTCCTCTTCAGTCTGTAATTATACATTCACCATTTGACCAAAGCCACTCTGTCACCAGACCAGAACTTCTGTGGAGACTGAGATTCTGTCTTTTTATTTCTCACTAGCATATCCCCAAAGTCTTCTCTAATGCCTGGCATTCCATAATCTCTCTTGTGAATTACTGCAGTGTTGGTACAGGCCAGGAAAACAAGCATGACTGAGGAGTGTGAACGTGTGAGTGTTGCCTTCCTAAACACAGTATGAAAATAGAGATGAGGAGCCTGAAAAACTCAACCGTGGTAACTATACTTCTAGGAAATGATGCTGGAGGAGCACACAGGCTTAAAAACAACTGTGGACGCTTAGCCCAGCATCATGTATTCAGGTTAAAAACCAGAAAGCATTTACATAGAACTTGATTAACAGGCTAGTTTAAAATATCTAGAATTTTATGGATAGGATAGTATGGAAGTGTTCCAAGTAATTTTTCTTACAGTGCTAGAATACAAGGTCTCATGCATGCTGGGTATATGCTCTACCACTGAGCTAGACTCTCAAGCCCACACAATGCTTTTCATGTTTTTTAATATTAACTTATTTATCTGTGTGCGTGGGTGCTTGCAAGTATTCAGAAGGTCACTTGCACATGTGGGTACTCTCCTCCCACCATTTGGGTCCTGATGATAAACTCAGGTTGTTAGGTGTGGTGGCAATCACCTCACCTATTGAGCCATTTCATCAACCCCCAACAAATAACATTATTTATTTTTAATTTTTATTTTTTGTAATTACAATACATAATTTTCCCCTTCTTTCTGCACTTTAACCCTACCATGTACCTCACACTTGCTGTCTGTCAAATTTATGAGCCCTTTCCCTTGTTGGTATATATATACACACACTTAAATATATAAATAGGACCTGCTCAGTCTATTTAACATTACTTATACGTATATGATTTCAGGGCTAAGCACTTGGTATTGGATAACCAATGTTCATGGCTCATTCCTTGGGATGACTGTTTCTCCCATTCCCGGCACTCCTTAGTTGCCTATAGTTCTTTGTCTAGGGTTCAGGCTCCATGAGATCTCCCCTGTGCATGTTAGCAAGTATATTGGTATTGACTTTGCTCAAGTCTTGTTTCCACAGCCACATTGGTAAGACTTTACAGGTGTTACTTCCCTGAAATTTGTAGGAGACTCAGTCTCACTCCCTGTTCCTCTGGGTCTTACAATCTTTCTGCCACATCTTTTGAGATGTTCCCTGAGCCTTAGATGCAGGCATTGTGTTGTACATGTATCAGTTGGGGCTGGGTACCAACTGATCACTTGTTTTGTGAATCTTGATCAGTTGTCGTTTTCAGTAATGGGCTCCATTAGTTTCAAAGAAAACCCAGTACCAAGCATGAGAACCCGTTTAAGTAGGTGAAGGAAGTCCAAGAAACTCCCAAAACAATATAGTTGCTGTTGACCATGGTTGCATCCCACAAGTTGAAGGTTAAGTCCCTACTGCTGAAGGCACCATGCCCTTTGGAGACAGACACCAAAGGATCAGAGCTAGATTTGACCTAAAAGCTTCCTACCTGAGGATTAGTTTCATGGTACCAAAAGGTGTCATGCAAGCTTCCAACGTAGGAAAGAAAACAACAGTCCTACTCAGATGTGACACCTATGAACTACAACAAACATCATGGCACAAGAGTCCTAAGAGTAAGTACATTAGTGGCACGAATATCTTAGCAGTAATCAACAGCTCTCTAATTTGACTTAAAGCCTACTCAACAAGAGAGGAAACATGCCAACTAGCCAATGCAAGTGAACTCATGGATAGTGGAGGTAAACCTCTGTCACTTTACTAAGCCAGTATAATTCCTACGTTGTCAATATTTATCCTTATATCTACAGATAAATATAGCCCTCACCCCTCATCAAATAATATTTTTGAAGGATGTGTCATGAAAAACTGGCAAGATACAACACTAAGTAGAAAAGCCAGGCCGGCTATGTATAGTTATGTAAATGTTCCCAATTTTCAAAACCCAAATTTCAAAATAATATATACATACAAAAATAGTGAACATGCAGCAAAAGAAATACCAGAGTAAAGAGAAAGCCCACAGAATTATGGAAAATCTTTGCCATGTATTCCTCTGACAAACAAATTGATACCTCCTAAAATATATAAAACATTCATAAAATCCAGCATCAAAAGAACAAATATTGAGCCAGGTGGTGGTGGTAAACTCCTTTAGTCTCAGCACTTGGGAGGCAGAGGCAGGTGGGTCCCTGTGGGTTTGAGGCCAGCCTGGTCTACATAGGGAATTTCAGGTCAGCCAGAGCTATATTGAGAGACCTTGTCTCAAAAAGAAAAAGAACAATAAAGGAACAATATATAACATGTTTTTCAAATAAGAAATAATCCAACCTCTAAATGTGCAAGTTACCAAGGAGGTACAACCAGTAAGCACATGAAAATGTTCAGGGTTTTTAGCCATCAGTGCAAGGGATATTAAAGAACCCCTCCTCTGTCTGAACTTCTTTCTCACTTCTTGATAAATCCACATTTTGTCTACTATTAAAAAAAACAGCCAGGTTGTGGTGGCACTGACTTGGGAGGCAGAGGCAGGTGAGTTCAAGGCCAGCCTGGTCTACAGAGTGAGTTCCAGGACAGCCAGGGTTACACCACCAAAAGAAACAAACAGAAAACTATTTTTGAGCTTCCATCTAATCCAGTCAGAGTGGCTTTTATGGAGAAAACAAATGCTGGTAAGTATTCAGAGGAAGGGGAACCCTTTCACAGTGCCAGTGAGGATGTAAACTGGCATAGCAACTATAGAAATTGATTGGAGCTCCCTCCAAACCCTGACAATACAGTGACCACATGGCCCAGCTGTAGCAACTATAGAAATTGATTGGAGCTCCCTCCAAACCCTGACAATACAGTGACCACATGGCCCAGCTATAGCCTGTACTGAAGGACACTCAGTCAACGTACGCCAGAGCTAGAGACAACCACGTTTGCTGCTGCCCTATTCACCATAGCTTGAAAATGAAACCAACCTAGATGAGTCATCCACAAAGGAGTGGATAAAGAAAATGAGCTCTGTACGCTCACTGGAACTTTATTCAGCCATAGAGAAAACCCAAACCACGCTATTCATGGGGAAATTAGCCAGAACTGGAGATGATCATGTTAAACCACATAAGCCAGTCTCACAAAGAAAAGGGTCACATGCTCTCTACTATATGGAAACTGGAGTTAAAGAAGAATCCAAAAAGGTAGAATGGAGACAACTTGGGGGGGGGAGACCAAAGAGGGGGTGAAGGTTGAATGTAATTGAAGTACATTGCACTCATGTATGAAAACCTCATTGTGAAACGCGCTGTTGTTTATTAATACATGTGAATACAAACACCAAGAAACAGCATTCTAGACTGTTGACAACAGTAAGTTTGGATCATGACACTGTGGTCTGTGATGACTTAGGAATGTGCAGGGAGGGACGTTTGGAGGCAATTAAGAGGGAAATTGGAAGGTTTGTCTTGACCATAAACACTGACTTTGCACAGAAAGCAGAATTTTGCTTTAAATGACATGTGCACCCACAGTGACTTTGGGAGTGTTACTGGAAATTATGACAAAGTGCTCCTCCCCCCCAGTCACTCTTTGGTGCCAACCTCAGTGATTTTAGTTAATTTTGCTATTTCTCTGGGTTTCTAGAGGTTTCGCGATGAGCCTGTATTGCTTTTTATGCTCAGAAAAAGATTCATAAAAGAAAGAACTGTCTGTGTGTTGGGATGAATGAACATAGTGTCTTGCTCAAGCATGGAGGTGACTGGAGAAGGCCTTGTCAACCCCCATGTCCTCACCCTCACATTCAGGGGTGCCTCTCTTCCATCTTTGACAAAGATTACTTATGTCCCATCTTATCTGTAACCCCTAGAAAGAGTTCTACAGAATATAAATATCCAAAACACCCACACACCCACACACACACACACACACACACACACACACACCTTTACTGACAATGAGCTATATCTAAGCATGTGGGACAGTGCTGGCTTTGAAGAGCAAGGATCACATGCAGGTTGCAGCTGTGGCCAGTAGGTGGCAGCAGAGGATGACTTTCTCTGGTTAAAAGCACTTAAAACGTTTTTTGTTTTTTTTTTTTTTTTTTTTTTTTTTTTTTTGCATCATTTCTGTTCTACCGTGGCTCAAAAAGCCAACAAAAACAAAGCCTTTTTTTCCAAGACTCAATTGAAACTGTCTAGATGCAGTGGAGATTTCAGCCCTATATTTCACAAATCACACCAAATCAAACAGGATTTTCCTTTGTCAGTTACTTTGAAAGCGCCAAGCACAGTTGGGAGGTAATCTTGCTGCCTACAGCTAATGATCTTCTGTAAAGGAGAGACTAGAAGTGACAGGACCAGCTGGAGGAGTGGGGGGGTGGGGAGGAGGAACCACACTGAGAATTGGGAAGAAACAGACCGACGCTGGAGAAGGAGTACAAGAATAGAGGTGGACGGGCAGTTGGGAATTGCATTAGAGCCTTCCAAATGCACATGTTCGAGTCTTAAGGCCCAGGACCCATGCATGTGACCTAATTTGGAAAACACTTTTCCTAGTTTTCCTCCAACCTCGCTAGCCTGGGGTACTGTTGCAGGCTCCATTCGTTTCTTGGCTCCAGCATGGTGGGGTTTAACCACATCTCTTCTTACACTGCATCCTCCATTAACCTAGCTCATTCTCTTGCCTGCAGTAGCCACCTGTGTGCTAACAAGTTCCAAACCTCTATCTGAAGCAGGACCCATCTCTGCCACCTTCTACTTCAGACCCATTCCCCAATGGTGTCATAACCTACTCGGTTTATTTCTCAAGTCAGCTACTTAAG
This sequence comes from Phodopus roborovskii, assembly GCF_943737965.1. Taxonomy (NCBI): domain Eukaryota; kingdom Metazoa; phylum Chordata; class Mammalia; order Rodentia; family Cricetidae; genus Phodopus; species Phodopus roborovskii. The sequence continues at coordinate 2,032,279 of NW_026125700.1, forward strand.
GAATTGTTGAATGGTAGGGGGAAATGTCCCTTGACTATTCCCAATGTTCCCAGAAGACTCAATGTCTCTCTCTCTCTCTCCCTCCCTCCCTCCCTCTCTCTCTCTCTCTCTCTCTCTCTCTCTCTCTCTCTCTCTCTCTCTCTCTCTCTGCTTTTTCTAAATATAGGAATTATGCTCAGTCCTGGGAGGTGATCATACCACAAACACACCTGAGAACTGCCACCTCATAAAAGTACAGCAGAGTGACATCTCACAGTGATTCTAGAACACATTTGCTTACCTCAGGAGTAGTTCAAAATACTTCCTACAAGCAATTTCTCATGCTATAAAGGTATAAATCAGGTTGAGTTTTAAGTAAATGCATATATGTCATTATCCACCAGAGAGCTCCACCTGGATGCCCCACATTTATCTGGTACTGAACACATCATACCACCATAAGCCCATCTTTTCCAGAGTATTGTGTGACCCCAGTGAATAGCAGTATAGTCCTATCAACAGAAATAATCTGGTACAGGTGGTGGGGATTGATGCGATGTATAATGGCCCTAGATGAGATGTAGACTAAATTCAGGGACAGCCTGGGAAACCCAGAATGCCAAAACAGCCTGCGTTATGACAATGGACACAGAGCGTACTTATGGAGGGACCTTAGCCAGAAACCTTGCCCATGTGCCTAGCCACGAGGACTCTTGTTGAAAATATTTAGCATGACAAATGTGTGTTTTGCCTCTGGACAAATCCTATAGAATTCTGTTCTAGTGGCACTCAGGGGTGGGCAAACCATGGGCCAAATCCAACATACCATCTGATTTTGTAAGTAACATTGGAGCGAGCACAGCGATGCTATTTTCTCCATGTTATTCATAATGTGTTTTACTACAATATGAGCCTTGAGTAGTTGCCACAGAGACCCACAAACAAAAACATTTACCGCCTGGCCCTTTGCAGAAGTTTTCCTAAATATTGGAACCTAGACTGGTCTGCTGTGAGCCCCACCAGTGAAGGCTGGGCCCCCTTTACACAGGCTTTGCTAGTAAGTTCATGCCATCGAACATTTAACTCAAAGGAATTCATATGTGAATGCTCAGAAGACCAACAGAAAGGGAACAAATAAGGCCTGGTGCAGCCATTTCACCCCATCACTCATGTCTAGAGCGAGCATGAAGGGGATGGGGACTGTCCCACTTTTTCTCAGTCCCTGGGCACTTCTCACTGATTAAGCCTCTCATGTCTGCACTCAATCAACACTGCTGGGACAATGGGACAGCCATCTGGAAGAGTCCAGAGTTGGGTCCATACCAATACACTGAGAACAAGATAAATTCCCACCACAGCAGACCGAGGCATTTGCTCTGCCTAAGGAGGTCCCTGGAAGAATGATTAGGTTAGAGACACAGTAGATAGGCAAATGCCTTACGGGAACTGTGGGCTTGCGGTTTGATGGAGCTAGTATACAGCATGCAGATCCCTTAGCTAGGAAGAAGGTGGTCCAGGCATCTCACTTGGAGCCAACAGTGTGTATATGCACAATGTGTATGTTGGATTTGGCCAGGAAGTGGAGTTAAAGCTGGGGTTCTCCGAGGGAGCAGAGAGGGCCAGTGGCTCAAATACACAGAAAGAGCACAAGCCCCAAAGCCAGGAGGTTGGCCAAACATCGTTCATTAGTTGCTAGAATGAAGCTAGGCTGTTGCACAACTCAAGGGTCATGACTGCAATGCGGCCCACCCCTGAATCACTGAACCCCCAGGGGCTCACAATTCTGAAAATCTGCAGGCTGTGGAGCTGCTCCAAGAACTGAGGTAATCCCAGCAAAGATGAAGTGATCCCTGCTTCATTTTTCAAGTAGACAACTAGAGACGCCGTGGACAAGGGAGAGAGATGGGAACGTGAGAGTGAAAAGCCGGCAAGATGACCCTTGTGGAGACTCAAATCTTACGGTCTGAAAAGTATTAGAAGTGCTTTTCGAAACACTTTCTGTATTTGACTTCCTTTAGCTCGGACAGATACTTTGTAAGTTGTTATTGCTCATAGTTGAAAGTTATACTGCACGATGAGTTTTTAAAGGTACTGGATTTTTTAAAGTTACAATGCATGATGAATTTTGTGTTTAACTCATGTTTTGGCTCAGGACAATAGGAGACTAAGCAAAACCTGAAACCTGATCAAAAGTACAGGGTGTGCTTCTCCTCTCAGCTGGGTGACACCTGAAGTGGTGGCTGGAGGGGGGGTGACACAGGGGCTCAGATTTCCTCAGCCTCTACATCAAAGCCTGAGTACCCCCTGAAGTCTGAGGGCAAAGAGGAGCTTCTGAGGTTCCTGAGTTGGGCTCCTCAGCATTTCAGAGTGCAGCCATCTTGCCAGGAATGAAGGTACTCTAAAGATAGATGGTTGGAACCCTCCCCTTGAATAAGGTCTATTTGAAACAATGAACCCCTACAAATCTTTCCCATGGGAGGTTCCTGCTGGAAGAAGGAACGGCTGAGGCCAGCCAGTGGAGGAGCCTGTCTCCCAGAGATTCCACACAGTTTTGAATCCTTTTCAGATCAACTTAGAGAAAGAGGGTGGAGCCCACGCAGACAGTGATGAGTCAGGGATGGGCAAGACATCTTGACTGGCGCTGCTCAGTTATGCAACTATCTCTGGCCCTCTATCTGACGGGGCCCAGAAGACTACAGACACAGGGCTGCAGAGTCACTGTGTCTTTTTTTTTTTTTTTTTTTTTTTTTTTTTTGTGGTCCTTTAACTGATATAACAGCACCAACTGAATATTCAAAACCCTTTTCTCCTGCAAATTTTCACTATTGCTTATTTGTTTAATTGGCCTATTGAAGACAAATTGCTGCACCTTGCTCGTTAGGGTCCAAGGTCTGATCCTAACAACGCTGGTAGAAAGAACAGCCTTGAGTGACAGCCCACAAAGTCACCTGAGGCCGGGTTCTCTCTCACTGGCCCTTCTTTGAGTCTTGAGCATTGATTGCCTCTTGTTGTACCCTTCCAGTCTGCTCTGTGGAGGAGATGTACAGTTCATTGTGATTCTTGTGACTCCAGAAGGAGAGCTGTATATTGGAGGATGGGACGGTCACCTGCTGTGGTGGCCAGCCTAGATGCCTGGCCTGGCTGTGCATCCATCATGAGGAACCGTGTTGTGAGATGCCCATCTCATACCTATGCCAGTAGTCAAATAAGTAGCTTTATTTGTAAGGTGGGATCTGTGAGATACAGAAGAAGGCTAGTGATTCTCAAGAGCCTGAGCAGGTTAGCCTGGAGCATCTTCCCAAGCCTTACCAAGCATGGAGAGCCCAGGGCATGGCTGATTCTTTGGATGTTATTTTGGGCTCTTCACCAGCAGGCTTCCAAACAAATGTGTGATGCAGAACAATAAGGGCAATGAGAAATGAATGCGCTCTCGATGCATGGCCAATTGCAGGAGCGGGGTCTCTGGTACCAATGTAAAGCATTTCCACTGGTCTAGAAACCAGCCCCAAGTCACCTTGGCCTGCATCGTTCCATGACCACTCAGAGGCACTTTAGGGCCTGACAAGAAGCCAGATGAAATCAGAATGCTATTTTACTCTGGGCTTTCTTTAGGTGAGAAAGCCTCAAAGGAGATTGGAGAATACTAGGACACCAGGATTTCCCTCCCTCGTGGGAGGAATCTATCCTGGTCTGAAGGGAGGCTTAGTCTGTGTGCCCCCCGATTGTTTTGCAAAGACTAGTACAGAAAGGCAAGCAACAAAAACGCAGAGAGACCCTAGCTTCTTCCGAAGTGCCAGCACCTAGCAGATGACCTGACTCAAGCTAGGGATGAGGTTAGTGATGAAAACTGAGCAGGAGGCAGAACTAAACTGGGACTGCCAGGGCTGTGGAGAGATGGCTGTGTTCCTGGCCGACCACAGGGAGGCTGAAGGTATGGTTAAATAACCAAACTGGACACTGTCGTGTCCAACACCTCCCTCTTTCATGTTCACACGTCCTTATCATCCCAAGGTTTTTTTCCACTTCTATCAAACTCCGTCTCCATCTTAGCCACTAACTGTCACCATCTCTGATGACTCTAAGACACCAGTGGCAGGCAGACTATAAGCCATCTAGTTGAATCTGAATCTGAGATAAGACTCTCTGTCTATCTGGTACCACACGGGTCACACTCTTAAAGGAAAGTGTTCTCTATATGAAGTTCAAATTTAACTGGACCATCTGTGTTTCATTTTGTTTGTTTCTCTTTTTTTTCCTTTTGTTTTGTTTCTAAACCTAGCAACCAGACTAAGAGCTTCCCAGCCCTTCATCCCTTACGAAACCACCAAAACGAACTTACAGACATTCAGATATGGTCATATCACTCACTACCCAAAACCATCAGTAATCCCTGCTCATTCAGAGATCAGGTCCAAGCTTTTCACACAACACACAAGACTATCTCTGTCTGAATGCCTACCAGCCCTCATCTTCATTTCCTGCTGGTACCCAGAACCCACATTATACCCCCAACATACCAAACACCCTTATTGCCTTAAATGTGCTTCTTTGCATATAGATATATATGTATCCAGTCACCTGAAGAACTCAAATTCATTCATCCAGAAACCACCATCACACAGACACACACACACATACACACACACACTGCATATAGACCAAAGGATTGGAATAGAGGGCGGACTCAGAAATAAACCAAAGTACCTACAGTTACTAGATCTTTGGCAAGGGTGTCAAACACATACACCAGAAGGAAAAATGTCCACTTCTTCAGCTAATCATGCTGGAGAAACTAGATATGCATAGTAGATCCCTCTCTTTCACCCTAATACAAACATCACTTCAGAATGGATCAAAAGCCTTAATGTAAAACCTGGAGCTTTGAACCTGCTATGGGAAAGCATAGATAAATCACCTCAAGATGAGGGCACCCCTAGCACAAGATGCAATACTGAGAACTGACAAATCAGGTTGCATAAAAGTAAGAAACAATCCCCAGAGTCTGAAAAGACAATCCATAAGCTAGGAGAAATGTCTTTACCAACTGTACATCAGACAGGATATTGCTAGCTAGAACGTACAAAGAAATGCAAAAATTAAACATCCAAAGCCCCAGTTAATGTGTGTGCTAATGAACTGAGTAGTCAGTTTTCAAAACAATAAAAATGGTCAATAAATATTTTTTAACAAGTATCCAACATCCTTAGCCATCAAGAAAGTACAAGATAAAATTGCTTTGAGATTCCCCCTCATCCCAGTTAGAGTGGCTATCACAGAACAAATACTGGGACCAGAGAGATGGCTCAGTGGTTAGAATACTTACTGTTCTTGCAGCAAACCAGATATCAACTTGGCAGCTCATAACCATGTAAACTCTAGTTTCAGGGGAATCTAACACCATACAGGAAGGTAAACATTCATACACATAAAATAAACACTTTTTTAAAAAATACTAGCAAGGATATGGGGAGAGAAGAACATTTATATGAGGGGGTTAACTGGTGTAAGTATGGGGTTCCCCAAAGCACTGACAATACAACTATTAAATGATGCAGCCCACTCCTGGGTATGTGGCCAAAGGGCTCTCAGTGGTTATCCTTGACACACTTGAACAACCATGTTATTCACAATAGCCAGAAGATAGAAGAGTCTATATCCCCATCAACATACAAATAGAAAAAGAAAGCACAGTACATATACATAGTAATTTTTTTTTTTTTTTGAGACCGGGTTTATCTGTGTAACAGCTCTGGCTGCTGTGGAACTCACTTTGTAAACCAGTCTGGCCTCGAACTCAGAGATCCTCTTGCCTCTGCCTCCCAAATGATGAGACTAAAGGTGTATGCCACCACCACCTAGCAACATGGTACAATTTTATTCAGATGCAAGTAGGAATGAAATCTTGTGATGGGAAAGTAGATAGGACCTGAAGACCATTACCTTAAGTGAAACAAGCCAGACTCAGAAAGTCAAATGCTTTGTTTTGTCCCATATGTGGAGTATAGATTTTAATCCCCCGGATGTGTGAGTGGGTGCGTAGGAGACTGTGAGAGAAGCGAGCTTAAGGGCAGAGAGAATAATGGAATACAGGTGACATAAAAACAGAAGGGACAACAACTATCTGGAAGGCATCAGCAAGAGGAGAGCGGGTAGAACAGAAGGGCCATTGGAGAGCGAGACAAATTTTGTGTGTGTGTGTGTGTGTGTGTGTGTGTGTGTGTGTGTGTGTGCACGCGCGCGCGTGTGTGTATGAAAATTCCATAGTGAAACCCATCTATTTGTATGTTAACTTTAACAATTATTTCAAAATAATTCATCTTAAGAGAATAACAGATAACACAATGCATTTTTAAAACGAAGCTTTAAAGAAGCATGTTCAAGCCAGGCGCCTTTAATCCCAGCACTCGGGAGCAGACACAGGCAGATTGCTTTGAGTTCGAGGCCAGCCTGGTCTACAGAGTGAGTTACAGGACAGCAGGACTGTTTGAGACAAACTCTTGTCTCAAAAACAAAACAGAACAAAACAAAACAAAAGCATGTTCTTGCCAAGACCTTCTCCATCTCTCACTGCCTCCCTCAAGCAAAGCACTGCTCAACACAGCATTCAGTGGCCCTTTACATTTATTTTACTATTAAAATAACCTATGTGGATCATCAAGGTAGCTCAGCATATATATGTACCTACAAACACACACGTAAAAATAAAATTATCTTTGTTTTTAATCTATGTTTCTCCTACAAGAGTGGCCTCCTTAAAGGAAATATATTGGTGTTCTTCATCTTTGTCGCCGCAGTGCACAGCACAGCTGCTGGCCAGCGTGATCCAATCAATAAAACTGTGAGGTGTGAATGAACTAAGAGGTGTGAATGAAGTATTGATTCTAAATCCGAAGCCTCAACAGGCCATTAGAAGTGAGTGCAGTAACAGTAGTGCACAGCAGAGGGCAGCATAAGCTTAGTTTTAGCTAGTGGGCGGAGCTGGCAGGGAAATGGTGCTGAAAGCTGACTTGGCTCTCAGCAGCAGCTTCGAGGAGCTTTCTGTTTTGTTGTGCTTTGTTTTTAAATCATGGAAACAGGAAGCAGGAAGGAACCTTAAGAAAGCAGTTGAATCAATTGCCTCTGTTCACATAATTGAGAGAAATCTCCCTATTTTTACTTAACTATTTGTTCTCAGGGAATGTAATGAATGCATCCTCTGGTTAGGACACTCGCTCCAAATCAGAGAAGTGAATGGTAGTAAATTCTGCAGGCAAGATCCCATGTCCTCACTGATTCTCTACAAGATGTTATCCCTAAATTGCAGAAGGAGCAAAGACACCAAGGTGCTTTGGTAGATTGGGACTTGGACCCAGGTCTCCAGACCTCCTTTTCCATGTCTGATCCTTCCTCATACTCAGAAAACCACTTGACCTTGGGATGCGGACCTGATGTGGCTTTGTAGGAGTTACGTCTGTCTGTTGTAAGGCTGGCTGCTGTGCCAGCCTCAGATCCCTACATCCTCAGCGCCAAATCTCAGAAGGTTCTCATATTGCAAATCATGGTGGGCTTCTGAGTTCCGGCCCAGGCCCTATGGCAGCCAGAAAGAGGCAAGTGAGGTACTGAGGTGGGAAACTAAGAGAGGCTCTTGCTCACTCAAAGGTGCAACCTGAGAAGGTACAGGGTCATACCTCAGAGCGTGTGCCTCAGGATACTCAGTGTCCTTACTGGCCTCAGTCATAGGCCTGACCCAGGGAATAACGCTGAATCCCATACCTTAGTCTTTTCTCACTGCTAGCCAGGCCTGGCCTTGGAGGAACCTGGAGAAGACGAGGGTTGCTGGAGGTCCTTTTAAAAAGGTTAGACGGATCCAGGGGCTTGGTCTCACCCCTACTGATTCACTGCAGAACCTTGACTCACGCACACTCGTGCAAACACACACACACACACACACCTCCACTACACACTTTCATCCTTCCTTCTTCCAAGGATACTCCAAAGATTGTTGCTCCTAGGGCCCCTCACTCAGCCAGTCTTCGTGGCTGGAATAAGGTAACACAACCCATAAACATGACTCCTTGATGGCAGGAAAAATGTGCTGGCCCTGGGGCCTGCTATAATGGTCATTGCCCAGGCCTCTCCCATTCCCCCTTGCTTTGTGGCCATATGTTGAGTGAAGGCAGAGCTACAAGGCTGCTACCCAAGCAGATGTCCAGCTAAGAATGACTTTCTGATAGGTATGCCATCCTTCCTTCTTCAGAGCCCAAACCCTACCCTTTTTGATGAAGTTCTCTTGGAAGCCCTTCACCCTTCTTGGGTCTTAGGTGGAAGAGGAGCTACATACTAGGCCAGAGTCTCCAGGTCTTATGGGGTCCCCAACTTTTCACTTGTATCAAGGGGCAGAGACAATGGAAGCAGTACCAAAGCTCTTAATGAGCCCTTAGGGAAAGACTTAGCTCCCCTGTTGTAGAAAGTTCTTCAGCACATCATTCTTGAGGCCTTGAGGTCTTGTTGACAGTGCTAGGGTCTCCAGAAGCAGACTCACACCCTGCTTGGTGAATGTCAGCTCAACAACTCACTGGGCAGGCCTTGGCTCCAACACCAAAGAATAGCGATGAAATGAGCGAGTGCCTTTATGGCCCTCAGCTGTTTTAGACCCTGTGGAAATAAGGTTTCGCACACCAAATTGCGCACACACGGGGGGGGGGTGGAGATTAGCAGAGACCCTTAATAGAGTAACAGGCACCTTGAGATAAAGAAAGCAAGTTGGGTTTGCTCCCTGGATGCATCCCCACCCCCCTTGCATATCAAGAAACTCTGAGCTTTGGTTTCCTTGTCTATAAACTACACAAATATCTCAGGAATGTAGTAAAGATTAGATGAGATTATAGATGTAGGCAACCAATTCAAAGGGGTAAGTTTATTTTTGTTTGTTTGTGTGCATTGGTGTTTTGCCTGCATGAGGGTGTCCGGTCCCCTGGAACAGGAGTCATAGACAGCTGTGAGCTGCCATGTGGGTAGTGGGAATTGAACCCTGGTCCTCTGGAAGAACAGCCAGTGCTCTTAACCACTGAGCCATCTCTCCAGCCTGTCAATAATGTTAATTAGCTAGAAGCAGCCATCTCTCCCCCTCCAAGACCTTGCAGTGCATACAACACTTGAAAGAAATTTGAAATCCATTTTGCTTTTGTTTCAGAACAATTCAGGACAGGTTATGATGGGGTCTGAGCTTCTGGGAACCACAGAGGGTGCTGAGTAGGATCAAGGTGTGGGAATGAGACATGCTTGCTTTCCAGCTAGGCCATATGCTTGCTACCTGTACAAGTCTAGCTAAGTCACTTCCCTGGGTGCAAAATGGGGTTACTAGCCACAGTTCCCTCTGGGACTAGGATGGTCAGATGAGATAGAGTAGAAACAAAATGAGCCAGCACCGGGCTTGGGAAATAGTGCCTTTAGTGGACATGAGGTATAACTTGTGCTACTAAGGTCCATGGGCATTACTAAAGGAAGGTTTCATTGGGGGTCAGGGGCAGCTCAGGCTTGCACTTAGCTTTGAATGAGGAAAAGAATTTGGAAAGCATCCTCTGATGGAAGAAGATTCTTATAAGTGAGTCTTGACAAAACTAAAATTAAATAAGATTCCCAATTTAAATCCCATCCTTTCTCATGAATGGTCTCAAGCCAAAGGGGTCACGACCCACAGGTTGAGAACCCCTGTTCTAAAGTGTTAGATATGTGGGCGGCATGATCCTCCAGGAGAGCACAGCAATGAGAGAGACAGCATAAGGAAGTTGAAGCAGCAGCGCAGGCCTTCTACTCTTGAGAAACACCCAAAACCTCAGAGGGCTAACGGGCTGTACTGTGCAATCCACTTCCTGCTTTGTGACCAGCAAGGCTCCCAAGCCCTGGCCTGGTCCTTTCAGCCCTCCCCTGAAAAGACAGCCCTGAAGAATGGGCTTCTGGGTCTCAGAAGATGAAGGCATGACCCCTGCTAAGGAAGCAGTCCGCATTTGAATGGAGCTTTTCTCGAAACAATGCCTTACCTCCCACAATGTCCCATCTTGTGAACAGCTCCAGTGCTGCTCATGGTTTCATATTTGAAATGTTGACGGACTCCTTGAGGCTTTTAAACAGTTACTGTTTGCTGCATCCAGGGAGCCAAGAAGCAAGGCTCACAGGTCTTAATTCCCAGCACTTGTGCCCCCACCCCACCCCCACCCCCCGCCTCCCCCAGCTCAGTCTGTGCTTATTTGGATAGCAGCCATGTGCCAGGTCCTTTGCTCTGCAAACTGTATACAGAAGGTCAGGCTGCAATAACAGACACCCTGAAATCAAGGCGAGCGACCCAGGAAGGGCCCCATTCTTCCTCGTGCCGACTAGCAAGGGTTGAAGAACAGCTAGGGAAGGAAGCGATCTGAAACCAGTAGCCTCCAACCATTCCAGACTAGGGCAAAAGAGACCAGGAGATGCATGGAGCTGTATGGAGCTCAGGCTGCCACAGCGAACAGCTAAAGCAACAACCATTTGGCACCTATTCCCATTTCTGAAGGCTGGCAAGTCCACCATCAATGTAGTAGAAGGTTCGGTGTCTGCAGAGGGCCAGCTCCCTGTCTTGGAAATGGTGTCTCCCTGCATCGTCACTTGACAAAGAGAAAGGTACTCTCTGATAAGAGCACTAAGCTTACTTCATTAGGGACCCACCTTTCTGAACCCATTTACCCTGAGTTCTTTGCTCCAGATCCAGACACTCTAAAATAGCTCCCAAGTATTTTGAGGGATATAATCCAGTCCATAAGAGCATAGTAGCTCCTGATACAATAGTTCCATTGATTCTTTCTCAGTCAAAACTATTATATTGCCTAACCTTAACTGCAAGGGATGATGGAAAATTATAGGGTAACAAAAGAATATTTGTTGCGAGTGATCTTTACCATATACTGTGTCCTAAACTGGGCCTTGCAAAATTTTTAAAGGTCAAAGGACAATTCTGAGAAGTCAGGTAGGAAACTTATGGGGTGTGTGTGCGGGGGGGGGGGTATCTACCAATGCCAAGTAGTTTCAAAGAGCAAATAAACTGGGCATAGTAACACACTTTCCTATAATCCCAGCATTTGGGAGGCTGAGTCAGAAGGATTATAAATGCAAGGTCAACCTGAACTACATAGTGAGATTGTCTTTAATTTAGACGATGAAGACAAAGACAATGGAAACAACAAAAATGACAAAGACGAAGCAGCAGCTGCAGCAGCAGCCAGGATGTCCAATGTGTCTTGGAATGGGATTCTTGTGGTGACGTGTGGGGAATTCTTTCCTGTGTTTGGTGTATTTTGAAGTTACAATGTCTCCTACTCAGTCTGGGAATACATGTTTCACCATAGGTACATCAATAGTCACTCAAGAAATTCAGATGAATTTGTCACAGACTAGGCTTAACATTGATGCATAGACTGTCACATACTACAACTCTCTCTCTCTCTCTCTCTCTCTCTCACACACACACACACACACACACACACACACACACACAAAGTGAGAGAGAGGCACACAACACAATACACACACACACACACACACACACAGAGAGAGAGAGAGAGAGAGAGAGAGAGGGAGGGAGGGAGGGAGGGAGGGAGGTAGCTTAACAAACACACTCTGTCAGAGCCCAGCCTCCGCCAGACATGCCTGTGATCCAGGCACTCCGGAGGTGGGGATGAGAGACTGGGCTGCAAGAGACTGGGTTTTAAAAAACACGGAAGCTCTGCTTATGTATGAATAAGTGTAAAGTCTAAATTGACAAAAATCAAACATGGAGACATGTTGGGACTCTGAGATGTCTAAAACCCAGACAGGCAAATGGATGACTGGGGGCCATGTCTTTCCCCTGACTGAATGTGGATGACTTTGTAATGTTCTATGACAGGCTGTTATAGGGAATGATCTACTGTGGGACCAACCTTGTACTCAGGGGACTTCCAAACCCTCCCTCTGTGGCTTAGTCCTGCTGGGGTTGGCTGACGGCCCTTCAGCCATCCAGGGGCAATGGCCTCCAATCCATTCCAGGAGAGTCCCAACTCTTGATGCCTCTGGTCTTTTGCCCTCACTGTTCCCTGTGTCTGGAAAGTTCTTCCCCTGGGTCTTTGCAGGCTGTGTCATTTCCATCATTCCAGTCTCAAATGTTACCAACTCACAGTGTTCTGACTATCCACAATAGCATCACAGTCTCCTCCCTCAGCTTACATATTTTGTGCTAGATATATGGGGCCATGGAGCCACTCTAGAGATACTTATGATGTACAAATACCACAACCAAGAGTAAGTAACATGCATATAGTGACCACTGGGTACCATTTATTGAGACATCTCCCTTCTATTAATTCATCTTAGTTTCATTGAAGCCTGCTTTTCGCATACGAGACTATGCTCAGAGAGGTCAAAGAAGTTGCCCAAGGTCACACAGCTGGCTAGTGTAATATGAGCTATTATTAGTCCTTAACCTGGGGAATTCCCCTGTTTTTGTTGTGGTTATTGTTGACCCAGGTTGCTTAGGAAGTGCTACATCAACTCCTCCTGCAGTTTAGATCCTGTCTGTTGACAGTTGTGGTAAACAAACAATGTCCCCGACACTGCTGAGTTTTTGCATCAGTTTCATACCTGGTGAGGACTTTTGAACCTCAGCCCTTCTCGGAGCACACAGGGAGCAGTCACTGATCTCAGCAGGGAAGTCATGTATGCAAGAGTTTGTCTGTACTTGAAGTTAGGTGCTCACAGTGGCCTGCTTAGTTCACTCAAAGAAGGCTAGCTGCTCCTAAACCCCACCTCTCCCCCTAAAGAAGAGTGAAGGAGTATCACAGTGTAAAGAGCATCACACACAGCTCACTAAACAGCTGAACTCCCAAACGTCCTCATGCAGGTACAGTTCTTGGTCCTGAGATTCTAGTAGGAGATGCAACAGACTAGAGCCCTGTGTTCTTATGGTCTGCATGGTGTAGTAAAGAGGAGCATAAGACAAAGAAACGGAACATGCAGAAATGTCACTTGGTGATCAGTATCACTGGAAAAAAATAAAGCAGAGAAGGAGACTAAGAAATAGGAGCAAATTTTAAATATGGTGGCCAGGATAGGTGTTACCTATCCTATGTATTTCTATACTTCCCAGTTTTTGTATAGGATAGGATAGGATCCATGGCTGGTGTATACACGAAGAAAGCCTCTACCAACTGGGCCACAGGCCCTGCCCTCTTCCTCTTATCTTTTGTATTCCAGTCTATTTGCCACCAGTCCATTCACTGTCCCTGTCCTAAGTCACTAGTAGTCACAGTAGTTGACTTCCATGTTTACCAGGAGCCTGGATTCTATCTATATATCACTGGCTCATGGGGCATCGCGTACTGAATGGAGGGAAAAGAGAGAGGAGGAAAGAGGAAGTCTGTACTCTGACTGATGGATTGCATTCGTTCACATAGGAGGGTGTTTGGCACAGTGCAAAATGTTGGAGCCTACACATTTTGGAGCCCACAGGGAGGGAAAGGGCAGTGCGAGCTCTATCAGACAAAGGGGCTTAGATTGAACTGTGAAGGAGATGGAATTACTTATGTGTCAGCTGGTAGCAGGAACCAGTAGGTGATAAAGAGTGGAAGAGAGGTTAATTTGGCCCAGGCCAAAGGTCACGCACCCAAGACAGAGGCCTGAGAGGAAACGAAGGAAAGACGTTGAGGGACTTTGGGCACGATGGCTGCAGAGACCCTGTGTGTAGCCCTAGCTCCCCTATCCTCCATCTGCTCTCCTTCTAGCCTTGATCTTCAGCACCGCTTGTGTGTGTGCACTCTTTCCCATCTTTAGACCACTCTAACCCACCTTGTTATTTCAGCCGCAAAATGAAGATGCTCCTACTGGAGGCAGGTGGTGGTGCCTCTGCAGTCTTGCATTCCAGTCCTGAGATCTGATTCAGTGAGAAGTGCTGTCCCATGCTACCCTCCCAGGCCTGGCCCTGACCTCCTGAGATTAAGGCCTGGCATTCTATGTTGCTGCTTCCTGGGCATAATGGGCGAGACTCTTCTGTTTCTCACTCAGGCTGAGTCAGGCAGGGACATCAAGCCTAGATGTTACCTTGCTTCAAGAATCAAATGGCTTCCTCTCAGCACCACAGGCCCTTGAAGATGAGAGAAAGGCCAGAAGAGAAGATCTTTGATGTTCAACTGAGAAATTCATCAGGACAAGCAAGCCCGGAAATGCCACAGTGAAGGACTCCACAGTGGGCTGCAGTGGCCCGACCCTGGCCTGGACTTTGTTTGCTGATGGTAAACGTCCCCCGACATAAACACAGGCAGAGCAGGAATAACAACATCCAGTCCTCAAACAAACAAAACAGGGACGGAACCGGTCTTGCATGGGGGATGGCTCGTGCTACAGGGATGCAGCTCAAGGGCCTTCACTGTGGAATTTCCTGCTTGGAGCATGATGAATTTTCCATTCTCGTCCTCAAATGAACATGGGCTTTAGAGCTGAGCAGATAGTCAGTGGGGCTCAGTGAAGCCCTTTGGGAAATGAGCCGCCTCTGTGTATAGTTGGGATGGGGGGGGGTGTCTCCTTGCTTGAGTCAGGCGTGGATGAATACTGCTGCTGGTGAGTCCTCCAAAGCACTCTGACACCCTTGAGTACCTGAAGATGGAGCTTGGAAAGGTTTTCTACCTTCTCTTGGGTGACTTCTCCTTCAGGTAGCACACTAAAGGCATCCAGACACTCTCGGCCTTCCACAAGATGCCAGGTGTTCTTGCATCCATTCCCGATTCTTCTTCTTCAAGACATAGCTTGCCCCTTCCACCCTCATACCATTTCTGCCCCTCCCGCAGGTAGGATGACTAGTAGCTATGGCATGGAATCTGCTAAGTTTGATTCTGGCTCCATCCCTAACCAGCTGTGTGGCCTTGAGCAAAGCATTGAGCATGGCTAAGCTTCTATTTCTGTATCTGTTCAATGGGGATGGTAAGGGCACTTACTTCATAAGATTGTGGTGAGCCTAGATTACTCATTGCACATAGAAAAAGGCAGCATGGGGCAGGAAAGATGGTTCAACTGTTAAGAGCACTTATTGCTCTTGCAGAGGACCTGGGTTCAGTTTCCAGGACCTATTCAGCGGCTTACCACCATCTGTACCTCCAGTTCTAGGGGATTCAATGCCTTTTTGTAGCCTCCATGGGCACCAGGTGCACTCCTGGTGCATCTACATATATACAGGCAGTCAACATGCAGGCAGGCAAAACACATACGTTCGATAAAATAATTTTTTTAAAGGGGCAATCTAATAATGTAGTCAGCATCTTCAGAGAGTATTAAGAACATGCCATCCCTGCCTTCCTTTGAAGCCCAAATCAAATGCCATGTCCTGACCCAGCTCAGGGGAAATGTTCCGCAACCTTTTAACTGGATCTTTCCTGGAGAGCAGTTTCGGGTTGCTGTTACCCTGGAGGAAGAAACTGAAGAGTTTTCACATGCACTGATGTTAGCTACAGATATTGGTACTTAGATCAGAGGAAGGCTTTGCCATTTCCCTTAGCCTGAACTGGGGAGGGTTTTGCTATTCCAGTGGGTCTGAGGCACTGGAGTCACTGACATGAATTCATTCATGTCAACAACACATTCACTCCGGACTTCATCGCTTCCCAAATGTCATGAGCTAGACTTACTCATCACTATCAAATTGTAAAGATGCATGTGTCGGTCCTCCTTCCTCAGAAGCAGCAGACCTTGGAGAAGGGTCCAAAGGGAACAGAGTGAAGGCATTTACCAAGTGGCCCCATCACACTGACCCCTTCTGGTGACCACGAGCTACACTGAGCCAATCCAGACATCTTTCTAACTTTCTCTCAGCTCAGAATTGTCAGTACATATCTTCCCAGAAAATATAAGTGGTGTCCTTCTCAAACAGCTTACTCAGTCCCTTGTGTGCTTGTCCTGCCAGATGCTGTCTGCTTGCTGTCACTCTTTCCTTCCTCCCCAAGGGTTCTAGACATACTCCGAAGTCCTTTGAATCAGGCCCCATTATCCAGCAAAGCTGGACTTGGGCTCTACCACCCTGCTGGGCTATTTACTCAGTATTCTCCTGAGTCCCTGTGTCCTTCAACTACCCTGCTATCTGATTTCTGTCCATTGTGCTCTTGTTGAAATGCCTTCTCTGTAAGCTTCCAGTGATTGTGCTTTCTTTTGTATATTTTGCAACACCTAGCATGGGGAGTGGGGATGGAGATTGGCTTTGCATGTCATAGAAGCTTCCTGAATCCTTTTATTCTTATCATTCAATTGTTAAATCAACGGGTGAGAGCTAGTAATCAAATCTACAGTCACTCTGTTCTTTGCCTTCGCATTTATAACCACTCAAGTGGACTCCTGAGCTTTCCCCAGGTCCCCAGTTCCTTTAAGACAGATGGTATCACTTCCAGCCTCCCTTCACCTCTGGGCCAAGTCAATGTCAAAGAGAGTCCTACCCATGGTATTTGGGAACCTCACAAGGTGTGGAAATAATAGGGAAAATGTATCATGTGTTCCTCTTTGACCCCCAATTCCCGTGGTTTGGGGGCATGGTCTCTTTCTTCCACAGTGACCCAGGTTTGAAACCTTGGCCCTTCCTCAATTCTCCCCAAGAATGTAATGAGAGAGCAAGAACTTCCTGAAGCTCTTCGGTGGAGTGCCCAGTCTTCTTCCATCTGCCTGCGTCTTCTAACTCCCTGTCTTCACTCTTCCTTGTCATTTTCCTTCCAGATTTCCAAAGTTGTTCCAAATTCTCCCCTTGCCTCCAAAGACCTTGGTACCTATAGGTGTGAAAGCCAGGGACAAGCATCCTTTTTCTACCCTTGAAAGCAGACATCATGGTTTTTGCCAGCACACTCTTACTTCTGTGGATGCTGGTGCTAGCTGTGAGGTAAAATATCTTCTCCATCTCATTACATGAGCAGGGCTCCTTCTCCTTTCTATGCCTTAGTTTTACAATCTGTAAAACGA
The DNA here is from genome assembly GCF_943737965.1 of Phodopus roborovskii. Classification (NCBI taxonomy): domain Eukaryota; kingdom Metazoa; phylum Chordata; class Mammalia; order Rodentia; family Cricetidae; genus Phodopus; species Phodopus roborovskii. The sequence goes on from NW_026125700.1 coordinate 2,049,226, forward strand.
AGGAGAACCTCTAGGTTGGCCCTGCTTCATAGAAATGCAATGCAAGTCATACGTGTAACTCAAAATATTCTAGTAGCCTCACTGAAAAAAAAATTAAAAGAGGTGAAATTAGACCTTCCAACCTCTACTGAAGTAATGGTGAAGATATTGAGGCATTTTTTTCAGTGTTATTATTATACAGCTGCCACATAACAAAGTGCACATATTGAAAGTGTGTGGTTTGATATATATTAGCATCTGGGAAAACATCATCACAATCAGATAGTGAATATATTCCTCCACTTCAAAGAGCTACTCCTGCCCTTTGCAATTCTTTTAAAGTTTATTTTAGTTTTCATTTGTGTGTGTGTATAGGAATATACATGGCATGCATATGCATACAGGTGCCTGTGGAATCCAGAACAAGGAGATGACTCCTCTGGAGCTGGAGTTACAGGTAGTGGAGCTACTGACATGGATCCTGAGAACTGAATTCGGGTCCTTTGGAAGAGCAACAAGTGTCCTTAACCACTTAGCCATCTCTGCAGCCCACCTCCCTCCTTTATATATTTGGCAGTCTACTATATTTAATTGATTATATAAAAAATTAAATGTCATCATTTTAACATATAATCAGTACACAGAGTATTAATGAAATATTTCATATTGTTTTCCTCAGGCAAATTCTTCTACTTCTCGTATATATTTGACTCTTAGAGAACATCTTCTCTTGCAATAGCCCACATTTCAAATGCTCTGTAGCCGGATGTAGCTGATGGTAATGGTTCCACACAGCAGAAGTTTAATTGCTATCTAAGCACTTTTTCCTCAGCTCTGGTTTGAAATTCCATGTGTTGGAACATTAAGTCTCGGTGCAGTGAGGTTGAGAAGTGAGGCTTACTGGCAGGTGCCGCCACCGTGAATGCATTAAAGGAGTACGTTTATTCTGACAGGAGTTTGTTCATTCTTATTAGAGTGGCTTTCTTACAGTGTGGTTATTTTGCACATTGTCACTTGCCCTTGTGTGAAATCATCCATACAGCACCAAAGCACTCAAGTCCTTGCCAGATGAGCATGCTTTGGAACATTCTGGCCTCCAGAACTCTGAGAAAAATAAGTTTTTTCTCTCCTTTGTAAGTGACCAAGTCTGTGGTATTCTGTTACAGTAACAAAACAGACTATGGTACCAGACCTCATGTTGAAGGGCTCTAAGGTGCCTGTTCCTCCAGCAGAGCTCATCCTTAATGTTGGTCCTCAGCCACTCGATTCTCTGAACTTCAGCTGACCCATGGTGAGTCAACAGCAGCTTGTTGATATATACCTACTAGGTGATGAGCAGGCTGCTCCCCAGGGGTCCAAAGAGGTCCAGCCAAGCAGAACTGTTATTGCATGTATACCTGAAGTCATTACTCTCCAATGGGGCTCAGGTGTCTGTGGGAGAATCTTCTACTATAGGGTCATTCTTACGTGTTGAACGTTAAATAACGGTCCGTGTGTTGAAGACTTGGTACCCAGTGTGGCACTGCTGTGACACAGTGAAACCTTTCAAAGGTAGAACCTAGCAAGGGATGCGCATCACTGAGCGAGCGAGAAGGCAAGCACTCTTTCCATCCATCCAAATGCCCACCTATCCTCTTTCGGCAAAGGTGGAGAAAGGCTACAGAGGCAAACACTTTGAACATCCATTACCACTTTCCTTTAGGCCAAGAAGGCACTCTACTGTGGGGTAGGTGGTTTGCCTGCTTTCCTCTGGGACTGGGTGGGGTAGCAAGAGTGGACGTGGCTTACTGGGGCCTACAGCTCCAGCAACAGCTCTAGAATGGCCTTTGGGGGCCGGATGGAAGTTGTAGCTTTTGCTTTTGCAGCTGCAGTGGAAGTGAAGAAAGCAGGAGGGCATCCTGAGGCGGGAAATGCCGATCAGTGTCATCCCCAGCTGCTTCCTTCTTCCTTCAAGGATTCCTCAGCCTCTCTGTATCCCTGCCAGGCCCCTGCTCTTCCAGGGGTTCTGGCCAGCAGCTGTGCATTCCCCCTTTAGGGCCCACGTCACAGATCCTCTGAGAGGCTGTCAGCTCCCCATTGTTCTTAGGGCTTCTCTGGCATTCCTTTGGCTCATGAGGGGAAATGCCAGAGGCTTGGCCCCCACCTCCTCAGAGATGCTTGGCCTACTAGTCACTAGCACTCCTGGCTCCTTCAGGGACACTGGGAGGATATCACTGGATCCTAGTGCCAGCCATACTAAGGACACCTGCTGGCCACAAAGATAGAATCCTTAGGGCCAACTAGGCCTTTATGCCTTGGGCTTACCCTTACCCAGCCAAGCATATCTTACCTCTCTCCCCAGAGCACACAAATAGCCCCAAAGTCACAACCTGCCTTCTATTCCCAGTTCTGCCCACATCCACATATGTCTTTACATACTCGCATATGGAGACTGTTGTCTGATCTATTGTTCTGGGGAAGACTTCAGGAATGGCAGTGCCAGATGCTACCTTTCCTGTAGGTGTAGAACTGAGCCATATCCAGGAAAACTTCCATGACAAAAAAGCAAACTGTTCTGGATAGAGGCTACCCCTAACCCCTCAGCTGCTGCATAGACCCTTCAGGAAACACAACATACAAAAACCCCATCTTCTTAGAGAAGTGGTTCTCAACCTATGTGTCTCAACCCCTTGAGGGTCAAATGACCCTTTCACAGGAGTCACATATGAGATAATTTACAATTCCTAACACTAACAAAATTATAGTTATGAAGTAGCAAAAAAAATAAGTTTATGATTGGGAGTCACCAGAACATGAGGTCCTATATTAAAGGGTCAAGACATTAGGAAGGTTGCGAACCACTGACTTAAGAGTTTGCAGTCTCATGTGAGGAAAGCAATAAACAAACAAGTAGAACATATATGATGTTATGGTTATTGGTGTGGATGAAAAGCAGAGAAGAAAGAGGACTATAGAGGAGCATTTGTAGTTTAAAATTGGCACTTTAAGGAGTTATCATTTAAAGCAAATGTCTGAGAGGACATTCTGAACCAAGGAAGTAGCAAGAACAAAGGCTGTGGGGTGGGACTGTACTGAGTGGACAGGGACTAACCAGCAAGATGCTGTGTTTGGAGTGCAGGGCCTAAGGCAATGGCAGCAGAAGGTCAGGCTAGGAAGCACTGAGACTAAATCTGGAAGGGTCATTTGTCATCACACTGAGGAAGATGGATGCTAACAAAGGATTCTGGGCAGACGCCTAGCCATAGATAGTCAATGATCATTTCAGGGAATAAACTGAAAGGCTGGAAACAGGGACACAGATCTCAAGCCTTTTGTAACACTTGAGGTGAAAGTTAGTGCTGCATTAGTCCACAGTAGAGAGGGTAGGTGTTCAGCTACCTTAGGACAGTGATAAAGCACCACGACCAATACAACTTATAAAAGAAAATGTTTAACAGCTGGAGAGTTGGAGTCCATGACTGTAGAGCAAATGCTTAGTGGCAGGAACAACTAAGAGCTCATATCTTGATCCACAAACAGGAGGCAAAAAGTGGAACACTAGAAATGGTGAGTCTTTTGAAACCTTAATGCCTACCCTCAGTGACATACCCTTCCAAGAAGGCCACACCTGCTAAGTCTTCCCAAACAGTCCCATCACCTGGGGAACCAAGTATTCAAACATATGAGCCTATGGGGACCATTCTCATTCAAACCATCACATTTCACTCACTGAACACTCTAGGCGTGTAGCCATATCACAATGTAAAATGCATTTAGTCCAACTTCAGAAGTTCCCAGAATCTTTCATAGTCTCAACACTATTTAAAAGTCTAAAGTCCAGGTTTCTCTTAGACTCAAAGCAATCCCTTCATTGTAACCCCCTGTAAAAAAAAAATCACAAAATCACAAAGCAAATTACAACCTTCCAACATACAATGGCATCGAATATGCATTATCATTGCAAAAGGAAGGGACCAGAGCATACTGAGGAAATACTGGACCAAACCCTAGTAGGAAAAACTCTAAACTCTGACACTCCATGTCTGATGTTGGAGAGTTGAGATGACTCCACCCTTCTGACTCTGTTGCCTACAACACACTTCTCTTTCTTGGGCTGATCCCACCTTCTCTGTGCAGCTCTTATTGGCACATTTTCCACAGCTTTGGCACTTTTAACGTCTTGGAATCACCAATGAAATCCTGGCTTTGCTTTTCCAGTTTTATGCAATGGCCTCTCGGGGCCTCCATGCAGGGACTCCCCCTGCCACATGTCTGGCCTCAATAGCTCTCCTTAACCATGGAAGAAGCCTCCACAACCCTTTTGCTCAAGTAATTTTGATGAGTCTAAAGCTAGCCCTACATGAGTAACACTGTCAAATTGGGGTGCTCGCTTAACCCCCTTGAATCACATTGGCAGCAGCTTTTGAGTTGTTTTTCCTTTCGAGGAGGAGAAAATTCCTTAGTCCTTTTCCTTTTACAAGTTGGACATTTTGCTGGATGTGGTCTTGCCCAGAGGGCACCTCTCCCTTTATTCTAGGGCATATCAGGCCTCTCAATCTCATCTCTTACAGCATAAGCCTTGGTGCCAGCATTAAATTTCCCGGTGCTTTTTCTCTTCAAACCATGTATTCTTAATTTATTTTCACCTCACTTGCTCTTTTTTCATTGTAGACCTACATAATAATCACAGTGTCTTGAAATCTCCTTTGCCAAAGAAATTAGTTCATTATTTTTTTTTTATTTAGCCCCATGCAAATTCTTAGAACAAGGGCAGAAAGCAGGTACACTCTTTGTCAAATTATCACAAAAATGGTCTCTAGCCCAGTTGCCATATTGTTCCCCTCTGAACCCTCCTGAGCTGGGCCTCCACAGTCCTCAATTTGTGCATCTACCTCCTTGTTAATTTCTGCTCTTTGACCTTTTGAACGTTTTGCTGGTATTTCTGTAGATTGTGATGTGAAGCTTTGTGGTACTAGCCATACAGATAGTATATGATTGATGCCATGAATGATTTGATACTCACCTATGATCTTATCATTCAAGAAGCTAAGGTAGAAGAACTGCAAGTTCAAGGCCTACCTAGGCTGTAAGAGAGTTCAAGACCAGTCTTGTTAATTTAGTGTGACCCTGTCTCAAAATAAAAAGTAAAAGAGAGGGCCACTAGAGAGACAGTTCAGTGGTTAAGAGCACTTACTGCTCTTGCAGAAGACCCACATTTAGCTCCTAGCACCCATGTCAAGTGGGGTCACAAACACCTGTGACTCTAACTCCAGATGCCCCTCCCCATGCTCTTTTATGGCTTTCTGTGGCCACTGTACTCATATACACACATAGACACACAATTAAAATAAAAACAAACCCTTCAAAGGTGAAAGGAGAGCTGGATATGGTGGTACATGCCTTTAATTCCAGCACTGGGGAGACAGACAGGTGAACCTCCATGAGCTTGAGGCCAGCCTGGTCTACATAGGAGTTCCAGATCAACCAGAGCTACATAGTGCGACTGTGACTCAAAAAAGAAGAATGTGGATGTAGTTCAGTGGTAGAGTGCTTGCCTGGTATACACAAGACTCTGGGTTCAATCCCTGGTACTTCAAAAACAAAAACGAAGCTTATTTCATAATCGCTGAGTCAAGAATCTGGGTGTAGCCACAGAAACAGCTGACCTGAACAAGGGGGAGCTCATGGACCCCGGACTGACAGCTGGGAATCCAGCATTGGAGTGACTCAGACCCCCTAAACATTGAGTCTCAGTTAAAAGGCCTGAGCAGTCTAAGGGACATCTGACAGTGGAACCAGGATGTATCCCTAGTACATGAAATAACTTTGGGAGCACATTCCCCATGGAGGGATACTCCCTTAGCCTAGAGGCAGGAGGGAGGGCCTAGGCCCTATGGCTTGACAGACTTTGATGATCCCTCATGGATAGCCTCACCCTCCCTGGGGAGTGGATGGGGGTCAGTGGGGGGTATGGGAAGATGGCAAGGAGGGGGAACTGGGATCGACATATAAAATAAAAAAAATATTAAAAAAAAATCTGGGTGTAGCTTGGCTGGATCCTCTGTCTTAAATTCTCTTCCAAGCTGGGGTCAAAGTGTCAGCCAGGCTGTTGTCACTGCAGGACTCAACTAAGAGAGACTTCACTTCCAAGCTCAACCACATGGATGCTGGCAGGAATGTCCTGGTGCCTGCTGGTTATTGGATGGAAAGTCTCAGTAACTTGCTGGGTTTTGGCAGCCCTTGGTGCTTTGCCATGTGGAACTCTCCAGAGAGTAGCTTACCAACATGGCAACTAGCTGTCTCTGAGCCATGAAGGGATGGTGAGAAAATATGAGAAAGACAGGTATCACTGTCTTATAGCATAATCTTAGAAATGTCTCCCTATCCATCTTTCCATTGTCCATTAACTACCTTTCTAGGTTCAGCCTACAGTCACCAGGAGGTGGTGCTCTGAAGAACATTAGAACCAAAAGGGTCTGTTGAGGCCATAAAGGGAGAGGAAGAGTGGCAGCAAGAACCAAGAGATGGGAATGTGAAGATGAAAAAATGAAGGCACATGGTTGATTTATATGAGAAGTTTCGCTATGGAAGAATGTTAGAGATGGACAAGAAATCTCTGAGCATATTTGAGGGCTAAGAAAGAAGGGCAAGGATCTGGTAAAGGGAAATACACTTCAGAGCATGGAGTGGAATGGTGGAAGTCAGACAGGTAGGAAAGGTACAAGGGCATTTTGATATATAATTGCCCCCATAAGCTCATAGGGAATGGCACTATTAGGAAGTGTGGCCTTGTTGAAATAGGTATGGCCCTGTTGGAGGAAGTGTGTTGCTGTGGAGGCAGGCTTTGAGGTCTCCTATAGGCTCAAGACATACCCAGTGTTTCAGACCACTTCCTGTTGCCTACAGGATCTAGATGTAGCTCCTTCTCTACTCTCCGCTCCTTCTCCAGCACCATGTCTGCCTGCATCCCATCCTGCCATGTCCCACCATGAAGATAATGGACTGAACCTCAGAAACTGTAAGCTACTCAACAAATGATTTTCTTTTATAAAAGTAGCTGTAGTTAGCCAGGCATTGGTAGCACACATCTTTAATCCCAGCACTTGGGAGACATAGGCAGGCAAATCTCTTTGAGTTTGAGGCCAGCCTGGTCTACAGGGAGAGTTCCAGGACCACCATGGCTATTACACAGCAAAGCAAAATCAAAAACAAAACAAAACCAAAAAAATATTTGTTGTGCTCATGGTGTCTGTTCACAGCAATAGAAACCCTAAGACAAGCATCTTGTCATCTCTTATGGGTATTTATAAGCACAGTAGAGCTTAAAGTGTTATCACAGATCCATTCTTATGTTAGTCTCATATTTCCCTAGTGAGACTGGTAGGCTATCACCTCAATTTCACAGATGAGGAAGCTGTTACAGAGAATGGAAATAACCTTACCCAAGTCATATACATGATGCAGAGATGAACCAGAGTGGAGAATCAGGCATTCTGTCTCTGGGTGGTTCAATTTCAGTGCTGGTTCCTGTGCCCCAGCTCAAAATCAACTTTGGCTGGCTTCCTTGTGTCTGTGAGGCTGAGGAACTGTCCTCAGCACAAAGAACTGAATGAAGGAACACGGTTTAGGTTCAAGCAGGAAAACAAGTAGAAATTTCTTCACTATTAAGATGCTGTAACAAAAATAGTAAGACAACTGGGGATACGAAGGTGGTATGTTGGGAAAACCCTTGCAGACAGGCCTGTTGAACTTCAAGCCATGGGAGTTAGCTGGGAAGTTGTATTCATCCAGCCTTGGCCTGTACTGCTCTCCTGTACAGGAGCAGAAGTTTACTGGTGCGATTGTGCTCTCCTCTTGGAACTTCTGCCTTAGGCCACATCCCTGACCTGGCCTTCTGCCCTCCCCCCAGGAGACAGAGAACTAAAGCCCTTAGTGTAGCCAGGGAGCCCGGCCCTCCATGCCTGATCTTAGGACAAGTCAGTAGACATGCACTTCACTATAACAGTCTATGCTATCAGAGGGCCCAGAGACTACCCAGACTCTCATGTTCACTACAACAGGAGTACAAGGCAACAGGGAGTATGCCTCAATAGCACAGAGCCTGGGGTAGGGAAGAAGTGGAGGGCTGCATCTGGAAGGAAGGGCCATTGGGCAGCTGCAGTAGGAATTCCCCTGAGCAGGGCTAGACTTGCTCTAAAGTTCACCCCGGGGAGCACGAGAGTAGTACACAGTAGGTGCTCAACAAATGCATCCTAAATAAATACAAAACTCTGCTCTGAGTCCCAATCAGTAAGACTAGAATAGTCAGTCTAGATTTTCTTCCCATGGGACAAAAGGACATCTCTGACAAGAAAGTGGAGTGGTGGCAATGGGTGGGACATAAGAGTGTAGTGATTCATTACTTATGATTTATTAAGGCTTGATTGAGGATTCAGAAAAACAAAGTCAGTCTCAAACTATAATGATCAGGCAGTAGTGATACATACCTTAAATCCCAGCAGCCAGAAACTAGGAGGTGGTGGTAGACACCTTTAGTCCTAGGACTCAGGATTAAGAGGTAGATGGATCTCTGTGAGTCCAAGGCCGCCCAGATCCACACAAGAGTGAATCAGTCTAAAAGAGAATTATAGCTCACGCCTTTAATCCCAACATTAGAAAAGTATGAAAGACCGAAGCAAGACCTCAGAGAGCCGTTCATTCTCCAGCCACGCTGAGGAGAGGTTGCATTCTGAGGCTTGGTGAGAGTTTATAGAGAGAAGATCGCTTCACTCAGCCTGAGGTAGAGGAAAGAGACTAGTGGCCAGCTGCTTTGCTTTTCTGATCATCAGCTGGGAGCTTGAATCCCAATATCAGTCTCTGGGTCTATTTTTTGTGTTACATAAGTAGGAGGGAAGAATGCCTCACCCTTGATGGCAATAGAGTTTCTTCACTCCCCCTTTCCGTGGCACTGAGATGTGAACCCAGAACCTCACACACTGCATGAATGCTTGGCCACCGAACTACAGCTATAACACTTCCAGGCCTTCCATTTCTGTTGGATGCTGCCTTGGTACCAAGCATCAACTCGCACAGAGAAAACCAACCGTAAGAACTTTCTGAGTAGAACCTAGCAGGACCTCCATTTTGCAGGTGAGAACACTAGCCTTTAGCCAGTTCCACCCCTTGCCTGTAGGCATGCAGCTGCTAAGTAGCATTGCTGGGAATGGAATTCAGGCCTTCTGGTTTTACTGTTTCCATCCTGGAGAGACGCTTGTAGTAGTGCTGCTGGCTTTGCTGGCCAAGGAGCAGCCACCTCTCATTCGAGGCCACTCAGAGGTGACACAGCGGCATGATTTGGAGTTGACGGTGGCCCACACTTCTCCATAAAACCTGTACCTGTCAAGGTGTTTGACATGCTGCCCTCCTACCCTGTCAAAAGGGAAAGAACTACTTAATCATGAGCCCCAGTGAAAGCTTTCTCATAAGGGTCTCTGGCCTTTGTAGGAACAGCGGAGCTTTAAAGACACCGAAAGAAGGTAGAAACACAAAGGAACAGAGGAAAGGTGTTCATGGTAATCTGTCCTTATCTCTGTTCATAGGCACCTACTACGTGACTGTGAGAAGCAGTCAGGGAGCAGCAAAAAAATAAAGAAAAATACAAAATAAAAAAGTGACCCCACAGCAGAATTCAAGGTATTACCTAAAAAATAAGTCCACTAAGGCAAATTGGGACTGTCTTAACAGATGGGGTCCTGGACCAAAGAGGTGACTGTGGTGTCTATAGACACCTTCACTCATGTCCATGTACCATTTGCAGGTACATTTACACATCTTCTTGAGGCAAGTCACAAGGGTATAGCCCTCATGGTGACTCACTAGGAAACTTAAAAGATGACTTGAGGTGGGTACCCAATTCTACTCTTCTGCCATGTGAGGACAAGTTGTTCCTCCCCTCTGGAAGACAGTGCAACAGGGTGCCATCCTGAAGCAGACAGCAGGCCTCACCAGGCACCCTTCTCTTGGATTCCTAACTTCCAGAACTATGAGAAACAAATTTCTGTGGTTGATGAATTATCCAGGGTTTGGTGTTTTTTCAGAACCACCCAAAGGGTTCAAGACTGGAATAATGTTCAGATAAGAGCTGGATAAATAGCTTTGCAATTAAGAGCACTGGTTGCTCCTTTCAGAGCTCTGGGTTCTGGTCCCAGCACCCACATAGTTCATAGCTGTCTGTTACTCCAGTTCCAGGGATCCAATGCCCTCTTCTGACCTTTATGGGTATCAGGCACACATGTGATACACAGACATACATGCAGACAAAACAGCCACACACATAGAAATAAATGAAAATAAAATTTTAGTGAAAACAATAAAAGATGGGTACAGGTAGAGGGAGGGTACACCCTGAGAAAGCTTGGTGCTGCCAGAGTCCAGGTAAGGCCCCAGGGAAGCCACCACAAGCACCCTGCACACTTTGCCAGTTGATGTGGCACAAAAAAGTGGGGGCACTGCATTCACCAAACTCATGAGTCAGACACATGGCCCAGAAGCCCGTGCATTCAAGAAGTGTACAAGTGATTGGGCTGCTACCCGAGACCAAAGAGCTCATGACCTTTGTAAAAGCAATTGTGTTATTATTATGGGGTGCCACCGTTCATGTAATGATCCGAGGACAACTTTGCAGAGCCCACTCTCTGCCCCCATCTTGCCATGCTTCCAGAAACTGAACTCGGGTCAGTAGGCTCGCACAGCAAGTGATTTACCTGATGGACAATCTTACTGTTTTGGTCATTGCTATTTTAGTTCAGTTTGATTTGAGACAAGGTCTTACTCTGTAGACCAGGCTGCCCTTGAATTCTTCTTCCCAAGTATTGAGGTTTTAGGTGTGTACACCACACCCAGTAAGTACAGACCTCTGATGCAACTGATGTTCATACACCTTCCTGGTTTCCATGGTAACTAGGAATCACCATAGCTATCCTCATGCTAACGAGATCATGTGCCTGGCATGGCCTGCAGCTGTGCACCATTGTGAAGAAAGAATGCTTTCTGCTTTAGAGAATAGAGTTGCCCTCCAGTCCCCCCCACACAAGGCAGTATATTGCATGTGGATATTGGTGCAGGTGGGGGTCTCTAATGAGAGAGAGGTCATGGGTCAACACTGTCCACAAAATTCTCTGCTAGAGCTATGAAATGGCACCCTTGTGAAGAGATAGCTGTTCACCCAGGTTGGTACACTGGGGTTCACTTCCCCTTGCCTTGTGCTTCCTTTTCCTCCATTAAATGGAGCCCATCATGCCTGCCTTGACAGCTTCTTTGAAGATGACACATTGGCCAGTACAGAAAGCATTATTAGCCTACTGGGTAACAAACAAGTGTGCAAGTCAATTCTGGAAGCCTAACCCCCACAATGGAACCTTCTCTCCTCCCCACACACCTTTATTAGAAACTCCAGGAACAGGCAGAAAAACTAGAAGTCAAAAAGTCCAAGTAAGAGGTCATCCAGAAGTTCACAGCGTCCTGATTTAAGAGAAGTCACACTACAAATACAAGAACCCTGGGGGTTTCGTTCTGGCTATATGAATAGTTGTGCTGCTTTAAGCAAGTCACTCAACCTCCCTGGTTCTCAGTCTCTCCCCAAATGGAACACAAAATGGACCTACCCAAAGTTGTGACTTTTCAAATTGTGTTCCACAGAATTGTAAGTGCCTCAGGGAGAAACTGGTAGGAAGAATGAGACTTCATAGTTGATGCTGAGAACTTGATCTTGCTTTGATACAATTTATATGTGCCGTGGCTTTAGAAAGAGTTTGGAACGTCTGGCCTGATGTTGCTGACTTTGCTCCTTGACTACGTGAACTCAAGTGATCTGAGAGCAGCTGCAGCATGAGAGGCATTCGACCCCAAAGGTACCGGAAGCTCTATTATCTCCCACACCTATCAGACCAAGTCCTTTTCCTGTCCCAGGCCTTCTTGCAGACCCAGGCTGTTTCAACCAGACACTTTGAGAAGCAGTAAGACTGACAAGGGTAATAAACCTGGAACTCCCCTTCCCTCTGAAAAGGAATGGCAGGGCCCAAATCCTAGGCACACTGGGCTAGGGGCCCACCTTCCAGGGTGTTCTTTGCTAAGGGTGAAGGGTGGGAGCCTAATCTGCATTCAGGACAAAGCCAACTGGGTGTTTGAGTGTTGTTGTCATAGAAACTCAGAAAGGTGTTATTAGCATCTTTTCAACTCAGCAGCCCTGTGTGGTCCAGTCCTATGCAATCTTAGCAGTAGCACGCTGTCACCCTGGCAACCCATTAGCCTAGTGTTGTTACCATGGAAACCCTAGCAAGGTCGATGGGCCCAAGCACTTCCCTGAGGAGATATGCTCTGGGGGATCCGCCCTTGGCAGTGCCTACTCCTCAGGTTTCCCAAGTGACAGTGGCCTGCTCCTCAGACTCTGGAGGCATTTAGGGTATTTTTTCTGGATTGAGTTCAGATTCTCTGTGACAGAAAAGAATTTGGCCTTAGAGTGGCAAGTCTATGCTTTGTTACCATGGAAATGCTGCTTTTAAGGATCTCAAAGCAGGATGCAAAACTAACTCTTCCAGGAAATTGAGGCCAGCCAGAAAAGAGGCTGTGGGCTTGCACTTCACACTTAGAGTCCATTCATTCATTTGGCATAGTGTGCACCTATTAATACACTGGGTGCTGTGGATGCTCCGGGTTATCACTAGAGATAAGGGCTGCTTATCCACTGTCCTCAACTGAAAAGAATGTTAAGGTGAACAGAACCATTTTAATTTCTACTTCAACCATCACAGGAGCTTGGGCAAGTTACTCACCCTGTCTAGTTCTCAGCTGCTGCACGAGGGCCATGAGGTAGCAAAGAAGCCTTGATGCCTTGGAGGATTCTGCGATCAGGAGAGAGATGTAACCAAATGACAGCACCCCCCCAAAAAAAAGAGTGATGCCAAGATCTCTCTGTGTGAGGATGCACAAGGAAAGCATTTGCTGTAAACTATCTCCAGGCAACTTAGATCATCGTGAGGTCTGGGTCACTAAAACTTGGCCAGACTTGCCAAAAGAGTCTATCAGTGTGAAACCAAAACAGGCTCCATTGAGAAGTAATGAACTCCTCATTGCTTGATGAACTACTCAGCAAGGATTGTATAGACTGTTAGGTCATAGTAGTGACTATGGTAAGCACAGGTCCTGGAGGTAGGTTGCGATCTTTAAATCTTGGCACAGCTTAGTAGCAGCTGTGTGACTTTAGACAATTTGCTTAGGCTTATGGAGCCTTGCTTTCCTCATCCACAAAAGGGGGATGAAAGTTTCACCTGTAGAGTTGTCCCGGGGATCCAATGAGTATTGTAAATATAAAGCACACATAATAGTGCCCAGCACAGTAGTGCTTGATAAATATTGGCTTGCCTTATGGTATGATGGTTCTGGTTAAGTTCCCACCACGTGTGGGATGCTATCGGACTATAGGCTCTGAATCTTCCTCTACCATCCAGAAAAAAAAAAAGGCATCCTGCCAAGGATAGGGCTCTGTGCTGCTGACCCAGGGCCTTTGGACTCTCCGTTTACATGCTTCTAGTAGTGACTTTTCTTTTCAGGTTGCTTTTGGTTTCAGTGTCTTCACTGAGCCCAAAGACCCCAGCAAGAGGTACTAGGATCATCTCCACAGTCTAGATAAGGGAAGTGAAGGGAGGTGATGAGGAGGGGCCCGGTCATCTGTCGTGCAGAGCTGGTATGACAGCTTCTTTCCTGTCACAACACTACTCAGACTTCAGGACCACCCTATCCAGAGAGAAGACAGCAGACGGAAAGAGCAAGGCGTAGAGCAGGTGAGAGAAGAGCCGTGCCTGGCGATGGCGCCCTGAGGGAAGCAGCCCCTCCCTGCTTATACTTGTGCACGAAAAGACTCGCAGCCACAGTTAAGGGAGCAGAAGAGAGTAATTCCTAGAAATGCTGTGGACGGAGCTGGTGGGCTTTACCCATGGGGAAAGGACAAAGTGATGCCAGCGTGTGAGCATTTACTTGAAGCTCGTTTCTAGAAGCCAAGTGGGCTTTTCAAGAGCTCCCATGTCTCTGAGCTCACCCAGAAACTTCCCTTTTGTATGAAATTCAGGGATTCATTAGGATCAGACTTGACACTTTTGTCCCGATGAAGTGGCTCACCTCATGACTTCACCAGGGAATTTTACTTGCTGAGACTAGACAGGGTGGGCTAATATTTTTAGTCATTTAGAAGAGGCTTGGGATCAGGAGTGATGTCCTAAGTCATGGTCTCCCACAGCTCTGGGTTAAAATACACATGGTACCTGGGAGCGTGGGAAGTAGGTGGAGTGACACCTTTGAAAATCTTGGGTTAACTATTACGTCCCAGAAATGTTCTGTAATCAGAGTGTTCTCTGGACAGAAACACCCTTCACCAGCTTCACCAGCACAGAGGGCAGAGGGGCAGAGAGGAGCCTAGGGTACCGGCCTTAGCAGAGGCTAGACACACTACTTGCAAGGTTTCCCAAAAACACATGCAATAATATCTGCTGTTGCCTGGAGAAGCTATGCAGCTTCCCTCCGGCACTGCAGAATAGCAGATGAGTCCCTGGTATGGAAGAGACCAGTGGTAACGTGGAGTTCACTGAAGGAAGCATTCACTGAGGGCCAGAAACCAGTTCAGGACAGTCCTGAAAGGATACCACCAAAAAAGGCATAGCTGCTGCTCTTTGGCACCACAGGGTTCACCCCCAGCACCCTTACATGCCAACCTCTCTCCGTGTTCCAACACAGCTCGTGCAGTAAGAGGCTGTCGTAGGCGTAGTAGATAGATCGGAAGCAAACAGCATAATAGCCATTGAAGAATTCACTGGAAGGTGTGGAGCTCAATGGAGAGAAAAAAAAAAAAAATCGCTGCAGTTCCAATACTGCACCAGCAGGGGGAAGCCTTTCACACCACACCAGATTTCACGCAAAAACTGAGCAAGCTGGCTAGAAATAGCCCCGCAGAGCCACGGGTTAGGATTGCAGAATTTAGAAGCTTTCAAAGTATCCTGCCAGCCTGAAGGTTGGTCCAGTTGCACTCAACCACCCCCTCCTGTAAGGGGAGGGCCATCCATTGCCTTTCCTAAGCAATTGGTAAAATTGATAAAGCGCACCTGAGCAAATACCAGAGACAATGTTTTAACTATCAACAGGTACCCTGCCTTCCCAGGCTAGGGCAACGAAGGGAATCAGTCTGCCTGGCAGAATCTCACTGGGCAAATCACAGCCTCTCACAACCTCCTTCCCTCACCTGGAAAATGGCTTCAAGAAGAAATCATGTCTATCTCATCCTACCTCAGTGTTTCAACAGGGGCCCTGGGCTCCTTATACAAGGACCGCCCACCTTCTTGCTCCAGACACATTCCTGGGGTTTCATCTTCCAAGTCTCCTGTAGGAAACCTTCTCTGTCACCCAATCTCCAGAGAAACTACCCAGAAACCCTGATTTCTCTGCCAGGGCCCCGTGGTTACACATCTATTGCAATTTTGAATAACATCTGTCTCTCTCTCCAACTCTATGGAATGTGGTGCATAATAGGCACTCTATACACATTTGGCAAACGTTAAGAGTTGTTTTGGGGGGTGGAATCCTGGACTTAATGCATACTAAGCGCATACTCAACCACTGAGCTCTATTCATAGCCTGAGAAAAGAATTTCTATAGCTTTCTACACCTTATAAAACACTTTCACATGCAAAGCATGGGGGGGTTGTTCATAAGCACCTGCTGAAGGAAACACTATTTTATACACTTGAACACATGTGTGCATGCACAAATACTGGCTCATGGCTTTTTGTTTGAGGACACCAACCAACTCCCAAATCGTGACACAGAGACATATAGTTTTGAATGCCTGGTCTAGCTCAGGCAGGTTTCTGGTTAGCTCTTTTAAATTGTTTTCCTTGATCTACCTTTTGCCTCTGGGCATATTGCCTTTCTTACTTTCACTGTTAATGCCCCTCGGCGGCTGGTGTCTGTCTGGCTTCTTGCCCCAGACCTGTCCCTCGTTCTCCTCCTCCTTCTCTGGTTCCTCCTCGTTCTTCGTTTTTCAGCCCAGATTTCTCCTATGTATTCTCTCTGCTGCCTAGCCCTGCCTATCCTTTCTCTGCCTAGCTATTGAATACTCAGCTCTTTATTAGAATAATCAGATGTCTTAGGCAGGCAAGGTGAAACAGATGTAACTCATCTTTTCATAGTTAAACAAATGCAGCATAAACAAAAGTAACACACCTTTGCACAGTTAAAGTAATATTCTGCAATGTAAGCAAAAGTAACACATCTTTGCCTAGTTAAGATAATATTCTATAACACTATACCAAACATTTTAACTTCAGGAACTTCAGTTACTATAAGACTACAAAGGACTATAATTTTCATTTCAGAAAGGATAAAATCGAGGCCCAGGAGGACCATGTGATGGATCCAGTCTCCAGTGTTATTGCCTTCCTTTAATAAAGCAAACAGACTTTAGTTCTGAGCTCCTGCATATGTCATTCAAGACCTTTACACTAGTGGGTGATTTAGCTCTTTGATGACCCCATGTCCTTGGCTACAGAATGGGATTGTGATGGAGAGACTAAGGCAAAGCAGGGGAAGCTCCGTGCATGCCACATGAGAAGCACTCTAGTGTTACCTAGTCACACCCTCCCTCAAGTGTCACTGTCCTGATCTGAGTCTCAATTTTGTCATCTGTATAGATGGAGAGGTTTGACTTACAAAATGACCTCCCAGGCTTGTCCGCTCTGACCTTGGGGCTCTTTATGGCTGAGATAGGGAGGCCACTTGTAGATTTTCCTTTGCAAATAGACGAGGGGAACCTGGAACCCCAAAAGATGAAGTGACCTGGCTGGAATCACAGGGCCAGCTACTAGCCAAGCTGAGGTAGTATCTAGAGCTCTGAATTTAGGAGTTTCATGATACTGGGCTCCCTCGACTATGGCCTACCAATTCTTCAACACCGAAGAAGACAGGAAAGCATTTTGTTGGCACAACGGGAGAAATGCAAGGAGGTGGTACCAGCAGCCTCCCTGGAGTAAAGGGAAGTGGTGTCAACCCACATAATCTAGCAATGGCCTCCCTCTCGGGTTGAAGCTCATGTCCCACCCTATGTCTATTTCCTCTCCCAGACAGGAACTTCTGCCATGGGACAGCCCAATGCACCTGAAGCATATTCCCTGTTTGTTGGGATCCTTGCTATAAGCAGTGTTCATTCACAGGTGCTTCAAAGCCATCTATCTAGTCAAACTGGAGGGACTGGGAGGAGGAGGGGCTGAGTCCTAAAACAGCCAAGGCATGGTCAAGTTGCCTGGAAAATCAATGAGGAAGAGCAGATTCAGGACTGGAACCTAGGTTTACAGGCTCCAATCCTTACAAGAAGGATCCCTATATACCAAATGAGTCTCCTGGAACAGGTGTATAGCCCAGCAATTGCATCTCAGGATCCCCAGATATAGTGCTAACATTGAGTGCTTGGCATCTTTGGAGAGGCCTTCCAGGCTGCAGCCCAAGCTAAAGCTGGCACACGGAAGAATTCTGTGGGCCGAATCTGTCCCTGGAGAAGGCCTTGTGTGTTGTCCAGGAGAGCTGAAGTTTCCAGTGACCGAGGCCCACTCGGCATGGCATGCAGACCATTTGGGAGCAGAACAGCGAACCCATGCTGAGGCTAGCCCTACGTTTAAAGCTTGGCTTGCCAAGTGGAGCTACTCCATGCACTTGAACGAGTGATTTCACCTCCTCAAGCCTTTGTTCCCTCCCTGTAGAAAGTGGCAGTAATTGCTTCCCTATTCACCTCTCAGGGCTTTGTGAGGCTGAGTGAACATAATAACTTCACCCATTTAGTGAGCCAGTCCTGGGAGCTGAGGTCTATGTGGAACACTCCACCTGTGTGATGCAGTCCTAATCACAGTGCTGGAAACTAAGCAACAGCATCCAAGGCAAGAAGGAAGAGGACTCACCCTGGCTATGACCTTGCCTTTGAGGTCACACAGATGAGTAAATGTACCAGGATTGGACCCATGATCTCTTTTTATTTTGGGGGGAGGGTGGTTTTTGAAATAGGGTTTCTCTCTGTAACAGCTCTGGCTGTCCTGCAACTCGCGCTGTAGATCAGACTGGCCTCAGACTCACCTGGCTCTGCTTCTGGCGTGTTGGGATTAAAGGCGGGCACCCTACTACCTGGCCTGACCCATGATCTTAAAGTCAGACTTGTCCCACAGCTGAAAGCACTTTGGGACACTACTATCACATCCTGGTTCAGGGGTCACATCACAGCCACTTGATGCCATTCCCCCAGCTGTACAAAGGTTGTCTTCCCGCCTTGCCCCAGTCAGTGTCTGAATGGCAAGTTGAAGAACTGGCTGATACTTCCTTAGAGAGGAGTTGGCCAAACTATGGCCTGTCACCGGTTTTTGTAAATAAAGCCGGGTTGGAACTGCGCCACGCCAACTGATTTATGTGCTGTCTATGGCCGCTTCTGTAGGACAAGACACACGAAATTAATATGTGGGGCAGATCTGAAAACACTGTACAGAAAAAGTATCTGACCCCCGAGGTGAGACATGCATGGAAGTGCCTCCATGTCCCTCTGACCTTTCGGCTGTAGTCCAAAGCTGCAGCAAAGGAGTTCCTTGCCAGGCTACCTCTCCAAGCACTGGCCACTAGGAAGGGGAAAGTAGGTTTTCAAAGGAGAGCTCGTGAGGCCTTCCGTTTGGGTGTTCCAGAGAAATGCTGGCACAGTGAACAGCCTTTGCCGGCTGGGACCGGAAAAATATTGACTAAGTCTTCTCCACCATTTTCTTTGGTGGTTAGCTGGCACTGGTTCAATCTGGGCAGAGAGAAACCTTGGATTGAGAAACGCAGCTGAATAGCCTTTAGATCTTAGAAGCAGAATTATATAAGCACCCTAGAATGGCCGCTTAGGCCAGGCCCCATAGGCACTTTGGTTGTGGAAGAGCAGCCCAGCCCCACTTAGGGGCCCCATGTCAATCAAAGAGTATGAAGAGAAAGGCTTCATAGCAACCATGGCTCATTTGACACCAACACCCGGGTCTGAAAAGCCATGCATGTCCTGAATCTGTTTCCCCACTCTCTGTCATTTCAAAGGCACCTAGCTTCTAGATGGGTTTGGAAGCAGCATTGTTTTTCAGGTTCTTTGCACGACCCCTTCAACTGCTCAGACTGGGGCCTCACAACCAGAAATAATCAGGTGAATTTCTATTGATTCATCTAGCAGAGGTGTCTAACCTTGACTTGTAGGTATGCATGTGTTTATTTGGTGTGACATTGACATCTACAACTGTCACACTCAAGAACTTCAAAAACTGACCCCTCCACCTGTGCATTGTGGGAAGCAAGGCCACACACATGCACACACATACACAAATAAATAAATGGGAAAAAAGCATAATTATGCTTTTATGTTGGGCCACATTCATAGCGATCCTAGGCCACATGTGGTCTTAAGGTCAGGATTGGATATTACTGGAAAGCTCAGTATTTTGACAGTCAATACTGCTCTGATTCTATTGTATTTGTTTGTTCTAGTTAAGGTCTTCAAAATGGATATAATCTATATGGCCCAGCTCTAATTAGATCTCAAGTCAAGTTATCTTTACAGAGACATATTAGTTTTCCTTCCCCTGTCCTCTGTCCCAAGGAAATCAAGCTCACACCCACTTACTGGTACTCAGTTCACTACATGTGGGCTGTGAAACCTGGTGGCTGCTGTTGCTTTCATATCCCCTACCTCCCCTGTTCACCATCCTCTTCCCAGATGTTGTTGGCTCTTCATGGGCCAGTTTTAATCACTCAGCTTCTCTTCACTCTCCCTGATACCACCAGGCTATGCTGTCTCCTATTTCAAAGTTCAGTTTCACTTATTGGAACAAAAGACTTTATTTTATACTTCATTTTTCTCACGATTAGGAGACCTACTCTACAGAGTTTGCATTCTGGAATTCGCTATATAGATTCTACAGTCACAAGTTAGGGAACTTTGGGCCAAGCGCTTCACCCCTCTTAGTGTGTTTTCTCATCTGTAAGAAGGGACTGAGTCTTTTAGTCCATGGTGTCATAATGACAAAATGAGTTATGTTTTAAAGGGCTCTGTTAACCTGCTAAAAGCCTGAATACTTGTGGGTCAGAATACTTATGGTCCAGCTCCACCCCTTTGCCCTTGATTCCATGTGAAATGAGAGCTGGGGGGGGGTCTGTTGGGGAGATTACAAACCAATCCGTGTAAAGCCCATCCCAAATGCAAGCTCTGCCTAAATGTGCTAAATTCCTCTGACAATCAGTTCACTTAGACAGCAAACCAGCAATTTCAAAACTATACATTTTCCTAAGAAGCACTCCCAACCAAAAGCTGTATTTTTAAATCACTATGGCATGATGAGCAGCGTGCTGTTAATGGTGAGATACTTAAGCATGCTTGTGGGTGACTTCTGTGTTATCGCCTATTGAGCAGGTATGTGACTCTTTAGCAAGTTTGTCTGAAGGCATTTTCTTGAAAATTAAATCTTTTTGGCATTAAATACTTGTCAAATCTACAGAATTTCTCACAAGATTTATCAAATGTATCTATTCTGACAATGTCTCTGTCCTCAGTGTTTTTCTCTGTATTGCGTATGCATGTGCACACCTAATGGGTTTAGTAACCAAATTAGCATGTACCTAATGTTCCTGTCTGTTCCAGAAGATATTGACATTTTGACAACAAGCATGAAAAAGTAAGACAGATGGGGCAGAATTGTATTGAACTCCTTGCATTTTATTTTTCAGGCTATCTCATTCATCAAGCAACTCCACTTTGTGAAACATAAAATGATGCATACAAAGTCATTACCAAATATATTTATGGCTGAAAACAACATTTTTCAAGAAAGGCAAACTGGCTAAAAAGTCCTGAAAGTATTCAAAAGCAGATAAAACAGTAGACACCCACCAGGGATACAAACCAACGTTTAGTACAAATCCCACCTTTGATCAGTATGTCCTTAAATGAATTGCTTCTGAAAAAAAAAAAAAGAAAACTTTAAATGACACTGCCAGAAAAATGAGGACATTGGAACGGATGCCAAAGGACTTAAAAGGGGCTCAAATTTATGTGAACTGGCCCTTAAATATAGAGTCCTTTTGTGAGCTTGGGGCAAATCCGTTTGAGGCCAGTTGACCTAGAACCAATTTGGGATGCAAGCCCTTACCTCCCTACACGTGCAATCTGTGGGCACTGGGACAAACATGGCCCTTGGGGGAAAGGAATGTCCCTCCTGAATATGACCTCAAAGAGTAAGGGCAAATTGTCAGTTTTTAACTCTTTATTATAAAGACATATTTACACAGAACAAGCTTTACAAACATAGTGAATACGTTAAGGGGACAGTTTTTTTTTTTCTTTTTAAATCAAAACGGCCTTAATATCTTTATATAAATTAGTATAAGAATCATACACAACTACTTTAAATAAGACAGCCCACCAGGCCCATTTCTTCCCGTCCTCCTTTGCTATCTCTGCTTTCTCAGCCGTAGTCCTCTTCTCTCCCCCTTCCCTGTGGGGCTGGGCATGGCAGGCTGATCAGGCAGGAGATGCAGGAACGACAAAGAGGAAGATGGCCGGGTCCCTGGTATGGGCACCAGCAGTAGAACAGGCATGAGCCAGCCCCCACTTCAAGCTCAAGGGGTAAGGGCCTCATGCCTGGCCCAGATGTCCCGGTTGGGCTCTGAAGCGGCATCAGTAGTAGCAGCAGCAGCATTAGCAGCAGCAGATGGGAAGGAAAGGCTTAGGGGGTGGATAGGAAATCCTTGGGTTACTATGGGGCTCGGGGGTCCTGACTCCCCCTGCCCTATACATAGGTAAGTGAACATTAAGCTTCTGCTTTCTCTTTTCTCCCTCCTGGGAGGCCTCTGAGAAGAGCAACTATTCCGGCAAAAGATGAGGGTCTCCCTTCAGGGAAGGACTGCAAAAAGCTCCTGGCAAGAGACAGGGCCTCCTGGTGGGATAATGGGCCCCCCACATACCCTCCCATCTCTCCTCCTTTCTGCCTTCTCTCCTTCCTTTTTTTCCCCTTTCTCCATCCTCTGATGTTCCCCCAAAAGCCACAAGAACCATGACCCAGTCAACAAAGGGGCTCATGACAACCAGTGTAAGGGGTTAAATGATAGTTTCAGTGCCTGAGAATCCCAATTAAAGTAGCTTGAGCCCGGGCATGTGGCTGAGACCTGGCCTGTGTGGGGGTACATCTCGCCATTTCTGGAGTCTTTCAGGCCAGGTTGGGAGGGGGACATTCCATGCTCACACAGGGCAGTTCACAGCTGGCTTGCCTCTCCCTCCCCATCCTTCCTGGCTACCCTTTGCATTAAACCCAGAAAAAGGCACTTCATATGCCTTGAAAGGACATCATCAAGAGGAAAAAGGACATCATAAAGTGGGAGCTGGGAGACCTGGTCCCCACTGAGACTCTGCAGTGGCTCTGAGCAGGTTACTTCCCTCTCCAGGGCCTCTGTTTGTGCAAGCTTTTGCATAAGGAAGCAAGGTCCTTTGGGCTCTGACTTTCTGTAGTTTTTATTTTTTATTTTATTTTTTTGGCAAAAACAAGTATCGTGCTTAGTTCGCTTTTACTCCCATGAGAGTATAGAACCATGTCAGGCTCAGCACTCTCCCCTTCTGACCTGGAGACTGAACTGGCTGCAATAAAGAGGACAAGGATGTTAGAAGACATGGTGACAAAATACTTCATGGGCCCCTCTCCTTTGCCTCTTCTTAACAGGGCCAGCAAGAGCTAAGGAAGAAGTCGTGGCAGCAATGCCTTCTCACCCCTTTACCATGCCCACAGTTCAGTGTCCCCAATACACTTTCTCTGCATCCCAACACCCAATCCCACTCATCCAAAGTCTCTCATTGCACACCTCTGTACTCCCTTCTAAGTGTGAAGTCCAATTGACAAGAAAGAATGAATGTGCAGGGATCCATTGAAGAAGGGAGTGTTTCTGTCCAGTTCCCAAGATAACGAGAAGAGAGAAGGGTCAAGTGAATGCTAAGGCCAATAGATGGGGACTAGAACATGGAGCAGGTCGAGGAGAAGATGGGCCCCCAGTGGTAGTCCAAGGAGTGGCCAGGAAGATGGGCCAAATGGATCCTTGTGAGAGAAATGCAATCATCCAAATGAGGGGTAGGACCACGCCATTAGAGGAACTTGGTGGGTGGGAGGACCATCAGCAGCCATAACAGGTGCAAGATGAGAGCCAAATGGATGTGAGGGTTCCAGAAACTAGAAGAATCTGTGGAGTAGAGAGAATGGCACCCGTTCGACACTTGGAAAGCTCTTCAATCCTAAGGAGACAAAATGAGAAGAGAAAAGTCACAGACACATACTAGGTCAGGGGAAAACCCCAGGGGGGAAAAATGAGGAAACAGAAGTCATGTCCAATCCACCCCTACTCCCAAGGCACAAAGTTGATCCCATTGTTTCTGGCTGCAGGGGGAGGGAAAACAGGCCAGGCTTCAAGGGCCCTGCTCTCTGGCCACCCAAGCTCTTCTGTTTCTCATGGCCCTGGACACTACCACCCAAGCTCTTCTGTCCCCTGCCTGACAGTCCCAAGGCTCTCTGCTGCCTTCCCATTTGCTCGTACACCTGGTAAGAGTACACGCTGGCTATCTGTAGGCATGCCATCAGTACACCTCTCCAGCCATTGCCTGCTAAGACTTCCAGAACTTTCCAGTGGCACCAGCATGTCCAATCCCAGGAAGAAAGGTAGAGTAAAATAAAACACTCCACTCTTTGAGAGGGAGTTAGGAGACTGACCCCAAGTGCTAAACCCTTCTCTGGGCCACAGTCTCTTCTTCTTCTTCAAAAAAAAAAAAAAAAAAAAAAAAAAAAAAAAAGAGAGAGACATAAGTACTTTACTAGCTCCCAGAAAGCTCTAAGACCCTGCTGTGTCTGGCCTTTGAGAGTAGGCTGTCCATACCTTTCAGTGCTACTAACTGACAAGGGGCTCTAATACCTGATTCAGAAAGGCATGGGGCCCTTATGGGAGAGCCGGGGACGCTGCCTGCGGAATTTCCTCCTGCCTCCCTGCCACGGTCCAGTCCTCGAAGCTCTGGGCTGCACCAGGTAGCGCGTGTTGCCTTCTTCTAGCCCCTTCCCATCTGAAGGCTGCATTAGTGGCACTGTGAAGAGAAGAGAATCTGTTAGCCAGGAAGATGGATGGCGGAAACAGCAGAGGCGGCCACGGTCCAAGGGACAGTGCAACTGCTCCACAAGATGGCGCACCTCATAAGTTTCTATTCAACTGTTGTGGGGCAAGTGGGAACCACTGGTTTTGCCATTGAGGTAACTGATTTTATATTCTGTGGACAGTTATATCATGTATCTGACAGGGACAAACAAGTTCTTTCTTTGGAAATGTCATGATTAGGGGTGCACTCTGCAGCATCAAGCCTATACTTGGTTGGGGAGCAAAACCTGGCTGGGATACACAGACAGTGATTCCTACAGCTGGTGTGCTTCCAACATTTCAGACATACAACATCAGTTATTGAATGTGTGCTTTGCTTAAAATATTGGCTGCAATATTTTAAAGCAAATACCAAATGCATGTCACCCTAGGCTTACATCCTTGGATAGGCAGGGTGACCCGCTTCTGTGAGCTACAGATCTTATCTGTCCCCCTTGGGCACCTTAGCAGTAGTTACATATCTTTGAGGTTTTTCCTTGATCCTGAGGCTTCTTTGATATGACTAGGACATAACTGACTCAGCCTGCATTGCACTGGGTTCTATTCAGCCTGTGACCAGATTTAGAAGCTAATAAATATGGCACAAGCCAGTGAATGAGTGCAGGAACTGTCACCTGAAGCAGTGTGCACCAGGAGTGGAGTAGGCTCTTGGGGTTGGCACCACCCCATCAATCTGCCATTCTAGATCACACCCCCTAAGCAACAGTTGATAAACATTCTTTCCACCTGGCTTCTGTTGTGGCCCTTCCAGGCTCCTGTCTCCATCTGCTTACATCTGGCTTAGTACAGAAGTCATCTGATGCCACTGAGTCCTAATGGAATCCAAGTTGTGCAGGATGTTCTTGGGAAAAATGAGGGGAAGGCACATTTGCCAGCTCTCACAGAGCCAGAATTCCAGCCAAGAAAGCTGAGCTAGTACCCAGAGAAACCCTTGGACCCTAAAAACAGACAGTGTGCAGGGATGAGATGGTTCGCGGGAAGAGGCAGAGGAGTAGGATGTCTATGCGATGCCTAGTATGGGAGTGGCCTTCAGAAACACAGCAGTGCCTGAGGCCAAAGATAATGAATACCAGCCTTTGTTCCCTGCACACCATCAGATTTGCCTTCAGCTATATATCCCTGTTCCTTGAGTCTCATTGCCATCCATCAAAGAATTCCCACCGCTGGCTCACAGTTTCCATATAGCATCCAGTTGGCTACTCCTTCCCACAACCCTCCCTGCCTCCAACACCCCCATACTCTGGTTCTTTCTTTGGCCCCTTGGTTCTTATGAGTCTTTCTCAGCTTGCACACAATTTCCAGGCATTTAGCATCCTCTTGGGCCAAAAGTGGGTGAGGTTTGTCCTTGCAGCCCTCTTTGTGCAGACTTCAGGGCTGCTGCTCTTCCTCCCCACTCAGAGCCAGACAAGCACACTACATGCCCCCACACCCACCCCACACACCCCGACACACACACAATACACACACCCTCTATGCCTAAAACACCCTCCCATTCTTGTTCGAGAAAATACACCAGGCCCATTAGGACCCAGGGGTTTACAAGGGTTGACTTGCCACACTTCTGTGCTCAGGGTTAAAATGTGTCAATTTGTCAGCTGAGCCTCTAAACCTATAATTCATGAGAGCTGAAACTTAAATAATATTAGTGCTTTGGAGACAGAGGAAGATGATGAGAAGGGTTAGGGATTGCTTCAGTTTGACTAATCTAGAACTGCCTTCCTGCTACCGTCTGTGAAGGGGCTCTAAGGCACCATTGTTAGGTCCCCACCAGTTGATCTAGCCAATGTCCTGACTTTTAGGATCTCATCAAAGCTTCCCCTGAGCCTTGAGGGTGATTCTTAGTGATGCTGATGAGAAGTCAGAACCAGAGACATGTTTGAGGTAGGAAATAGTAAGAACTGTGTCCAGCTTATATGTGGCCATGCATAGGGGAAGGACCCTTCGGGCCCTAAAAAAGCAAGGCCTTGGTTCTCATGTCCATGCCTTCAATGACTACATTGGAACAATGGTCCAAACCATTACAGCAAGAATGGAGTAAGTAGGTATAGGAGGGAGAAAGTAACACACACACACACACACACACACACACACACACACACAATTTCTTCATGGCCTGAGAGTCTCAGTATCTATGGCAGTCGGGGATGGGGGGACCCTATAGAAAGGGAAGTCAAGAGCTAGAATGAGCAATATGTTAACAGAGGCTCAGACTCAGGCCAGGAAGATGTCTAGACTCTAGTCCTGCAGAGAAGACCCACCCTGAGCCTACTGAGGCTCAGCCAGGGCTGGGAAAGTGGCCGTCCCAGAAGCCGCTTAGCCTCTTCCATCCTATTGGGTTGGAGCTCATTGTCCTCCCCATCACAGGAAGTCTGTGGGCTCCTCCTGCACTCTGATCCCATCACCCATTTGTTTCCTACTTTTGCTGCTGAGTCTAGTTAGATAAGCTGATACCTGAAACCCTGGCTTTGTCCTGTCTGAAAGAACAAATTAGAGGCAGTTGATTCTCATCACAGCAGAGGTCCTGGGTGTACAAAAGGCATTCCCCTTTGGAGATGGGGAATATCCCAATACACTTCAATGTGCCCATCCACCTCATTTTCTGCTTAAAAGGAAGCAAGAGCTATTTCCCAGAGAATCCCATGCCAAGAGGATTGAAGCCCTTGTTAATGAGAGTGAGGCAACAACATTTTCAAGCTGGGAACTGCAGCCAGGGAAAGAACAGGATTGGATTTTCAGGCAACCTGAACTCCAACCCTGCTGAGACACAAAAAGGAGTCTGTGAAACTTTTCAGGAACATGCCAACCTCAGCAGGAATGGTGCACCCATCTTCTTGTTCAGGGTGTGGTCTGTATAGTGATTACTTTAAAAGCCCGCCCCTAGGCTCTGGTGGAGATTCTACTGGTGATGCTGTGTCCACTGGTCTGTAGTGATGCCCGTGTCTCTGAGACATGAGACGCTCTTCTTCACCAGCACAGTCACCTTCTCCGGGGCTCTGTGCTGTCTTCTA
Source organism: Phodopus roborovskii (assembly GCF_943737965.1). Lineage (NCBI taxonomy): Eukaryota > Metazoa > Chordata > Mammalia > Rodentia > Cricetidae > Phodopus > Phodopus roborovskii. The sequence continues at coordinate 2,076,438 of NW_026125700.1, forward strand.
CTGCCAGCCTTGCTTTTCTGGATCAGACTCTGGGAAACCTGCCTTCCACTTGACTAGCCTTAGAACTTTCCTGTTGAGGGCTTGACTCAGGTTACAAGGATGCCTGGAGTTTAGAACTGGGGATGGTGTGGAGATGTTCTTCACGGTGGGAGGCGTACAGTAAGCTGTCCTTACATTGCATACTGGAGTAGAAGTTTCCAAGGGGGAGGAGACCAAGGGACACTTGGCCAGGACTCAGAAACTCTCGGACTCAGAAGAGCAAAGTGTATCCCAGGTCAGAAGGCAGTGGGGAGTTTGTGGAGTTGGAGGAGGGGAGAAGAAAGAAGGTGAACTTTCCAAGTCAGAACAGAAAGTGGAAAAGAAGAGGACCAACAGTTTCTGAGCCTGGAACTTTGGGAGCTGGCTGTGGAGAGCTCGTGCAAGTCCATGCTAAGGACAAGGTTATTCTAGGGCTCTGCTTTCTAGATCAGGACACAGGAGACGTGAGCACAGCTGAACCTCTGGCTGCTGGCTCCCTCCAAGAAGGTGGCCTCCTAGGCTCTGGGAGTGGTCAAGAGGTGGGAAAATAGTGAGAGCTTTGCATGTAGCCAATGCTTGTCTTAAAATATAGGGGTGATGCTTATACTCGCATTAGGGTATACAGAAGATTTCTTGTAAACTGAGGAGACAGAGTGAGAAATTTCAAGGTCTAGACCAGAAACGCAAAGTGCTTTGTTAGCTGCTTTACTCCCTTGAACTCAGCTCACCCCTTTACTAATACCCTAACAGCTGGACCCTGAAGGGTTCACAGAATATCTACTAGCCAAAGTCTCCCTTATATCCCCCCCCCACCCTCTAGGGAAGTATGCAGCTCCAAGTGATTCAGCCTCCTCTGGGACACCCTTTCTGTACCCAATCATGTTCTTCTCTAAAGGCACTCCTGTGACTATTGGCCTGAAATCAAACTGAAGGTGTATCGTCTTGCCGGTCATACTGGCCGTGTAAGCTCCAGGATAGCGGGAAGGCTGCTGCGGTGTCTTTATTCATAGCTTTTGCTCCCTTCCTGCCATGGCCTGGCTGGCAGGAGTTTCTGGGGAGAAAATCTGTACCCTTCATCCAAAGGAGGTGGCCATCCTGGTGCTAGGGTTTGGCAGGAGACCACTGGACCTGGAGGCAGGAGGCATCAGCTAGGCCACTGTACTGTCCTGAGAACCCTGACAGTGTGCTGAGGGCAGGGCAATGCAAAGAACAGGAGCGCAGAAAGGAGGAGCTACAAAGAGAGGCAGGCAGAGTAGGCCAGGACCCCAGAGACTCCCGGGGAAGCACGCAGTCCTCCTGTTCTGGGGAGTGGGGGGTCAAACTAAGTAAGTTCCTGGGCTCTTCCTTTAGGAAACCCACTGTCCTGCTCTCTCCACTCACTTCCCTGTGACTCCAGCCCTGGTACTGGCAATTGTCCACCTGGTCCTGACCTTCCCTTTCTGCTGTGCCAGGCAGGCTGCAGTGACAGCCAGATCACAGGACTGGGACAGCTGAAGGTGGCAGCTCCGGGAGGCTCTGACGCACAGACGCCAAGCAGCCTGGGCAGGGGCTCCTGGGACCCCGGAGACCTGGACTGAAGTAGGCAAAGAAGTTCCAGTGCCAAGAATTTCCAGGTGGGATATTGGTACAGGTGGAGGTGAAGGGACTCCCCTTCCCCTAGTGGCTTGAAGGGCCTGTGTTTGCTGGTTTGGTACCTGGAGTCAGGAGGACCAAAGTTCTACCTGGCGCAAGAGTGGAGGGTAAAGCCAGAATATAGAAGAAACGAGTCTTCGGAGAGATGGAGCCTGTGGGCCAGGTGTCCCACAATGGAGGAGCCTGGAACAAGATCATCCAGGACCTTGGCATATAGGAGGAGACCAGCCTGACCCTGTCCAGGCCAGATCTGCCTAAGTAGGCTTTCTCTGCTAACACTCAGGCAACAGCTGGGATCCACTAGCCACTGCGGTCGCCCCCGCCCGCGCAGCGTGCTCCAGACTATGCAACAAGTGTCACGTCTACAAGTTAGCACATCATCCCTAGCGGCTTGAGCCCCTAAACTTGCCAGCAGCCCCTAATCTCCAAGACACCTCCAACACTGAGCCCTGACCACTCAGCTCAGCTCAGTTGCCTGATCCACTGATCCACGAGGTGAGCTGCACATGCCCCCATCCTCCTCCCTGCCACCACGTGGGGTGCAGAGTGCAGGACATAGGGTGTAAGTCTGTGGCCCTGAGCGCCTTAAACTGCTAGGGGCATTCAAGAGGGGCCAAGCGGTGATGTACTAGACAACACCGAACCCCGAACTGTCGGGGGAAGCAGTGCCTACAAAGCGCGTCTCCCCCTGGCCCCAGATGCCCTGTCAGATGGCCTCCCGGTGTGGCTGGCGCGTGGCTGCTCCTGCAAGGCTCGCGCCGGGTTTCCTGGGAGGCGGAAAGAGCGCGAGTGAGGTGGAAAGAGAGAATCGTGCAGGCAGTAGCTAGGAAGAGCCCCGGAGGAAGCCCGGGCAAGCAGGGAGGGCAGGCACTCACCTCCACACACCGCAGTCAAGGAGAGCCAGAGCAGCAGCAGCGCCTGCACGCAGAGCCGCAGATTCATGTTGCAACTCGGTCCACAACCTCCCCGAAGAGCCTGCGCGTGGGGGGAGAGGCCGGGCACCCGGGACTCCCAGAAAGGCTCGAGCCGGCGCTGGCGCGTGCGGGCACCGAGTTCGCGTGGCTGGCTCCGGGACCACGGGAGGGTGCGTGCCTCGGCAGCGCCGCTGGCTGCTCGCCTCACGCAGGCTCTCCGCCTCTGCTCTGCAGCAGCCTCCTCTCCTGCCGCGGGGCAGCGGCGCAAGCAAAGCTGGCCTAAGTGGCTCCGGGGCAGTGGCAGAAACTCTCCTAGTGGCCGGCTGTGCTTGGTCCGCGACTCGCAACTATCTGTCGGTCCAGGCTGCTAGAGAGAATGCTTCCCCGCTCACTTCGGGGGCTGCGTTTTGTAGCTTGTGGTTTGGCGGCGAGCCCACTTGGTCATGTGGTCATCGGGAGGGCTGGGGAGGGGGGTAGAGCAGGAAGAGGGAGGGGGAGAGAGCCTCCCGCACCGCCCCCCTCCAGGCAAGCACGCTGCAGCCCTATCCAGGACGCGAAAGGGAACCCCGAGGTGGCCCCACAACAAAGACTGAGCGACTGCCCGGACAACCCACAACCACTCCCAGGACAATGCCTGCCTGGCCAGGGTCCAGAGGGTTTGTGGAGACCTGAAGGATTTCAAACACAGGAAGCATTTGGATCAGTGGAGGGGCACACTTAACCCTTTCTTAACAGATTTCCTTAACAGCTGTCAGGATACCTGGGCAATTGGAGAAGGATCCCCACAACACCCCAATCCATTTCTGACCCTGATCACGTTCTTTCTCCCCTTGTCTCTCTGTATTCCCAAGTAGGGGTTTACTCAAGATCTTCCCCGGCCCTGCCTTCTTTCTCCTCCTTACCTTCAATTGATTTAGAATCGGGGAGGTTGCCTAGGTTGCACATAAGACTGGGGTAACTAGCCTGGTGATGGTGGCAGAAGCCTTTAACCCCAGCAGAGAAAGTGGATCTCTGTGAGTTTGAGGCCAGCCTGGTCTACAGAGCTAGTTCCAGGACAGCTAGGGCTGTTACACAGAGAAACCCTGTCTCGAAAAACAAAAGACTTGGGCCACTGCCTACCACCCTTAATTCTCCTTTTGTCTCCTAGAGAGTACCCTCTACCTGGGCTGGCCCCATGAGTGCAGCAAAACCTCAAAATCTCACTCAATCTAAAAAAGGTATCCTCCTGTCCCTGTGCCTCAACCTGTTCCCCTGGAGATGCTGCCCCCTGGATCCTCTTCACTCTCTGGAGACATTCTGCAGGTTCTTCCATGTTCCCTTTCTTGTTGTTTGGAGCTGTCCCCTACCTAGTTTTGTAGGAGGCCTCCGGGCTCCTTCCAAACTCAGCTGGATTTCTTTTGCATTCAACTGGGATTCCCCATTATAAGAGGGCCCTAGGGTTGTTTGTCTGTCTATTCTGGACTCTTAGCTCTTTCTCCAGCCTGGGGGGTTCCCAAAGAAATGCACGGCTTCTTTCCTCAGCCTGGGAATCCCCTCAGACAGGACCCTATGGTCTCAATCTTCTGCATCTTTCCAAACTCCCCAATATCATTCTCTGCACATAGGTGGCACTCAACACATGTTGAAAGGCTGAGTCAAAAGGTGTTTCCACCTTGCAGCGAGCCAGGCAGTTTGTTCCAAGTCTACATCCAAACATGCATACAAGGAACATGGGACAGTGTTTGGTGTACCACAGAGGATGTGGAAATCCATGGTATATACTATGAAATATCTTTGAAATGTTACAATATCAGTCTCCCTTCACCAAAAGTGTCCACAATAAAGTGACCTTTGCCTTCCTTATAAACTGCAGCTCCAGACCAGAACAGTGCCTTGGAGATAGCTGGAGCTTCTGAAGATGCTACTGAATCTATGGGTAAACTATTCAAATAAATCAAGGGAGTTCGACGGGTATAAGACAGGATTCTTTTTTTTCTATGCTTTATTTGAAATAATAGTCAGCTATAACTGTGATGTACAAATATCCATTTGTCATTATCACTTTAATTTTAGAAATTTTGAGACAGATTCTCACTATTATAGCCTTGGCTGGCCTGGAAATGATACATAGGCCAGGATGGTCTTATATATATATATATATATATATATATATATATATATATAATTTTTATTTAATTTTATATAACAAAGTCCAATTAAATGAAAACAAACATTTATACACAATATTTGGGAATTTGGGCGTCATTCTTTCCAAACTACTTCCTGCTGGTAAGGGGCGCTGTCTTGGGGGATTCGAAGAAGATTCAGAAATCCTGGCTGTAGTCTGTAGGGCTGTTTTGTCCAGCTGTTTTGAATGTAGGATTAGCTTGTACTCTGTTTCAGGCGGTCTGGCATGATCAAACCACATTAGATAAGACAGGATTCTTAACAATGGTCTGTGATCCAACTGGCCACATTGAGGATGAGAGGGCCTGGGAAGGAAAGCATCCATCTTCATCCTAGGGACCCAGGCTATGAGCAGCCAGCATGGGTCATTCATTCTCTTTTGGCTTTCCTCCTGGAAAGATTAGTTGAGTGACAAGAAGAAACATTGTTCTCTAGACATATCTGCTGTAGGTCGTTGCTGCCCTCACCCAGACTTATTGGATCTTATGGGGAAGATAATCTCTGCTTCCCCCCCCCCTCCACTTCAGGCACTGTACAAATTGGGAATACGCCCTTACAGAGCCACTTTTTTAGTAAACTCACTGCTCCAGTATGCCTGTGCATACTCAAATAAGCGCTCTTCAAAGGCTAATAGAGTGGTTAGCGTAGTGCTTTCCAGTATGATAGCTACTAACCACATTTTAAATAAAGTCCAATTCCTTCAACATATAGCCACACTTCAGTTGCTTTAGCCATACATGCATGACCAGGGACTACTAGACATAGAACAAGACTTGCATTTTCCACAGAAAGTTCTGTTGGATGGCTATTTATCAAACCCATTCATTTTTCCTTTTCCTAGTGGCCATCTTCATTATCAGTGTGCATGTGTTTGAGGTAGGCTTTGGCTCATTGGCAAGACAGTTTCCATCCATGTGAGGGACATTCATAGGCAGGGGCAGGGGCACAAGTCTGTGTATGTATTGCTGAAAAGAGAGATGAGATAGGTGACCTAAGTGAAACCACCATGTCATTAGTCCCCACATCAACACTATGCTATACAGTTCCACAGTGTCCCCTATCATTACCAATAGCTATTAGCTGCTCAATTGACTTATCTACCTCTCTATACTATGAGTTTATTGTTTTTTAAACCTCAAATTTTAATAAACTATTTTGAATTCTGCCTCTCAGTACCTCACATTAGCTGTGTGGCTCTGGGTGCCTTGTTTGCCTCCTCTAAGGCCTCGGAGCTGCTCCTGCACATTCCAGGTGTATATCCCTCTAAACTCAAATGGTGGAACTAAGCCCTCAGGTGATAGTATTAAGAGGAGCTTTTTGAAACTTCATTAATCCATGAGGGCTCCATCTTCATGAGTGGATCGGAGCTCTTATAAAGGAGGTTGAAGCAAACAACCCGGTGTTCATTTCTTTTCTTTTTTTTTTTTTTAATTCTAAGGTAAGGTTTCTCTGTGTAGCCATGGTTGTCCTACAACATGTTCTGTAGCCCAGGCTGACCTCAAACTCAGAGATCTGCCTGCCTCTACCTCCTGTGTGCTGGGAGGAAAGTCGTGCACCACCACACCTGGCTCCAATGATTTTTCTTACTCTCTGCCTTGTGACAGTTAACTGGCAAGATAGTTAAAATTGTCAACTTGATGGAATACAGAATCACCTAAAAGCCAGGCCTCTGGGTGGGCCTATGAGGCCTTTCGAGAGATTTAATTGACATTGGAAGATCCACCATGAATGTGGGTGACAGAATCCCACAGGTAGGTTCTCAGACTGAATAAAAAGGAGAAAATGAGGCTGGGGCTTGTCTCACATGTAGGAGAGCCTAGATTCAACCCCCAGTATTTGAAGAAAAAGGGGGTAGGGAAGAAGAGGGGAGGAAAATGAGTGGAACACAGTATGTATCTCTGCTCACTGTGGCTATAATGCAGCCACCTCACACTCCTGATGCCATGACTTCCCTGCCATAATGGAATGTATTCCTGCAAACCATGCATCACTAGTAAATCTTTTCTCCCCGAAGTTGGCTTTTTTTTTTAGGTATTTGTTCACAACAACCCCAAAGTAACTAATATATGTATCTTCTGCCATGTGAGAACATGATATGGACCCTCACTCCCTACTCCAAAAGAAGCAACACTTGGGGTGCCATATTGGAAGCAAAGAGAGTTTGGAATCTGTCACCAGACACTAAAACCTGTTGGTGCTTTGATCTTGGACTGTCTAGCCTCTACAAGTGTAAGAAATATTTTTCTACTGTACATAAATTACCTTGTCTCTAACAGTGTGTAATGGCAACAGAAACAAAGAGTTATAGCTGGGAAGTTCAATGAGATAGTGCGCTCGCAAAGTACTTAGCAAGTCTCCTTCCATAGGAGGTGCACACACGCAATGTATGTTTCTCCTTTGCCAGACCTAACCGCTCCCCACTGTGGAGTCTGGTCTACGGCCTCTGGCCTCCTGGAACTGATCAGGTAGGAAGGACTCTGCCTTTGCCCTGCTTCCTCTACATCTGTCTTCTTAATGGCCAGCAAACTGATCATTATCTTATTGCCTCAAAGCACTAATACTTTGGAGGGCTAATCTGATATAGTGACTTCAGGTTATGCATTCCAGGTATGAAGTTCATTCTAACAGAGCTTTTGGGAGCCAATGCCCTGCCCTAAGGGGACAAAACCAAACTCTACTTTGTCGAGCAAGGAGACTTCTTGGTGACTTTAATTTTACGTTTTTCTACCCCAAAGCTAGCTTGGTTTCAAAAATCAACTTTCAACTCAAAGGTTCATCCACTGAAGCCTCAGAGTACAATCCTGTTGCAGCCCATTCTTCCCTACCGGTCCCCATAGCTGAGGATAACAGAATAGGTAAACGTTTATTTTATGAGTACTACGTGTTAAGCACCATCCTGAGCGTTTTAAACATATTAAGTTATGTAATCCTTCCATCTGTGAGGCAGGGCTGATTCTTTATCAGCCCCACATCATCAATGAGTCACCTGGGGCTAACAGAGGTCACATCGTTTCCTCAGGTCTGCCTAACTTCAAAGCCCATACTCTCCTGTTACTGAGAATCAAGAAGCAATTCTCCACTCCTTGGGTCCATATCTTGCTTTATTTGAGCCTCCACCATCTAAGCCATACTCTCTTGAATTAGGAAGTAATGAAGCATAGTGGGGAAACACACAGGGCTCCTGCAGCAGTCCTGTCACTTACTAAACGAGTAACTTTCGACAAAGCATTCAGCGTTTTTGAGCCTTCACTGTCCTATTTGAAAAACAGGCCTCCTTAGGTTTTTGGAATGTGTAAATGAATCAGAATCTATACAGTACTTGGACCAGGGCTCAGCTTTCATGGTGAGGCGAGCATTGAATAGATGGTATATATGCTCATAGATGTATATATAGCAATAGAAGATAGTAAGACTGTCTTACTCATTTTTGTCTTCTCTTCAGCAATACTGTTGCCCAAAGCCCATTCTCAAATACTGTTCACCAAATGAAAGAAAGAATTGTATGATCATACTAATCATCATTCTAGGTTTGAGACATACCAAGAGTCCTTATTTTGGGCAAAGTCATCAAAACTTGCCCACAGGATTTTAGATGAGTCAACACCAACAGTTAACAAAAATATTCCAAGACGTGGCCACCCTCAACCCCAATTGGACCGTGGTTACTTTTTACTGGAGCAATGCAAATAATCGCGTGAGTGGGGAGAAAAGTCATCTGGGTAATGATGGGCCTGACCAGCACCCAGAGAAGTTTCATAGTAACAAGAATCCCAACTCCCCTTATTATGCAGATAGAAAAACTGAGGCACAGGAAGGAAAAGTGGCTTGTGAAAAACTAGTGGCAACTTCAGGACTGGGGCACCTCTGTACCTTTCCAGCACTGATCTAAGTAAGAAGTCACTAGCAGAACAGTTTGCAGTGGTGTGGTTAGATATGGGACTCTCAGTTCACAGTCCACTCCTTCTAGACCTAATCGTGCTCATCCAACTTGTTTCCTAAGCCATAACAAACTTTGCTAGCAGAGGTCATCAGCAATGGCACTGTTTTTGTGTGTGTGTGTGTGTGTGTGTGTGTGTGTGTTGTTGTTGTTGTTGTTGTTGCTATTGTTTTTAAGGCATTTAAGAAGACTTTCTGATGGGAAATGTCCTTCTGTACATATATGTTTCTCATATTGGTTGATAAATGAAACACTGGTTGACCAATAGACAGGCAGGATGTATGGATGGGGCTTCCAGACAAGGAGCCTGTTGGGAAGAGGAGGCAGAGAGAGGCCTCAAAGGGATGCCATGTAGCTACCGGGAAGATAGGACACACATTCTCTCTGGTAAGATAAAACCATGTGGAAATACTTAGATTAATAGAAATGGGTTAATAATTAAGAGAGAGCTAGCCAATAAAAACTCCAAGCCATCAGGCAAACAGTTTCTAGTTAATATAAGCTTCTGTGTGTTTATTTGGAGGTGAAGGGTGGCTGGACCAGGCTGGACAGGAAACTCCGTGTATAAGTGTCAAATCTCCCCATCTCTAGGGCTGCTTAATCAAAACCTAGTGGAACGGTCAGTTGTTAGTTGATGCCTTGCTAACTGGATCCATGACAAATGAACTTCACTTGCTCAAGCACAAATAAAGAATATGATTTTTCAGTGTCTCATGTCCAAATGCTTGAGATTTGGGTTTTTTTCTTTTGGTGGGGAGGGATTCTACAGACAATAATTGTGCTCTTTTCCACTGGAGTGACTACCACAATGCTGTCATACCATGGCAGACACTTAAGGGTTAACTTTCCCAGGAGAGGTGTAAGACTACAGAAGAGAATGACAAGTATGTGGAACCTGGCCTGAAAAGTCAATCAGTAGTCCCTAATTATCATTCAGAGGAACTAACCATATTGTTGAGGTTTGATTAATTTTTTCCAGTGTTTCGTCTCCAACTAGCCTTATGCTTCTTCCCCTAGCTAGTCTTGTGTCTAATACCTCCTTATCCTCATCACCTATCCCTGGCCACAGAAGGAGATGTTGTCTTTCACACGAACCCTTTTCCCAAGCACATAGAGCAAAATACTAATCTTTTGTTGTGATTAACCTTGATTGTCAACTGAATGGGAATAGGATCACCATGGAAAGAAACTTCTGGGCATTGACTAGGAAGAACTGTCTATATTAGGCTAATAGATGGAAGACCCACCCTAAATGCAGGTGTCTAGGATTCTGGGTTAAAGAGAGATGGCTCAGAAGTTGAGTGCTTACTGTACAATCATGAGGACTCAGATTCATGTCTCAAAACCCATGTAAGAAAGCAAGCATCCTGGACATTCCTGTCACCTCAGCTATAAAGGGGGCAGAGACTGGAGGATCACTGGAGCATACTGGCTTCTTAAGAGGAGGAGAAAACACAAGACCTAGGTTCAGAGAGAGACCCTGCCTCAAAGAACAAGGCAGACAGTGGTAGAGAAGAACATTCAGCACTCTCTTCTGGCCTCTAAGCATACACATAGGCACATACATCCATACTACATACACACACATTCAAATACATTTAGATGGGGGAGGGGGGCTCATGCACATGCCTGGACAAACACACACGAATAAAAAAAAAAAAAGACTTCTCTACCACGACTATATCTTCAATCATGAGCACAAATAACCCTTTTTTAAATTTTTGTTAGATATTTTGTCATAGCAACAAGACAAATAACTAATACAATATCCATACAGTATTCCACTTTCCAGAACAATACCATGGCTTCTAGTCACATCCTTAGCATTTACTAGTGCTGGTCCATGCTGATTCCTTCTACAGGTGCCTTTTTAGCTACTTTCAAGTTGGCTCCACACAGCCTAGAAATGTTCAGTCCACTTCTACTACATGCTTTTTTCAAATTCCTTGAAAACTATGTACCACAGGTTGCCAAAGATATATCTCACTCGACTAACAACTCTTTCTGAAAAACCTTGGCCAATAGGATTCAGATAGCCTGCATGTCTCAATTGTCTTTGAAGGGTTCATTCTTAACAACTCAATAGGTTCTAAGAAAGATCCTCCAAGAAGAGCTACACCTCAGCCACTGACCCGATGACCCCAGTCTAAGCCACACCAAGGTGTGCTTTTTTCCCCCTACATCCTGTCTGATTCCTTCTGATCCTGCCTCTCCCAGAGCCACATAGATCCCTGCTCCTCTTGTTTGTCTTTCGGAGCAGTTTCATTTCCTCTGTACATCCTCTATGACGTCTCCCAGGAGCCTCCATCCTTCCTCTCCCCTAGGGTCTATAAATACCCTGGTACCTAAGGGAGGCATGGGAATTCTTTCCTCACCAAGCAAGGCCCACTGAACTATGAGGGCCACACCCAAAACAGCAGGTTTATCTCCAAGATCCCATGTGCCAACAAACCTTTCTTCATCTTGCATTGCTGGCTAATATTATCAAGACTTGAATTAGACAAGGTATTATATGATCTTGAATCTGGAAACGTGGTATACTGATCCAGGGGCAATGACTGTTGGGGACTGGGTGTTGGGTCTATGACCAGCTGGGTTATGGACTTAATAATAGCATCAAAGGCAGAGAGACGATGAGGTCATCTTTCAGCTCCACGGGGCAGAGTCTAGGACTGTCTGGTTTTATGACTGTCCTCAGTAGCTAGTTGGCATTTGACAAATACTTATCAATCACCCTCTGAATCAAGAAGGAAAGGGCATTCTCAGCTGTAACTCTTGCCTGGAGCCATCTCAGGTATTTAGGGTTTTCAATGTCTTCTTTTAAAACGTCTGATCAGGTCAGGCTGAGGATAGGATGACAGCTCTCTGGGTTAAGTCTGTCTTTGTGGTGCTTCCCATTAAGTGATCCATCAGTCATGGCACTGGCTTAAGGCATTGCCCAGCTGACAAATGACGTTGAAGCATGCCTCTTGGTTTTGTATTCCACTTCCATGCCTTCTTGGCTTCCACTGAGAACAAGCAGGGAAGGTACTCACCTCCTTCCCCTTGCTCCTGTAGCACATCCATCTGAGGTATCCCTAGGGGCTCAACATTCCAGGTCTTTGATTTCTTCCATTTGATTTCCCCAGACCCTATCAAGTCATAATCTCCTTTCCTGCAGGGAAGCGACACTTCCACCTCTTCCTCCATATCCTCTTAGCTGCTTGCATTTGGGTCTGGAGACCTTAAAGGGTCATTTCTCGTTTCCATCTTCTCTTCCATTGTTTTCTCCCCTGGGATAGCTATATATTCACAACTCTGAGATGCCTCACTGGTCTGGAATGTCCAGCGAGCTAATCCTCTGAATCATATTCTTAAAGAAATTGGAAAGAGTAGTGCTCATTAGGCTGTCATTTCCCCAGTTTCCTCCTCCAGCCTGGATGTCTTCCCACTTGCTTCATGGTGTGCTTTCCTGTTCTGTCCCCTGGTCTATGCAGCCCCAGAAGTAGTCAGAGATATGTCTGCATAATCCAAGGTAAATTCCTAGCTTTGTCTCACGAACTTAGATATCCAAGAAAGAAAACCCACTATTTTAGTAGATGCGTTCAGGGTAATTCCCTCCGATGGGTGCCACAGAACCAGAGCTTGAAAGGACGTTCCCAAAGACCTCTTCCTCTGTATTATAGAGATATAATTGGCATATAATAATTTATTTAGCTTATAGTATATAATAATTTATATACTTTGTGGTATACAATTTACCAGTTTGTGTGTGTGTGTGTCTGTGTCTGTGTGTGTATGTGTGTGTGTGTATTGCTTTTTGTCAATTTGACACAAGCTAAAGGCATCTAAGAAGAAGTTTTCAGTTGAGGAATTGTTTTCATCAGACTGGCCTGTGTGCAAGTCAATGGTGGCATTTTCTTGATTTGAAATTGATGTGGGAGGGCCCAGACTACTGGACAGGTGGTCTAGGAATCTATAAGGGTGTAAACTGAACAAGCCATTAGAGAGGAAGCCAGTAAGCAGAATTTCTTGCATAGTGCCTTCTTCAATTTCTGCTTCAGGTTCCTACTTTGGGTCCTGCCTTGACATCCCTCAGTGATGAACTGTGACCACACAGTTATAAAATCAAATAAACCTTTTCCTCCCCAAGTTGTTTTTGAACATGATGTTTATTGCAGCAATAGAACACAAGCTAGAACACCATATAAAACCATCACCATCATCAAGTTTCCACCATTCCCTAAACCTTCCTTCTGTCCCTTTAAGCCTCTCTTCCCCCATGACATCAGGAAACTACTGTTCTTTTTCTGTTATTATAACATTTTCTGGAATTTTAAATATGAAACAAAACAATGATTGATTTCTTTCATACAATAAAAGCTGTTTTTTGAAATTCATTCACGCTGTTGTACATTATTAATAGCAGCACAATGTTTTTAAATTTCTGAGCAGTATTCTACCATATTTTGTTCATCCATATGCCTATTGATGAACATTTATTGTTTTTTAATGTTTACAAATAAAACTGCTATGGACATTCATGTGCTGGTCTCTAGGCAAAGAGATTTTTTTCAAATGGGTTTACACTGCTATACCCTGGAACCTGCCATAGCTGCGGTCTTTTCTTCAGGTCATCTTTCCTAGGTCTCCAGTACAAGATGTGAGGTCTGTCCTCAATTGCATTAACCACTTCAATAATTGCAACAGCTCTGTCTGAACCCACCCAATGTCTGCAACTTTAACTGTGTTAATGATCCTTTCCTCACCAAATTGCATATTTTAGATATCTTTCTGCTTCACTCTCTGCCTGTCTCATTACAAACCCGACTAAGAGCAGAGAGTAGTAACTATGCTATAACGTTAACTCAATGCTGTCGTGAAATTTATTCCCCCAAGGAAATCGGTCTATTACTTTTGAATTCCGCCTCATTCAAGGTTTTAGGGCATGGGGAAAACACAGCTTGATTCCTTGCCATAATATAGTATGAATGGCTTCTAGCCCTATTCCCAATAAAGTCCTTGTTCCCTTCTAAAACCTCATGAACCCAGTCTTCACTGTCCACAATTTTATTGGCATTCAGTCTTCTGAAATCTCATCAGAATGGCCCATTAACTTCTGCTTGCAACATTTTAAGGCTTCTCTAGCTGCAATCACAAATTCTTCTACACTTCTCCCACAAACCAATTACCAAGGCCTATGAATCACCCAACTTATTCACAGCAACTACCCTACCTCTGAGTACCAATTTTATGTAAGTTACTTTTTGTTGTTGTTATGACCAGATACCCGATGACAGCAACTTGAGGGAAGAAGGTTTTCTTTTGGTTTCTGGTTAGAGGGGATATATAGCCCCAACACGAAGGGGAAGGCATCACAGCAGGTGGCTCCATGGCAGTGGGGATGTCAGCTTGGAACTCCTCACATTTGAATCAGGGTACAGAGATTAAACAGGAAGTGAGACAGGCTATATTGTACCTCAAGGTTTGACCCCCCTCACCATGACTCACTTCTTCCAGCAAAGCTCTACCTCGTAAAGGGCTCACAAACTCGCAAAACAATATCATCAATTGGAGATCAAGTGTTCGTATGAGTCTATAGAATTAAAGTTTCACATTTATGTTAATACTCAAGAAGATGTATATTCAAATATTTAGTACATATTTTACTGGCTATTTTTCTTATAACTGGGTTAACTATATTGAGATATAATTCATATGCACGAAACTTACTAATTGAAAATGTAAAATTTAGTGGTGTTTAAAGTACTTACAAAGTTGGGGAACCATTACCTTAATCTAATATTAAAACATTTTGTTGACCTCTCCTGGAAGGCACCACCCTCCCCGTGGAGTGGGGGGGGGTGGGATGGTAGGGTGGTGGTGGGGGGCAAGGGAAGGAGGGAGAGAGGGAGGGAAGGAGAACTGGAATCGATATGTAAAATAAGATACATAAATAAATAAGTATTTTCATCATCCTACAAGGAATCTTCATACCCATTACCTATCACTCTTTTGTATCCTCTGAAGATTTTACCACTTCTGAACATCTCGTATGAGTAGAGGCATACAATAAAGGTGTTTTTCTGTGTAGCTTCTTTCCCTAATACATTGTCTTCAAAGATCATCTATGATAAAGCATGCATCACTATTTCATCCCCTGTTATTGCCAGATGATATTGCACTGTTTGGATCCATCACAATTTATTTATTCGTTCATCAGCATTCCTGTCTCAAATGTGAGGAATCCCAAACTCATATTCCCACAGCCTTGGAGCCATCTGCTGTGATGCCCTTCCCCATTGTGTCAGGCCAAAATAAAACCTCCTTCCCTCTGGTTACTGTCATCGAGATCAATTAAAATTGATAGACAATTGACTTATTTTTAACTTAAGCTATTATGAATAATGCGATTATAAGGTCTCGTTTATAGGCTTTTATATAGACATGTTTTCAGTTCCATCACTACTGTATGCTCAAGTATTTATTTGTCTCATGGGGATTATTTTGTTTAATCTTTTGAAGAGCCATTAAAACTGTTTTCAACTTCAGACATTGTTCTTTGGGAGAAATCCTCCGTGTTTGTTTGTTGAGATGGGGTTGTTCACTAGCCCGGAGCTCACCAAGCAGACTAGCTGAATGGCTGGCGAGCCGCAGGAATCCACTTTTCTCTGCTTTCTCAGTACCAAATTTGCTACCCTATGCCTAGACTTGTTTGTTTGTTTGTTTTAGACAGTGTTTCTCTGTATTGCTTTGGAGCCTGTCCTGGAACTGGCTCTTGTAGACCTGGCTGGTCTCGAACTCAGAGATCTGCCTGCCTCTGCCTCCCGAGTTCTGGGATTAAAGGCACTCGCCACCAACACCCAACTGACTTTTTTTTGAAACATAGATTCTGGGAATCAAACTTAGGCCCACATGTTTGCGTGGCAAGCACTTTACTAACCCAGTGAAGAATTCTTTATACATAGTGGGTAGAAGACCTTTATCAGATGTCTAATTTCCAAACAATTTTTTTCTACATGAGAAATTGTCTTCTCACTTTTTTCATGCACAAATGTTTTTAATTTTTTAAATTTTTTTTATGTTTTTAATTTTTATAAAGTTTAACTTGTCTATATTTCCCTTATTGGTATGTGCTTTTGATATGATAGCTAAGAAACAGTTACATAGATTTATTTTTTATATTTCCTTCCTACAGTTGTATAGATTTTCCTCTTATGCTTAGATCTATGATCTATTTTGAGTAAATTTTTGAGTAAATAACATAGGGAAATAAATCATCCTTATTCTTTTGCATTGGGATATTCATGTGTACTAGGACCATTTATTGAAAAGCATATTCTTCCCACCCATTAAATTATAAATGGTAACATTTTAAATGTTAACATTTTATTGTTTGATACTTGTAAATAGAAATAAAAATGATCTATGAATATTCATCCTGTATCCAAAAACTTTGCTAAAGTAGTTTAATAGTTCTGATAGATTTCTAACAGATATTATTAGAGGTTTTTTAATTAATATTATTAGAGGCTATTTTTTTGTGAGGCATAGCCCTGGCTGTCCTGACACTCTGTAGACCAGGACAACCTCAAACTCACAGAGATCTATCTGCCTCTGCCTCCCAGTGCTGGGATTAAAGTCATGCACCACCGCTGCCCAGTCAGATATTATTAGAGTTAACAGAAGTGATTGTTACCAGCAATTAAAGACAGATACAAATACTGCTTCCTCTCCTATCTAAATATTTTCCATGTTCGTTTCTTGCTTTATTGCACTAGCTGGAATTTCCAGTAAAACACTGAATAAGGGCAGACATGCTTATCTTCCTCCCTTGAGGAGAAAAGAATTCAGCAGCTGATCATTAACTGTTAAGTATAGCTTTTTCCACCATAGCCTTCAAAATGAGAAGTTTTCCTTTAATCCTACCTTGCTTAGACTTTTTCTTAGATACAGATGATGGGTTATGTAAAATGGTTTTCTGTATCTGCTGAGATAATCATATGGCTTTTGTATATTTTTATTAATATGGCCAAATATAATTCTTAACTTTCAAATGTTAAATAAAACTTGCCTTCCTGAAATAAATTTCACATAATTATGGACATATTTTCCATTTTGTATATTGTTAAATTTTTTTGAAAAAAGTTTTGCATGTTTATATTTGCATGACCTATATTTATAAAATATTTTTCTGCCTTTATTATCAGAATAAAAGGAGAAAATAGGCCTTTCTTTCATCTTTATAGAAGAATTTGTATAGAGGTGATATTATTTCCTTAAATGCTTTATAGAATCCACCAATAAAGCCATCTGACTCGGAAGTTATCTTTGCTGATTATTTAAACTACAAAATCAGGTGCCTGTAGTAGAGGGCTATTCATAGTACCTATTCATTCTGAATGAGTTTTCTTGTGTGTGTGCCTCTTAAGAAATATATCCACTTCATCTAAATTGTCCAATTTGCAGGCCAAAGTTGTTCATAACATTCCCTTAGAACCACTTTAACATCCATAGAATCTGTACTTACTTACCCTGTCATTCTTCAAATTGGTAATCCGTGTCTACTTGCTTCTTGTCCTGATCAGTCTGAGTAAAGATTTATCAATCAACTTTATTGATCTTCTCTAAGAACCAGCTTCTGGTTCATTTATTTTTGTACTGTTTGTTTATTTTCCGTCTTCTTTATTTCTACTCCAATCTTTATTTCCTTCTACTTGGGGTTTAATTTGCTCATCTTTTGCCAGTGGCTAATGGTGGAAAACAAGGCCATTGATTTAAGACTTGTATGATTAATTGTACGTGTCAACTTGCCTGGGCTATGGAATATCTCTAGACAGTTTGTGACATTTTTTTCCAAAAGGGATAAGGACTTGAAAAAAAGATTAGCCTCATCAACACAAGTAGAAATTGTCTAGCCTGTTGAGAGCCTGAATGGAACAGAAAGTTCCAAGTGTTCTCTCTCTCTACTTGAGTTGAAATATCCTTCCTAACCTTGACACTATTGTTATAATATATTTTACATTTACACATATTATAAATTATACTCCTTTGTTATTACTTTTCCTTAAACAGTCTCTTGTTTTAGAGCTATTTAGACACTGTTTTGTTGCTCCTCCATCCTTCTTGGATCAATATGGTTATCTGTTGTCCTTTTATTTTTCTGCTGGGGAGTCTTCTAGATATTTGTTCTTTGAGCTTCTATATACCTGAAATCTCTTTATTTGGCTTTCAGTTCTGAAAGATGGTTGTTTCCATCAGCTGTGATACATTAACAGAATACCAAAGACTGGATAATTTATGGTAAACAGAAATATGTTGACATATGATTCTGAAAGCTAAGAAGTCCGTAATTGCAGTACCAGAAGAGGATCAGTCTGTGACAGATGAGCAAAGAAAGGGTGACAGAAGGCAAGAAGTATTCAAATAAGCTCAAATAAGCCTCAAACTCATTTAGAACTGGCATCCATCCATTCATTGAAGTCTTTTTTACTTGTGTGGGAACTTAACCTAGAACCTAGTCCATTGTTAGGCAAGTCCTCTACACCTAAGCTATAATCCTCCAACATCAAAGCACCTCCTGGGGCTGAAGAGATGTCTCAGCTGCTTAGACTACTTGCTGATCTTCCAGAGGAGCCAGGTTCAGTTCCCAGCACCCACATAGTGGCTCACAACTATCTACAACTCTAATTCCAGGGGGATCTGGTGCCCTCTTCTGCCCTCCATGGGCACCAGACACACACAGTGTACTTACATGCATTCAGGCAAAACACGCAAACAGGTAGAGTAAAAGTAAACAACTCATTTTAAAGCACCTATTAATACTTCTACAATGACAATGAAATTTCAGGGGAAGTTTGAGAGGGGACACTCAAACCATAGCAATATTTTTGTCTGTAATAAAATCTGTGACATTTTTATTTATTTTGGTGTTTTAAAGATTTTGAATGTGCCCCTCCCTCTGGTAGCATAGAATATGCTGTGTTTTGAGCAATTAGGTTCTAATGTGCCTCTGTGTAAAGTCCTTTTTGCTTTTTTGTACTTGGACTTTGTTGAATGCTTGGGTCTATGAGCTTAGTTTTCATATGATTTTTTAAAAATTGGTTACTATTTTTTTGAGGTTTCGTTTTCTTTTCCCTCACTTCTCCTTTTCTCCTTCGGTGACTCTAATTACTGTAAAGGTCGTGGAATTTTCCTAACATTCAGTGATACCTTGTGCACTTTTGACATTCATTTTTCTTTGCATTTCACTTTAAATTGTTTCCATAGCTTTGAATTCAAGTTGACTAGCCATTTCTTCTTCAATGTCTAATTTCAGTTAACCCAGTTCAATGTATTTTTAACTTCATATGTTTAGTTTTGAGTTCTATACATTTTAATCAGGTATTTTTATAAATATCCCACATATCTCTAATGATTTCAGCCTACAGAATATATAATATAGTAACTGTTTTAGTGCCGTTGTTTGATAATTCTGTCATCTGTAATAGTTCTAATTTTATTTCAATAATCTGGTTTATTTTCTACTTTTCGTCAGTTTCCTATTCTAAGCATACCAGGTAATTTTTAACCGAGTTCCAGACATTGTGACTTCTACAGTATTGAGTTTTTATTACTGGATCCCTATAATCAGTGGTTCTCAATGAAGGATGATTTTGTTTGTTTAGAGACATACTTGGTTGTTACAATTGGAAGGTACTACCAATATTTAATGGGTAGAAGTTGATTGTATTAGTTAACATCCTACAACACATAGGATAGCCTACACAATAAAGAATTCTCAGGCTCAATTGCACTAAAGGTGAAAAATCATGCTACAAATCTTTTGAGCTCCATTCTGGGACTTGGTTAAGTTTCTTCCAAAATGTTTGGTCATTTTGACCCAGAGCACTCTAGGGCTAATTATTCCTGGCCCATTTGCATAGATGTCCATCTTTCATTGTATTCTCATACGGGAGGAAGGAGGGAGTGAGAGAAGAGTATGGGAGGGAGGACAGAAGTAGAGAAGAAATGAGGATGGGAAGAGGAAGGAGAAATAGAAGAGGGGAGGGGAAATGGAGGAAGATAGGGATGGAGGAGGGAGAGAATGAATGAGGAGGAAAGCTCTTATCTCTTCATATGAAGGCAGGGATCCCATTTGTGAGAGCCCCACTCTCCTTCCAATCACCTCCCAAACTCCCCACCTCCTAATACCATCATGTCAGTTGTTACGTATGTGACAAATGGCTTTGACATTCAAGCTATAGAAACACCCCAAACCTTAGCTGGTTGGGAGCAAGCACTATTTCCAGCCCTGAGTTCTGAGTCCAGTTTCCTCTAACCATTAGTAGTGCTGCCTCCATAGCTATCGGATCACTGCCTCCACATGCTCTTGAATCGACATAATTTGCTCTACCCCTGTCTTCATCCAAAGCATCCTCCCTGATTCATTACTAGCATCTAGAGATGCTTCAGACTTGTTACCTCTACTCTTGTCCTGACCTCTTCACCTTGTGTTTTAATGAAGTGGGACAATCCCCTAGTTTGACAATCAACTCTACCTTCCTCATTGCCTCACCATTCAACCAGCCATCAAGCACTGTTTAATTTACTCTTGCCTATGTCTCCTCAAGCCCATCTTATTTTTCTTCTCCACTGTCACTGTCGTACTTTGGATTCTTCATAAATTGACATCAACTTCCATTGTCAACATTCCTGCTCCTTGCGTGATAGACCCTTACCTCCAGCACATAATCTATCGCTGCTTATCAAGTGAAAAGATACTACAACTCTATTCCTTTGTGCATATTGAATTTGCTTTACCTGAAATTTTGTTCTTCTGTCAAATTATTTCTCTTGCCTAAAGGACCAGGTCAAATAAGCACCTCTTGTAGCAAGTCCATCTTGTTTGTTTGTTTGGTTGGTTGAGACAGTTTTCTCTGATTAGCCCTGGCTGTCCTGGAACTCACTCTGAACCAGGCTGGCCTTGAAGTCAGAGATTCACCTGCCTCTGCCTCCCAAGGTCTGGGATTAAAGCCATGCACCACCAACACCTGGACCCATCCTGATATCTTTGGGTACCTGTTGATCCCTGATCATCTATATTCCTACTGTCCTCTGTTCACACTTTGTTACAAAAAAAAAAAAAAAAAACTAGCTGCATCTTTTTCTACCATTGTCTTACCCTACTGTAGCTTTACATGATCAATGATGGTTACAGGGGCTTGCTATGGACTCAATCCCACCCTTGTATGCTGAAGTTCTAATCCATCAAATGTGTTTCTGTCTATAGATGGGACCCTCAGGAACTAATTAAGGTTAAATGGGATCATAAGGATGGGACCCTAATTAGACAAAAGTGTGGCCTTATACAAACAGGAAGCTAATTCCTCTCCTCCACACCCCATATCTTTCCTTGACTATCACCTGACCATGCTGGCAGGACTCCCTGGCCTCCAGAACCATGAGAACAGTAATTTAGGATGTCTATCTATGGGATTGTGTTACACAGCCAAGTTGACACGTATTAATGTAAGATCGGTACATTTTTACAGGAATAAGAAAGGAGGAAAGAGCACAAGAATAGGAGGGCTAGAACAAACAAGAAGGGAAAAAATAAGAAACCGGCTGGCAAGACAAGAAGAATAAGCAAAAGTGTGGAGACAGGAAAGTGTAGAAGATGGCAGTGAGGGCCTGGAGATAATACCCATTCTACAGCCAAGGAGGAAATAGGTACCTACTTGCACGTGTGTGTGTGTGTGTGTGTGTGTGTGTGTGTGTGTGTGAAGTGCGCGCGCACTTCATCCTCTAAGACATTGGCTATCTATGTGTCCTTCAACAAAAGGAAGGACCAAAGCCTATAAAGCTTTAGAACGAGACAGGTTGGCTCATTGGCCAGGCAACAGCTGGTGCTCCTCCCCCCCCCCCCCCCCGCCCAGCCGAAGGCAACTGCCACTATCCACAACCAGCTGCCTGAGAGACAAGGAGAGTGTTTACCCAATGGCCTGAGTGTCCTCAGAGGACTCGGCTCTCAGTTACATAGCAAACAGCTGGCTCCGAAGAACTAGGTTCTGGGCGTTACAACCAATGGCTCCAGTGGTGTTCAATGTTTCCTCCATTTTCATGCCTCCCAGGGGGTTGTTCCACTGACAGGTGACTTTGTTTAAAAAAACAAACAACAACAATGCAGAACTGCCATTATGGGGAAACATTCTCCAAAAGTAATGCAAGGCTTTCTGTCGCCCAAGGCTTGTGCAAATTGGTTTCACACGTTTGCCACACTCTGCAGCAGACAGCCAGGTCATTCCATTCCGAAGACTTTTCCTGTCGCGGTACTTAGACAGACCCGCGGTAGCGCAGAGTTGTGCCAGCCAGACCCAAGAAGAGGATTAGTTTGGTCTGCTGAGATGCTGGTCGCCCGCCCGGAGGGGGGCAGTGAAGTGCCCGCACGCACGCACGCCTTTGCCAGTCAATGGCCACTCCTGTCCAAGCTTCAGGAGCCGTGCCCGGGCGCTGCTGCCCTGGCTGAGGACTGGAGGAGGCAGGAGCACCGTGGTGGCGACAGCAGGGAGAACCCTGCCAGGTCGTGAGTTCCCATGCTTGCTGCCTCACTGTCCTGGAACTACACAGCCCAGCTTGAAGAAACAAGACTCTTGAACAACAAAAAATTTAAAAGGGCCGAGAAAGGAGAGACGGGGGTGACATTTAGAAACCAAACAGATAACAAAACTGAGACACACTGATCACTTGTTTTACTTTTAGGCAAAGAGATAATAAGCCTGGGGGTGGGGGGAGCTGATGGAGAGAATCGCAGCGAGCAGCGCCTTTGTGAGCTGGTTCCAGGCGAGAGCGTGCAGTACTTGCAATTATGACCAAGCCAGGCCTGTGGTTAGCTGGGTGCAGGGACGTGACAGGACCGCTAGTGCTCGTTCTTTATTCTATTGTTTCCACTCATTAGAAAGGACTCCGGGCTAGCAAAGTCTGCCGATCCCAGCTTTCTTGGCAGAACGGACGCCTGTTTTGCTTTGCTCTTGCTTCTCAGGACGGAGATTTTGTCCACGTGAAGACGACCTTGTTCACAGTGGGATGCAGATCCAGCAGTCTGGCAAATGCCTGAGCCAGCCATTAGCTCGCCTTGGGGGAGGAGTGCAGATTTGCTCCCACTCCAAGCAGCTGTACCCCTCCCTGGAAGCTAGGAAGAGCACCACTAAACTCGGTGCCCTCTCGCTTGGCTCCCTGACAGCATTTCCAAACACTAACTATTTCCTTGTTAAAACGCGGATGCTGACTTAGAAGAGCTGAAGCCTGAGACTGCATTTCTAATAACCTCTCAGTGGTTAACAGCACGTACTGCTCTTGCAGGGGACCCGAGTTCCATCCTCAGCACACACCACCTTACCTGCCTGCAGTCACGTACATGTACCCCTCTCCCACATACACATAATTAAAAGTAATGAAAATAAAAGTCTTTAATAACCTCCCAGGTGATGCTATTGCCCGCACACTTGGTCCGGACTGGAGCTGCACATTAAAAAAAATCACTTGATTCTTCAAAACCTAATTAAACTGGCCCCACCCCAGATACTAGCTGACTTGACTCTGCCAGGGTTGGATGGGGGCTTTGTGTGTGAGAGACAGACAGATCTTGCTGTGTAGCCTGGGCTTAGCCTCCCCACCTAGTACTGGATTATAGACATGTGTCACCACACCAGACAGGGAGCAGTGTGGAAATCAATTATTGTAATGAGCAGCCAGGATTGAGAGTGCCTGGTACAAATAAGCAGCTATGAGGATGGCCTTAGACTGTAGCCTGGCATTCTGATTTCATAATGCACCTAACTGTAGGGTTCAGTTTATGACCAAGATTGGGAATTCAGTTTGTAATCAAGGAATATATTTAATCCAGCCAGTTTCAAACACTTCATCTCACATTCACTCATTGGATTGTCAAGTATTTAGTGAACTATTATATTGCACTGGGCACAATGCTCGTTGTATCATGAATGAGACAGACATGGGAAGGCCATGACTTGTTCAAGTAGACAGGTGATGGAACCAAATTTGGATTTTAAAAGATCATTTTGGGGGTGGAAAGAAGGCTTAGCAGGAACAAAACTTACCATGCAAGCTTGATAACCCGAGTTCCATCCCTAGAATCCAAAGTGGAAGGACAGGAACCGTCTCCTGAAAACTATCCTCTAGCATCCATATGTGTACAGTGGCATGCATGCACGTGCATGAACACACGCATACACTAATATTATTGCTATAAAATAAAAAAGATCAGTTTGACTGGTTAAACGGATTAAACATGGGCTGAATGGATAGGTAAGAATAGTGCATTAGACCAGATGAACCAGGGTGGTGGAAAGAAGTGGGTGAATTCAAAGGCTACTTAGAAGGTGAAATCAACAGGATTTGATAATACATTCGACATGAAAATAGAAAGAACTCTATCTAGGATAGCGTAAGTAACTGAATGGTTGGCACTGCCATAGAAATAGAAAAAAATTGAAGAAAGTATATAAAGCCAAACAGTGAAAAGATCACCTGGGTAAAGACTATAGAATGTCAAGGGAAAACTAACATGGGTTTTGAAGAATGCTAATATTTAACCTCTGGCTCTTCTAACATCCAGACTGTTGCCCCTACCTCCATTGCTTTCATTTTTTATTTCATTCATGAAAGACCTTTGATAAAATAGTTCATGCTTTTCTCCTCTTCCAGAAAGCTCCCCCACCTTCATTATCAAAGATGACATTAACATTGATATGGGTATCTCTTCTGTAATGCTTAATCTTGATTGTCAAGTTAACTAGATTTGGATTCACCATGGAAACACACCTCTGGGTATATCTATGAGGGCATTTCCAGGAAGGTTTGAATGGCAGCAATGGCTACCTGAATATGGATGACAACATTCATTTGGATGGGACACAGGACTGAATATAAAGGAGAAAGATGGCTGAGTGCCAGCATTCAACTGTATCTGCTTCCTGACTACAGATGTAATGTGAACAGGTGTCTCAACCGCCTGCCCCAGGCATGCCTTCCCTTGTGGAATATTCCTTCACACTGTGTGAATATATGTCACTGTGGTTAGTTTAATAAAGAAGCTGACTGGCAAGCCAGGTGTTGGTGGCACACGCCCTTAATCCCAGCACTCCGGAGGAAGAGGCAGGAGGATCTCTGTGAGTCTGAGGTCAGTCTGGTGTACAGAGCTAGTTCCAGAAAATACTCCAAAGCAATACAGAGAAACCCTGTCTCAAAAAACAAAAACAAACAAACAAACAAAAAACCCAGAAGCTGACTGGCCAATAGCTAGACAGGATAAGGTTTGGGGGAGAGCCAAGCAGAGAATGCTGGGAAGAAGAAGAGCAGAGTCAGAAAAGTAGGGAACAGAGGCAAAGAGAAGCAAGGTGAACATGCCATACTGAGGAAAAAGTACCAAGCTATGTGGCAAAGCATAGATAAAAATATGGGTAAATTTAAAATGAAAGAGTTAGCTAATAACAAACCTGAGCTGTTGGCCAAGCATTTATAAGTAATATTAAGCCTCTGTATGGTTGCTTGGGCATAGCTGGTGAAACAGAAACTTCTGCCTATATTCCCTGACAAAATAAACCTATCTTTCCTTAATCTGCTTCCAAAAGGCATTCTGTCACAGAAACAAGAAAAGTAACCCAATATACTTTCTAACATCTTAATGTCCCTGTCTCTTGACTTCTTTATCTCATTCCTCCCCTCAGCTCCATTCTGGAAGCCACATCTTGGGCCTTGAGTTGGCTCTCAACTGAGCCACTTTAAAAACTCCTTTTTTTGAAGAAGCCAGAAGGCTCAATTAGCAAAGTGTCTGCCATACAAGGATAAGAACCTGAGTCTGGATCCTCAGCCAGAGACAAGCAAGTCTCTGGGGCATGCTGGCCAACTAGTGTAACCAGCAGTGAGACCCTATTTCAAAAAGTAAGGTGGACAGGTCGAAGTAGACACCCAACACCAAGGGACCTACACACATACACCACACACAGAACACTATTTCAAGCCTCCCGCATCTTCCAGATTGAAACTTATTCTGTTATTTCCATGAGAACTGTACTTCAACCTCGTTGGCATGTCCAGCCCACAGAACTTTCTGTCTTTTTTTCTATTTTATCATCCCTCTACTTTTTTCACTTCTTTATTTTCTAGCTTAAAAAGATCTATGACCTGTCACTTCATTACCACAGATTGGCAGTGGCTATAATATCAGTCCCTGAACAAGAAAGGTAAAAGCTGGGCTCTAGAAGTGAGTGTAGAAAGTATGGGGTTCTGTGCTATAGATGAAAAGCCAAGAGTTTGTTTTCTGGATAACAGGAATGGGAAAAGAGCTAGAAGAGTTACTATTTGCTTTAATAAATAAGCATTCCATTGTTTTAAGAGACTTTAGATTATTTTATTTTATATGTTTGAGTGTTTTGCCTGCCATGCATGTCTATGTACATCACTTGCATGTCTGGTGCCCACCAAGATCAAAGACAGCATCGGGTCTCCCAAAATTTTAATTACAGGAGGTTATGAGATTCCATGTTCGTTCTGGAAGCCAAACTGCAAGAGCAGCAAGTTCTCTTAACAGCTAAGCCATCTCTTCAGCCTCTTTCATACTTTTCTTATCTGGACAAATCATTGCCTACATCTATGCTAAAATCCCTGGCAGGGAGGGAGGGGGTAACATGTCCCTTAAAGAAGCAGTTACAGATTATTTGGACAATTGTTCAGATGGAGTTCCCGAGTACTGGGTCATGGAGAATGAGAACATATTAGCCTAGGCTGTTAAAAAAAAGAGGTATATCATCGGTTACTTGCCATTAATGACTGCTATGTTGCTTGGATGTCCTAGACTTGAAGCTTGGGCTGGGTCTATATCCTAGCAAGAGGGAAAGGCAAAGGTAAAGAGGTATACTGTGTGCTGGAGTTTGGCTGATAATGGATGTCTGGGAAAGGAGTTGGATGGAGAAAGCAAACTAATGCACAGACATTCAAGTGGCATAAGATGAGACTGTTGGGGAGGGACACTCTGCATGCAGATCTCACTGTCAAGGATCTGTGCTAGTGGTTTAGGGACCACCTGGAAGGACTTAACTGTCTAGGAAAGCTGGACTGAATTACACTTAAACATCTATACTTTAGCAGGGGAGTCTTGGGTTTTTCTTTGTGTTATGAGCTCTGAAGAGTTTGTTAACATCCGTGGTCTTCACAAAATATATAGAGGGGTTTTCTTGTTGTTGTTGGGGGGAGGCGGTTGAAACAGGGTTTCTCTCCTAGAACTTGCTCTGTAGCCCAGGGTGGCCTTGAACTCACAGAGATCTGCCTACTTCTGCCTCCAGAGTGCTGAGATTAAAGGTGTGTGCCACCACTCCCAGCTAAAGAATGGTTTTAATTCACTTAAATAAAATACAAAGAATTATAACAGAAAACAATCATACTGAATGCACCTGTCAACATTTTTTTTAAATGGGTGATATCTGTGCCTCGTTATTAGTACGTTAAGTAATAAGATCAATCATAAAATCTTATAACTAACATAATTTCAAAGTAACGATGAATATATTGTTACTATAAGAAATCTGCTTCAACCTAAAGTGGTATGAAAATATGTGTAATTTGGAGCCAAGCAACAGAACTTTTAATACTACAATGCTTTGTTGGTTATAATCATAGTTGAAAAGAATATGGAATATGTAGTTGGACAATGATAGAAACAGAGGCTAGAGAGATGGCATAGAGGACCCAGGTTCAGTTCTTAGCGCCCACATCAGATGGCTCACAACCTTATATAACTTCCATTCCAGGGAATCTGATACTCCCTGGCCTCCATTGGCACCAGCATGCATGTGATATACATAAATTTACACAGGCTCACACACCACACATATGAATAAAAATAAATAAATAAATTGCCCCATGTCTAACTTTATTTGGGCTGCTAAAGTAAGATGTCATAAGATGATGGTCTTTATTAATGACCAGGATTTCTTTCTCACATTTCTGGAGTCTGGAAACACGAAGATCAAGGTGGCCAGACTATGTCTAGTGGGGCTTTCTTCCTTATATATGGAACCTTCGAGCTGTGTTATCACATGGTACCAGAGGTGAAGGATCTCTGTTGATTCTTTTTCATCAGGGTATTAATCCCAAGGGTTTTCTTCTTATAATCTAATTATAATCTAATCCAAAGTCCCTACCCCTGAATACCATTCTTCTCTGTTATTTATTTGCTTGTTTATTTATTATGCATGAGTGCTCTATGCTCTATCCACAGGCCACATATACACATGCAGGCCAGAAGAGGACAACAGATTCTGTTGTAGATGGTTGTGAGCCACCATGCAGGTGCTGGGAATTGAACTCAGGACTTTGGAAGGGCAGCAGAGCAGCCAGTGCTCTTAACCCCTGAGCTATCGCCTCCAGCCCCACATACCATTCTTTTAAGCATTAGGATTTCAGAATGTGAACTTATGTGGTGCTACATTCTGAATGTTAAATTTGCTCCAGAGGTCCATGTGTTTGGTCGGCAGGGTAGCACAGTTTAGGAAATGGTGCTTAGTGCCAAGCATCTGGATCATTGGAACATGTCCCTGAAGCAGATTATAAGATCCAGGCTTTCCTTCTCTATTTGTTCTCTGGCTTTTTTTTTTTAATATGAGAACCTTTGCTCTACTGCAAAATTGCACCATGATGTGTTCCCTTGCCACATGTCCAAAAGCAATATGGTAAATTGATCAGGGACTGGAATCTCCAAAATTATGAGTCAAAATAAATTTATTTTTCTTTGTAAATTAATTATCTCAAATATTCCATTATAGTGAGTGAAAACTATTACAAGGGATATAGACACATAGACCATAGCATTATTGGTTCAAGTCTCCTCAGTGGAGCTCTTCTCCAGGACAAGAATAAGGCTTGGAGAGTCAATATATGGAAACAGACTGAGGACTGCCTTCCCGCCTCTGTACTCTAAGGACCCCTATGAGATTGCTACCCATAATAACAACTCCAGTTGACTGAATACTTTTTACATGTTGACACTCCATTTATTCCCTCATTCATTCAACAATGATCAACATGATCTCCTGAGTACCTGCTAATCGAAGACCTCATTCAAGAAGCTATGGGCACAGCAGCAAATAAGGCAGGTAAATTCCCCATTCCCATGAACTCTGGTGAAGAACACAGAGGTTATTCAAAATCAATGAAAAAATGGTAGTGCTATAGTGTGAACAGGGCTAGGGACAGGAGATGTCCAGAAAGGGGGTAAACTGCATGGGAAAGGTCCCACTGAGAAGGCAGGACACCAAGAGTGGCTCTACAGGAAGCAAAGCAATGAGCCTTTTCAGGTATTTGGAGGAAGAGGATTACCAGCAGAGAGAGCAGCTGTTCATGGACCCTGAGATGGACATGTGCTTGAGGAAACAACACCACCAGGAAGAGTGAGTGAAGAGATGAGTGGTGGGAGATGAGGGCAGAGGGGAAATGGGCAGGGGACTGCCAACCATGGATGAGGTTGGATGCTACTACAGGGACCTCAGACAGCAAGATACCTGCTTTAGAACGAATGAACAGACTTCTCCAATAGCAGTTAGGGTGCAGTTATCATCAGTTTCAAACAAGGGAATTGCTGCTCAGAAAAGTGAAATCCTTTGGCCAGTGAGCAGCCAAGGTCAATTTATCAGAAGATTTTGTGGAGATCATATACTCCTCCTTTGTCCCCAGTCCCAGAGAAGAGTCACCTTCTACTGCTTCCAGGCTATTTGTATTTGCATTTTCCCAAGAATATACTTTCGGCCCATGACCGGAGCAATACTCACCAACCTCTACACTGAACCATCATCTCTTTACTTATTGGGCCCTTGCCATGTGCTAGATACTGTGTTATGTTCTGAGAATGGAATGGCAGGTAGAAAACCAGCTTTTTACACTTCTGGAGATTTTATTCTAGTAGATGGGGAAATGGTGTGTAGCAATTTCCTCCTCACTGGAACATTCCATCCTAGAGGAAGACCTTTTCAGATTCAGGAAGTAGGGCCTGAGAGAGACAAATCAACTGGTACCTGCCACCAAGCTTGACAACCTTTAGTTCAATGCCCAGGACCCACATGCCAAAAACAGAGAGCCAACTCCCACAAATGCTCCTCTGACCTCCACACATGTACCAGGGCAAAGTTGTGCACACATACACACAGAGGGTAAAGAAATGCATGTAATTTAACATTTGAGACTCAGGAAGTAAACTTAATTTACAAGGCTCAGTAAGCAAACAACACACAAGGCCCAGAAAGTCCCCAAAACAAGATTCACAAGGTTATATAACTAGTAACAACAATTTAGTAGATGCTCTCTGAAAGGCTGAGCTGCCTCCCTGTAAGTTATGCAGGGAGCCCTAGGGATGCAGCTTTTGTGAGGCATCACCAATTCTGGAATGGCTTTGCCACGGAACTGCCTTTGAGTCAGTCTACCACACACTGGTAAACTATCCCTCACTTGGTGAAACCTTTTTTCTTTTTCCTTTTCTTCCTTTCTTTTTTTTTTTTTTTCTTTATTTCTTTATTTATTTATTTATTTATTTTTTATCTCACTTGGGTGGAATCTGTCTCCAGTGCACTTTCTGGGAGTGAGAAGACATTTGTTCATGTCTCCCTAGGCAAAGTCAAACACAACAGATGGATAGGTAGGAAAACAACAAATGAGATATTCTTTTTAAATTAAATTTCCTTAATTTTTAACTGGCACACAAAGTTTGCTCTTGCTGCTTTTTCTCCCACCTCTTGTGCCCCGTCTACCCACACCTGGGGTACTCGTCCATCCCCAGTCACCTCTTTTCTGCTTTCATGGACCATGCTCCATTGTCCTCTCCCCATCATTAGACCCCTACTTTCCTCTCGCATGGCCTCCTCTTTAGTTTCATATCCTATATCCACGCTCACACCCATATATATAAACATCAAAGCTAGGATCCACTTACAACATATGCTGTTTGTCCTCTTAAGCCTGGGTCAACTCAGCCTAATACTTTCCAGATCCTTCTACTGTCTTGCAAATTTCATTCTTATTTACAGTTGACTAAAATGCCATTTTGTCCCTATGACACATTTTCAGATTTATTCATCTGTTGATTGACAGCTAGGTTGTGGCCATGTCCTTGCTATTGTGAGTGGTACAGCAATAAATGGGAATGAGCAAATATCTCTGCGGTATGATATAAAGTCCAGCTGAACAAACTGAGTGGCAACTTTATATAAGCTAGATAGGGAAGATTTACATCACCTGAGAAGGTGATGTAAAGAGGAGTCACCCCAGAAAACGAACATTCCAGATAAAGAAAAGGCTATGCCCCAAAGCTCAAAGGCAGACACAGCATCGACTATAAACAGAAAGGTATGGAATATACGTAGGAAGGAATGGGTAAGTGGCAGGAAATCTGGGTAGAGACATGGCCCAGACCGAAGAGGACCATACAGTTAATGAACCTATGACAGCACATTGAACTGTGTTAAGCTGGGGCAAGAAATTATCTGTTCTATGATTTACTTGTGGTGAAAAGATTGGTGCAGGAGGGAGAGTGGAGAAAAACATGAAAAGTTGTAGGATATGTTTATAGAAAAAGGCAGCTAGACAAGCTGATGGATTAGAAGTAGGTGAGAGGGACAGAAAAGAATCCAAAACAGCCTCTAAATAGTGGCTTGAGCAACTGCATGGATGATGTCTTCATTCATTTGGGCTACACAAACAAGTCAGCAATTTATAAACAGCAGAAATGAATTTATTGCAGTCTAGAGACCTAGAAGATAAGGGATTCAAAATCAAGACATAGGGCAGGCTTACTTCCTGCTTCCCAGATGGTGCCTTCTTGTGGCATCTACGTGGCCCTCTTAGAAGGGCACTGATCTTGTTCATGAGGACGACCCTCCTGACTTTAATTACTTCCTTAAAGGGATTAAGTTTCAACCAACAAATTTTGGAAGGGTATAAGCAGACCACACAGATGGTGAAGTCATTTATACAACCAAGAGAGACACTAGGAAGTGAGCTTAGTGGGACTGTCACATTGTTCTGCACATGTTAGTTTGAGACTTACTAAACATCCACAGGGTAATGTCAAATGAGTGAATAATCGCGATTTAAGAGGACATGCTAGTCTGGAGATGCAGAATCGTTTTATTTCATTTGGTGTGGTGTTTTATTAATTTCATTTTTATTTGGTGGAGTTTTGTTGCTGTTGTTTTGAGACAGAATTTTACACTGTGGCTGGCTTAGAACTCACTATGTACTCTAGACTGACCTTGAACTCAATTTGCCTGACCCAATATCCTGAGTGTTATGATTATAGTTGTGAGCCACTATGCCTAGCTTTAGAGTTAAAAATATTGTCAGTATATATACCTACTTCTGTATAGTGTCTAGCATGTAGTCCATGACCCATACAATTTTGATTTTGGACTATGATATAGCCCTTTGTTTATTCCCAGCACACATACACAGAATGTTGCTGACTGATTGGTTGAATGAGTATATGCCCCATCAGACCACAGACCTTAATTCAATTTTAAGTCACGGTTCTGTTATACTTAGTACCTTGAACAAATGATAACCATTAAACAATCTACAGCCTAAGTTTCCACACCTGTAAGATAGAAGTAGTGGCAATACCTATACAACAGAGTCAGCCAGTGACTACGTAATGTGCATATTATAATATCTGGTACACAGTATAATCACTCAGTAAACAGGTAGCTGCTAAAATATCAAAAGTATGAGATGGGCTTCGAGAAAGCAAACCTCAGAAAGACAGTTCAGAGAACAGACACAGAGTATGGAACAGTGTAGTCCAGCTCTGCATGAGGGGCACCAACACTTTGGTGTGTTAGCCCTCCATCAGAATATTACAAAGGCATTTTCTCAACTGAGGTTCCTTCCTCTCATAAGACTTTGATTGTGTCAAGTTGACAATAAAACTACCCAGCACAAAGCCCTACATCCCAATCTCTAGAACCTCCTCCAGATAGTACCATTAACTAGAGAATAAACTTTCAACAGGATTCATGAGCCTTCTGGGGGGGACAATTCATGACCAAGCCATAAAGTCTAGTGGTTAGTATAGCCTCCCTGAGCCAAATTCTCTGCATATTTAATCCTGGCTCAGCCTCTTCCTAGCTTACTTAACCCCTATGTACTTCAGGGAGAGTTGAATTATTATTATTTAATCTCTAAAATAGGGATAATAATAGTCTCATACCATAGCACTGTTGTGAAGGATTAAATTTGAAAATCCATTTTAAAAAGACAGAGAATGATGCCAGGTCCATACTAATGGCTCAATACATGTTAGGAGCTGTTATCAAAGGGATGTAGGAGGGAGATGACTGGAAATAGCTTCAGCTGTGTCCTTAACCTCCCTCCAGAGCAAACCCAGTCTTGAGCCTTAGGAAGCAGCAGAGCTTTTCAAACAACCCTTCTGTCCCTCCTACTCCTCCCTGTGGTGGCCTCCCGGTTTTTACAACTCTCTGAATAGCCTGTGAGCATGTGCCAGGACTGGTGGGGGAAAGGCCAACACACCCAGTTGAAGGCTGCGAAAACTCAGCCTCCTTTCCACAGTGGGGGAAGTGTTAGCCACAGGCCACAGGCCAAGGGACTCCAGATCCCCCTGAGCTGCCTGAAGCATTCTAGAAGCAGAGAAAAGTAAGCAACTGAGAAGCCCAGGCAGCTCCTCCATTCAAAAGCTCCCTTTGTTACTAAAAGGCGAACCCACTCAGTCCCCACTGGCACCGGCCAACCCATTGTTTGCCTCAGAGAATGTCTCAAGCCAACAGCTGGGGCCACCTCTCTCTTACGGGAATGACAGACTGCAGGTTCCATTATAGTGATAGTGTCTTGTAAGCAAAGTCTCCAAAGTGAAAGACTCTAGAATAGAGACTGGGGTCAAGTGCTATAAGCCGATCCATAAAAGGACCAAAAGAAGACACTAAAAGTCTTTGACCTGTGCCTTCATCGTTGGTGTATAGTGTATAGTGATGACAACCCTACTGTCTGGGCAATGGTTTAAGACTAGAGTCTAATCCCAGCAAAAGCTGAGCAAATTGGTAGGCTTAGGATCGTTATGAAAAAGCCCAACATGTATTTCACTGGAAAGAGAACAAAGAAGCTGTTTAAGTAGAAAGCCCTTCTGGCTGAGACAAGTGGATGGGTCTGAGAATGGAAAGAACTGGAGGCGTCTTCTCTTCAAACAGGTCAGGCCTCTCCGGCACCCGTGCTGTGTTGACTGAATCTAGCCTCTGACCTTCCCAACCTCCTATCCTTATCTCTCCTGTCGTGCATCACCTTCCACTCACCTGAGAAAAGGAAAGATTTCCTAACCCTATCTTCACCTACAAAGACCTTATCTCTGGAGCCTTTTCTCTGCAGGTTATCGTTTACTCAATAGTTCCTGTTGCAGAAGGGCAAAGTTCAAACTCCTCCGAGGCTTTTCACTAGAAAGGCCATTTTAATACCAGAGGGCTTTCTAACCTCTTGTTTTCACCAATAATGAAACTGAGGCCAGGAGGGAAAGCTCTTCCTCAAGTTCACACAGCGAGTTGTTGACAGTGAGAGCCCAAGAGCAGGCCTCTTGACTTCTAAATTAGTGCTCCCATTCCCTCCCCCCCTTCCTCTGTCTCTCTCTTGCTCAAAGGAGAGGTATTCATTGTGAAGAGGAACAAAGAAGTTCATTGGCCCTTCAAGTTCATCTTTGGGGTCCTGCCATGAGGTTTACATTTGAACAGAGGGGCAAGAGGCATGCATAGCTAAGCAGTCCTGGTCAAGGTGTGGTCACGCCCATCATCTCTCTTGTCTTTGTACCAGTTTCCCCTGCAAGGTTATTTGACAAATTGCCAGAACTGTGTGAAATCGTTCCCTGAGACAGGTTTCCAATCTGGCTGACACCAGGGCCCAGGCTGTTTCCTTCTCCCAGCATGAGATTCCTGAGAAAATTCCAATTTCTTAGGGTCCATTCACTCTCTCAATAGTGTGATAGCTAATGGGAGAGTCCTCCCAGGTTAGTTAGAAAATGAGTTGGGAAGATTCAGTAACGTATTAAAAACTCCTGATAACGTCTCCACTAAAACATTTAAACTGCGACCAAAGTACTCTTTCTACACTATCCCTCTGCTTTCCTTAACCTCACTCGTTTCTCGTGGTCATCCCAAAACTCAGTGGCTTCAGATCGAAGTATTCAAAGCTGGGGTTCTGGCTCACTGGGTAAAGTGCTGGCTACAATTCAGACCCCTAGCACCTACATTAAAAAAAAAAAAAAAAAAAAAAAAAAAAAAAAGCCAAGCACAATAGACGTGTGCATGTAATCCTATGCTGGGAAGGCAGAGACAGGAGGATCTTGTGGCTTCCTGGTAAATATGGCTAGCCTGGCCAAATTGCTGAGCTCCAGGTCCACTGACACCCTGCTTCAAAAACCAAGTTGGAGAGCAACTGAGGAAGGTTCATAATGTTGTCCTCTGATCTACACACAAGCTCGCACGCTATCAGCAGTCATGTTTGTATTTCTTGTGGCTCCTGCCAATGAGAAGCTGGGAAGTGCTTAGCTTGGCTGTTCAGTTTTGGTGCCCCCCCCCCTTCCGTTAAGTGGGTTAAGTGCAGTGGGACAGTAGAGTTGAAGCACTAGGCATGAGGAAGACAACAGGAGCAGTGAGGGGCAGGCCAGGGCATCTTCCAATTCCTGTGGGCTCTCTAAGACTCAAGAGGGCCTGCTGTGAGAGTTCCTCTGTTCCCTCCCAGCACAGTGACTGTCACAAGGTCACAGGAACAAGCACATAAAGGAAGAAACGTTTTTATGACCTCACCTCAGAAGTCACCTAACTTCATTTCTAACTAGTCAAAATCCCACCCAGCTTCTAAAGAAGGAATATAGAATCCCATTTTCCAACAGGGGTGTTGTTATGATAATGCCCGAGGTGAACCCTGGAAGATTCCAAGGCAGGCAAGGGTGAGGGGGGGCCCACACAATGCCTGACACAAATGCCAGGCAGACAGAGCTTAGTGAGAAGATTAATTAGAAAGGGGAGGGAAGGGGGAAGGAAAGAGAAAAGAGGTAAAGAGACACAGAGATAAATAGAGAGCGTGAGACAGAAGAGAAGAGGGAGACAGGAAAAGTCCTGTCTGCCCCAGGGAAACAGCAGGAAAGAAAGAGGGGGGGAAGAAGAGAGCACAAGTGGGGGGGGTCTTTCTTTTATAGGGGTCCTTTGCACTTCTGTCCAGACCAGTTAGTAGATATGGAACCCAGGATACTGCCTGAGTGCATTCTGTCAGGTAACGGGCAGGCCAGCGTAATGCCTGAATCCTTACCAGTGTGTCAAGGCCACACTGGTGGTGCATGCATCTGAGCCACGTGGGAAAAGCATTCCCTGCCACGCCAACCTTATACCCAATGCTATTCACTTGATACTTTAAACAAGATCGGCTGTCATTGGGGACCTTTCCATTGGTGCCCTTCTCTTTTCTCTGGTTCCTTCAGACCCCTGGTGAAATCTCACATCTAAAAGTTTCCCTAGCAATTCTCGGAAGCACCTCAAGCAACAATTTTGTTTCACTCAAAGCATATAGATACATGCGTGCTTAACAGTCTAAAGAATTACTCCATACAGGGGAAGCATTGGATATCTTTGGCTGGAATGTCTTCCTCATTCTTCCAGGTCCACAGAGTGACTTCATTCTTCCAGGGTGACGTGATATCCAACTGTAAAGGGCAGGATGGAGCTGTGGTTAGAGTACCGTGTCTCTTGGGTGTGTCCATGAGCACAAGACATGACAGTCAGGAAAAGAGCCAATACAGTGTATTGGTAGGAGTCGTGGGCTAAAATGCAGGCCTTCAGCCAACTCTTTGTAATTTGATCTATAACCCGAGACAAACCCCTTAATCTTTCAGTGGGACTCGGTTTCCCTGCTTCTTCAGCAAAGCACCTAGAGCTTGTCCTTCCTCCCTATTGATGCATGGATAAAAAGAGAAATTAAACCTTTCTGAGCTCAAGAAAGTTTGTTTCTTTTTTATATATAATTTATTTATTTTAAATTTCATTTTACATTCTACCTAGTGTGGTTTGTTTCTTATAAAATAATTTTATCAGTTCTTTGAGAATTCCATACATATATGCAATGCATTTTGATCATATTGGATGCTCCCCACTTCTCCCCCAACCCCTCCCAGATCCCTCAATGCCATCCCTACTTCTACCCTCCCCACTTCAGGTCCTCCTTATTTGTATAACCCACCAAGTCCAACCTGGGTGGGGGCAATTCACTGGAACATGGCTGCCTTATCAAGGGCCATACTTTTAGAGAAAACTGACTCCCCCACTCCCAGCAACTATCAACTGTCCATAGCTCTTCAGATGGAAGTGGGGGGCCTGTATGACCCCCAGCCCTCCATGCTGAAATGTTGACTGGCTTGGGAAAATTGTTTTTTTCTTTTTTGGGGGGGGTGTTTGTTTTTATTTTTGTTTGTTTGTTTTTTGAGACAGGGGTTCTCTGTATTGCTTTGGAGCCTGTCCTGGAACTCACTGTGTAGACCAGGCTGGCTTTGAACTCACAGAGATGGGCCTGCCTCTGCCTCCCAAGTGCTGGGATTAAAGGTGTGCGCCACCAATGCCTGGCTGAGGGAAAACTGGTTTTAAACGTTTATAATTCCTACATTTGTGCCTTTCCTCTACCACCACTTCCTACTTTCTGACACACAGGCTCCAGGGTAGTGGGTGGATCTGTGGGTAAATGACTATGGAACTGGGATTGGTCGATGATCAATTCCCCATTCACATATGGCAGTATTCAAGTAGACAAGGCTTGACCATATGACCATTTCCCAGTTGCTGAGGGACTCATCCCAGGCAAGGGATAAGACACTCAGCTGACCATTCCACACTGCCTTGCTCCAACACCCCTCCGCCTCCAGTGTGAATGCGTTTTAGGAGACAGCTAGTTAGCTGCGCCACCTTTGGTAAATTAGTTCTCCTCTCTGGCCTTCGGTTTTCCTTGAACAAAGGGCACTCATCAGCACCTCTACCACTGGTTGTTCCAGGATGGCATGTGGTTTTTTCAAGGCTAGGAAGCATTAAGTCAAAATAAACATCATGCAAACGATACATGTTTTCCTCAAAATACAAGAACCTCTCTTAGACCCCTCCACCTTTAGAGCTAGCTGAGGCAGAGTGACGACCAAAAGAGACTAGTCTGGGCATGTGCAGACACCTGAACTGAGCCTGGCAATACCAAGTCCCAAAAATGCCAAAGCCCACAAGTCCATTGATGTCAACCCCCATCATGAATGAATGTGTCCCCAGTGGCGTTCACATAGGGGCCTACTGGATGGCACGGTTTGTGCCACTTGTCTGTCTGGTCACTGAAACTTCATGTCTCCTTGTCATGTTGTAGAAAGCACAGTTTGGCTACACATTAGAGAAATGTAAGGTGTACATGTACACAGAGGCCTCACAGAAGTGTACAATAAGGATAAAGGAAGAAAACCTAGACAACTAGCATAGGATTGGTCTGTGGGTTTTGTACACACTCCTTTGTGGGCGAATATTCGTGTGTATGATCCTGTACAACTTCATTATGTGTACAGTTTTGTGTAACCATCACAGTAAACAAACTCCCACATGTCATCCTTTCACAACCACACCACCCACTCGTTCTAGCCATCCGTAACCCTTGGCAACCACCAAGTTTTCTGTGCCCCATTATTGTGAAAATACATGTTTAGTTAGAAAATGTACCAAGGAATACCTTGACAAGACAAAAGCAAAACAACAAACTATTCAGGTATCTTGAAAAAATTTCCTTGAAACTCTGTTCTCATTCCAGGCCTTTTACTGGAGTTAGTAACAGCTAGAGTTTTGGGCATTCCAAGCACTGGTCCATACAGTTGCTTATGTACAGATATTATATACCCGTAAAAGGTAACTAGAGAAATGTATGGTTGTGTGTCTGTGAGTCTGTGTGTTTAACATACACTGTGTGCACTATCCTGTGGCATGCTGGTTTTTATTAACATAGATAACAACAAAAAACTTATTAAAGTGAACTTAGTAGTACATGCATTTAATCCTAGCACACAGGGAGCTGGCGAGATGGCTGAGTGGACACAAACACTTGCTGCTCATTCAGAAGGCCCTGGTTCAGTTCCCAGTGCTCATATGGTGGCTTAGTCTTCATTTCCCCAGAATCAACCACCCTTTTCTGGCTTCTACAGCCTCCAGGTATGTATGTGAGGCACAGACATATATGCAGGAAAATAGTCATACACACAATTAAAAACAAACAGACTAAGCTAACACTCAGGGGGCAGAGGCAAGCATAGCTCTGTGAGTTTGAAGCCAGACTCATCTAAATAGTGAATTCCAGCCCAGCCGGGGCTCTACAGTAAGACCCTGCCTGAAAATAATCATGAATAGGTCTACAATCTGTTTAACAGCATTGTGTCAATGTGAGTACCCTGCTTTTGGTGTTCCACTGCAGCTGTACCAGTTATAACAGGTAGATGAAGCTTTATGAGAAAGACACGGAATCACCCTAAGCAGGCCACCTTGGTGAGCCTCGGGATCTTGTCTGAAAAATGGACAAATAACCTCTCTGAAAAGAGTATATGAGGATGGAAGGAAGTATATATGCAAATCAGGAGGGCGGGGTAAGCAGAATAATGCTTCTCAGATGATGCACACATCCCATTCATCAGAACCTGTGAAAATGTTGTGTGAGTGTAACAGCTGCCGATCAGATGTCTTTAGAACACAGAGGTTTGGGAGCTACACTGAGTTGGCCAGAAGCGCCCAACATAAATAAGGTCTTTATAAATGAAAGCAGGACGCAGAAGAGTAAGATTCAGAATGGTGTCATAGGAGAAAAGACTGTGTTGACCACTGCCAACATGGAGAGCCAAGGCATGGCATAGCATCGAGAAGCAGGGAAGGACATGGAAGCAGATCCACCCCCGAGCCTTCAGATGCAATACAGCCCTGCTGACGCTGATACCGTGGGTTTGGTTCTAGAAAATACAGCTCAGTAACATGGCAATTGCTTAGAATGTGAAAAGCCCTAGGTTTGACCCTACTAAGAGAACGAAGATGATGAAGACAAAGTGGAGGGGAAGAGAAGGGAGAAGAAATCCCCACAGTTCTGGAGGCTAGGACTCCTAAATCAAGGCATCAGCAAGGCCATGTTCCCTCCAAAGGTTCTAGTGGATGATCTTCCTTCCCCCTTCCAGGTAGCAAAACTCTGTCTTTCTGTCCTTCTGCCTCTGCCTCTGTCTCTGCCTCCTCTCTCTCTCTCTCTCTCTCTCTCTCTCTCTCTCTCTCTCTCTCTCTCTCTCTCTCTGTGTGTGTGTGTGTGTGTGTGTGTGTGTGTGTGTGTTGGAGATGTAACCCATGGCCTTGGACACATGCTGGGTAAGCACTGTAGGATTGACCCACATTCTCCTCCCCCCACATCACACACACAACCCTTCTTATTACAATGCTAGTCGTTGGATCGAGGGCCCATTTCTATGGAGACCTCAGGCAAAAGGACACATCCTAAATTCTGGGTGGTATGAATTCAAAAGAACAATGTCAGCATACTACAAACAGTGACATGGGCTCCCTGATCAGACTGTGTGGGGGCCAGGAAGATAGCAAGGTAAGACCCAGTGCCCAACTGCAGTGTAGGCAGGAGCCCCTGCAGAGTTCCAACACAGAGCACCTGCTGAGCTCCTACACATGCAGATTCGAAAGCAGCCAGCTGGGTGGCTCTGCATTTCTCACCAGCTCCCCGGTGATGGCCTTGCTGCTCCTCCTGCTTTCAATAACAAGGAGGTACGCCAAGGAAAGAGCTTTGAAAACAGATGTCCAGCAGGGTTATTACATTTCTTTTGTAACGAGCTTTTCTCAGGCTCTTGTTTCCCTACACCTGGATCTTGTGTGAACAGTAGAAGAAATGAAAGGTGTTTTTGTTTAGGGTTATTTCCTTCCCCCTTTCTGAGAGAGAGAGAGAGAGAGAGAGAGAGAGAGAGAGAGAGAGAGAGAGAGAGAGAGGAGGGAAGGAGAAAGGAAAAAGCAGACCTGCACAGAGACACTTGGGTTTGGGTAGTTTACCAGGGAGTGCATCACATGAGCACATGCACAAAAGCGTCGGGGGCGGGGGGTGAGTGAATGGGAATTAAGAGAAAAATCAATGAAGGGATGGCTTGGGCAGGACTTCAGATGTAGCTCAGTTGCTAGGGTACTTTTTCAGAATGTACTGGATGTAAGATGGTAATGGATTTGATCTCCAGCACCGTAGAAACAATTGGGTGTGGTTGTGCATCCTCCCTGTCCAGCACTACCTGGAAGTAGAAGCAGGAGGATCAGAAATTCAAGGTCATTCTGGGCAACCTAGCAAGTTTGAGACTGCCTGCCTGCCTAAAACAAAACAAAACAAAACAAAACAAAAAAAAACTAGGCTGTGGTAGCGTAAGGTTTTAAACCCCCACATTTTGAATGCAGGGGCAGGTGGATCTTTGTGATCTACAGAGCTACACAAAGAAACCCTGTCTTGGGGGCGGGGTGGGGAAGACTATATAAATTCTCAGGTTGCTGCCAGAACACGCAGCATCCTGCTGGGAGCCCACCAATAAAATGAGTGCACTCCTATGACTCATCCTGCTAGAAGACTAGAGTATTTGTCCACTGATTCCTATCCTTCATCAGTTAAAGACTACCCTCAGGGTTTCTGTCTCCTCCACACTGCAGAGAACCTGCCGGTGCTAGGGGCGGTAAGGCAAAGGTTGAAAGCAGTCACATGCTGGAAGTAAGCTCCTACAGCTGTAGGTGGCCTAATCTAGGCTGACGTGAGGAAAGGAAGAACAGCTTCATCTACTGCAGAAAGCTTTCAGGATGTGTACGGCCCATGACTCTGAGTGCATAAGGTATCCAAACAAGCTCTTGCTTATGGTTACGTCCATGACTGTCATCCTCTCTGTGATGGACACCTTGCCCATAGACATGTCATGGAGAAATATGACTATTGCCTTCCCTGCCTTTCAAATCTCAGGCCTGCCTTTGCCATCAGGAGAAATAGGTTACAGCATAGTCTAATCTTAGGGAGAATCACCCCTAATGTAATGTAACCTGAGGTTCATGGTCACTGTAGGAAAAGGCTATTTCAATGCCTCACAGCGACTGCCTTCATCCACTTCAATCCGTCTTCACTCTTCGCAGAGTGACTTTTCATTGGCATAACAATCCTTTGAGGCAATGGTTAGGATTGTCTCCATTTTATAGCAAGGAAAACCTGAGGGCCAGAAATGCCAACCCACTTGCCCAAGGTCACTCAGAAAGTGACAGAAGAGAGATGTAAACACAACTCACAAGAATTGTAATAGAGGGCCAGGCA
This sequence comes from Phodopus roborovskii, assembly GCF_943737965.1. Lineage (NCBI taxonomy): Eukaryota > Metazoa > Chordata > Mammalia > Rodentia > Cricetidae > Phodopus > Phodopus roborovskii. The sequence goes on from NW_026125700.1 coordinate 2,118,480, forward strand.
TTGGTGGCACATGCCTTTTATCTTTAATTCCAGCGCTCGGGAGGCAGAGGCAGGCGGCGGATCTTTGTGAGTTTGGGTCCAACTTGGTCTACAGAGAGTTCCAGGACAGGCTCCAAAGCAATACAGAGAAACCCTGCCTGGAAAGACAGAAACAAAAAAAGAATTGTAATAGAGGATCCTTTGCAGTTGGGGAATTAAACAATGACCTTGTCTTTGTAGTCATCTGGACTGATGCCCTTTTACTCCTTAACCCTCCTCATTCTCTGAGTTCCTGAGTTTTCCTCCACCTTATCTCCAGCTCCAGGAATGCTTAGCTCCAAGAGCAGTCATCTTGACTGGCCCCCTCAGGACATGAAGACCTCCCAGGGGCCAGTCAGTGGTACTCCCTACGGCCATAGCTGAGATAAGGATAAGGTGAGCCCAGTTTGTCCAAGACTGATTTACTATCCACACTTCTTAGTTCCTAATTCAATTCTTCCTCCTCTGCAGACCTCAACCTCTGGTCAGTACCATGGAGAAAGACTGGTAATCCCCCTGTTTCTTCTTACTATGGCCACACTAAAATCAATCCCTTTCTCGTTTACCACTGCTTGCCCCATGGCTGGCTGCATTGTCATGGAGAGTATTGTTCCACCCAGAGTGTTGGGGTTGCTGGAACCAGGCCCTTTGGCTGAGAGTTCTAGTGACTCAGGTGGCTTCCATGGGAGAAAGATCCATTTAAGTTCCAATGAGATTTAAATATAAATCCATATTACACTTCTGATTTATGAGAACAGTTGGAAAAAGTAATCTTGTTCATACACAGCTTCTTGTCCCATTAAAACATAGTAGGCCCATCAGGCAATGTTTCTCTCCTCCCTTTATAAAGCAATGTACTTTAACTAAGAAACATGGATTTACTTTCTTAAGTCAGCATGCATTTACTCACTGTTGGTATTTACTAGGCTGGATAGGTACAGTGACATAAATGAATTTTTTTTCTTGGATAATTGGTACGTGAATACATCTCAACTCTATAAAGCAAAAGATGTATTGAGGAACGAAATGGATTAATTCAATGATTTAATATCATTAGTTTAAACATGTCACCATACGATTTCTTCAAGTAATGATTCCCCAAGTTCATCAAAACAGGACTCCCACACACATTTCAGGAAAACAAGTTATTCTCGAAATAAGAAAGAACCACCCTTCTGCTGCAGTAGAGGACTGTTCGCCCTCCATTTCCAAGCAGCAAGCTCTTTGCCACATTGGCTTCACTTGTACACAGAAAGGGTTGGAACTTTCAAGTTCAAGGCAGCCAGCCCCTAATAATTAATCCACAAAGCTCTTGGGCAACGATTCTTCAATTCTTGGTGCTGTCTTTCTTTTCACATTGACTGTTCAGAGTAGAGAATTTAGAAGCAATCCCAAATGTCCACTCGAAGAAGCTGACAGTACACTTGGAGAGATAAGCAGAATACACTAGGTAAGAACAACCTGAATAACAGTGAGCTACAGAGTAAGTTTGAGCGTGTGCGTCTGTTGTGGTATGTCTGTCTCTGCCTCTGTGTGTTAAAGTCACTTAAGGGAGGGAAAGAAGGGAGAGAGATGAAAGAGACAAGTCAATGAAGTGGAAAGAGCACTGGGCTGGGAGCCAAGAGAAAAGGATTCTAGATGAGTCTCTTTCCTGACCTCTGTAGCATCTTAAGTGTTCGCTTCTCTATCACAGACGTAGTCTTAACTAGCTGGCAGTCTAGGAGGATACACAGGGGATGGGCACTCTACAAATGCACATGATGCCCAGAGAACAAGGAACTGCTTTTGCTTGCTCGGCATCTGCTGAGCAGCAGCTACTTACCAGGCACTCTGCCAGGCACTGGAAGGCTAAAGTCCAACAACTGTGCTGAAACAGCTGCAGCTCCCCAACCCACCTAACTCCTCAGCCTTCTACACCTTTGCTTGTAGTGTGCGTCTTAGTTCACTGCCTTTCTCCCCTCCTTCTACTAGCCATCCGGAATCCACTGACTCTTCAAACTCCTGTAGAGAAATCATCTCATTTAGGAATACTCTTGTATTTGTCTGCTCAAGCTTCTACAATGGGACACCACAGACTGGGAAGCTTCGATGTACAGTTCAAAGGTCTGGAGGCTACAAGTCTGAAATCTGCACACTGTTATGATACAGTTTTTTTTTTTGGTAATAGTCTTTTCCATGGTTTGTATAGGGCCATCTTGAATTTTCCAGGGCAGAGAGAGAGAAAAGGAGGGAGAAAGATGGATGGGAGAGGGAGGGGCAGGGAGAAAAAGAAAGGAGGGAGAGGGCAAGGGAGGGAGGGAGGGAAGAAGAGACCCTGATTATTCATAGGGGCATTACTTGCCCTGATGACTCTACCACCCCCGAGAGGTTCAATTTCCTATACTGCCACCCTTTCAATATGATTCGAACTCATGAATCTTGGAAGAGTATTATATGAAAGTATATATTCACATATACATGAAAGTAGAAGTGACTTTAGGAATGAAGGGGGAAGTGAGAGGCGGAAAAGGGGTAAATATGACCAAAGCACACAATATACTTGTATGAAAGTGACTCTATGAAGTCTATCATCATATATAACAGAATAAGGCAATAAGATTATGTAGAAACCTCCCTCTTGGAAAATTCCATAACACTACAGCCAGAGCCAGAGGGTGATGCAAGGGAAGAGAGAGGGGCCAGAACAGTTTCCTTCTGTACACCATTATTATCTCTTCTGTCTCATCCCATTTTCTGCTGCTACAACTAAATGCTACAACCTGGCTAACTTATAAAGCATAGAGGTTTAGAAGTTAGAAAGTCCCAAAGTACAGGGCTGAAATTGCTACAGGAAGCCCACCGGAGATGACCACTCAGACATAGTATATAGTCAATTGAAAGTCTTTATTCTAGTTTGTTGGGACCATACCCAGGTATTTAAGAACCTAGATGTGGCCCTGAGTGTCCAGAAACACAGGGTTTTTGAAGACAAAAGGTATGTCCTAGTAACTCACTTGACCATTGTGGGGTGGGGGTTATTCATTTCACAGAGCAAGCAGTTTAACAGAAGCTAAGATGAGCAGTTAGCTGGAGGGAGCTCTACACATCCACACATGCAGTCAGTTTAACAAAAAGTAAGATAAATTAGCTAGGACATCCTGACCCCGGGTTCCTAGAATAGAGTTAGGTAACTTTTCACAGGATTCCCCATCGAGGAGATCAAACTCTAGTTAAACCTTAAATGACCTCAGCAAGAATACAAGATGCAGGAGCCTCTGCACTGTCTTCCCCTGCCACAGGGTCTGTTCAGAATCTGGTAAACACTTTGTACTGCATCCTAACAGAGCAAGCTAGAGCAAGAGTACCAGCGAGGGTCTCTCTCCTCTTATAGTTGAGAATACGGTCACAGTGCCCAATCTTCATGATATCACTTAAACTTTATTCCATCCCCAAATGCCCTTCTCCAAATTTGAATGTGACTTGGGGATTACTTTTCCAATATATATGCTTTGGAGGGACGCATTCAAGCAACAGGATCATTTTTCTAATGAAGGAAAGCCAATGTCCAAATCACTTGATGACATCAATACCAAGGTAAGCGAGGAGACAGATGAGTTTCTATGACAGCATCCTTACAACTTTCTAGGCTTGTTTTTTTAGTATATTTCATGTACTGCCATCCCAGAGTCATCCCAGAGTTTAGGCAACAGAGTCTGACTATGCATAAGACATAGGTTCAATGTGAAATGATATCTGACCTTGGACTCTGTCTGTAGCTGTTCTAGTCCAAGTCTCTAGACTCAAAGCAAGCCCAGATCTGTATTTTCCACTTCTTTAACACCAGCTTGTGACCAGCCAAAGTAACCAACTCCAGGCTTAGGCTCCAGGAACAGCTTTAGATAAAAAATTTTTTAGGATGTCAGTAAATAGCACTCTGATGAAATCCGCAGATGAGCTAAAACTGAACTATTGCTCACAATCAGCTAAGGCTGAGACGGAGTCTCTAGGGGGCCCATGTGAATTCAGCCTGGATGAAGGCCAGCAAACCTCATGTGTGTGCTGCCAAGTCCTCCCCACACAGTTAACAGAAGGCGGGAAAGCTGTGGACAGCAACAGGGTTTAGGGAGACAGTGGGGCGGGATGTGGTAAGGGTTTGGGTTCATAGCTCCAACCCAGTCATTTGGGGGTGAATCTGTAGAGATGGCACATAGACTAGGGAACTGGCTCTTGCCTAAATGGGCCCTGAGAAATGCAAAGGGGGGCAAACTTTCAGGCACACTGGAGAGGAAGGGTATTATAGATGAGACATGTTTGACAGTTTGGTGTCAGGGATGCAGAAAATCTAGTGCCCATTTGTCCTCTGGGGAGTTCCATAGTAGGCTCCAAGCCTAGGAAACATTAGTTAGCAAAAATTGACATCAGGGACTCCAAAGATGGCTCAGATATTGAGTGCTTAAGGCTTCAGCAGAGGACCTGAGTTCAGTTCCCAGAACAAAGTGGGCAGCTCACAACCTTGTATAACTCTAGCTCCAAGGGGATCCAATGGCTCTGACCTGTGTGGGCATCTGAATTCACATATACAGTCATACACATGTACATACACAACATTAAAAATAAATTATTAACAAAATGATAGTTATCAAAAATCTCTGGAATCCTATCCTGTTCTGAATGTTTAGACCAGTTCAGCTTCTATTGACTCATCTGAAGATGGTACGTTAGATCTTCCTCTGAGGGTGTCCTGAAGACAATGTCTGGGTGTAATTCTGCCAGACATGGTGGTGCTTGCCTTTCTTCCCAGTACTGGGAAGGAAGAGGCACACAGATCTTTGTGAGTTTAAGGCCAGCCTGGTCTACAAAGCATGTACCAGGATAACCAGGGCTGTTACACAGAGAAACCCTGTCTAGAAAATACATAATACATACATACATGCATGCATACATACATACATAAACACATATATACAAGCTCAGTTCTTACATAGTAGCAGCAACCAAGGTTGGGAGAGGGCATTGAGTTCAGTGCTAGAGCCCTTATCTTGTGTCTAACTTTCCACATCCCTTTCCCTCAGAACCTATCTTCCATTGAGACAGCATGTTCTCTCCTCCACTAGAAAGGACAATGACCCACCAAACTCTGCTCTCAGCCAAGTCTCAACCTCTAAAAGAACTGCCACATATGGCCAGCTCAAGTTGAGCTTGTTACTGCATCCATCATGGCTGAATGAATGGGGACTACTTTTAGCTAGAATCAAAGTTCTTAATTCTGAGTTCTTCAAAGGTGTGTGAAACAAGTCTTTGTGAATCAATTCTAACACCCTAGCTAAATCTCTAGTCTGGTTAAAGTAGGAGGTTACAGTTCAGTAGAGACCAATATTGTCATTCCATTTGGACATGATCTACTGTCCTTCAGTCCAGCTCTGGTCAAAGCTTGACCACTGCTGAATCTGAACCCTAACGTGTAGCCTATGCCTTCAACCTAATCTGTTTGCTGAGATGACACGTGAAGGGTGCCCACCAAATTCATCTCTATAGCTCCACGACATCTCATGGAATCCATACTGACTCATCGGCTCTTTCCCTCTCCATTTTCAGCCCTCACTGAATTTGAAGTAGCACACAATAATCTCCCCCAGGGAAGGCAAGCTCTTGGAATTTGTTCTCTGGGCAATTGCTGTCTCCATCTGGTGGTGAGCAGCTAGGATCTAAAGGTACTTTGTGTTAAAATACAATAGGTTTTCTCTGGTTGCATTTGATCTTAGCCCAAAAGCAGTAGGATGATTATTTTACTGGAAGGAGTAGATGCCAAGGTATTTGATGTACCAGAAGGGTGGCCATGCTGAGGTGGGCTGCAATCAAGTGTTCACTCTCTTAGGTCAAATAAGTCAAGGAACAGTAAATTGGCACATGACTTGTGCCAATCTCCATCCAGCAAAAAGATGGTCCACTGGTAACCACTGCCTCAAAACTTGGCTCAAACACCAGAAGAAAGACTGGCCTCCATCTGCACGTCCCTCATGGAGAGCAGCTCCAGCCTGAGACCAGGAAGTATCCTGTCAGCATTTTTGGGCCAGCCCCACTTTCTCACATTTAGTCCCTTGTGTTTGGAATTTTAGTTCAGAACATGTGTTCCCTATAAATAGAGAACTTAGAAAGGAAACACTCAGGCAGCTCTTGTCACCTCCATCATTCCTCTGTCCTCCACAACACCAAGGCTTTTCCCAACCAGCTGCAGCCAGCTATGTTCTTGTTCACAGATTTAAGTGTGTCCTTATGTGTCTAGCTCCTTTGCAGAGTCAGTCCAGCTCTGTGTCTGTTGCCAAAGGAGCTGTGCTATCCCATCAAGCTAGAAGATCCCATCAGCGGAGCCTGCTTGTGTCTAAACATGGCTTTTGCATCCAATGGACACTCAGTCTTTCACTGATCTAACACTATTTACTGAGCACATACTATTTGCCAGACTCTGAACTTGGACATTACAATGAAAAAAACTAAGTTACAAGGGACGTGGCTATGCATTCTTCTAATCCCAGCACTGATCCAAGAGGATTGCTGCAAGTTCAAGGTCAGCCTGAGTTACACGGTGAGTTAAAGACCAGATGGGGTTACATAGAATCTTCTTCAAAAAAAAAAAAAAAAAAAAAAAAAAAAAAGAAAGAAAGAAAGAAAGAAAGAAGAAGAAAGAAAGGATAGAGGGCCGGAGGGAGGGAGGGAGAAAAAGAATGTTCCCAACTCCATACATCACAATTCTGTCATTTTAGTGGGGAGATCATCAAGAATCAGGCACCTACTTCCTTTGACACTTTAGACTAGGTTCTGTATTTGCCCAGGGTCCTGAATTATATTGTGACCCTCTTTGCAGAGGAAATGTTTCATCTAAGGATCCTACTGGGAGGCAGTTTCATTGTGCCTTGTCATCTATCAACTACTTTCCTACCTCAGGCAGGACAGGTTGGATGAGCACTCATAGAGGGCCATTTGTCATCCACACAGCTACAGGGAACATACAGAGTTTCCTTGAAGGGAAGGGAAAGGAGGGAGTTTCCAGGCCAGTCTCAGAGCAGAAGGGGCCAACCAGGAAAACAGCAGCAGCACCCTTCCTTTGGGCTCTGTTAACACCTGTGCTGATCAACTGACCAGTGCTGGAATCCAAAGCCACATCCCCTTCTGGGACTGTCTGTATGCTCTATCTCCTCCAAGGGGAGATTCCAGCAAGGCAGATCTCTAGGAGCCAGGGCCAGGCTGTGGAGCCTAAGGAGTCAGGCCTGGGAACATTGTCTGCCCTATAGTTTATGAAACAAGGGAGAAATGTCTAACTTAAAGAAAAACCAAAAGACCAAGGTAGCAAGGTAAATGTCATAAGCATGGTTGGTAGGGATGCTAGGAAGCACATAGAGGTACTCCTTAGATCTCCCTTGCAGAAAACTTTCTACTGGGAGAAGAGTTACTGACAGCGCCAGCTGCTACTCTTTGAATCTATGGTGGTGTTCACACCAAGGCTGTGCTTCCTCTAGACTTTCTCTGGCATATTCAGAAGCCTGGCAGAGATACTAGATCTAGCCTGTTCCTGCTCAACACGGGACTCCTCCAACAGACAAACTTTGTTCTGGAAACTCCCATTAATCTGACCAAGAATTTCTCAGAACTTCACTGAGATTTTGAACATTTTCTTCCTGAGTCTCTTTCCCCAAAACTGTCTCCTTTCTCAAGTGTGAGTTTGGTGCCACAGTCTTTTAAGGGCTCTCTGTTATGCTCCAAATGGTAAATGTCCCCTAAAGCCTCATGTACTAGAGGTTTGGTCCTCATTTGATGAAAACCGAGGGCTTTGACTCAGTGAACAGATTGGTTCTCAATGGATTCTTAATCTGATGGCATTGTTGAGAGGTGATGCAAACTTTCAGAGCTGGAGCCTTGTTTGGAGGAAGTAGTTAGTCACTGAGGGCATGCACTTCGGGTCTGTGTCTTCTTCCAGGTCTTCCGCTTCTTTACAATCAAGAGATGAGCAACCCTGCTCCACAGTGCTCGCTCTGCCCGTGGTGTAGTACCTCAACACAGGCCCATGGAAATAGGGCCAAGCAAGCCTGGACTGACACTTATGAAACTGTGAGCCAATGTCAATTTTTACTCGTTTTAAATTTAAATAGATTTTTTTTTTTTTTTTTTTTTTTTTTTTAGCATGGAACCCAGCCTATGGGATGGTACCACCTACACTCAGACAGAATCTTCTCTCTGCAAACTATTCTGGAAGTACCTTCATAGACACACCCAGATGTTTCATAATCTTAAAATCAAATTGACAATTTGGTTAAACAGCACACCTTTTGACTATTGTCTCCATCTATTATTTTCAACTAGGGACTCCACAAGTCTTATAATCATCTCTAGCATATACAACTGTTTGCTCATTTCCATCAGAGATTGAGAAGAAACCCCAGTGTACCTCACTTCTCCCAAAAGTTGTGTCCTGAAGAACTTGAATATAAATTAAATTTGGGAGAAGTTGATCCTATTCCATATGCCCCAAGGGGGTTCACAATTAAAGAGAGCTCTTCAGAACTCCCCACAGTCATCATGCTGTGTATCTGAACTAATAGCAATGTTTACCATAAGACAAATGACTGTGAATATACTATAGAGAAGCCAAGCACACAGCAGTTGTAGTGAGTTCCTGGGCCTGAGGGGATCTCCCTACCCACTGGAAAGAGGCAGGCTTCACTTAGAGAATAAAAAACCCTAGAGGCAGTGGGTGGTGATATCATAGATGACCCACTGAGAAGCAGGAGAGAGTTTAAGGAATAATTACCAGGGAGGATACTGAGAATAGATACCTAGGCCTGCGCTCTAGGCCTTCCTATCCCTGCCACATGGTTGTGTTATCCCCTTCCCATCTTTCCCTGACTATCCTAGTTGCTCCAGGGGCCTCCCACTCAGCTCCTTAAGCCTGGCCACATGCTTGGCTGCCTAAGGAAGACATGGCATGGTTCCCAAAGCCAGAGGTGGGATACAATTTCGTGGGCTGGTTGGAGTGTGGCCAGCTGCAGGGCATGAGGCCAAGTTGACAATGCCAACCACTGGAGACAGGGTGGCAACTCCTGCTCTAGCTTCCAAAATACCAGTTGAGGTTTTCTTCTACTTTGGTATCTGGAAACTATTTCTATTCCAATTGTGCTTCTGTTTTGCCCCCCCCCCCTTTTTTTTTATCCTTTTCTTTTTAATAGTGTTAGTGGTTATGGCTGTAGGTAAGACAGGGAGGGGCCAGACAAGCTTAGGAGAGAAGTGAGTCAGCAGAGTGCGCCCTGCTTTGGCCTGTCAGCTTCTCCATGAGCCTGGTCCTCTGCCATTCCTTGGCCCTATGCCTTCTGTGGCTTGTTCTCCAAAGACAAAGACCAGCAAGGCTCCTGTTCTATCCCATTTTCTCCATCATCACAAATTGCCTCTATGCTCTGCTAGCAAATGGGACTTGCACTGTCCCTGGGCTGCCCTTTCCTCTCGGTACCCTTTATCTGGCCCATCAAACCTCAAAGCCTATTTATAGACTACAAATCCCCCATTAGTTTCTCCAGCCCCCAGCTCTCCTTTGAGCCCCAGAACTACATGTCTGACAGCTTTATCCAGCTGGATGGCTCATGAGTGTATCAAATGCTACATGTCCACAAGGGACCCCATCATTTTCAGTTTAGCTGTGCACCAAATAATATACCTCTCTAAGAAAAGGCAAATATCCTCTACTCCAGTCTTAGCTACCTTAGTTAATGGCATCACCACTGCCTTAGATGTTTAAGCTAGAAAAATGAACTCTGCCCTTTTATTTCACACACCACACACGTCCAACATGTCAAAAAGTCTTGCCACTACCACCTCCTAGATAGACCTCCAGTATGCCCACATCTCTCTAGTCCCACACAACTACTTTAATGGAAATTAGCATTAGCTCACTCATAGACATTTAAATAACCCTCTAATTTGTCTTTCTGCCTCTTTTACTCCCTCTTATCCATCTAGGAAACTACCGGCTTCCCATTAAAGTCAAATGTGATTGTGTCTTTCCCCTCTACTGTGATCATGCAATCATGCTGGAGTAAATTATGTTAGAACTTCTTCCTGTCATTAGAAAATCCTAGAAAAACAAGCATACACACACACACACACACACACACACACACACACACACGTAGAAAGAGAGAGAGCTTACAAACAGAGATATACACACAGACATATGAATAAACATCATTTTTTAAAAAAGATAATGAAGTACAGAGAACAGGGGTCAGGAGCTTCTTCAAGGCAGATGAAAATGCCCTAAAACTGACTGTAGCAAGGACTGCACACACCTATGAATATGCTGAAAGTCATTAAATTATGCACTTTCAATGGGCAAACTTGTGGCATGTGAATTATTGTTTCAGAAATGTTAACAGGGATCAGTGAAATATGCATCCATGTCAAAATCTAATGTGTGTAATTAGAATTTCTGGAGAAGCCATAGACAAAAATTCTAATAAACAATGGTTGAAATTTTGGTAAACTTGATGAGAACTATAAACTACAGATCTAAGATACCCAGGGCATCTCAAGGAAGGATACAAATGAAGAAACTAAAACTAGGGCATCACATGGTAAAATCCTGAAAAATCACAGACAGGAAAAGGTAACCAAAATGACCCTAGAAAAGAAGACATTTTGTACAGGACAACTAAGCTCAAGGATCCCCAAAGACTTTTCAAGCAAGATGGAGCAAACCAGAAGGCAATGGAGCAATATTTTAAAGTACTCAAATATCTATGTTACTACAGATATTAGTGGAAATTCTTCAGGCTGAAGGAAAATAATATAAGAGAGAAACAGAGATTTGCAAAAAGCAATGTCAGATATGGTAAATACATGGGTAAATTTGTTTCCTATAAATGATAGTTGATCTATTGAAATTTCACACTTTCTGTTTGTTATTTGTTTTTTTTTCTTTTTTGTTTTGTTTGTTTGTTTGTTTTTTGTTTGTTTTATCGAAACAGGGTTTCTCTGTGTAACAGTCCTGGCTGTCTTGGAACTTACTCTGTAGACCAGGCTGGCCTCGAACTCACAGAGATCTGCCTGCCCCTGCCTCACAAATGATGGGATCAAAGGAATGTACTACCATCATCCCCTGAAATTTCACACTTTATTCTATAAATATGAATAATTACAATGTGCTGAGTAAAAACATTCTATTTTTTTTTTTTTAGCCAGACATAGTGGTACATACCTAAAGTCAGAGCACTTGTTGAATGGTAAGGGGAAGAGGATCAGGAGTTCAAGGACATTCTTGGTTACATTTAAAGTTCAAAGCTGTCTTAGTTTACATGGGACCTAGTCTCAAAAAAAAAAAAAATCAAAGCATAAAGCATGGTGGCACACACCTTTATTTGCAGCCCTTAGGAGACAGAGGCAGGCAGATCTCTGAGTTTGAAGCCACTCTGGTCTATAGAGCGAGTTCCATGTCAGCTAGAACTACATTGTGAAACTCTGTCTCAAAAAACAAAACAAAAACGTTGAAGATATGGCACAGTGGTTAAGAGTACTGGCTGCTCTTTCAAAGGACCCATGTTCAATTCCCAGCACCCACAAAGGCAGCTCACAAGTTTCTATAACTCCAATTGCAGGGGATCTGACACCTTCACACAGATATACATGTAGACAAAACATCAATGAACATGAAGTAAAAATAAAATTATTTTTTTTAAAAAAGAATTAATTCTGGGTGATGGTGGGCCATTCCTTTAATCCCAGCACTTGGGAGGCAAAGGCAGGTGGATCTCTGTGAGTTCATGGTCAGCCTGGTCTACAGAGCTAGTTCTAGGACAGCCAGGGCTGTTACACAGAGAAACCCTGTGTCAAAACAAACAAACAAAAAAAAACAAAAAAGAAAAAAAACAGACTAAATAAACAAAAACTGCAGGGTGATGGTTATGTCTTTAGTTCTAGATCTTGGGAAGCAGAGACAGGTGGATCTCAGTGAGTTCCAAGACAGCCAGGATTACTGTTACACAGAGAAACCCTATCTCAAAAAAATAACAAAACAAAACAGAAGTATAAGGCACTTGAGATAGATGGCTCAGCAGGTAAATGTACTTGCTACATAAACCTGGTAGCTCTGGTATGTATATACCTAACAACAAGCTTCAAAATACATGAAGCCAGCTCCGCATACATGAAGCCAGCTCCGCCAGAGTTGAAACAATCAATAACAAACTTGCAATTAAAGTTGGAAAGTCTGACATCTCTCTCACAATAACTGATAAAACAAGCAGAGAACTGGTAAGAATATAGAAAAGCTGAACAACATCATCAATCAACTTGACCTAATTGACATGAATGGAACACTACAGCTTACATCTGCAAAACATACATGCATCCCAAGCACATGTGGAACTGCCCGTAATTTATTATCTTAATAAATCTAAAAGGACCAAAATCATGCATAGAATTCTCTCTGACTTTAACAGAATTAATTATCCAAGAAAAATAAAAACAAATACCCACAAGGAACCTTCTAGAAAAATGTCCATAATAACTGTATAAAGGTCCTAACCTAGAACAGCCCAGGTATCCAGCAAATATCTAGATGAATACATAAACAAAATGTAGTGGTGTGGCAATACAGTGTTATATCAGTATGCATTATAATTTATATCAAGATGTAGCATATAATATGCATATAAAATACATTCAATAATAACAGGGAACAAACTATATGGAGAATCTCAAAAACATTATGCTAACTGAAAGAAATCAGATGCAAAAGTTACATACAGTTTGGGTCCCATTTAATCAAGATTCTAGAACAGGCAGCACTAACCTAGAGTGAAAGAAAGCAGAATGAGGGTAGCCAGAGATGGGAAATGGTGCTAAGACTGACTGCAAAGCTCTTCAAGCAAACTTGTTGCTATTATGGTAATAATGGGAACATGGGAGTTTTCCACACTAGGACAGCTCTATGGTACTCAGATCCATAGTAAATGCATTTTGTGTAGTCTCCAGTCAGTGTGGCAATACCATTCTAGCCACCCAATTTCCTGTAATTCTGTCAGAGGAACATTATTCTGGCTGGTGAAGCAACCCCTTGCCACACTGACATCCTGGAATCAAATATCCAACCTTGAGTTCCATAAATGATCTTATGGGTGAGAATCCTTGGGTTCCTTGGGATATTTACTGTGCCCCAAGGACAGGGTGGAAGAGGGTCTAGAATATCAAAAACAGGGAGAAATGTGTGCACAGGCTACAGTCATTGGAAAGGGGGGAACATCAATTGAGAAAATGCCTCCATAAGATCCAGCTTTAGGACATTTTCTAGATTAGCGACTGAGAATGGAGGGCCCAGCATATTGTAGGGAGTGCCATCCCTGGACTAGAGGTCTTAGGGTCTATGAGAAAGCAGGCTGAGCAAGCCATGAGGACTGAGTCAATAAGCAGCACTCCTCCATGGCCTCTTCTGCCTCTCCCGCCTCTCCTGCCTCCTGCCCTGCTTGAGTTCCCACCATATAGCTACACTGGGTACCAATGTCCCAACTCATGAACCTTTAGGGGTACACATGTAAGTCTATTCAAACCATAATACATGTATGTACACAGTCACCAAAATGTATTGAGGGCTGAGATAATAGCACAGGGGAGAATACTTGCCTACCATGTGAGAGGCCTTGGGTTTAATTGCATTTTTTAAAAAAGGAGAAAGAAAAAGCACCCTGGCCTTCCTTTCCTCTGGCGGCAGCCAGCAGGTGAGCCAAGACGGGTGCATACAAATACATCCAGGAGCTATGGAAGAGGAAGCAATCCGACGTGATGCGTGATGCGTTCTCTGCTGAGTGTCGGTTGCGGTTGCTGGCAATACCACCAGCTCTCTGTGCTGCACAAGGCTCCCCGCCCCACCTGGCCTGATAAAGCTTAAAGGCTGGGTTACAAGGCCAAGCAAGGTTATTTCATATACAGGATTCGTGTCCGCCGTGGTGGCCGCAAACGCCCAGTTCCTAAGAGTGCAACTTACAGCAAGTCTGTCCATCATGGTGTTAACCAGTTAAAGTTTGCCCGAAGCCTTCAGTCTGTTGCTGAGGAGAGAGCTGGGTCATTGTGGGGCTTTGAGAGTCTTCAGTTCTTACTGGGTTGGTGAAGAGTCTACGTATAAGTTTTTTGAGTTATCCTCATCGATCCATTCCATAAAGCTATCAGAAGGAACCCTGACACACCCAGTGGATCACCAAACCAGTCCACAAGCACAGAGATGCATGGGCTGACATCTGCTGGCCACAAGAGCCGTGGCCTTGGACAGGGTCACAAGTCTCACTACACTATTGGCGGCTCTCATCGTGCAGCCTGGAGAAGGCGCAACACTCTGCAGCTCCACCATTACCGCTAATATACGCGATGTTTGTAAAATTTCATAACCAGTAAACAATTTAGGACTGTCAAAAAGAAAAAAGAAAAAAAAAAGAAAAGAAAAAGATCTCTGCACAAAAAAAGGTAGGTGTGGCAGCTCATGGCTATAATTCCAGCGCTCAAGTTAATGCAGGAGCATTGCTGTGAGTTTGAGGCTAGCCTGAGCTATACTGTGAGTCCCAAGCCAACCTGTGCTCTATGGGGTGAGATCATTTCTAAAAAAGCAAACAAAACACTGACCTGTACATTTCCAGTGGCCATATTTTATTGAATATATAATTATAACTCAATAAGGTAGCAAATAATTGCTAACAATAAAAAGCCCTATCTCAGATTGCCGGAACCCCCTCTAAACAAAATCAACTTGTCTTTTGTCTGAAATTCTGGTTTTCAATTGTCTATAAAATCACTTCCAGGAGGCACCTCTAGCCCATCCAGGACCTTCAGCCTCAGCTCTAGCAACCCTTTCTTAGACCTGTGCTCCAGACATACTTAGGAGCAATCTCTAATGGCACACAGATCCCTTTTGCAACATGGCACCTCTGCATATCAGGTTTCCTCTTGTTGAACCAGCACAGTCTCTGTGCAGGGAATTCTTACCCAGTCTCTAAAGTCCATCTGGAATGCCACTTTTTCTGCAAACACCAAACAGAATTAGGACAGGGATGGTCCACCTTAGTAAACCTACAGATCTGGGGATAAACTCTTTATGATCCTGGCCATTTGTCAAAAATGGAGTGATATGGGACTGCGGAGAAGGTCCAGTCAGTAGAGGACTTGCCTCACAAGCATGAGGAGGTGGGTGCTCAGAAGCCACATAAAAATTCCTGGTGGCAGAGGCATGTAATCCCAGAGTTGGGGAGGCAGGCAGAGCCAGGAGGATGCCTGCAGCTCACTGAACAGCCAATCTAGCATAACTGTTGAGCTGCAGACCATCGAGAAACCCTGCCTCAGAGGAGGCAGACAGTGTTTCTAAGGATGACATCCAAGGCTGTCCTCTGGCCTGAACCCATGTGCACATGTACACACACATACATGTGTGCCCACACACACCCACACATATTAAATGGTGACTGAGTCCAGCATGGTGGTTCATGCTTTTAATCCAAGGACTCAGAGTTAGGCAAACTTCTGTGAATTTGAGGTCAGTCTGGTCTACGTATGGAATTCCAGGCCATCAAGGGCTACACAGTGAGATCACACACACACACACACACACACACACACACACACACACACACACACACACCATGGACTGGTGTCTGGGTGTCTGGGGGTATTCTCCCATATTGAATTGTAAACTCCTCTAGGGCAAATCTTAGGCTCTTAATACAAACCGTTAAATAATGCATAATGAAACAATAAATGAAACTATTCTCCCTCTGGGATATTTTAATGGAAGCTTTGGTCAGGAATGGTTTTACCACAAATAGTAACTTATAAGCAAAACATCCAAAGGATGAGACAGCTCAAAAGGAAGAGGACTTGGTCCATTTTAAGATCATTGACTAGGCTGCATAGATTTTAGCCAGCCTAGGACTTGCCTTTGTGAGATGGCCGGAGTCAGAGGTCATTTGTGACTGCCATTAGATGTCGTGCAGTGAGCGCCACCACCATCACTATTCTTTACTTGACAGTCAGTGCCTGGGGAAACTATCTGTCATCTCACTCTTCACCATAACCCTAGAAAGAAAGTGCTTTGGGACTGAACCATAGTAAGCTGCCAATATCCAATCTATTTTGTTTTGTTTTGTTTTTATGAGATGAGGGTCTCATACTTTGCCTGAGCTGGCCTGGAACTCATTCTGATGTATCCCAGGCAGCAATTCTCCTGTCTCAGCCTCTGAACTCCTAAATGACAGACGTATGGCACTATACTAGACTTAACGTGTTTGGACCTACAACGTATCATTCTCATAGGGTTCAGCCCAATATTACCTCTTTTTAGAGCCTGGGAAACTGAAGCTTTAGATGAGCCCTTTGCCCACTTTTGAACATTCGTTCATCTAATCCCAGAGTTCTTTTGTTATTTCTTCCACACCAATGGCTACTATCAGCTAAGAAATCCCTGCTGACTCCACAGAAGCTAAAAGGTAGGCCAGCCGGACCTCGCTAGGGTTTCAAATGTTCTTTTGCTGATCGATCCAGCATACCCTGCAAATGTTATTAGTCATTTAGTGATCATGTTTCTGATTCTTTTCAGTCTCTTTTCTAAAATCCACTTTCCTCAATATGCGCACGTGCGTGTGCACGCGCGCGCGCGCACACACACACACACACACACACACACACACAGAGGGGGTAGGGGGCAGCAGACTCATACACCACAGTTGCTTTGATTTTGTTCATTAGGCTCAGTAACTAGCAACTCCTACCCTAGCCTTGGTGGTTTCCACAGCTGGCACCCACAAAGAGGCACCATACTCGGCCCTCACTGAGGACGTGGCAAGGGTAAGTGCTTTTGACCATCAGAAGCTGGCAGATGTTCAAATGTAAAGTCAAAGATGAATTCTGGCATCCGAAAGGGCACAGCAGCAATGAGGAAGTCTGGTCATCTGGGTGTTCAAGCCTTGACAGAACCAGCAGCTATTGGGGCTGACCAGAATCCTACAATCCCTGGACTGTTTACCAGGTCCTGGAAACTGCCTGCTGGGACAATAGCCCTAGCAGTGTTAGAGGCTGGGAAGAAAGGCACAATACATGGGTCAGTGACCCTCAAGAGAGACCCACTGGACCCCCAAATCAGAGTGTGAGGGCAATGAGAGAAGTGTGCATGGGATGGAAGTCAGGAAAACCTGACGGGGCTCAGACGCCTTGTTAAGAAGTAGAGAGAGGACTGGAAGTTCGGGCAGCTGCCCCATGAGGTCCTACCTCAAAATGAATGTGGGGGGGGGAGGGGTCAGGATGGCTGGGATATTGGTCTGTGGCAACAAAGCCCTGGGACAGGGACGCAAGAGGAACCGGAAGGACTTCCTACAAGAACCCAGGAAGCCCCTGGCCCTTCCTGGCTTAACAAGAAAGAGAAGCCAAGGGATTCTAATAAAGGGCAGCTCAAAGGCTTGTCTTCCTGTTTCCTCTGATGAAGGGACAGCCTCAGATGCTTCAAGACGTTGAGCTGGTACATAGGTTGGATGCCAGTTCCATCGCTGCCTCCAGGAGCCTTACCCTCTGTGGGTCCAGTGCTCCCCATCTGTACAAATAATGAGTCAAGAGAAGGACAGTGGAGAAGGTGATTCATCAGAGTAGTCATGGTTTTCTAGCTTATCTATTGGGAAAATGTATTTTCGGGAACAGGGTCTCACTGTTAGTATGTAGGCTCTTGTACTGGCCTGCCCTTGGGGTTCTGACAGAGTACACCCTCAGCTGCAGCCACTAAGAGCACCACCTGTGCACATTCACTGTGTTCCCTTTTAAAAGGATCCTGCCCACCTCCCATCCCCTCTCTTTCTCTCCCTTTCTCTCTCTCTCTCTTTCTCTCCATCTCTGTCTCTCTCTGTGTCTCTGTCTCTTTCTCTCTCTCTCTCTCCCTCTCTCTGCCTCTCTTTCCCCTTTCCCACTGCTCAGGAGCTGGTCTCCCTCTTTTCCCCCTTTTAAGATCTTTTTTTCCCCTTAATAAAAAACTCCTTCACTTGAACTTTGTGGCATGGCATCTTTCTCTCCCAAGCTGCTTTTTTCTTTTCTTTTTTTTTTTCCTTTTTTAAAATTATAACACTCACTATATGCCCCTGGCTGGCCTGGGACTCCCTATGTAGACCAAGCTGCCCTTGAACTCACAGAGATCCACCTGCCTTTGCCTGCCAAGTATCTGACTTTGCTTAATTTATAACAATGTATCTTTATTTTTATTTACATGTATGCATGTATATATGCCAAGTGGTTTTGGGTGGTAGCAGAAGCTAGCAGAGGCTGTTGGATCAAGGAGCTGAGTTACAGGTTGTGAGCAACCTCATATGGGTGCTAGGAAATGAATTCAGATCCTCTGGGAGAGTGGTATGCGCCTCTCTAGCCTGTGTGTGTGTGTGTGTGTGTGTGTGTGTGTGTGTGTGTGTGTGTGTGTGTGTGTGTTGACAGCAAATGAAAATAAAACTTATGGCTAGTTTGGATAATAAATGTTTCTCCTGCTTACAAATGGAAGTCTTTGTGTTCAATGCAGCAATGTTTAGAGGTGAGCCTTGAGGGGTGATTGTATTATGGCCACTCTATAATCATCAATGGGTTAATGCTCATACCTATAATCCCAAGGCTCAGAAGCAGAGGCAGGAGGATCATTGCAAATTTGAGGTTGCTTGGTCTATTAAGGAGTTCCAGGCCAGCCTTGATTCGGTCTCACAGTAGGTTGCAAACTCAAACATGCATCAACGTCATCTAGAGGGCTGAGCAGACAGAAGACTGGACCTAGCTGAACAGACAGAAGACTGGGCCTAGCTTCTGCCCTTTCTGAGAGTATACAAAGGAGGGGGAGGGGCATGAGAACGTGCATTTTTTCCCCCACAAGTTCTCAGGTGGAGTTGATACTGCTGATCCAAAGTCCACACTGGAGAGGCTCTGGATTACATTGTAACTCCAGCTCTTTCTAATCTCGCCCAATCATTCTTTAATCTACCCCCACAGAAATTTCCTATGATACTGAAAGCATGGAAGGGCCCCTGGCATTGTACGTAGCACACAGTAGGCACGGGCAAAGCTGGTAGGATGTAACTGTAAATGCTCTTTTGATGTGCGAAGCTACTGGTCAAGAGATTGGGGGAGGCAGAAATGTTTGCTATAATGACTTTACAGTCTGCCATAGGCACCCCCCAGGAAATAACACCCCTGCTAATTCCACCATTAGAGGTTATTTCATGTTAAGCAGTATCTTTTCCAGACCTTTTTTTTTTTTTTTTTTTTTTTTTTTGCCAGATTTCTCCCTTGGGAAGAGGGCAGTTGTTCAGTCCCTAACCCCACAGTGTTTCTCAGAGGTTTTCCCAGTTTGGCCTTGATCCTCTTTGAGTTCTTCCAGGGCACCTTACCTGTATCATTTGTCACAAGATCCCCCATGGCTCCTAGGGCAGTGACTGGCAGAGCAGTCATTGACTACAAGTCTATAGACTAAAAGAAACACAGGAGCCAGAACTTAACCATGTTTATGTAGGTTACTAGCCCACCGTCGTGGTTAAGGCTGCTTATTTGGGAAGTTTGGCAGGCTATATGGGGAGATCAGGGCTCCAGCCACATTCCCCTGCTGCCCAGGAGGCCTTGCATGCTGGCTCCAGGGATGCTCGGAGCCTCTCATTCTCCACGTCCTCCTTTTCAGTCCCACCACTTTCTTAAACAAATTGGCACTGACCCTGGTGACAGACTTGATCATTTCCCTTTGCTTGGTGATTGTGTTAAGTGACTGCCAAAGTCCTGTTCCTGAATAGTCAGCACATTCCTTGGGCCTGCAAGCAGGAGCCCATCTGCTCAGCGAGCGCTTCCTTTCCTTTATTGTGCTATTTTGGCTTCCATTTCCCATTTGGACCCGACCATCTTCCAGCCGGTCCACCGGGAAGGGGAGAGGGTGGAGAGGATTGCCACCGACTTCCTTCATTTCTCACTTATCTCCTTGATTTTCTCTGGGGAAATAATATCAACAAATATGACACTACCTTCTAGATACTGTTTTGAGCTCTTTATATATGTCCATGAAATTAATTCTTCCAAGACCTCTGTAAGGAAGGGGTAAAGATGACTCCCATTTCCAGTGGGAAAACTGAGGCAAAGAGAGATGAAAGAGGCTGCCTAAAGACACACAATGTGTGACAGAGTTAGACCCAGGCATGCCTAGTTACTCTTACTTACTGGCTATACCATCTTGAAGGCCTTGAATTATTGAGACTGTAAAACTGGACCCAGTGGTATCGGAGGCCATAGCCCTTTTCCTTGTCCTGTCTACTGAACCAAAGTTCACCTACATCAAAAGCATAATTCTTTGAAGAACAAAATGTCTTCTCCAAGCACTGGGAATGCAGCTCAGCTGGGAGAGTGTTTACCTAATGTGCATGAAGGCCTGGGTTTGATCCCCAATACTGCAGAAACTGACTGTAATGGTATGTCTATGCTAATGTAGATGGTAAAAGAGAACAAGTTCAAAGAAATCCAAAGTATCCACAGACCCAGCTGTTGTATTCTGCATTTGATGTCAGACATTGAGGAGCCTTCCCTAGGCGTTAGGCATTGCCTAAATCCAATCCTATATTGACTTAATCCCATAATAACCCCTGAAGTAGGTATGACTATTACCCCTACATGCCATCTCCCAGATAAAGGAGCTGAGGTGTGATGTGATAAGTAACTTGCCCAGGATAACATGGCCAGGAAGTAGCAGACCTGGGATTAGGATCCTGTTCCTGGCTTAGACTGTGAGAGGCCCAGTACATACTCTTATTAAAGGCATGAGTCAGCCCTCCCCCTGTATATACTCTTAACCATTACACTGTACTACCTTTTGGCATCAAACACTTCAGGGTACTTAAGGTGTCCTGCTAACACAACTCCCTTCCCCTCCTCTCCTTGACTTTCTACTGCTCCAGACAAACTTGATCTTCACAATCAGCAGAATTCTTCAAGGCACTGGTGTAAGTCACAGCCCCGAAAACTTACTGCATTTTTCTCTGTTCACTTTCCTGATTTTCAAAGGGAAGATGATAATCATAATGAGCTCATAGAGTCCTTGGGAGTATTTAGGTCAGGTAGGGTGGATTTCCCCATCACTGCCACCTCCTGCTGCATCTTCTCCAGCCCAGCCCAGCCCAGTCCCAGCATCCTGCAGGGGGAAATGGTGCTTCACGCCCTTTCACTTATCAGTCTAACCCTTCGTGGCTGTCTCTTCCTGTCCCAAATGAAGAGCAGCCCCCCCCCTTACATGTCCCTGGGCTTTTCAAAACTTGGTGATTGCAATTCCTCCCGAGAGATCAGAGAAATCATTTCCCTGGCATTTGAAGCAGGAATTCTATTGTCGTTTCATAACTGGGGTAAGGCCCAAGGTGGCCCAGCCCATCCATCACCTTTCTTCTCTGCCCTCAGAAGAAGTGGAGGATAGAAATAGACAACTTGTCTTGAACATATTCCAGGAGTACCCTGTGGCTAGAGTCCCTGAGATAAAAATCCATAGCAAAGAAAGGCACAAATTTCAAATATTTATTTGGAATTTGATCATTCTTTGCTTTGCCAATGGCTGCAGAAATCAGCCTTTTCCTCATCCAGTCCCCCTTAGTTGCTACAGAGATCTTGGGTTTTAAACTCAGTGAGATTCACTATAGAAGCTACCTGTAAGCTACCTGTAAGACCCTCAGTTTAGTTCTTCATCCACAGGATCGCACCTAGCTTCTAACTGAGCCCTATCATTAACTCAAAATGTTTTTGTCTGTCTCCTTCTCTTTGTTATTAAAAAAAAAGCTTTAATTTTACCACTATATTTTCATGCATTATACATTTTTATTTTGATGATATGTACTTCCTGATCACTCTCTTGTGAAACATTATAAGTGGTTTTTACAGTGAGGATGACAATAGTAGACTCTTAATGTTGTCAGTATGGATATTTTACCTGCATGTATGCATATGTAGTACCACTACAAGCCTGAAGAGGGCACCAGATCCCCAAAGACTGGAGTCGTAGCCCCTTGTGAACCACCATGTCAGTGCTGAGGACCAAACCTGGGTCCTCTGCAAGAGTAGTCAGTGCTCTTAACCTCTGAACCATCACTCCAGCCCTAGTAGACTCTTAAAATATTTACTTTATTTTCATATGTGTATGTATGTGAGTCTACGTGTGTGAGTCTACATGTGAGTTACAGGGGCCCTTGGAGGCCAGAAGGGTTGGATTCCCCTGAAGCTAAAGTTACAGGCAGTTGTGAGCTGCTTAACATGGGTGATAAGAATTCAGCTCCAGGCTTCTGCAAGAACAATACGTACTCTTAACCACTGAGCCATCTTTTCAGCACCCTTAGTAGACTTTTTAAAAAGAGTCCCTGAGCTATCACAGAGATGGCTCAGCAGGCAAGAGGACTTGCTGCTTTTCCAGAGGACCCAGGTTCAGTTCTCAGCAACCATCTGAAACTTCAGTTCCAGAAGCCTAATACCCTCTTCCAACCTATTTAGACATCAACCACACACATGATGTACAGACATATATATGTGCAGCTAAAACACCCATATACACAAAATACATTAAAATTTAAAAGAGAATCTCTGAAAAATCAAATTAAGAATTTGTATATTTTAGGTGTAGGGTGTGTGTGTGTGTGTGTGTGTGTGTGTGTGTGTGTGTGTGTGTGTGTGGTGTGCGTGTACACATGGGTGTTCTAATACTAGTACCCTATGTATGGATCTCTCTGAGCTATAACTGTAGGAGTTTGAAGGACACACGGCTTGTTGCATGGATACTGGGATCCAAACTCAGGTCCTCATGGTAGTGTAGCAAGTGCTCTTAGCCGCTAAGCCATCTTTCCATTCTCCTACATCCCAATTACCCTGTCTTATGCCCCACCCACTGGTCCTCTATCGCTTCCCAAATCCCAAATGATCTCCTTTCTACTTTCTCTCTCTCTCTCTCTCTCTCTCTATATATATATATATATATATGTGTGTGTGTGTGTGTGTGTGTGTGTGTGTGTGTATAAAATCTACATTTCATATATGAGAGAACATGTGACATTTGACTTTTACATTCTGGGTTATTTCACTTAGCAGGATTGACCTCCAGTTCCATGCTTCTTTCCCTGCAAATGACATGATTTATTTGTACTTTATGGCTGAGCAAAGAAAAACAGTTGAGATATCCCATTGTCTTTATATCCATTCATCTGCTGATGGAGACCTAGGTTGGTCCATGTCTTGGCTGTTGTGAATAGTGTAGAAGTATTATTCCAGAATGCTCCTTAACCTTGTTCACAGAATGAACCCTGGTAACTGACTGCCCTTCGTTGCATTCAAAGGCTTGGTAAACAAGCACCAAATAAGTGGATCTCAAGCAAGAGGCAAAGCGATTTAGTCAGCACCACACACTACCAATCCCTCATCCTGGCCATATAATGGCTTTGAATTTCAATCCATAGTTTTAGCCACAAAGAACAAAGCCACGAAAATGTGTCTGTATCAGTGGGATGGGATACCTGCTGTTAAAGTTCCAACTCAGACAGGAGAGCACACACTGACTGCATCTGTGTCTCTGAGGAGAGCACACTAATCTGGTCTTTCTGGAGGTCAGGGGCAATTAAAAAGAATTCTCACCTAGGAAGAGTGACTTGCCTGATAAAAGAAATCAATAGTTGTTGAATGCAGTCCAACTTCATTTACTCAAACTAATTGGCAGTAGCCTTTCAAATTAGTGAGCCATCTGTACTGCAGGTTATTTATAAAGAAATGAAGCTTGGCCAGCAAAATGGCTCAGCAGGTAAAGTTGCTTGCTGCCAAACCTGATAATCTGAGTTCAATACCCAGGACCCACACAGTGGAAGAATAAAACTGACTCCTGTAAATTGACCTCTGAGCTCAATATGTGGGCTGCGGCACACGCATATCACTCCTCATAAATAAATGAGTGTAATAAAAAAGGAAATGAAGCTTTACTGCTTCAAGTAATTTACAGTAACTCTAGGAAGGCTAACAAATTGTGGCCTATTCCAAGTCTTAAGAGATTTGCCTAAATGAAATGAAAAGGATCTCCAGCATCAATCACTTGAATGAAAATGGTCATGCCCAAGCAATGACATTGGTTTCCTAGAAGTTTGGAGGCTCAGGGCTCACAGCTCATTTATTCAATCCATTTATTTGCTGATAGCAGACAAAGTAAGACCTGGGAGAGGCCAAGGCATTCCCAGATAGTACTCATGGAGTTTCTTTTAATGAGGTTTTACTGTAAAAGGAAATGATTGGAGGGTGGCCTTACAAGTAACAGGTGCAATCCAGCCAGTAATGGAATAAAAGATGGTTTTGGAATACTGTCACTTCCTTTCAATTTTTTTTTTCCTGAGGAGATATGGGAAGAAAAAAAGCTACCAACACGAGTCATGTACCTCAGTGCTTTGTCAAAACCCGGAACAAACATTAAGCAGAAAAAAATCTGAAGGTCGAGGAAAGGAAATAAACAAGAAACATAAGTAAAGCATGAATCATCCCTTACCACCTGATGGCTCCCCAAAAATACAAATTAAAGCCATGGAAGGAAATACAGTCCACGCCACAGTTTGGCATTTTGATAGAGGACCTGACATAGACTCTGTGCCCTTTTATTTATCAGAAGGAACTGGCCTTTGGCTTCTGGCTTGTATTGCCTTTTCCTCAAGTTCTTATGCAGCATGAGGTTGACAAGACTCACCCAGCCTGGGCATCCACTCCCCTGCTGAGCCCTGAGAGTGGAGACAGGAGAAGCTTACTAGTCCTCCCTGAGATTTTTGAGGTGGTTTATAACAAAGACAAAGTAGAAACAGAGATTCAGAAACAGGGTAAATAGCAACCCATTAAAAAAGATCAGCTGGTAAAGAGCATAGAGAGTTGTACCTGCATGGTCTAGGTTGCTGGAAAGAGGCAAAGCTGGTGCAATGGTCTACCTGTGGGATAATGGACACACGTTTCCCGGGCATGCCTCACCCAGAATTACCATTTTATGTCAAATACCCAACTTTTCCAAGAATCATGGGCCTAATATAGACAGATATACTTCAGCGAGCATCATGGTGATTTAGTGACATGATGCCTTGTAACACTCTGAGCCACATTCTCTGGTAGAGAATGTATGCCTCCCAAAATGGCAACTGTACGGCTAGATGTGAAGTGAGACTCTCATTGTGCAATACAAAGCATTTGCCTAGGAAAGCTGATCCTCACAGCAGCTAGAGCCTAGACCCGAGATCATAGAGAAGGGAGAGCAAGAGAGAGGTAAGTTGTGTAAGAGGTAGTGCCCAGGCTGGAGCTTCTCACTATCAGGGAAGATTTGGATGGCTGAAACTAAAGGTGATAAGAAGGTGGTATGGCGGCACATGCTGTCGTCCCAGAATGCAAAAAGATGGCGTGCTTGATGCCAGCCCAGGTTATATAGCTATAGCAAGACCCTCTTAGATAGATGATAGATAGGTAGGTAGATAGATAGATAGATAGATAGATAGATAGATAGATAGATGATTGACAGAGATAGATACATAAGATACATAGATAGGAGGAATGTTCTGTCAGCCTATGATGACAGTAAGTAGACCTCTTGTGCTGGAGCAGAGGGACATGGAGGGAATAGGTGTACCGTGGCTAGGGCAGAATTATCTCATATAGCTCCTTGAATTTGGCCAGGTGGTAAAGGCATGTGGAGCCAATCTGACAGGAAGTGTTGGGGGGGGCGATCATTGAAGGATTTTGAACAGGCTGAGCAGGGAAAGGACGTGACATGTTGAAAGGGATGTTTTCAAAGGCAGAGTCTGTCTGCTGCCTTCTGCTAAGTGCAGGCTGGAGTGGGGGTGGGGGAATGGGAGGAGGAACCTGGAAGCTCTCCAAGGCAGAGGCACATGATCACAGCACAGCTCAAGCTAAGGCAATGGTGATGGAGAAATTGGGAGATTCCAAGTTCTACCCAAGGGGCAGTAGTTTAAGAGATAAAATTTCCTCAGGGCATAGACCATGCATGCCATGTGTATTTCTGTAGCCCCAGAATCTATCATGATGTTTGGCACGTGACAGGCACTCTGTATTTTATGAATGAATGAATGCCTGCACGAAGACAGACACTGAATAAGAACACCTGTTTAATCAACAAGAAGCAACAGTATAGAGAAAAACAATTGAATAAAGGATTATTCAATGACTTGGGTTACATTAACTTTCTCTCACTGTCCCTGGACCTACACTGACGATGTGGTATGGGAAGACAGCTCAGGAGAGGCAGGACTGGCTAGGAAAGAAGCCATCTGAAGTAGAGCACAGGTCAGCAATAATCCTCTGCAGGAAGCATAACAGGCATTCATCCATTGGACAGTTCACACATGTAGGAATGTCACACAGCAGCTAAGTTATAGGCGGGAAGAGAAAATGATAGCATTTACCTCACAAAAGGACCGACCGAAAATCCTCTTAAAGTAACAAACTGTCTATTTTAGCTACCAGAATTTGAGTTCCCAAAATTGAATTCCCTTCAAGACAATGGAGAATGGAGAAATAATTTTCTTGAGACTCTAGAATCCTAAACTTTGGCCTAAACTTGAGCTTTGTTTTCAAATTTTTAAAAACCCATTTATGTGTGTGTGTGTGTGTGTGTGTGTGTGTGTGTGTGTGTGTGTGTATGCCAGAAGACAACTTGTCTTTTGAACCATATGGGTTCTAAGGATCAAACTCAGGTCATCAGGTTTGCACGGCAGCACCTTTAGCACTGAGTCATTTCACTGGCCCAATTTCATCTTTAACAAATATTCAAAATATAAGTAGAATTGGATGAATGTGGTGCATTCCTTTAATCCAAGTACTCAGGAGGTGGAGGCAGAGGCAGGCTGAGTTCAAGGCTAACCTGGTCCACACAGTGAGTTCCAGGACATTCAAGGCTGTTACACAGAGAAACCCATCTCGGAAAATCTCTTGGAAAATCATATATAATTTTCCAAGGTGGAAAAGGTTCACAACTAGAAAATTTTGTCTAGACAAGAAACAGAATGGGGTGGTTTAGATAGAGTTCAGGCCCAAGAATCAAGCTGTCTGGGGTTGATATCCTGGATACAATACCAACTGTGTAGCTTGGGTAAATGGCTTAGCATTTGGGTTTTACCTTTTTCATCTGTAAAATATTCAGCATCTGGTTGTGCCTCACATGGTTACTATGAGGGTATGTAGTGACATCCGTTTCTCAATTCAAGTTACTGTTTATACTTAATTCTGAATATATGCCCTTAGGCAAGCCATTCCCTGTCCTTCAGCTCTGGTTTCCTCATGAGTCTTTTGTAAGCCTTACCTTATAAACATAGTTCCTACCTGTACTTCATGTTCATCGTTTACCTCACATAAAAGTATGTCTACCATTTGAGCTTCCCCGTTGGTAACTCTAACCTTAAACGGTCCATTCAGGCTTCTAGAAAATGAAAACACAAATAGACATGGGAATAGGATTGATGCATTTTAATGACTATAGTTTCTAAACATCCCAATTCACTCAGCTTCCACCATTACATTCCAGGCCTCTCCTCTATTTTCAAGATGCTCCTGATTCATCTTTCCTGATTCATCATCATCACCCCAGACCCTAAAGGAAAGCGATCCCAAGGGCACTGCTATCCCAGGACAGTTCTAGCCAAACTCCAATTTGGGATTAACACTTCCCAAATTCTTCCTTTAGGTTTCTCATCCCATGCCCCACTCCAACCCAGACATCTGCCATCACATCAACCTCTGCTGCCCTCTGCTGTGTGGCTCCAGATGTACTGGCTCTAGGAGTAACTGTTAGCTTCTCCAGCCCTTGCTGTACTCAGATCTCTCAAACATGGTGCATGGTTTCTGTAATCTGCATGCTTTCCATGATCGGCCCACATGCAACCTTTTCTATTCAGACCCAGCAGAGCCCTGCCACAGTTTATGGGCTCCATGAGAACAGTCTCTTCAGCAAAGGACAGCTACTGTAGACATCCATCTACATTCTCATAGAAATCCCATTTTTAAACATCCTGTTTTCATTTATTGAGCATTTGCTGTGTGCCTACTGCCATACTACATGCTGAATATAGGTTGTCTTAATGAATACTGGCACTAACTTTGCAAGTAGGTAAGATGATTGTCCCCATTTTACAGTTGAAGAAAATAAGACTTGGAAAATTAAATGCCATGCCTAAAGCCACAATGAAGGGCAGAGATGAGACCTAAATGAAGATCTACCTAGTTCCAAAGCTCTATATTTTTTTTTTCGAGACAGGGTTTCTCTGTGTAGCTTTGGAGGCTGTCCTAGAACTCACCCTGTAGATCCTTCTACCTCTGTCTCCTGAGTGCTGGGATTAAAGGCATGTGCCACTGACACCCGGTGAAAAGCTCTATATTAACCACTGACTGGTGTGGAAGGTAGTTTGGAGAAGAGTCTGTGGGAACAGTTAATGAAAACACAGGGAACATGATGATCTTACATGTTTTGAGAAGATGGATTTGGTAACACGTGGTATTTGATTGAATATGGAGATGGAAGAGAGGAGGGATATGAAATGGCCCTTGGGCTGGACTGTGGAGGTACACTCTTTCAATGGCAGCACTCAGGAGACAGAGGCAGGTGGATCTCTGTGAGTTTGAGGCCGCCCTGGTCTACAGAGTGAGTTCCAGGACAACCCGGGGTATTACACAAAGAAACCCTGTCTTTAAAAAATCAATAAAAAAGGAAAAGAAAGAAAGGAAGGAGGAAGGGGGAGAGGGAAGGAGGGGGAGCGGGAAGAGAGGCAGAGAGAGAAAGAAATAGCCCTCAGGATTATTATGGCTTGGGCATCTGTGTAAATGGGGACATGTTGGTAGTGTAGGGGCAATGAAGGAATTCATTTTGGCTCTGCTGACTATGAGATAGCTAATTTGTTTCCTGAGTCCAGAGCTGATGAAAGAAGACTGTGTTGGTTGCTGGTTTATAGATGAGTGAGAGTATCTAGAAGCAGTGTGTGTCATCAGGGAAAGATCCCTGAGGCTGGAACACTATCAGCAAAGGAGAAACCACACCAGGAAAGGAGAACCCAGCATAGAATGAGGACAGAGAAGAAGCAACCATGTATAAAGTCTGTTTTGGTTGGTTTGAGATAGGGTGTTACAATGTGCGGCCCAAAGCAGCCTTGACTTTGTATTCTTTCTATCTCTACCCCCCAGAATGCTAGGATTATGAACTTGTGTCACCCAGCCTGGCAGGAATCAGCCATGGACACAAGGAGAAAGGAATAACTGTCATGGAAGACAAAGGAGGGGAGAGGTTTCTTATTATTATTATTAATTTATTGTTTGCATTCCAACCCCAGTTCCTCCCTCTTCTCCTCCCACTCCCGCCCCCCACCTCCCATTTTCTCCATGGAGAGGGCAAGTCCTCCCTTAGGAAGTCTACTAAGTCTGTGTCATCATCTCTCTGAGGCAGGACCAAGGCAGCTCTCCACCCCCACACCCCTGTGTCTCTGCTGAGCAAGCTATCTCTCCATATAGAATGGACTCCACTAAGTCAGTTTGTGCATTAGTGTTAGGTATTGGACCCATGGCCCAGTCACATCATTGTCACCTATAGGGAAGTGAGAGTTTTGAGGAGGGAATAGTTCTACTAGGTCAGAAGAGTCAATTCTCTAAATACGGTCATGGTCATTTGAGCCAGGCAGTGGTGGTGGCACACACCTTTAACCCCAGTACACAGTAGGCAGAGACAGGCAGATCTCTGTGATTTTGAGACCAGCCTGGTCTACAGAGTGAGTTCCAGGACAGCTAGGACTGTTACACAGAGAAACCCTGTCTCAATGCCCCCCCCCCAATAAAGTGGGCCCTTAGCTATTTTAAGGCGGCTGGCTATTGCTAAGCAAGGAAGACATAAAAACTATAAGCAACAGTGACCATTGCATTATACTGATATCTCTCACTATGTCTGTGGCTTGGAGGTATTCAAACTTGGGGTCTCCCATATGGTCCAGAGAGTAGCCAGTGCCAGAGCTCTGGGTGGTGGGGATAGCTAGTGACGCTGGGTGCTAGCTGAGCAAGCATTTCTGCCTCTCCTCCTTCTCTCCAAGCCACCATTCTCATAGGCTGCTCTGAGCTTCCTGGCAGTTTAGAAGTCCTGGGGAGTACTTGCAAAGCCTCTTGAGGATTCACTCCATGTGTTAAAGACTTAATGCTGTGTTCCTCAAAATTTACATTTGGAGATTTTAGTCTCCAGCGGGGGTAGGATTCAGAGTAAGAACCTTTAGGACGAACTCAGATGATGTCATGAAGATACCCTCAGGGGAACTGTGCTAGTATTAGTTACTTTTCTAATTACTTTTGTGCTGTGACAAAATATCTAACAAAAGAAACCTAAGGAGGAAAAGTTTGTTCCTGCCCTTGGTTTGAGGGTGCAGTCCAACGGCAAGGGAGGCCTCGTAGCAAGGACATGAGGCAGCTGATCACATTGCATCTGCAGCTGGGAAGCAGAGAGACTGAACGTTGGTTTCCTCCTTTGTATTCAGTGCAGGACTGAATGGAACGGTGCTGCCCACATTTAAAGTGTGTTTTCCCACATCAATTAACCCAACCTAAAAGTCGTTCACAGGGGTGGGGAACATGGAGACTCCCTTCACCATCTGTTAATTTTTAAAGTAGTCACAAAAGTCTGCCTCATTTCAAGCCAAATATCATCACAAAGCAAAGAGCATCATGGAAGCCACTGGTAACTACAAGAGTTGGGTGGCCAGGGCTAAAACCAAACAACAGAGGGTGGGGGTGGGGGTGGGGGTGGGGGTGGGGGTGAGGGTGAGGGTGGGGGTGAGGGTGGGGGTGGGGGTGAGGGTGGGGGGTGAGGGTGGGGGGTGGGGGTGAGGGTGGGGGTGAGGGTGGGGGGTGGGGGGTGAGGGTGGGGGCGAGGGCGAGGGTGGGGGGTGAGGGTGGGGGCGGGGGTGAGGGCGGGGGCGAGGGCGAGGGCGAGGGTGGGGGTGAGGGCGGGGGCGGGGGTGAGGGTGGGAGTGAGGGCGGGGGTGGGGGTGGGGGTGAGGGTGGGGGGTGGGGGTGGGGGGCGGGGGGTGAGGGTGGGAGTGAGGGCGGGGGTGGGGGTGGGGGGTGAGGGTGGGGGGGTGGGGGTGGGGGTGAGGGTGGGGGTGAGGGCGGGGGTGGGGGTGGGGGGGTGGGGGGTGGGGGCGAGGGCGGGGGCGAGGGCGGAGGGTGGGGGTGGGGGGTGGGGGTGGGGGGTGAGGGTGGGAGTGAGGGCGGGGGCGAGGGCGAGGGTGGGGGTGGGGGTGGGGGTGGGGGTGGGGGTGGGGGTGAGGGTGGGAGTGAGGGCGGGGGTGGGGGTGGGGGTGAGGGTGGGGGTGGGGGGTGGGGGGTGGGGGGTGGGGGGCGAGGGCGGGGGGCGAGGGCGAGGGTGGGGGTGGGGGTGGGGGGTGGGGGGTGGGGGTGAGGGTGGGAGTGAGGGCGGGGGCGAGGGCGAGGGTGGGGGTGGGGGGTGGGGTGGGGGTGGGGGGTGGGGGTGAGGGTGGGAGTGAGGGGCGGGGGTGGGGGTGGGGGTGAGGGTGGGGGTGAGGGTGGGGGTGAGGGTGGGGGTGGGGGTGGGGGTGAGGGTGGGGGTGAGGGCGGGGGTGGGGGTGGGGGTGGGGGTGGGGGTGGGGTGAGGGTGGGGGTGGGGGTGGGGAACTTTACTAAGAAAGGCATAAAATAGCTAAAAACAGACACGTTCCAAGATTTTTTTAAGGCTGTTTTATAAACACAGTTATACTCCTGAGATTGCTCCAAACATCTAAAGCCATCTTGATTCCAATAATAATACAAGTTTTTTACAGGACCTGATGAGCTAATTATATAGAGAATAAAATATGCAACATGACAAAGAAGTGTTTGAAAAACAGAGAGCAAGGCTTGTACTACCAGCTATCAAAACACATAAACTATAGTCAACAAACCTGTGGGATACTAGCACAGGACACAGATCAATGGGACAGGCCAGAGTTTAGTGTA
This sequence comes from Phodopus roborovskii, assembly GCF_943737965.1. Taxonomy (NCBI): domain Eukaryota; kingdom Metazoa; phylum Chordata; class Mammalia; order Rodentia; family Cricetidae; genus Phodopus; species Phodopus roborovskii. The sequence continues at coordinate 2,150,508 of NW_026125700.1, forward strand.
GTCCCATGGCTATGTTAAGTTACATGCTGAGTAAGGCATTGTAAATCACAGAGCAAAAGACACACAAGTCAATAAATGGTTTTGGGACAATTGTCAAAATTGAGGAAAAACCCAAAATGTTGTTGTATCTGTGTTTCATATAAAATCTAAATTTAAAGTCCACATGAATTAATGAGCTAAACATGCATGCACACACATCTAAAGCTCTAAGAATGTTTAGAATACCATTTTTTAAGTGACAGACCATAAAAATTATAAATGAGTATTTTTTAGATACCCAAGGCACACATGCACACATAAACACACAAAAATGACAAAAATTTAAAACCTGGGATCCAGCATTGACAACTTTGTAGAATCAGCTGTTTTCATACTCTGTTGGTAGACTGTGAACTGGCCCAGCTTTTCTTGGAGGACAATTTGGCAGAATCCATTAAAATGAAAATGTACTTTCTCTATTTCTAAATATGGATCATAGATAGATCCTTCTGCGTGCCCACAGATTTTCACCGTACCTGTTTATAACAAGGCAAAATCACGAGCAATCCAAATGACCATTAGTCATGGAATGCAAGCATACTAGAGTTTAAAAGATGGGGCTAAGTGTTAGGAATTGTTAACGAAGGCAACAGGAAATGGAACTGACCCAGGATTAAGTAAAAAGGTTGCCAAGCAGCATCAACAGGCCCGCCAACCTTGGGCACTGTGAATCTGAAGTGACCTCAATCTCAGAGCTAAAATGTATTCTCCCATGGAGAAGACAGATGGTTCAAATGCCCTGGGATTCGCACACTCACCCAATTAATATTTATTATTTCACTGCCTAGTAAGTGACAGTAGTATTCTAGGGCATGGGATATAGGATTGGACAAAACCAAACCCCAAAATACATACTGTAATGTCAAATAAATGCTCTGATGAGTAATTAAAATAGAGGATAAATAATGACAAAAATACTGTTGAACGTGGAGACCAGAGAAGGCCTCTATGCAGAAGAGGCATATGAATAGCAGTCAGTATGAAATAAAGAAGGAATTTCTGGATAAAGAATATTCTTGGACAGGAATAGCTTATTTGGTAAAATGCTTGACATATAAACATGAGAATCTGAGCTGAGATCGCTGGTACCCACATAATAATAACCAGGTGCAGTGACATGCATATATAACCTTAGCCCAGGGAAAGGATGAAGGCAGGCAGATCCCTGGAACTCATTGGGCAGCCAGTCTAGCCAAATTGATGAGCCTCAGATTCAGTGACAAGACTGTCTCAAAAATTAAACTGGGGTATTGGCAACATGGCTCAAAGGATTAAAGCACTTGGTACACAAGCCTGATGGCCTGAGATAGCCCCGGAACTCACATGATGAAAGGAGAAAACGAATTTCTAAAAGTTGTCTTCTGATGACCATGCAACACGCATGACTATACTCTCTCTCTCTCTCTCTCTCTCCCCCCCCCAGGGTTTCTCTGTGTAACAGTTCTGGCTGTCCTGGAACTAGCTATTGTAGACCAGGGTGACCTTGAACTCACAGAGAGCCACCTGCCTCTGCCTCCCGAGTGCTGGGATTAAAGGTGTGCACCAATTGCCCGGTGACTATACTCTTATACACACTACACAATATAATAATATTAACGTGATGAGTGATCAAAGAGGATATCCATGTGCACACAGGTACACTTGCATATGCTTGCACATGTGCATACATTCATACAAGCACATACACACAAAAGAATATCTTATTTGTAGGAATGGCACATGCAAACGTCTTGGGGTGGGAGCATTGATGGGATGAATGGATGAAGGAAGAGAAGAGTTATATGTGGTGGGATTACATGGTGTTTGAGTTGGGGTTTCTATTGCTGTGAAGAGACACCATGACACAGCAACTCTTACAAGAGAAACCATTTAACAGGGGAAGCTTACAGTTTCAGAGGTTTAGTCCATTATCATCATATTGGTGAACATGACAGCATGCAGGCAGATATGGTGCTGGAGAATAAGCTAAGATTCCTACATCTTGATCCGCAGTCAATAGGAAGCAACTGTGTGTCACATTGAGTATACTTTGAGCAAAGGAGGCCTCAAAGCCCACCCCCATAATCACACACTTCCTCCAACAAGACCATACCTACACCAATAGTACCTCTTCTTGGGTTGGACTGAGGGAAAATGTACTTTGGACCAAATAAGAAGGAAATCGAGCCAGAGGATGCTGATAAGTGGACAGGAAAATGATAGATAAAACTGAGGAAGATTTGGCATAGTGGAGAGTCTGGAGTGGGAAGAATAAGGGCTAAAGATCTATTACCAAGGATAGTGAGATGTGCTTAGAGAATAAAAGGCTAGACTTCAAAAGGTCAGAGGACAACAATTCTAGGCAATGCCAAGGCCCCATATGGGTTAGGGGCTAAGGAAGGGTAGAGAAGAAAGGACTGAGAACTGAGGGGCTGTGGCCTGGAAGAACTCTGAAGTGTCATTGACAGGAAACTTGGAATAATCCAGGTGGACATACTTCAGTTAGAGGCGCCCATAAGCTTGTTACCATACTCTTCCTCATGACTGGGGGAATATTGGAGGCAAATGACAGGTAAAGACAGAGGTAAAGACAGAGGCATAGAAGGAAGAGCTGGCCTAGCTTCCAGACCAGGCAGCACTTGGAGACAAGGAGGACTTGACAAAGCCAAGCCAAGAAGAAAAGAACCTGAGAAAAACAAAGGGTAGCCTGGCTGGAGTAGAGATGGTGGAAATATGACCCCACATGGCTGAGGTGTAAAAAAATATCTGGCTACCAAAGAGGACAGATGGTCAGAAAAGTCCCAAAAGGCCACCAAAGAGAGGTTTGAGGGTAACTGACTAATATCTTGGCAAGTCCCATTGGTGCGATTGCCGAGTACCCTTATGCAATGCGAGGTCCTTGAAGTGGCAACACAGGTTTGTGACAAAGCCTGACTAAACACAGAATGGAATCAAACTAACTGGTGGGCAGTTAACTAGTTCTTAGCCCATAACTACCAATAGTCTGGTGGGGGGGGGGGAGAGTGGAGGAAGAGGAGAGGAGAGGAGAGGAAGGAGAAGGAGCAGGCGGAGGGGAGGAGGAAGAGGAGACAGCTTTGGCAGGCAGCATGAAGAGCCATGAGCACTTAGGAGCTTCTCACCGAATCTTCCAGCCACAACTTAAGGGACAGCCAACATACCTCCTGACAGGAGAAATGACCATCTCTGCTGCCCTACTGTTTGGACAAGGAGATCGTGGGCTACATGACTCTAAAGATCAAGTTCCATGACGTGAACCCTGCTCCTCCCCTTTGACCATACCCTGCACGTGCTCACCAGCACCAACATACACATGTATGCAAAAGGAATCATTTTCTGAGCCTGTTTGTATCTACGTAGTACTAAGGGTGAACCAGGAACTTTGACATGCTAGGCAAGTATCCTACCACTGAGCAGTACTTTTTACTCACATGTGGCCTGAACCTCACAGTTTCCTGTGTCTTAGTCTCCAAAGAATCTAAAATTAAGGACTTGAACCATTTGTTGCTGTGAAGCAGGTATAATGAAAGTAGCGTAGCATACAGCAGCATCCCAGAAGGCTTCTGCGACTAGAAAATCCACCCAATTTAGGATATTCTTTTTGGGAGAGGGATGGAGAGGCCACCCCATGCATTGTTGGGATTTAGTGTCAACCAATTCATCTTAATCGTGCTCTGAATGTTCTGGGGAAGACAAAATTCTGTAACAGCAAACTCCTGCCCCCAGGGATAGGTGATGTAGAAAGGGAAAACTAAGAAAGTAAAGGGTTAGAGCAAGGTTTAAAAAAAAAATACTCAAATGAGATACGTTTTGTTTGAGTTTTTTTTTTTTTTTTTTTTTTTTTTTTTGATTGTTTGTTCTGAGACAGGACAGTTGCAGGTCAGAAGTTGGGATGTAAGGAAGAAAGCAAAGGAGGCAAGGTGGAGAGAGGCCCTGAAAAGCAACTTCTCCAGTTTCAGGACTTGGTCTGAAGTTCAAAGATGTAACAGCAGAAGTGAAAACTGTCTGTGCAGGCCACAGGGGGAATGGTGTGTGTGTGACTCATGGGTTTCCAAATAACTTTGATACAACGGACCCTTGGCCATTCACCCTGCCCATCCTGAATTATTGCTTTCTACTCCAGGACTATTGCCAATATTTGAGGTCAAGTCCCCAAACTGAAGAAAGCAAAGACAGTGGTTTCCTGATAAGGAGATAAGGCAAGCTGAGGGTACAGGCAGGTGAGGTAATTGTCAACAGGAAGGCCAAAGCAAGGTCCCAGGGGATGGAAGTAGAAGGCTAAGTATTGAGTGGAGACATCCCAGGACAGAGTTCAGAAGATGAGGGCGGGGATGCCTGGGTTGTTGGATTGCTTTTGAAACCTAGATCCCACGGAGTTTTGCTGTGGTAACAATAACTGCCATTTCAGCAATGCTGTTGCCAAGGACAGAAAGGACAAGATGTAGTTGAGACCTGCTTTGCTGCTGGTCATGCATGTGCATGAGCAAACAGAAAGCATTTAAGCTTTGCTCTAGCAGGGATGCTGCTGCAGCTTCATAAAAACAAACAAACAAACAAACAAACAAACACAAAACCTACCCTGCTCGCCTGCTCTGCTCCTTGTCGAACCAGAAGACTTGCATGTTTTTGGGAACAGCATGTCACAGGTGAAGATAAGAGAAATCACTACCTGAGGCCATGCAGATAACCACTGACAGTAACTGTCCTTGAAGGCTAGCTCTGCCAGAGCCCATGCTCGCCCTATGAGGTGGCTGGTATAACACAAGGAAGTCACTGCCCTTAAGCAGTTCTCCCATTTCTGGGAACTACTTCAGCAGTCCTGGAAAGGATGGAGAAGAGAGGATGGGACAGGGGTGGAGGGGCAGACAAGGGCTTTGACAGTCATGGAATGATAAGGACTTCTTCCAGTTCTTGACCCTGAGGTTGGGGACTTCTGCCCTTTGCTTTCCCTCCCTCCCCCCAAAACAGAGGTCACAAAAAATGTCCTCACTTATTTTGACTCTGCCTTGTCAGGGAGTCCCAGAAAATATCCGCTTTCCCTTTACAAAAAGGTCTGTCTACTTCATTATTCATTTTATTGTTTGATAATTTCAGACACACACATACCATGTTCTGATCAAATCCATCCCCATTATCCCGCCTCCAATTCCTCTACTATCCCACTGTACCAGGCTATCTCTTTTAGGTCATTAACTAGCTCCCAAATCATGACATGGAGAATTGTTATTAGTTATGAATGCTCGGCTTTGCTCAGGCACTTATCTGGCTAGCTCTTTTAACTTAAATTAACCCCTTCTCTTTATACACCTTTTGCCTTGAGACTTTTTACCTTTACTTTCCTTCTGTATGTATCATTTTCACTATTTCTTGTATCTGCCTGTCTGGCAGCTGCATGGTTTCTGGCCCTGGGCATCTCCTTTGTTGTCTTCCTTCTCGAAGTCCTAGATTTCTCCCTCTATTTATTCTTTCTGCCTGCCAGCCCTACCTATCCCTCCACCGCCCAGCTATGTATTGTTTTTGCAAACAGAAGGCAAATATATTAAAAGTAAAGTTGAAGCTGGACATGATGGCTGTTACCTATAATCCTAGTAGTCAGGAGGCTGAGGCAAGATGATTGCAAATTTAAGGCTAGACTAGACTAGGCTTTTGATCTTTTGATACAAAACTCTGTGTCAAAATTAATAATAAACTGTCACTTGGAAGAATTTCTTTCTAGGCTCACAGGGCCCCAAAGGTTCTAGAAAGCCTTTCCTGGCATTGGTGGTGCACGCCTTTAATCCCAGCACTCGAGAGGCAGATGCAGACAGATCTCTGTGAGTTCAAGGCCAGCCTGGTCTACAGAGCAAATTCCAGGCCAGCCTCCAAAGCAATACAGAGAAACCCTGTCTCAAAAAACAAAACAACAAAAATAAACAAAAAAGAAAGTCTTTCCTTGGAGCTGTCTTAGAATTGGTGTGACTTGAAGCTTCCAATGAAACAGACTGTGGGGGGGGGAGCAAAGGGGAGAGAGTTCTCGAATCTTCCAGCACATGTGCTGCTTTTGGTGTGGCAAGTAGCTCGATGGTGAAACTGACTACTGTTTAATGAGCCACACTGCAGGGTGACCAGATCTCTGTTCTGGATGCTGTGTCAAAGGGATTTCTTCTCAGAGTCACCACACTCCTCCTAAGGTCTTCTTCCCACTTCAATGGCAGCCCTCGGGCCCTCCAAATCTTTGGGCCTTCAAAAGTATTCCTCCCAGATCAAGGTCCCTGAAGAGCTTAGAGTTTGCAAAGCCCAGATTACACAACTGAATGGGTCTGTGGGATCCCAAGGGAAGATCTGCTGGTACCTTTTAGGATGGACTAGTGGGCAAATTCATACCAGTTTCTAGAAAGTGACCCCCACCCCCAGCTAGTCACAATCATCTCCCCTGGGGTGCGGCGGCAAAGCTTGTGGGGAGGGGGAGAGGTAGGGAGGGAAAGCTGAAAGAGGGATGAGAGAGAGAGAGAGAGAGAGAGAGAGAGAGAGAGAGCTCACTGGCTTTTCCTGACACAGGAGGGCTTCGAGGAGGAGCAGAAGTAGGAACAAACATCCACCACAAAGCAAAAGCAGGGCTGTACCCAGCGCCTGATGTGAAGGAGCTAATGGGAAACAGCTTGTTGGAGGCTGGGGAAGAGAATTCAGGAACTGCTGAGGTAGGGCTGCTGAAGAGGGGGCTGGGAGAAGCTGGCTGATTGAGACCAGCTGTTGCTCCTCGAACTCAGAGATCTTTGGACTCTGCCCCGGGGGCAGGCTCACGCCCTACTCCAACCCACAAGAAACCAGCACAGGTTGCCTGGGCTCCTCTGTGGCTACCCAGACTCCTCTGAAACAAAAGATTAGAGAAGGATCCTCATCCAGCAGCAGGACACAGCCGAGTCCACCTTGCCTGTTCCTGCCCAGGAAAAGCCAGGAGGAAGAGGCCACCAAACAACCGAGTTCTCTCCCCAGTCCCTTGATCTACTCATCGCCAGCATCTGGAGACCCAATGGACCAAGCTCACTGGTGCTGCTACCACTGGCTTGTTCTCCTCTGTGGTATGTGCACCCCGGGCTCTCCTGGCAGACAGCTCTGGACTTTTTCCCCAGGCTCAGAAAAGTTTGGAGTTAGGGCTAGGACCCCAGGTTATCTCTTTTCTCTTTGTCCCCCTGTCTTGAAGAAGAGATCAAGACTTGGATCAAGTCTAGTTTGGCACCTCTCCATCCCGTGCCAACATTATTGCAGCACTCATTGGGCGGGTGATTTTTTAAAAGATGACTGCAGTAAGCGCCTTGCAGAAGGGAGGCAGGTAGGGCATACACACCGCACACACTGCTGGAGATTTAGAACCAGTGAGGATTGGAGGACTTGCTGCCCAGAAAGTTACTAAGAGGAATGATTCCTTGAAGGTCCAAGGATGGAGAATTCTTGCTAAACTGACTTAACAGGATTCTTGCTGAAGGCAGGACAGGGTAATCAGGTGTCAAGGGCAGGGGTATAGGGAATCTGATCCACTCTTGAAGGTGATCAGATATTAAAGGGTGGGGGTTCTGCCTAGACTGACTTAGCAGAATTCTTGCAAGACAATAAAGCCCTGGTAGGACAGGGCAGGTACAAAAGGTCAGTGCGGAGGTCTTGTTAAGAGACGAGATCAACTGGAGAATGTTACATCACATCTATGGTGCCCTGTTTGTTTCAAACCAGGTGCCCAGTTCAGCTCCCCACCCGTTTCCCTGGTCCTGGGGAAGTCTTTCTTTGTTCTCTGCCAGCAGTACCTGCTCATTCATTTAGCATCCAGAGAATGAATATCTGTGGTACAGAGAGAGTGATAGTTCCTGGTGTTCAGAGGAAAGTGGATCGGCTGGGTCCCACTTCCTACGTTGGCAACTTAGCACTGAAATTTTGCTACAGAACTGGGGTGGGGGGCAGTTCTTAGATTGTTCCTTTGAGTTTATGAGGCCAAGTCATGATGTTACAGCCCAGCTACTTTCCTCATGTTTCTCAAGCCACTTATAAGGTAGAAATATGGCATCTCCCTATATTCAGTTCTCTATGGCCTCCACAGAAGTATCTGCCCTAAGAGTCAAGACGGAAAGAGGGACTCTAAGAGTTCATTGGACTGTCAGCCAGGAAGGATCTCTAATCCAAGCCTCCTTTACAGAGCCCCAGAGCTAAGAGACATAGCCTAGTGCCTGGAACACAGTAGGCATGTAGGTATTTTAAAAAAAACATATGTTCAGTGAATAGTGGGGTGCTTTTTTTTTTTTTTTTTGGTTTTTCAAGACAGGGTTTCTCTGTAGCTTTGGAGGCTGTCCTGGAACCAGCTCTGTATACCAGGCTGGCCCCGAACTCACAGAGATCTTCCTGCCTCTGCCTCCCAAGAGCTGGAATTCAAGGCTTGCGCTGCTCTGCTATCACCACCACCACCCAGTATGGGGTAGGGTACTTTGTTAGGATCATACCGAATTTGGTAGAGAGCCCAAGCTGGAAACTAGATCTCTGTATACGGTGGCCCTTTTGTGCTCCCCGCCCCCACTATCCAGAACCACTTCCTATGCTTGCTGGAAAGGGAACCCCTATTTCTTTGGTGGTGCTAAGAACTAAAACAGGAGAGTTTTTAATCTTTTGAAGTATGCAAATGCTTTGCCACTGATCCCCACTGCCCATGCCACCCTCTGCCCTCTCCTTAGATGGCCTGGGTTCAAATCTCCATCTAAACGCTGATTCACTGTGGCAAAACCTAAACAAATTATGAAACCTACCTGGACCTTGGCTTCTTCCATTATAGAAGATGAGTAATCATGCATTTCTCATAGGGTTGTCACAACTGTCAGAGGAGATACAGTTGTGGCCAATTGACAATGGGACTGCATTCTGGGAAATACACCATTAGGCAATGTTTTTTTGTTACATGACAACTTGGAATGTACTCTAAAAAACTCAGGTGGCTTTAATGGCAGTAGACTATATTATACTATGGGGGTCATTGTTACATTTGTAGGCCTTGGTTGATCTCAATTGACCTCAATAGTGTCACGTGGCTGATGATTTGTAGCAGTTATATGTTGCTGAGCTGATTTTTACTTGGTTCTATATTATCTTTTGATAATTCAGGCTCTCATGTAGTTCAGGATGCCTGCAAATTTGCAACATAGTCAAAGGTAATCTTGAATTCCTACCTCTGCCTCCCCAGCATTGGTAATACAGGCATACAGTGCTCTGCTCAGTTGCAAATTACTGAATTCCACATCTGGCACACAGTAGGGTTTATTCGACTTTCCCCACCAGGTGATGATGTTGGACTAGGAGGCACTGCTGTATTATATTCAATCAAAGGCTAGAATAGTGAGCAGAGACTGGGACTGTAAGAAAGGCTTTAAGTGACCCTTGAATTTAAATAGATCATCCGTGTACACACACAGGAAAGTGGAGGAGATTATTTATCAAGCCCCTCTAGGGCATTTCAAAGAAAATTTGATTTAAAATTTTAGTTTATTCAATTTTCCCACTTTACTAGACCCTGAAAAGACACAATTAGATTAGAAGAAAAAAATGATATAATGAATACAAATGCATCCAAAAGTGGCAATCACTTGTCAGTCAGCATGACCCAGGGTGCCATCCAGCTTAGCCTGATTTCCCATGAGATATGATTATTTTTAGTCTCAAGTAGAGTTGGCCAGCATGGTCTGTTTCAAAGCATACAGCTCCTGCGGGCTAAGGGAAGATGTCCCTTCACTCTGTGAGAGCTCTCTGGTCCCTGAATAACCCTAGGTTTGTCTCCTACTTCCTAGCATGTGCCTGGAGTTACCCACAACCTGGGTACCTTGGAAGAGAAGATGTGAGAAACTGTTCAACCAACCCTCCGGTGAGACCATGGCCCCACCCCACATACCCCACCCACCCATCATTTTCTCCATCCCCTATTGACCCAGTTGCTAGCTTCTACTATAGGCTTTCTTCTGATTTCTGCACTCTGGGGACCCCTGTTTCTTTTTAAAGTCTATTAGCAGTGACTCAGGTATCTAACATACCCAATATGGGTGCTCCACTCCTTAGATCCACTGATTTCCATAGCTTGTTGGCTTCTGCCCTGGCCTGGGGCTGGGAAGCTTTCATGAGGAGGGAGGCAAAGAAGATGGATGATGAGAGAGACTACTAGCTGGCATTTAACTAAGGCTAGGCAAAATCAAGGAAGGAAATGAGGGAATGATAGCAATTCTAGAGCAGTGGTTCTTAAGCTGTGGGTCACGACGATTATTCGAAAACTTATTTGCAATGGTGTTAGGAACTGAGGTACTAGTCAGTAGCAAAATTACAGTTATGAAGCAGCAATGAGAATGTATGGTTGTGGCTTCCTGAGACCATCATAAATATTTGTTTTCCAATGGTCACAACCAACAGGTTGAGAACCGATGTCCTAGAGGGAAACTGAAGGAAGCCTAAAGGATCAAGGGAGGAAACCAGTGAACTAACTGGAAGATCTACCTGAAAGGCAAAAGAGGGAGGCAGAGGTTGGCAAACGGGAGCCAAAGGGAAGAATATGGCCAGTTTCACAGCTGCCTCTGAAGTGATTGTCTCCACAACTACAGAGGGTAAAGAAGTCTGGGCAGGAGTTGGCTCCAAAATGTGAAGAAGTAGGTGAGCTCCAGTAGTAGTCTGAGCCACAGGATAAACACAGAAAACATCTGCATGTAATAGCAACTTTATAGGACCACTAGGACCAGCAAGCAGATATGTAAGCCACAGCATTTTCATATTCAAACAAATCAAGATTTCTTGTTGATGATGAGGCAAAGAAAACAGACAAGAAAAAAGCATGGTTTTTCATTTGAAAGATGAAAGTCCCTCTAAAGAAATACCTGGCTTGAAGAGAATCTTTCTGGCAGATGTCACAAATGCAGGGGTATTCATTCACTGTCCGGAACTATTTGGGGTCAATAGATAACTACTGGAAAAGTAGAGTTGCTTGATGAAAAACAGGACACCTGATTTCATTTAAATTTCAGGTGATAATAGTTTGGTATTAAAGTGTTCCCCACATAGTTTATGGAACATACTAATATTAAAATATGGTCCCTTGGTGGGGAGCTTGGTCCAGCCTCAGCTTGATGTGCCATGCTTTATTGATTCCCATGGGAGGACTTACCCATCAAAGTGGAGATGGAGGAGGAATGGATGGGGGAGTAGGAAGGAGGCAGGGGGTGTAGGAAATTGTAGTTGGTATATAAAAGAAATAAAAATGGTGAAAAGGGAAAATATATGATCCCTTGCTTTACTGAAAGTCAAATCTAGCCAGATAGGTGGCCTGTATTTTTGTTCCTTAAATCTGGTAACTGTACTCTCAAGATATCCCAAAGGGTCTACCCATACCTCAGCTAGGACCAGGGATGTCCACACATCCAGTGGACATTCCTGTCCCTTTAATTGTCACAAAAGGTCTTTTTTCAAGCTCTACAATACCTCCATCTCTATCTAACTTAGGCTTCTTAATTTATATGAACAAATACTATCCACAGCCACTCCATTCCCTCCACACACCTTTTTTTTTTCTTTTTGGGAAAGGGTCTCACTGTATAGAACAGGCTGTCCTTGAACTCATAGAGATCCACCTGCCTCTGCCTCAGCCACTACACATGGCTGAGACCATCATTCTTGTGTTTCTTTTTGTTTTTCAAGACAGGGTTTCTCTTGTAGCCTTGGCTATCCTGGAACTCTCTCTGTGGACCAGGCTGGCCTTACTCACAGAGATCTACCTGCCTGTGCCTCTCAAACGCTGAGATTAAAGGCATACACCACTACCGTTTGGCGACCCCAAGACTCTTAAATATAGCCTAAATACCCCTAAACTCACCCTCAGGAGAATCTGGGGCCTCCCCTAGAGGCAAAGTCCTGGATATCATTTTCTTTAAGCAATGCTTATGTTTGGGTGTCTTCCTGTTATCTGTCAGCACCTGCCAGTTACTGCAGTCAATACAACAATACAGCTTGCAGCCCTCCGCCAGCAGATGAAGGCCTGGAATCTTTCTGCCTACATCATCCCAGACACAGATGCACACATGGTAAGGACCAGCTCTATTCTCTTTTGCCCTCTCTTTCTCCTATACTTGGGCTTGTTGACCTCTAAACACAAGCCACAAACAAGAGGCTAGCAAGACTTGGAGGCTGAAGACAGAGAAAGCATTTCACAGCCGAAAGGATGAAAATGGAAAGTACACATACACTAGTTTAAGGTCAACTGAAAGAACAAACCTCTTTTCATTGGAGGAAAAATGGGGCCAAATTTTATTGACCTCTAGAAATTATATTATAAAAACAACTTTGGGGCTAGGGAGATGGCGTGCACGCACACACACACACAATGTTTAAAATTAAAACAACTTCAGAAGAGATTTTGACAACTTCCCAGATGACAACTCCATAAAGAATGTTTGGGGTATCACTATAAATGGGCCTGAAATTCTAAGCTCCCTCCTGGTCCAGGCTATCTCAGACCCTGCTGAGTAGAGCAGTGAAATGACCCAGGGTGCTAGATTATGCAAGTGTGGAAAGTAGACCGAGAGGAGAGAGCAGACATAAAATAAGGTGGCTGTCTATATAAGACCCACTTTTCCCCAAATAGCAGTGCTGCCTATCCAGCCTACCTTTCCCCACCAGTAGCTCAGCCTCTACCTCATCTAGCTCCTCACATCAACTCAGCTAGAAGAAAAGGCATTTCTGACCTGCTGGGATGCTTAAGAAGTTTGACTAAGTATCTGAGCTCCTTCAAGCAAAAATAACAATGATATATCTTCAAGGATGAGAAAGCAACATAAAGTCATCTCCTGGTATCTATAGTCTAAAAGAATATTTCAACTCCCTTATATAAAATGAAATAGTGAGGGCTGAAGAAATGTCTCAGAGGTTAAGAGCACTGACTGTTCTTCCAGAGGTCCTGAGTTCAATTCCCAGCAACCATATAGTGGCTCACAACCATTTGTAATGAGATCTGGTGCTCTCTTCTGGAATGCAGACATACATGCATACAGAATACTGTATACATAATAAATAAATAATCTTTTTTAAAAATGACATAGTAATTGCATATAATCTATTCATAACCTTCCATATGCTTTAAATCATCTCTAGAAGACTTATAATGCCCAATACAATTTAAATACTATATAAATGTTACCAAACTGCTTTACTTAGGGAATAATGACAATAAAAACATATACCAAATACTGTCCAATTTTTCTGATATTTTTGACCAAGGACAAGGTTAATAGCATTTGCAAATACAGAATTCATGAATATGGATGTCTAACTGGCCAATGAGTGTATAAAACCTGGTGGAGAAGTTATTAATGAAATACCCAATATAATATAATAAATAGACTCTGGAGGAAGGCATGCTATTTGAAGGAGAATACCAAAAGGAATGGCCCAAGACCATACTGGATTTACATTATGACCATGGCAGTAAATATTGCAGAACAATCTAGTATAACCTAGTCCAGTGGGCTTAACACCCCCAAGAGAAAGGTTTTGAAAAGTAAAGAAGATAGTATGCTGAAGGAGGTACAGAGACTTTCCTGGGAAGAAATGCCAGGTATGGCAAGACAGGAAAAACCCAAGATGTATTTGGGACCCCTTGGCATCTGACTCTACGAAGAAAGTTGATGGTGTTGTTGATTTCCTAGAGTGAGTACATTGGCAAACATGATGAGAGGCGAGCATGGATCTCAGGCTTCACAGGCTCTGCAGGTAACAGCCACTCCCCACTCACATTGCTTCTGTTGGTAGACCTACCCTGATCATAGAAGACCTGCTATAGCCAGTTCCTTAGCAACCAGGACCAAAGGCTGGTGTTCATTCTCATTCTTCCCGCCCCCATGAACCCAGCATGTTCCCCAGGTCAAATGTCTCATGCCCCTATGACCACACTTCTGCATAGGAGCTGGCCCTCCTGGCTTCCTTCCCATGCTTTTCTGCCTCGGCCACAGCCAGGTCCAGAACAGAGCTCCCTGGACCTGGTTTCTGAAGCAATTGCTATTTCCACATCTATTGACAAGAAACCTGTTTTTCTTTTACATACTAGCTCATTTAGGGATAAGGTTTTACTTTATCGGATCTTTTTTATAGACAACATCTCTCTACATGGTCAAATGGAGGCTCTTATTGATGTCTCCATTTCTGAAGGGCCCTCCTGTTCTGATCCTGTCCCATTAAGTACAGGCAGCTTCCTCTGTTGATCCTCACACATTCTTTCTTGAGCCTGAAGGGGCTCTGCCTCCCCCATTGCAAGCCCTTATTCTCCCTAGCACAGTTGTTGTATTTGTCTTCCCTACCAATCCACAGATAGGCACCTAGTTTGATGTCTTTATCAGCCCTCATCTTTCCTGAGAATTTCACCCATGTACAGCATTAGCTTCTTTGGATTGGCGGAAGCCAGACTTTTTTCCTACTAAAAGTTCTAAAGGCCCTCTTTAGGGACCTACATCACAAAAGAGAGCTGCTTTGCTGGAGGAACTCTCATTGTAGATTTTCCCCCAAGTGTGCCCTTAACATCTCCTACCTCTTCCAATGGAGGAGACAAGCTCATACTAGAGGCCCTTGTGACAGAGCGAGTACAACATTCCACACCCAACAAAGTCACAGCCCTCACTTTCATCTTCATCCTCACCTCTAGACTTCTCTGCTCTGCTGTAGGTACTGCGGTGGTGACCATGGCGAAAGCAGCTGTCTGGACTGATAGTCGATACTGGACTCAGGCTGAGAGGCAGATGGACTGCAACTGGGAACTCCATAAGGAAGGTAGAAGGCCCACATGGATTGTCCCCTAGACTAGGTTTGGGGAAATACAGGTGAGTGGTTGTCTGCAACTCACTGTTGGAAGTTCAGGAAATATGAGGGCATCTCTGATCTTTAAGAACACATGTAGCAGGACTGTCACAGACAAAAGTCTGGCTATAGGGTCTGATGCTGATCTGGGAAGTGACTTTTGTATTCCCTCCCATCTTTTAGTTAGCATTTCGTCCATTGTCACCTGGATCCTTGCTGAAGTCCCTGCTGGAGGTCATGTGGGCTTCGACCCCTTCCTTTTCTCTGTTGGTATGTTTTACTCTCAGTCTCTGGATTTGTTTGAGCTATTAAGGAGGGTGGCTCTGCCTCCTGGGAGGTATACGAATATATTTGCTTAGAAAGAGGGCCAATATGGCTATAGAAATATTTTACAACAAAAAGAGATTCATGAACTGTGTAATTAACATATGCTTAAAAAACAAATACAAACTTTACCAAAATAATGCAGAAAGCCAACCTAGAAGACTTGATATCATTAAGATCCAGTGGATAAGTAGGTCTGTATGTTCTTGACCCCAGAGCCATCCCTGAGTCCTGGGACACCAACAATTATGGTACTTGGGATCTCTTTAAAAACATTTTCTAATCCGGGCATTGGTGGCACACTCGTTTAATCCCAGCATTTGGGAGGCAGAGGCAAGTGGATCTCTG
The DNA here is from genome assembly GCF_943737965.1 of Phodopus roborovskii. Taxonomy (NCBI): domain Eukaryota; kingdom Metazoa; phylum Chordata; class Mammalia; order Rodentia; family Cricetidae; genus Phodopus; species Phodopus roborovskii. The sequence goes on from NW_026125700.1 coordinate 2,166,039, forward strand.
TGATTTGAGGCTAGCCTGTCTACAAAGCTAGTTCCAGGACAGGCTCCAAAGCTACAGAGAAACCTTGTCTTGAAAAAAAAAACAATAACAAAAAACAAAGAACAACAACTTATCCAAAGCCCTGGACATCACTCTTCCTCTGAATGGTGACAATAATTTCTAATAAAAATATTTTGGTCCCCAATTACTGACAATTTAAAATGACCAGATTAGGGTCGGGGTATAGTGCAGTGGTAGAATACTTGTCTGGCATCCACAAGGTCCTGGGTTCAATCCCTAGTGCTGGACTGGGGGTGGGTCAAAGGAAGGCAAGATTAGCTAGTTGACAGTGGACAGAATCAAGGTGGGAGTATGACAATTAAATTTGGAAAACAGAAAAAGACAGGTGGGAGACAGGCTGTGAAGAAGAGATACAATTTTCAGAGGGCCAGAGCCTAGGGTAGGCTTTGGGCAGGTAGAGTTTCCCTTGACTCCTTCCTGTCTCTGCAGATTCCTGGGAGGATTATAATCTGCAATTACAAGACTCCAACAGACAACTGGTATCCATCACAACCAACCTTGTGGACCTGGCATGGGGGTCGGAGAGGCCCCCAGTGCCAAGCCAACCCATTTATGCCCTGCCGGAAGAATTTACAGGTGATTCCATAAGCCTATTGTCCTTCCCAATCAGTACAAACAAGGGTCCCTCCCAGGGTGAGGCTGCCTGGTTTTTTTTTTTTTTTTTTTTTTTTTTTTTTTTTTGTTTTCCCCCTGAAAATGTCACTAACTAAGGCAACAAAGTAATGGTTGACAAACTATCTGAGATGCTTGGTTAAAATGTAGAATTTCTTTGTCTCTGTCTCCTCACAGAGTTCAAAGGTACTCAGACTATTTTTAGAAAATACTGAAATGAGCAGTATTAGGTTTTGAAGAAAGAGACAGCAGAAAGGGAGGAAAAGACAGCTGAAGAAAAGTTCAACAACAAAACCACCTTTCTTAAAAAAAATAATGTCTCAGGTTTTGTTTTATTTGTTTGATTTTGGTTTCTTGTGACTTCAGTTCTATTTTTTTTATGTGTATGGATGTTTTGCCTGCATGTTGTCTATGTGACCCATGCATACAGTGCTCATGGAGTCTAGAAAAGGGTGTCAGATACCCTGGGACTGGAGTTACAGATGGTTGTGGGTTGCCATGTGGGTACTGGGAATCGAACCCATATCCTCTAGAGGAGCAACCAATACTGTTAACTGCTGAGCCTTCTTCAGCTGTCACCCCAAAAAATACTTTCTTAAGAGGGAAGGCCCTTGTACTTAGTTGTTTATCTGGTAGTAGAAACTGGTTGAGTCATTTGGCCCTTTACTTCTGGTTCTACTCCAATAAGGAGTTTAGATTTAGGACATGACACACTTAGACAGAAGTCAATGACTAAGTTCAATGTCAGTCTGTGGCACAAGAGAGGGTTCAGATTTTGGCTGGACCTCAAAATAGGTTAATTGACCCAGAAAATTCTAGCGTCTGTAACCATGACATCATTGACACTATCTTAATCTGATATAAAAGATCAGTTTACATTATGGTTCTTTTAAGCAATTACTGACCAGGGCTAGGGGACCTATTACGAATCGGGGTCTTGGTCACTGACTACTTTCACCTCCCTGGAAATTCTGAATGGGTCAGTGGAGTTGCATTTCTTGTCACATTGTGCAATCTGAGAAACCCCTTTCCACATACAACTCCACATATTATTTCTGATTTAGAAAGGGACCAAGAAAACTGTGGGGGTGGGGTGGAGTGGAGAATTTCAAAATTGTGGCTATGATGAAACAAGGAGAAACAGTGTCACTTGTGCACACCCTGGACTTGGTTTTTAAAGAGACTGGCTATCTATGAGGATTTGATCATAAAAAAACACTCACCTTCCTCGGATATCAAAGGCCATCATGGTGCCAAGGGAATGTGAGGCTAAAAGGGCTTTGAAAAACGGCTACCAGGGATTGGGACAGAATTCACAAGGATTTTGTCACTTCCCATGAATTAGGAGATGCTGAGGCATCACTAATCTTCAAAGAAAAGGGAGTCAGAGTTAAGCTTCATGGCTAGACAAAAGTGAATTTTCCCTATTTCATGGGCCTTCTCTCTTAAGAAATTGGGGGGTGGGCAGAGTGGTATGATTCTGAAGAGGGCTCAACAATAAGAGTACTGCTTGCTCTTCTAGAGGATATGGGTTCGATTCCCAGCACCCACATGGCAACTCACAGCCATCTTTGAACTGCACAAGCATTGCATACATGTGATACACAGACAACATGCAGGCAAAACAATCCATATACATACACAACAGACACAGTTGTCATCTGGGTCATTCAAACGCCCAGCTTTGACACCCTGAGTAAGCTTATTCTGTCCTCACATGGCTGAGGGCTTTTTCCTCTATGTATACACTTTAAAGATGGTGTGGAGAGGCAAAGGCAAAGACTGCCATGTGACAAGTTAGCTACTCACACATCAGACCAGTTGTGTGATTTTGTTTTCTCAAAATGGATCATATTCACATATGTTTCTTTTTGTGAGTTATAAGTTGCTGGGGTATTCTGTTTTGTTTTTGAGACAGGGTCTTACTCTGTAGCCTAGGCTGACGTTAAACTTCCTATATTGCCTAATCTGGTCTCAAACTTATGGTGACCCTCCTGTTTCAGCCTCTCAAGTGCTAGGAGTAGAGTCATGAGTCATAATACCAAGTAATACTCATGAATTTTAATCATAATTTTAAGTGAATGCAGCCACATCTAGTATGATTCCATTTATCTGAAAACACCCAGCATTGGCAAATCCATAGAGACAAAAAATAGATTAGTGATTTCCTGGGGCTGGAAGGAGAGGAAATGGGGAGTGACTCCTTAATGGGTACAAGGTTTCCTTTGGGGATGATGAAAATGTTTTAGAATTTGATACTGGCAGTGGTTGCACAATACTATGAATATACTGAAAGCCAGCTGAATTGTGTACTTTACAAAGGTTAAAATGATAAATTTTATATTGTGTCTGTTATATCAGTATAAAATAAGCCTAAAAGTATAAATATCCAAAGCTTTTGGTTCTAGTTGAGTAGTTTTACCCATTTGCATAAAGTTTTTAATAGCATTAAGTTATCATTTCTGTATCTGGGCCCAAGCAGGAGTCTTGATGCGCATGACATTCTGCCAATTTTTTTCTAGTGCTGTCTAGAGAGAAACTTGATATGCCTTGGAAAAGGCAGAAACAGGAGATGAAAACTGAACTCCTGGAACCCAGATATATGCATTCTAAAAAAGGACAGTACTGGACAAAGTTTGAAGACCACCTAGAAGACTGAAAAGGCTAATAGGAGAGCTCAGTATTTGTGCAGATTAGGACTATGGGCCAGGCCCATCACACAGACACGAGTTCAAATCTCAGCTCTATCCCTTCAGCTCTGAAACACTGGGCAACTGATTTACCTCTCTGAAGCCTCACTTTCCTTGTCTGTAAAATGGTGCCTGTAAGAATTAAAACAATGCAGGCTGGAGAGATGGCTCAGCCATTAAAGGCTAGGCTCACAACCAAAAATATAAGAATTAAAACAATGTACAAGATGTACCTAGTCCAATATCTATGGCTTATTGAGTGCTGGAGTTACTGCAGGACAGTACTCTCTCCCAGTTACTCTCTTCCTTTGCCCATGGAGAGCAACTCTCCTTTCTTTATGTTTAATGACAGGTCAAAAGAAGCAGTGTAAGACCTAGTGAATATTTTTTCTACAGCTTTATAAATGTCAACCCATTTGATCTTTGTAGCAAACCTACTGAGGTAGATATTACCCACCCTCATCTAACAGATGTGCAAAATGAGACATAGAGGTGTCAAGTAATTCGCCCAAGATCACACCTAGTTACTAATGGCAGAATGATTACTGGAGCCCCATCTGGGCCCAAGGCCCACATCATTAATAATACAAGTGTTTGAAGATAGAATTCTACTGCTTTTGGAAGCATAGAAAGCTGTAGTAGTGCAGTCATAGAGCCACTTGGCCAAAGTTCAAGGCCATTGGTTTCATCTCCTCCACCAGAAATAAAGGAAAACCACTACCCTTCTGGAGTTTCCCAGGAGCCCTGTACCAAAGACAAGGTGTGTCACTCAGACTTTTATTTTTTTTGGGGGGGGGGGTTCCTTTGCTTCTAGGGAGCACTTGGCAAGAAAAAGTATCCACCATCCGAAGCTATATGAAGAACCATACCATGGCTCCAACTGGTCTCCTTCTATCAGCACTTGATGAGACAGCCTGTAAGTGGGGATTTACGAATGCAAGTGGGTGCTATGCAGCATATAGCTCCTCCTGAAATAACAGCATACTCACCAGCTGCTATGATCTCCATGGTCATGGCCCATGGGAACTAAGAGGGATCAGAAAGCAGCTGCTCACATCTGCAAAATGAGGAGGCCAGGAAGCTCCAAGCAAGTGGGGCAAGCCCACAGGCCACTTGAGAAACGGACTGACCAGAATAATACAGCGATTCTGTCTCCTTAGGGAGAAGAAGGCCTGGAGAGCCACCAACAGCCCTGGCTGTTATCTAGGTCACTCAAAGTCCCAGCTTTGACATGCAGAGTAGCCCTACTCTGTCCCCACATGGATGAGGGCCTTCTCCTCAGTTCCTATGTCCGGGCTTCAGACATTTGGAGGCTGCACCAATACTGTGTGCTGAATGTCACCTAGCTACATTTTATGGGGGAGACACCCATTGCTCTCTTCGGCATCTCAATCATCCCTAAGAAGATTGAGATGCAATCAGAGGCAAATACCAGAAGTAATCTTGAGGCCAAAGCAAACGGGGGGGGGGGCATGGGTGTCAGAAATGCCTGTCCCCTTGCAGAATGGCTTCCAAAAGTCTCCCTGTTTCATTTTTTTTCCTAGGGCTCTTCAACCTTCGCAGTAGTGACATCCCCTATAACCCTTTCTTCTACTCCTACACACTGCTCACGGACTCGTCTATCAGGTACAGCTTCTCCTGGGCTTACTGTTGTGACTTTCTCCCAACCTCACCCTACCCGGTACCACCGGCCTCACAACCCTCAGGTGCTCATGACTTTGGGGGCCTGTCACAGCAGACTTCTCTAGGAGACGTCCCACTTGACTTTTGGCTCTCTATGCTGGCTTCCTGTGACTTCTGGAAACAAAAGACTGGTATATGCCTCTGGTCTCTTGTGTTGTCCTCAGTAAGGAGGCACTCAGGTCCCTTCCCTGTCTTCCCTCTCCACTAGGTTGTTTGTCAACAAGAGTCGCTTTAGCCTCGAGACCCTGCAGTACCTGAATACAATGTGCACATCATCCATGTGTGTGCAGCTCGAGGACTACAGTCAAATTCGTGACAGTGTGAAGGCCTATGCCTCAGGCAATGTAACGATCTTGATTGGGCTCAGATATACCACCTATGGGCTCTACGAAGTGATACCCAAAGTAGGTTTGCCAGTCACTGACCACCTTCTGCTCCAGGAATGACAACTGTCAACTTAAAATGGGGTCCCTCAGCCACTGAGCCACCTAGTCAGTCAGCAAATGTGTACTGTGTACCCTTGTAGTCCTCACTGAGAGAAGACTGAGGAGGAGGAGGAGGCGGCGGCGGCAAGGGCGTCTGTCCACAGAGCCTGGACAGCCACAGAAGCTAGACAAAATACAGCCTAATCTAAAAGAAGCTTTAGAGTCAGCCGAGACTGAAACTGACAGGAGCTCTTTTCCTAAATAGCCATGCATGTGACCTTAGATAAATGGCTCATTCAATCTAGATCTCTGTTTCTTTAAAATAGCAATGAATTCGAACAATTACAGTTCTAGGAGATAGTCATTCTGAAATCCAGTGGCTTACATAGAACATGTGTGGGATTTGGTAACTGCTCTGATACATACAAGACACTCATGGTGCTAGAACAGCCTGTTGACTATAGCATGCCAGGCCTGACTGCTGGCACTAGGACAATATTCATCATGGAAATTTGCATTCGGGAGGCGAGGAAAGACCTGCCAAAGGAGTAGCCAGAAAGTAGCCAAAGGAGAGGGCATGGCCATGAAAGAGATCAGCAAGTCTCACAGTCTCACCCCAGCTGCGTCCTCTCTGTCCTTTGTAAACACTGCTCATCTTGAATGGTGCTTCTAGTCCGTCTTTTGGTGCTTCCAACAGGAGAAATTGGTGACACAGGCCTACTCCCCAGTAATGCTACTGAAGGCTGTGAAGAACAGCAGGGAACAGGCCCTCCTGAAGGCCAGCCATGTAAGTCCCCAAAGTCCCCATGGCATGGCCTTTTGGGAGATCTGATGGGTTAACCTTCCAGGGAGAAGCCTGAAGAAGACTCAAAGCGAAAGCACGAAATGTACAACAAATATCTATGTTTATAACTTGTATAGCTGTGTAGATATTTAGATGAGGTGATGTGCATTACTTTGAACACTGCCTGTGTTAGTAAGTGCTACCTGTAATGATTTCCTGCCAGGCAAGAGGATAGCTTACTTTTTAGAATATTCTTAACATTAGGATAAAGGACATAATTTTTGAAAGACTTTTCCTTAAGAAACAATTTTAGCATACACTACAGTAGAGAAAATAGCTTAAACTCCAGCTGTCCCCATTACCAAGCTTCCACAATCATCGAGTCATACCGATGCTCTTTCATCTGTAAACACCTCCTCCCATGCATGACCCTCCCCTCCCAATCCTTGCTGCTGGATTATTTTAAAACAAATCCCACATATCCCATCGTTTCGGCCGTCAGCGCTTCAGTAACTATTTTTAAAGATAAGAAAGCTTTTAAAAACATGCACACACTCTGATTAGATATAAACATTAACGAGAATCCTCTGCTATCCAGTAGCTAGTAAAATCGTCATGTTTTTAAAGCACTCAATCCCAGGGCAGCTATCTGATCTTCCCTGAGTGAGAAGGCAGCCACTCTGGCTCACTTCAGTCACCATTGTGTTTCCTGATTCAGGTGCGAGATGCTGTGGTTGTGATCCAGTACTTGGTCTGGCTGGAGAAGAACGTGCCCAAAGGCACGGTAGATGAGTTTTCTGGGGCAAAACACATTGATGAGTTGCGACGGTACTGGACTTATTATCTTTTTGGTGCACGCGGGGGGGGGGGGGGATGGGAGGATGGGAGCAAGGAGTAATTAGTCCCCTTAGGAGGAAGAAAGATCCTGCTTGTATTTGGAAGTGAGATTGACAGGTTCGTGGGTGGTCTGGGAGCTGTGCAGGGGGTGTTGCAAGACATTCCCTGGCCCTGTGGAAAACAGGACAACCCAACAGCACCCCCTAGCGACTACCGTAGACGTAGCTTAAAGGCGGGGTGGGGGTGGGGGCGAGGGGCTCTGGAGCTCTTGGGAGCTTCTGGTTGGGAGAAGGCTTCCTGAGGTAGCTTGTGGTACCATCTAGGTTTGAGGTCCAAGACATAGCACACAGATAGGATGTTTTTCAGATACAGGGAACTAACTACCTTTCTTCTCTCCCACAAGTAAAATGGAGGCAGAGGGCCAAGAATTGGTAACTATGGTCTATTCTTCCTGTACTTGAGTGCTCTGTCTACCGTGACAGGCCAGAGCTGGGGGAGATGGGACTTGGAGAGGCAGATGGAGTCAGGCTTGGGTAAAGGTAGCTGGACCTTTATTTGCTGTAAAAGATATCTCTGTCACGGCTTCATCTCTGGACCATTCTCTGATCATTCCTTACCTTGTCCTGCTTAGGAATGAAAACTTTTCCTCTGGACCCAGTTTTGAAACCATCTCTGCTAGTGGCCTGAATGCTGCACTGGCTCATTACAGGTACTTCAGAACAAAGAATTTTCTAGAGTACTTGTGAGCAGGGGTCATGGTTGTGACTATAGAGGGACTGGGGTGGAAAGGGAATGCTCTGGGTCAACATTTAGGGTTTTGGGGCCTTCAGGACCATGGGTGGTCAAGGAATGAACTACTTTTTAAAAGGCAGAGGGTGGCTTTTATCCCTAAAAGGCTGGGACTTGGTGCTTGGGTGTTCTGGGGTCTTTAAGGTTTAAGGAAAGCATAGATGCTGTTAAAAGCTTTCTTCTTTTTCTGAATTATTTCTGGTATCCCTTTGTCTGAGATAGTTTTATTGTTTTCTTTTGAGACAAGTTCTCATGTAGCCCAGGCTAGCCTCAAACTTACTATGTAGTCGAGATTAGGGCTTACCTCCTGATCTTCCTGCCTCTACCTCGTAAGTGCTGGGTTACAGGTATACACCACCACACCTAGCTTGAGATGGGGTTTTGCTTTGTAGCTCAGGCTGGCCAAGAACTTGTGATCTTTCTGGGTGAGCTTTGCAAATGCAGACATGAATACCACATAAGACCCCACAGAGAAAGGCCTGTCCACTTAACCTCTACCAACCATAATAAGTCAAGAATATAAGTTAGTTCAGATACTTGGTCCCATAGAAAACAAACCACAGTAGGCCTACCTGATAAAATTTGGAGGGCCAAGCTGAGCAGATCTATCAGTTGGCCTGGACATGACAGAAAGGGAGTCAGATGCCCTCCAGAGAAAGACCTAGCATATCTGAGAATTCCCTTCTCTGATGCCTCCTCCAGAGCCTCGCCTATGGGAAATAGAGAGTGGCAGAGTAGGTATACCTCAGTCCTCTAAAATATTGTTCTCCAGACCTATCCTTGAAGTCCCTCAGAGAGAGAGAGAGAGAGAGAGAGAGAGAGAGAGAGAGAGAGAGAGAGAGAGAGAGAGAGAGCGCACTCAGGACCAGCACCTCTCTGCTCTGCTGTGGGTCTCTTGCAAGCTCCTGCCTCTATTGGCTTGTTCTTTTGTGAGTAGAGATGGCTGAACCAAGTAGCCTCTGAGACTCTTACCTCCCCTCCCTGGGGACCAAAGTCTTTATCCACATGCAGGATAAACAGAAGTGTGTTGTGGACAGTAGCTGCAGTTAGAGCCAAGTGCTTTCCTGGGATCCTTTGGGAGATAACTATTTCCCCAGAGCAGAGAGCAGAGGGCATGCTCTTTCTCCTCAGCCCTCATCCTTGTGTCTGCCCTGTTTTCCCAGTGCAGGGTTCAGATCTCCTCTCTCAGTGTTCATTCTTATTCCCAGCCCGACCAAGGATCTACACCGCAAGCTGTCCTCAGATGAGATGTACCTGGTGGATTCTGGAGGGCAGTACTGGTATGTCCGTCCATCCCATCATGCCTTGGCCTAGCTCTCAGCTCATACATCCTGGGCTTCCAGAGGCTGACTAAAGCTGGCTTTCCTAGGTCATAGGTCTTCATTTGATTGAAGCACAGACCTGTATTGAAGAAGCCCTGAGCAGACCCCTCATGTTCCCACTGGGGGTGCCTGCACAGTAGAAAACACACAGAGATCAGAATAATGGGAGCACTCATGCAGCACCTGTGTGGGAATTAGGAAAAGACTCTAGTTGCTTAAATAATTTTTTCAAGTCTGCAAATTATTTACACAGATCTGCCTGGCTGCACAAACATGAACTCCCATTTTCTCACCCACTCATGCAAGCCCTAGACTCAGCCTGCATCCAAGCCATCAGACCCATCTCATTCCCTGTGGCAAGATAATCGACCATGTGAGGCTGGAGATGGAGGCAGATGAAAGAAGTAACCCTTTAGATGTGATTCTCTTGTACAGTGTCAACCTAAACTGTCCGATGTGACAGTCATACTGAATAAGTTAACTGTATTCCTTCAAAATGTGTGGCCAATCGTTCAGTGTCATCGGGTTTCTATCCTGTGGAAAGGGTAACTGAACTAAGGACAGAGGCTCTTGTTCATAGCATACCTCTTGGGGAGCCAGCCTGCCATGTGCTAAGTTTAGCAGCCTGTACTTACCATTAGTTTGATACTGTGTGAACCTGAGAAGGCCGCAAAGAAAGAGGAAGTGAATTTGTGGGGGCGTATTGGGTTGGCGCATGCTCAGAAGAGGGTAAGGTAGGGAAATAGTCACCTCACTTCCTCTTCTCTCCTGAGGAAGAAGTTCCCCATGCCCCATGACCTACTCTCAAGAAGCCCCAGAGCCCTGGGATGGGTATGCTTAGTGCCAGCCTGGGGGAACCAGTACAACTAGTGACTGTGAGTTGAACCTGATACTTCTGGCTTCAGTTCAGTGGACTTCTAAGCAATGTTCATAGCAAAAAACATCTTATAAGGAGTCAGCATTTTCTCCAGCCAGGCTTTACCAAATCTTAGGGATGGAGATGGCCTCATAGCCTAATGACTCTTTCATAAAGAGGCCTGCTCTGCTGTCATCTGGGGAGCTGCAGAAGTTCCTATAGATGGTAAATGGCAGTGATTGTGGGCGTGTTAGGATAATGTCACTTCTCTGAACCTCAGTCCTCCCCATCTGTAATTTATTTTAAAAAAAAAAAACAGACAATGTCCTGAACATAGCAACTTTTACCATTAAGAACTCTGCTAAGTCTCTTTGGTGCATGGATGCTGCGGTGTAATTCTGATGGTGGTACCTATCCTCCCTCCTTCCCTACTCCCTGCCAGCCATCCTTTCCTTCTATTTTTCTAACATTATCTCACTGTGGAACACAAGCTGGCTTTTGCTTGTGTTCCTACCTCAACCTCCTGTGTGCTAGGGTTACAAGCATCCACCACCATGCCTGGTTCTCTCTCTCTCTTGCTTCCTACCATGCCCTGCTCAAGCCGGTCACTCAAACCCCAGTAGAAAAAACAAAAAGAAGAAAACATACAGGAAGCACACGGTCCTGGCCCCTCCTCCTGAGTGCTCCATAGAGTCGGATGTGCTAGTTCCCTTTTTCCACAGGGATGGAACCACAGATATCACCAGAACAGTGCATTGGGGCACCCCTACTGCCTTCCAAAAGGTAAGTACTAGACCCCAATTTGTCCTTCCGTTTCTCCCAGTGATCACTTCATCAAGAGCCCTTTCAAATTGAGGGAGGAAAACAGATCCAGAGAGGTTATGTAGTTTGCCCAAGGTCACACAACAACTGGAATGCCAGTGCAAAGTCAAGCCACCACCAAGACCTCAGGCCATCCTCTTGTCATGTCAATTCATGAGTGCACAGACATTGGCCATCTGTGTGTTCAGCTTGCACTCTACAAAAGGGAGGGAAAGCCATCTGTAGTGGAGGAAAATGGCACAGGGTTTCTCAGAGGAGCTAGAGCTGGTCTGAAAACAGGGATGGCTGCTCAGCTAGAGTAGAACCTGGGACACTGGCTAGGGTGAGTGGGCCAGGGAGCTGCCTAAATGGAGAAGCCCTGTTATGCAGGCCTCCAGGAGCTCATAGTATAGCATGTTGAAGAGTCAGCTTTCTCAGAGCCCCAGACAGTGAGCCAGTGCAAGAGTATGGAGAAAGGAAATGACCACATGGCTACTAGTAGTGACCAGAACAGGTCACCATTGCCCGTCTCTCTCCCTCAACAGGAAGCCTGCCCTGCCACATGATCAGGCCCAACCCAAACTTTAGGCCTTAAGAAAACTAAAGGAAATTGCTAAGGCATAGTAGTACATACTGGAGAGGTACAAACAGGAAGACTGACTATTCAAAGCCAACCTTGGCTACATAGAAAATTGAGAGCCTACCTATGAGGGATACAGGAGCAACTAGGCTAACTTTGCTTGAGCATTTGTTCATTGCTGTATACTCAGTGTCAGTCTACCTCATCTAACAACTTAAGCAACCAGGCACCTATTAAATATGAGGAAACCAAGGTATAAAGAGATAAGAGAGATCTGGGTATGGTGGCGCGTGCCTTTAATTCCACCTCTCCAGAGGCAGACGCAGGAAGATTTTTGTGTTCGAGGACCAGCCTGGTCTACAGAGTTCCAGGACAGCCATAGCTAAACAGAGAAAAAGTGAGAGAGGGAAAGAGAGGGAGGGAGAAAGAGAGAGGAAGGAGAGAGAGAGAGATAGAGAGAGTCTGTGAGTGGTCAAGCCAGGATCCAAGACTTGAATTGAAAAAGACTTGCTGCCACCCACTCAGTCACTATTCTCTATAAGCATGTCTTCGGCACATGACAATGACCCCTGTATATCAGCCTAAGAGAAAAGCACATGGAGTTGGCCCCAGCTTTGGGAACACCTTCGTTCCCCACCTTCTTTTGGTCATCTTCCGAAACCTGAGTGACTGACTACACATGAGAATGTGTCTGCTGTTCCTGGGCCTCCATTCCCATCTGCTTCCAGACCATGCTGCTGGAAGCTGCCTGGCTCCTCCTCCTGTCCTCCACATCACCTCTTCCTCCTCTCTCCTTACCAGGAGGCGTACACACGTGTGCTAATGGGAAACATCGATCTGTCCAGACTCATCTTTCCTGCTTCGACATCAGGTAGACTTCAGAAACCAAAGTGGACCCAGGTCCCCCAGGCTCTGCTTTTAATGGGACTCACCTTGCTATCCTTGGAGGCTATGGAACATCACATTCTTCTCTCATAAATGAGAAAATCCAGCCAAAAGAGAGGACTTGTCCAGGGTCCTACATAGGGTTAGTGGGGACACCAACCAAGTTCTCCTGCCTCTTAATTCAGTGCTGTCATTCAGAGGCAGGGGAGGTCAGTGTGAACTTCAGAAGTCATATATAATTCTGGGAGGAAGTGACTGTCCAAGTGATAAGGCCTAATTCATGAGAAGACATTTTAGTAGAGTCATGCGTCCAGGTTATGAGTCCAGTGTACAGAGTTCAAGAGATAGTAAGGAGTCAGGAAACATTTACTAGCTTCATCCATCATCCCTTCGCCATCCCACTCCAGTGTCCTCTCAAGAGCCCTTTTCCTCAGGTACCACTCTAGAAGTTGAGTAGGAAAGGTCAAGGTGGACAGTCTAGGGTCTATTCAGTGGACCAAGAACAATCTCTTTTCCCTCTCAGGAAGAATGGTGGAAGCTTTTGCTCGAAGAGCCTTGTGGGAAGTTGGACTCAATTATGGTCATGGGACAGGCCATGGCATTGGCAATTTCTTCTGTGTGCATGAGTGTAAGTATCTTCTCAGCTATACTTGTTTGATGCTCTCCAGCATGGAAATTACCAATCCACAGAGGTGCATGACCCACCTAAGGTCACCAGATGGTGGGCATGATGCTCTAAGGGCTAAATGAATAATATTGACCGTGGGTCTTCCAGAGAGAGAACCACGGCCTGCTGACCAAATAGTGTATACCCCAGGGAAATAAAAGGCAAAGCCGATTGGTGTATGTCAGTTCCACATATGACAAGTGCTTCTAGACATACCTAGGGATCCTCCCTCCAGTTACCTGCCCCCCCCCACAACCTGCTCACTTCCAAGCTGATGACATAGAGCTAAAGCCCTGCTTATATCTTTCTTCCCAGGGCCAGTGGGATTCCAGTCTAACAACATTGCCATGGCCAAGGGCATGTTCACTTCCATTGGTATGGTTCTTGAGTTCTACCCCATTACTCCATGTCAGAGTGAAGCTGTCTGGGGGAATGTAGTCATCTGCACCCACATTTTTTTATATTTATTATTTTTTCTTATTTTACATATCGATCCCAGTTCCCTCTCCCTCCCATCCTCTCATGTCACCTGACCCCCCTTCCCATCCCATTCCCCACCCACTCACTCCACAGGAAGGGTGAGTTCTTCCAGGAGGGATCATCAAAATCTGTCAAGTCATTTGGGGGAGGGCCTAGGCCCTCCCTCCTGCCTCTAGGCTAAGGGAGTATCCCTCCATGGGGAATGTGCTCCCAGAGTACTTTTGTGCACCAGGGATACATCCTGGTTCCACTGTCAGAGATTCCTTAGACTGTCCAGGCCTTCTAACTGAGACTCACATTTAGGGGATCTGAGTCAGTACAATGCTCGTTTCCCAGCTATCAGACTGGGGTCCATGAGCATCCCTTTGTTCAGGTCAGCTGTTTCTGTGGGTCTCTCCAGCCTGGTCTTGACCCCTTTGCTCATCATTCCTCCCTCTCTACATCTGGATCCCAGTAGTTTGGCTCAGTGTTCAGCTGTGGGTGTCTGCTTCTGCTTCCATTAGCTACTAGATGAAGGCTCTAGGATGGCATATACGTTAGTCATCAGTCTCATTATTGGGGAAGGGCATTTAAGGTAGCCTCACCACTATTGCTCAGATTGTTAGTTTGGGTCATCCTTGTAGGTCTCTGAACATTTCCCTAGTGCCAGTTTTCTCCAAACCTATAATGGCTCCCTCTATTATGGTATCTCTTTTCTTGCTCTCGTCTATTTATCCCCCAACTCAAACTTCCTGCCCCCCCCATGTTCTCCTCTCCCCTCTTCTCCCCTTCTCTTTCTCCTAACTTCCTCTCCACTCACTGCCCTCCCCCAACCCACCTCCATCCCCACTCCCAATATGCTCAGGAGATCTTGTCCCTTTCCCCTTCTGTAGGGGACCTTGTATGAATCTCTTAGGGTCATCCTTGTTTCCTAGTTTCTCTGATATCCACCCATCTTTAGGGATCATGCTAGGTATAGGTTTAGCCACAGCTCTATCACTGCTTCTCTTCCTAAATCTAGACCCGCATGGTTATCACGCCCTTACTCCAAGCTCCCTGTGCCCCATATCCTTTCTTCTTGTTTTGTTTTAGAGCATCTTACATAGCACAAGCTTCCCTTGAACTCATTATACAGCCGAAGCGGGCCTTAAATTCCTGATCCATCTCCTACTTCCACTTCTCCAGTACTGGTATTGCATGCATGTGCCACCAGGCCTGGATCTTCATAACTCTCTCTTTGTCCTTGGGAAATGGTTTCCAGGCGTCCACCCAAACTATGGAGTTGTCCATCAAATGCTAGGACAATGGCACACATGGAGATTGGAGCCCTAAGTGGGATCTTCAATCTTTCCTGCTAGAATACAAGGGGTGTGGGGGGGGGTGAGGTCAAGTTATACCCAAGAAGATCTAAGGCCAAGAATCTAACAAGTTGTGGGGCTGACAGAGCCAAAGCCACAGGTAGCCGGGCTTAGGCTGCCAGGCCCTGCAGTTATTTAAAGATTGGTGCAGGAAACCTGGGCATGGGTCCTTCTTATCCATTGCTTAATGTCATTAGCATCTCTGTATGTATCTCTCAGAACCCGGATACTACCAGGATGGGGAATTTGGAGTCCGTCTTGAAGATATAGCCCTTGTGGTAGAAGCAAAGACCAAGGTAATGTGCCATGGGCTAGACACAGATGGACAGCATGGCTCTGACTTTGGGTGAATGGGGATAAGGAAGACCAAAGGAGAAAGGCATTTGATGTACAAGCATGACTTTATCTGGAGTTCATTTCTCAGGCTGCACACAGGAATCATCTGGGAATCTGTTTTTTTGTTTTTGTTTTTGTTTTTAAATATCAGTGCCAGGCCCCACTCCAGACTAAGTGAATCAGTATCCTTCTCCAGCTCTCTGGTTCTCTGTGCACATAATAATCGCCAGGGGAGCTTGTTAGGGCTAAGGATTTGATATTATAGCAGCCAACAAGATGAAATACCTGGATATAAATTTAAAAGACTTACACAGAGAAACTCTGTTAAGGAACATAAAAAAGATTTACATAAATGGTGCTCTCTGGGAAGAAGCCATGATATTATGAACATGCCATTCTCCCTAAATTAATCTCTAAATTCAAGACAACCTCAATTTCAATGTTAAGTAGATAGTTTTGTGTCTTCACCAATGACAGCAATGTTTATTTGTGAAAATAAACATGCAAAATAGCTAGGTAGCTAAGGGGGAACAAACTAGCCCTATCCAATCCTACCATAAACTATTCCAACAAAAACAAGTTAGAACTGGAGATGAAACAGACAGCAGGGATAATGAAGCGAAGCAGCCAGTCCAGAAATAAACTCCTAATTCACATAAACACAGAGAGTTAGCTGGTGTTTCACCACAGGAGGGAAGAGAGAAATCACTCCACAAATAGGCAAGGGAATAAACGATTATCAGCGTGGAGAGTAAACCAAATACCATCACTGTTATAGCAAATAAAATCTCACATGAACCAAAAAGGTTTTGTTATTATATATTGATTGCATGAGATCAGGGGTATCACATACCTTGATCATATCCATACAGCTCTTACCCACTCTTGGCTCCCTTCTCCTGCTTGCTACCAGATAAACTGAAGTTTCATGGTGAACAATAGAACCACTAAGGCATAGAAGAAAACCTATATGAATTCATTTATAATCCTGTGTGGAAAAGGACCTCTCTTTATAAGACTCAGAAGTGATGGGGGGGTCATAACTAAGTTAAATAGAAAATGTCTGTATGGAAATCATAGCATAACCAAAATCAAAAGTTCTGTTTCAAGTATAATATGTGCATTAAAGAAAGGCTCAATATCCTTAATTTTTCCTGTGAACTCCTACAAAATCAAAACTGGGAGACAAGGGCAAAGGACATGAAGAGACAGATTGCTAAAATGAACAGTAATTGAATGCACGTAAACAGATGCTCAACTGTACTGTATCCTTAAATGTGTATAAATCAAAACAACAATAGAATAGCATATCGTTCCCCTGGGTTTACTACTACAATAAAAGGGGAAGGAAGATACAGAGAAGTATGTATGGTAGCATCCACTCTGACTTTCTAAGACTTGTCTATATAGTTACATACAGTTACCAGATTAGTAAAAATTAGAGACTGATAGTACCCAGTGCTGATGAGTATGTGGTATGATGAGCACCCTCATTCACTGTTCAGAGAAGTATACATTGTTGCAAACTTTGTGGAGGATAGTGTAACAATATCTATCAAAATGCCTTGTGTCTCTGTCTCAGCTGTCCTTCAACCAGATGTACCACCAGGATACAGTCCCAAAAGTTCATCAAGATGTTTACATAGTGTTAGCAACTTGTAGCATTGATAAGTAATAGTAAAAAATGCAAATATTTCCCAGTCCCATGACCGGGTTGAGTAAATCAGGATATATCCCCATACTTTAGACTTTTATGCATCCCTTTAAAAATGAGGTAGATCTTAGGGCTGGAGAGATGGCTTAGCAGTTTAGAGTATTTGCTACTATTGTAAAATGCCCAGGTTCAGTTCCCAACATCCACATGGAAGCTCATAACCATCTGGAACTCTAGTTCCTTGGGATCTTATACCCTCTTCTGGCATCTATGGGCACTGAGATGTGACTCAGTTATCACCCTGGGTTCAATCCTCAGTATGCGATGAACTGAACCTGATGGTACTTTCTTGTCATCCTACTATTCAGGAGTTAGAGGCAGAAGGATCAAAAGGTCAAGGTCAAATTTTGCTACACATTGAGTTTGAAGACAGCCTAGGCAACAGAAGACCCTATCTAGAGGGAGTAGGTAGATATCAAATAACATTTACAGATTATTTAAACATAGGTTCCATGGCCCTGCCCTAAAGATTCTACCTCCAGTGGGTTTTGGAAGTAGTCCTTACAACCCAAATATTTAATGTGCTCCCTATACACTGTTGATGCCCATGCTTTGAACATCAGACATGAGTCTAATTCCTTCCAGGAATCAGGAAGGAAGCAGCAAAGTAGGTTGCTGAGTAGCAGATGAGAGGACTGGCCAAGAGAACGGACTCTGAAAGGCTAGCTGCAGTGTCCAAAGCTGGCTAGGATTCGTTCCCTGCGCTTCCGGCTTCTGAGTGCAGTGTTCCCTTGCTACCTTCAGCCAGTTTCTCAGCCTCCCTCATTTTCTTGCTTTCTCACCTTCGCTATGGACTTTCAGCACCCAGGGACCTACCTGACTTTTGAAGTGGTGTCGTTTGTGCCCTATGACCGAAACCTCATCGATGTCAGCCTGCTTTCCCCAGAGCAGGTAAGTCTTTAGTACTGCCTGCTATTCAGCTCACTTCCAACCACCCTCTGCTTTCTCTTGCTTCTAATCTCCCTACTCCAAGGACTTCTGCCCTTCACCGAGAAGACCCACATGATGGCACCTTAGGTACTTGTCGGGGGCATGTCTTCCCACCTTGTCAGAGGTCCCAAAGTTTCTAGGACTTTCTAGTCAGACCAGCATGCCCCAACACTATAAACCCCTAGGGACTCTGAGACTGGGCTTCTGAGCTCTGCTACAAAAAGGCATAGAAGGAGATGCTGTTCTTCCCCACTCTGGGCCCCAGTCCCCCTTTTTTTTTGTAAATTAGAGATAACTACTCTCCTTCCCTTTTATTCCTGTGCCAGAAAGCAACCTCCTCTCCATGAGTGTCACTTTATTGTAAAGCAACCACCACAGAGCACTGTCTCTGGAAAGCCCCAGAAAATAGCAGAGATCTGAAAATGGCTGGGACCCTAGTCCACAGAGTCCCATAGCAGGGACCAGATGGTAACAAGACTTCATCTCTTGGCAGCTTAGCTCAAACCCACTTCCCTTTGCAGCTCCAGTACCTGAATCACTACTACCAGACCATTCGTGAGAAAGTTGGTCCAGAACTGCAGCGCCGCCAGCTGCTGGAGGAGTTCGAATGGCTGGAACAGCATACAAAACCCCTGTCAGCCATGGCCCCTATTACCACCTCCTTGACCTCTATGTGGGTAGCCTTCCCTCTGGCCATCCTCAGCTGGACTAGCTAGAGGCCCCCAATTCTGCTGACTGTTCACTTCGGTTTGGGATTCATTCTTTCTTGCTTAGCTCTCCTCCCTCTGTACCATACATGTCCCAAGAGTCCCTGCTGGTCCATCACCATGGAGTTACTATCATAAGCCTCCTCCAGAGCCAGACCCCAGGCAGCACATTCTACCTTCTCCCAGTTGTGCATGCCTCATCATGGACAGACACCCTCTCCTGGGCCCTGGGATGCAGAGCCACGTGAGTCCCTGTCTCCCAAAGTAAAGGATCCTGTAGGCTAATGCTCCTATTCATAAGGCTCCATAACCCAGAGGGCCCATCCTATGTCCACCTGCAGGAGAGGGCCAGAGCTGTTCCTACCCACACTGACTCCAGACATTTTAGGGTTGCCTCTGGCCACCCTTATTTACCCTCAGCCACACAGTGGCTTCCTGGCTATAGACTGTAGAGTTGAAAAAATATGGGAGACTCAAGCCTGCCTGCTATACCTGTAGAAGGAGGTGGCTGCATGTAGACTATCCCTTATCTGCACTGGGGACAACAGATAAGTAGATGGAACTGGGGACCCGTCCTCTCCCTACATGCGAGCCCACAGATCCTAACCCACCAATGTGTTCCTTGACAAGTAACCACAAAGAACATTAAGGCATAGGACTTTGACTGTGAAGAAAGAGACTGGCTAAGTGGCAGTGCTCTGGGAGGTGGCGATCAACCTGGGCGGCCACACCATCCCAGACTCCTCTGCTGTCAGGGAACATTTTAATCTTCTAAGGTGTAGCCACCATGACAGTGCTATTAAAACCTCCCATGTCTTTGAAACACTCGTAACCTTGTGTGGGCAGACTCTGATTTCCCCATTTTCTAGACAGGAAAACTGACTTTCAGACAGGAGGTATGGCCTGCCTGAAGACACTCAGCACTTGGTTAGGAGATGGTGGGGCCAGATGGGCTGGCATCCCAGCTCTTTGCCCATCAGCATTGTGCTACATCTCAGCCACTGCCTCCTTTACTGAACCCACTTCATCAGCATTTTCTCTGGTCTCACCCGGACTAGCCGTTAGCCACCTGGGCTCACATCCTGCTAGAAGCTTGAAACAACTTTGCAAAGATGCCTGCCTCTGGTTTTGCATTGTGTCTGCTGTTGTTGTATTGGAGGAGACTGCTGGTACCTGTGGCTTTTGCGGCGGGGGAGGAAGAGAAGAGGCTAAGGTGGGGGCAGGGATGTGAGGCTCCCAGAATCTCAGGAGAGAAACACGTGGGCTTGAGAATGTGCTCATGAGCATGCGTGGTGTGTGTGCATGCTTCCTCTCACATGCATGTGCTCCATACCCAGCCAGCTACCTCCAGCCTGTATGAAGATTGTTGCAACCTTATGAAGGGGACAGAGATGGGCTCACATCACTCTTGGGGACTTGTTAAGTATGGTACATAAAATTTGGAGCCAGCACTTTTGTCACAAGGGACCACACTGAAGGTGAGAACCAAGGTTCTAGGGGCCCAGTGTTCAACAAAGGCAACAGGCTGAGTTTGCCTGGGCTGGGTCAACAAGGCCTAATTCTCCAAGTGTGAAAATGATTATGGAGGCTAGGGAGATGCCTCAGTGGTTAAAGCTCTTGCTATACCAGAGTGAGGACCAGAGTCCCTAACCCCAGAAACTCCTATAAATGCTACATAGGTGTGGAGGCCAGCCTGTAATTCTAGTCTCCCAACGTGTTGACATTGCTTCCCCACATCAAGCTGGCTAGCAAGACTAGCCATATTGGCAAGCTTTTGGTTTTCTGAGAAACGCTACCTTGATGAATAAGATAGATGAGTCATGGATGATTTCCAATATAAACCTCCTGCCTTGACATGGGCATGTACACAAAAGCAAAAGCATGTATATACATACACATGAAAAATAAATTATATATGATCACCCAGATTTGCTTCCAAAGGCCTCAGACCTGTCCTGCCCTCACTGAGAAGCCTGGCATGTGTGAGTGTATTTGCTCTCTGAGAGCTTCTACTTATAAAAAGTACGGCTGTCATCACCATCATCACTGTGTTCTGTACCATTGTGCAGAAGGCATCATGTGCATTGCCTCTTTATCTTCCTAAGCTATGAGAGGATGTTGGTGTCATTCTCATTTTCAAAGTATGGAAAGTGAGTGATGCCTTTAGAGCCTGGAGAGAAAGCAACTTGCTCAAGGTGGTTTTAATATCAAGTTGGTGAATAAAACAGAATTCAGACCAATCACACAGCTCAAGGACATGCTCTCTGAAAAGAACCCAAGGGCTATGACTCCTCCTCCTTACCAAATGAGCAAACAGGCTTCACTGGGCTCACACAGCTGAGGAGAAGCAAATTCCATACTGCTTGTTCATCGGGGCCTGCCTGCCCAGGCCTGTGCCCCAACACTTGTTCTGCCAGGCATGGGCACTAACCGAGCCCCATCTGCAGGTCATTCAAGCCAAAACCTAGAACTCCACCTGATCTCCTTGCAAACTAGCTTCCCTGCACTCCCTTTATGTCCTTGCGATTAAGCCCTGCCTCAGATGCATAGCTGTAGAAGAGTCTCCAGCCAGCCCAGCTCCTACCTTCCTTGGGACCCAAAGGGCTGGCCTCAACTGTTCCTGTTTAAGAGCCTCACTGTGGCTCAGCCAGGGAGTGTGTATACAGTTAAGACTGGCACCCGAAGGAGCTCCTGTGACATCATTAGGAACTGAAGGTAGATAGCCCCCACCGTGGGCTCTAGTCCTATGTTTTCACACCAGAGCGGGGAGCTTACCCATTTCTCCTGACCTTATTGCTGCTATGGAGCAGGCCATAGGAAAGGCCCCTCCCTGTTCCTAGGAGTCCGGTTTCTAGGATTCTAGCCTCAGTAGCAGCTGTGTGGCCTTGGGCAAGTCACGTAATCTCTCTCTCTCTCTCTCTCTCTCTCTCTCTCTCTCTCTCTCTCTCTCTCTCTCTCATCTTTGGTTATCAGTTCTGTAAACTACCCATGCAAACTTCCTGGTGAGGTTGTACAAAGCTGGCCCTGTAAGACCCCGGATGTGGCATTATTCTGTAAATCAGGAAGCTACACAGGCAAAAAGATGATAATACTGTCATTCACCTAGCACAAGTTACCTTCAGAGGTGGATAGGAAAACTTTATTTGGGGCCCAAATTAGTTTCTCCTTCCTTCCGTTTCTCCCTCTCTCCTTCCCTTCCTCTTTCTCTTCCTCCCTCCTTCCTTCCCTCCTTCCCACCCATCCCCTGTCTCTGAAAAGGCTATTGGGACTTCTAATTTGGCTTTCTCTAACTATGCTCCCTAAGCCTGAGTCTCCTTGGAAACACTGCAGGGCCTGTGACAGAAAGCAGAGCTCCAGCAGCAAGCAGCCCTCCTGGGCTTTCCATCCAACTATGATTGAAGGAGGTAAAGGGTCAGCTCTGTGGGACCTAGGCATTCCTTTGGGGACTTGGGCCGGGGGGGGGTTGGGAGGGGGCTCCAGCTGTTTTTAATGGTTTCTTCCTGGCGGCGTGTCTCACACTTCTTTTCTTCCTTGCTTGCTTTTTGGTTTTTGGCTGTCTGTTCATTCATTTTTGTTCTTCTTTTTTCAGACAGTCTCTTATAATCCTGGATGGCCTCAGGCACACTCTGTGGTAGAGACTGGACTTGTATGTTCCTCCACCTTGTTTCATAATCTTAATACTTAAAAAAAGGGGGGGCACATTTCCATGTTGTATCCAACCCTGCAAGTTCCACATTCAGTCCTGAACAGAACCTTCATGAGCACAGAGAGAAAAGGATACACCCCAGGCCATCCAGCCTGCCAGGAGCAAGTATTAAATCCCGGACATTCTGCTTGAGCTCAGTGTTGACTCCTCTCCCTCTCCCTCTTTCCTTTTTATAAAAGAAAGCATTTAATACTTGAGGGCTGGCTGACAGTTTTAAAGGCTTAGTCCATTATTGTCATGGCAGGGAGCATGGTGGCAGGCAGGTGTGGTGCTGGCAAAGGAGCCCGGAGCTGCATCCTGATGTGCAAGCAGAGAAAGCAACAGAGGCAGAGAGAAAGAGACAGAGTGGACCTGGCATGGGCACGTGGGATTTATCCCCTCCCATTTTCAGTGTGTGCTTCTGTAACTCCCATAGTCGCTAGGACAAAATGAGATTCCAGGAGACCCTGTTTGAAGTCATGTAACTACGATTAAAGTGGTAAGGTATTGAGATAGTTTTTGAAACTGAGGGGCTTCCTGTGTACCCTCGGCTAGCCTCAGACTCTCTACCCTTCCGCCCTTCTCTCCCAAGTACTGGCACAACAGACCACCATCAAGCTCTGCCTGAAGCCACATTTTTATTTGTTGTTGCCGAGGGCCTTGCTATATAATCCAGGAGGACTTTGAATACATGGCAACCCTCCTGCCTCAAGGATTAATATTACAGGCAGCCACTGCTTGAATTCCTTTGTGCTTTAAAACTTTTTTCAGACTAGAAAAGGATGTGGCCAAAACGGCAGTTGCACACACATTCACAGGGAGTTTAACTAGTTCGTCTACAAGTGATAACAAAGTCAGTTTTTACTCCGTTGCAAGCCAACTGGCTTCAGCTGCTCATGAGTTGGGACCTCAGAAGGGGTTGGGCTATCCACTCTTTACTAGTTAACCCACGTCAGCCGTGGATTTTACCAACTCACTGGGTACTTCCTTAAATCAATTGTTGGGCACTCTTGGTCTCCAAAAAAAACAAAACTATGAAGATTTACTAGCCAATGTTTCCTCTCTGTCTATCCCTGCCCACCACCCCCACCACCCCCCAGCTCCCCTGGTTCATCACAGCTGGGAGTGGGAGGTACTCCCCAAACCCTCACCCAACCAGCCCTTGCTCTGAGGCTGGCCCATCTCTTAACTTCTGTGTTTCTCTATGAAACAGGAACTTAGCAAGCAGCTTAAGTCTGGTAAGATGGATGGTTGAGAAAACCCAGTGGGCTGTGGCAAGGCCCTGAAGCTGAAAAACTGGTTTCCCTCCTAGCCGTTCCCAGGCAGCTTTAGGCCTTTTCACTTGTCAACACTAAGTATGGTCTAGTTTGGGCAGAGGGACCTTGACTTGGCAAGGTGGAAAGACAAGCTATGAAGAGACACTAACAAAACATGGGTCAACGGGATCCTGGGGCAGACGTTTCCAGTGGGCACAAGAAACTAGTAGGTGCCAAGGTGCTGTGGAGAGGAGGCAATAGTTCCAAAATAGTCATCACCAAGGCTTTCTTTGCTGTGATAAGGTTTTAAAAAAAAAAAGTCTCCCAGAGGAAACCTAGAGGGAACTGATACAGGGTTATCCACCAGGGATCAAGCATGTTCCATGAGTACTCCCCTAGTGTAGGTGATCTGTAATAAGCCTATAGTCTGTCTGTCTGCCTGTCTGTCTCCATCTCGCTGTTTCTCTGTCTCTGTCACTCTCTCTCTCTCTCTCTCTCACTCATACACACACACACACACACACACACACACACACACACACACGGGACCCACATGATCAGTTAGTCTTCACTAAGGTTCATCACAAACGCTGTCACTTGCCCAAGCTCTTGCATCCAATAAGGACATTTTGAACTCAGTTCAACCCGCTCCTTCTCTAGGAAGTGTTCAGTGTTCTGCTTATCCCTAGAGCCCTTGAAAATCATCCCCACGGCCTATGGAGCTCACTGCTCATAGATGTTTGTCCTGGTAACCTCGGCACTGAGTCCTAGGCAGAGCAACCCAGCCACACCTAGTCCTCCATAGTAAGGCCCTCCAATGAGTCATGTGCATGTTTTGTTCTGAGCACCAAAGCCCTGCCTCCTCTTCAGAGCACAACTGCCACAGCTGCCTGCAGGTGGTTTTTGTTTTTAAACCAAGACCTAATCATGGGTTCGGAAGTCCAGATATGATTGTCTTTCTGGTAGGAGCTCCCCAGTGTTCCTGAGCTGAAAGCCCTGTGTATATCTTGCACATGTCATGTGTTAGGCACAGATGCAAGAGCTTCCTACCCCTTGTCTCTTGGCCTCCTCTGCCCCTGCTTGCAGTTACTCTTCTTACGTTCACTCTGCCTAAGATAATCATACAATGTGATTATGGGCTGAAGTGGCAGGCTTCACCTGGAAATCCCCAGGTATTTTCAAGGGACTACATAATCCTTGCTTAGGTATTTCTAAAGACAAAACTACTTAACCAGGACTGAATTCATATCAGCGGAGTATCCAAAATTTCGTCCTTCAAGTGAATCCAAATAACCAATTGTCCTAGTCCTCATCATTCCTAGCCACGTATGTGTTCACCTATATGACAGCTGTTGGGAATGGACGTGCCTCCAATCCCTTCCCCAACTCTGTAGACAAACTATGACAGATGTTTACTCCTTGACACAATGACAAGGGCCTCCTTGTACGTCATTCTCACTTAACCTGCCCTAGTTACTGCAGCTGGAATGCACCCGATGTGACTTCAGATGCCTTCTTCATCCTGTTCACACCCCTGCTTCTAGGTGGCCCTGTGACATCCAGTCCTGTGCCCAGCCCAACCTAGTCCCAGTACAGAGAAAAAGCATGGCAAAAAGGCTCCACAGTGCTTTCATGTCCCCCTCGTAAAACTCTGCAGAGGCACCTTAACCAAATGCTTAATAGGGTGGCCCCAAACCAAGACATGGCCCGTGTTTAGGCCTCAGCTCCAATCGGTACTAGCTGTGCACTCTTGAGCAAGTCACTTAACCCCCACGGTACCCTGACTTCCTGAAAAATGGGGCTAACCACAGTGCCTGGGTTGCAGGGTTGTAAAGCCAACAAGTTTTTTTTACCTGGACTGTAGGGAGGATTGAGGGTAGGCATCAAGGAAAAACGTCTTTGGGGAAATGTAGTGTCCTTCAGTATCCAAACTCTTAATCTCTCAAAGCAGGGATGTACCTATAAAGGGGCATAAGGAAGGCAAGTCCATCCACACGTCTGGATCCCACCTGCCTTATATATCCCACCCATGATCATCTCTCTACCAAGAGACTTTACACTGGGTGTGCTGGTGGGGGCCTGCTCTGTGTAAACACAATTTACAAGGGTCTGGAGACCTTGGCACCCCGACATCCACTACCCAAAGGTTCAGACTCACCTTGTTATCAGTAGGATAGCCACAATCAACATACACATACCACACCACACCAATTGTGTGTTAAATCAAGGTTCCCTTACCTGATTATTTATACTTCCTTCTAGGCCACATCTCCCTATTTATTCTAGCCTAAACGACCTCCCTTGCTTCTCGGGAGGGTTGTAGTGGGATTGAAGACTACTTATTAAGTATCTAATGAAGCAATTGGCAAAGAACAAGCACGGGGCAAATGAAAGCCTGCCACTCTGCCTAGGATGGCAGTTCTCACGTGCAAGGGACATTGCCATCTGTTTCTCTTGCCCTTCCACTAAGTGCCTAGCACAAGGCTGTGGCCAGACCAAGCTCCTGTGTCCTGCCTGTCAGCCCATTATCAAGTTGAGCATGGTCTTGTTCATTCGACTATTTTGCCCTGGGTCACTTCTTGAGCTGAAGACTCTGTGTATCTGGAATAGAACCTATAAAATGCAAATATGGTAAGAAGCCCATTAAAAAAGTATTTAGGACCCATTAGCTCCTGGGACCTTGACCCACTGGGACTCTAGCCAGGGTCATCTACTGAAAGAAAGGCTGAGAGAAGGCAAGTCTGCGTGAGGGAGACCCTGAACCCCCAGAACACAGGCTGCGGACTGGGTCTTACACAAATCTGCAAGAAGAGACAGGGAGGCACTGAGAACTCTTGCTCTGCCTGACTGGGGTCTGCCACTTCTCTGTATTCCGCCCTGGATGACTTTACCTCCCACTTCACCCCTACCCCTTTCCCAGGCCCACCGCCCACCCGGGTTTATTGGCAGCCTTTGAAGATTCTGCGGTTAGTGTGTGAGCTCTGCTCGTTGCTGGGGCTGGGCAAACAGGAAGTGGGCACATCCTGAGTACCGGCCAGGGACGCTGCATAGGCCCGGAGAGGCTCTGTGAGCTGTTCCCGCCTTCCAGACTCCTGGCCTTGTAAGCCTCAGGTGTTCCTGGACAAACCATCTGTACTCTTTATCCCAGAGCCTGGGGAGAATGACCTCTGGTCTGAACCCACCCCTACCCCACCCACCACACCCCATCACACCTCTGGCAGGCTGGAATGTCTGTTCCCTTCCTAGCTTTCAGGCTTCTAAACATACTGCAAAGCCTTAGCCAGTTAACTTGGTGCCCCTAGGCAGCCAGGGAAAGACTTTCGGACTGGAAAAAATGTAAGGCAATAAGAAAGGAATGGAGAAGGTAGAGAAGGCAGAATCTTTTCATGAGTCAGCCCGGCAGTTTGGCTGGACTAGTGCCAGAGGAAATATGGTTTTATCTTGAAAGAGATGGACTTTGTCCTTCTTCCCTGAGCTCGCAGATGAATGATTTGAAGGCCGTAGGGTCCAGGGAGGAAGTTACGAGAACATCTTGGGAGCTGGGGCAGACCAGCTCAAGGATTTAACAAGTTCCAGAGAATCGAAAGCCCTGCAAAGGTGTGTGTTCGAGTTCCTTATGATGTTCCACGAGGTTAGGAAAAAACAACGAAGGAGGGCGGGAACCAGGTAAGAAAGACTCCTACTGAAGACGAATATTCATTTTCATGTCACTGCAAGAGTTTATTTCTTACTTGTTCTCTTCTACCTTCTTTGAAGAATTATTTTATTCTAAGAATAAAGATGTATTTGAATTAAGAAAAAAAATGTGCACCGGACAGTGGTGGCAGGCTCCTTTAATCCCAGCACTCGGGAGGCAGAGGCAGGCAGAACTCCATGAGTTCAAGGTCAACCTGGTCTACAGAGCAAGTTCCAGGACAGACAGAGCTACACAGAGAGATCCTATCTTGAGAACCCTAAAGGAAAAAAAAAAGAAGAAGAAGAAGAAAGGTGCACATCTCTTACCCCAGAAATTCCAAACTCTTTGGACATTTAACCTAATAATAAATTTATATATGTAACTGAGTACATTTTACCTTAAGGACTTTCAATAAGTACTTGTGTGTTTTTTAAAAATCAACCAAGACAAGATAATTATTGTGGGTTCCCACAACCAGATGCTAAGCAGCCATTCCATTTAAAAGATCATGTAATTCAGGCTGGGGAGGATGGATGGCTCTTTGAGGAAATTGCCTGTTGTGCTTGGGTTTGGATCCTGAGCACCTACATAAAAGTTGGATGAAGTGACGTACATCTGTAACTCCAGGACTGGATGGGGAAGACAGAGCCCTGTGCATCCCAGAAGTTCACTAGCCAGCCAGTCTAGCTGAAAACCATGAGCTCCTGGTTCAATGAGAGACCCTTTCTCAAAAAAACTAAGGTGGACAGCAATAGAAGAAGACAGTCAGCATAGACTGCTTGCCTCCACGAACGCACAGGAAGCACACATCCTGAGTGTACACATAAACACACACATGCACACATATCATCACAAAGTTTCCTAATAGTTCAGCCAGTTGCGGTGGTGCACATCTATAGTCCCAGCACCTAGGAAGCTGAGCCACGAGGATCACAAGTTACAAGCCAGCCTGGGACACAAAACAAGAACCTGTGCTTGAGAAAATATAAATATATTCCACATGAAAAGCAAATATGAACAGTTTGTGAAATTGGGTTTTTTTCATTCAAACTTTAAAAAAAAAAGCTTTACTGAGGTATTATTAACTTTAGTAAACTGTTAACTTTTTAAAACATAAAATTTCATAAGTTACATTCATAAAACTATCACTACCATCAAAAGAGTACACGTAATCATCATCTCCAAAAAGTTCTATGTGTCCATCTCCCCAAATCTCCCCAAACCAATGATATGTGTCCTTTACAGTATGATGTTTTTTGGAAGAAATAGACTTATGTTTAAACAGAGGTGCTAGATGCTGAAAACAGTAAAAGACATTTACCTAGACAATGTGGAAGCTGACTATAGAGACTTTTGAAATTTCTGTTCATTGTTCACCTATATTTACTAAAGGGTATCTGATGCATACCAGTAGCTTCGTAGTGAACAGGAGTCATTGAAAGTATTTAAACATCTGCCACAAATGGTCAATGGTAACATAATTACCTGGCATATGTAAGCCATGGGTTAGACCTCTGCAAATCATCATTGCCATTGTCATCATCTGCCACACATACTTCACAAGATGGGTATGGTGCATAGGCATTTGATAAGCGCCTTTTGAATGGGGCACCTGTTGTTGACACAGCATCGCCTGAGAAATATTTCCTAGTTGTTCTTGTGATCAGATTTTTGTGACCGTTGAGGGATGCTGAGTATAGACACTTCATCTAGAATGAGGGCCAGATGTGTGCTGATGAAAATGTGAAGTTTTACTGGGATGATAACTGTAAGGGTTGTGGATGCAGGCTTATTGAAAGTTGCAGTACTAAGAGCACCAGGAATGCAATGTCTGTAAGGGTGACAACTATGGAAATGATAGAAGCCATGGAAATATCACTCATCGCTAAGGTGTGCTGGCAGCAGTGGGGATGCTGGCCATGACAGTTGTAGAGGTCATGGTTGTAGAATTGTGACTATCTGGTAATGGTAGCAGTAGCGATGGCCATGGAGATGGTGGCCATAGGGGTGACCATAATGGTAAGTGTGATAGCAGTAATGACTTTGAATTTGCAAATTGACTGGGGGCATTTACTCAACAGGCAGAGACGTTGCTCGCCTTCTGATTTCCGAAGTTTACTCAGTGAGGATAGAGCCTGAATAAGCCAGAGAGGAAAAGAACTGCTGGTGAATGCCATGAGACAACAGGATTGGGGTTTTTCTCTGATTGTTCAAGTCAAGATCTGTCTGCATCAGAGTCTCTGGAGACTGAAGCTGGGACTTCCTTCCTCCCTAGAGGCCAGCGGGGGCCATGATTGCTGTAAGAGTAGGTCACGTGGCAAGGTTTCCTGTATGCTGCTGCTGCTGCTGCTGCTGCTGCTGCTGGGTGCCCATGGCCCGCACCCCCAAGTTGCCATTGCAGCAGTAAGAGTGGCATCTGGAGGCTCAGTCTATGCCGGGCCACCTGACTGGTGCTGGTGAGGCTGGACAAGAGACCTTTGCATCTCAGCACCTTGGAGAACAGAGCAGGTGTGTCACTGCAGTAGAGGACCATGTTGCGTCGCAAACCCTCCAACGCCAGTGACAAGGAGCCCACTCAGAAGAAAAAGGTGAGGAGCATCTTCTAGCTCTCACTCCTTCCTGCCCTCCTTCACACTCTCCACCAATCTCCTCCTGGACTCTTGTTAGGGGGGGAGTTGAACCAAGACAGTGTGTTGAGCTTGTAGATGAAGGCCATTCTCCCAGAAAGCAAAGGGATAGGCTCAACCGTCACTAGAGTAGTAGGAGTACGGAAGACACTTTTAAACTCTGGTGCACAGAGTTATAAATTGGACTTTTAGAAGTGTAGAGTTATAGACTACAATCCCACAACCATGAGATTAAAGAAATTAAGGGCTAGACTCATAGACCTCAGTTTGAGAATTACAAAATACAGGGCCCTGGTCAAATCCCAAGAACATACTTAATTCTGTCTCCCTTAGCTTGGTTCTGTGTCACTTCTGTTCAAGTGTGTCCTCTTGGGAGCTACCTTATCTAAAGGGCCCCACTGGCCTACCCAACCAAGGTAGCCCAGGCTCCCTAATTTTTGGCAGGATCCATGCCCCTCCCCACTGGGCTCATATCAACTATAGCTCCCCAGGCCACTGTTTTCAGACTCAGAAGGGCCCACCAAAATGCACTGGAATTTGGGAGGGTTACACGGGTTCTTTCTGGGTGGGAGACCTTATGAAAAATGAGAAATGAAGCTGATGACACGGTGAGTAGGTGTGAGAACTGAGGAGGAAAGTTTTGGTGGGGGAGGGAGATTTCAAAGGCCAGGAAGGAAGATAGCTGTCATGGACGGCCGAGGTGTTCATCTTCCTGAGGCAGCAGCTAGACTGGAAGAGTCTTGAAGACTCTGTCATGTGCAGGTTGCTCTGATTGTATGTCTAGTGTTCATTTTATTGTAGGATTCTGTCTGGCCTGCATGTCTAGTGAGAGAGAGTACAGAAACATTCCGAAGCAGGCCTGACTAGATCGAAGCACCCAAGCCATAGTCAGGGTCCTCCAGGACTCTCACTGTGCCCTACCAGTTTCCCCTGGGATTCAACTCAGGTACACTACGGGGGAGTCCCCTCGTCAGTTCCCAGGCAGAGGGTGACAGCTGAGAAACAAGCTCAGAGCACTGGGGTGTGCATCCTGTCCCACCTCTGAGGATCTGGGTGGCTGCCACTTTCAGCTGTATGCTCGCCATCTCGGCTGCTTCTCTAAGGTTGCAGTGGTGGTAGGTGGAGGAAGGGGAGATTTGTGAATCTTCACACAGGGCCCTGTCATCCCCCACCCCCACCCTACCCCCACCTAAACTAGGCCCCAAAGGCTTGCCATTGGTTGCCACTCCTCAGAGCCAAGCCACTTCCCCTTGCTCTCTAGCTCATGAGGGAAACAGAGACTGCTGTATAGACACTGGTAGGCCCCAAACCACAGGAGAATCAAGCTGGAGGAAAGAGTATGAGAAAGGGCTCATAGTTCCCTGAGGCACACAAAACAAGAAATCCCTTTCCTCCCTCTTGGATCCAATTACCCAGCGGCGGATGGGCCTCTGGGAATTCCTTCAAACCTCTTAAAGAAAAGTCTTTGGTCCACATCCTTTAAGGGAGAGTAGTTCATGTCAGAGCCCATGCCAGCCTCCAGGAGCCAAAATGGGCATGCCTCTACATCCCCAAGCCTCATACTATTCAAAAAATGCCCTTAGCACAACCAAACATCCAGAAAATGTGCCATCTTCCCAAGGTCTAGAGACAGTAGCCAGCTCCATCTTGGGCAACTGAGGTGATATGGCAGACGGGAATGAACAAAAACAAAGGAAGCTTCTCCCACCTGTCCCTGTCTCAGCTCCTCCTTCTGCTAATGACAGGGTGCTGGGGGCAAGGGGCAAGGAAGTGGATTTGGAATCCTGCCATGTTCTGCCCTGGGACCCTGGACAGTTGATTGAGTTCCGGTGGGCCTCGGCTTCTTCACCTTTGGAAGAAAAGGAGAAGTCTAATCTCAGGAGGTAGAGATCACTGGAATAATAGTTGTGTGTCACATGTGCTCCTGCCTACAAGGGGATGCTTGCTGTGGCATGAGCCAAGTCAGGGAGCACACTGTAAAGAATAAACCATGGTTCTAGTCTTTGAAGTACAGGAAACAAGGCCTATGGAGAACCACCAGGCTCACCAGAGGCCATGTGCTGGGCTCTGCACTCTGCTCATGGCTTAGCTTGCTCACTTGTCAGGGCAACCTTGCAGGTCAGGGAAAGGTATTACTTTTATAGTGATTTCACACCAGAAGCCCAGACTGATGACGTATGCAGCTTGTCAGTTTCGAGGATCCAACCCCAGGTGCTTATTTTCAGACTCTTACCTCCTTCTTGCTGCACACCCTTGTCCCTTGTCTCCTGGAAACACTAGGAGAGAGTAACCAGCAAAAGGTTCAGTGCATCAATAGGAGAACTCTGTGTGATACACTCAGGTAGCCGGGAACTGAGAGACAAGCCAACAGAACAGAGAAGGTAGGCCTTGGAGACAGACAACAGGTTCAGTACATGGCACCTGTTGTGCTTCTGAAGGAAGGAGGGTGCTCCAGAGTGGGAGAGTTTGGCCCTTGGCTGCCCTGTGGACACTTGCATCATCTTCAAGTGCACACTCACTGCATTCCCTTTGCTATTACTTCCATCAAACATCAATGTCGATGTTGAAGAAATGGAGAGGGATGTGTTCTTGACCTGTCTTCCCTAAAGACTGCCCTTCTCCAATGAATCCCTATTTTCTTGCCTCCCTCCAGGGGAAATGGAAAGGAACCTAGGCTCGTGTTCAAGTGCTGGGCCATTGCCTCCTTATAGTCTATTTCTTCTCAAATCTTCCCAAATACTAGAAGAGTGTTCCCCCATGTCACAATTCTAGAATGACACTCCAACAACACATGCTTTGTAGTCTCACTACAGACTGAGCAGCATTATGAAAATGCTTCAAAATCTGAAGGAGTCTGAAAGTCAACATGGTGCTACAAGTAGAAAATTCCACACTTGACCTCGTATGATAGGTCATAGTCAAAACACGGGCACACTATAAGTGTTATATAAAATTACCTTCAAAATATACATATAAGGAATATATGAAATACACATGAAATTCATGTATAGATGTCTCATCATCAAAAAAAATCTCATTATAAATATACCTGAAAATATTAGATTTTTTTTATATTGGAAGGGCTAGAGATGTGGCTCAGCCACTAGAGTGCTCATCTAGCATTCATAAAGCTCTCAGTTTAATCCTCAGCACCATGTAAACTGAGCATGGTAGCCACAGATGTAATCTGTAATGAATATTGATTTAAGAGGTAGAGGCACCATTCTCTACCACTTGAATATTGGTCATCCTCTGCTACATAGCAAATTAGAGGCCAGCCTGGGCTACATGAGACACTACCTCAAAAAATCAAAATCTGAAGCCGGGTGGTATTGGTACTCCCTGCAATCCCAGCACTCAGGAGGCAGAGGCAACAGGATCTCTGTGAGTTTGAGGCCAGCCTGTTCTACCAAGTGAGTTCCAGGACAGCCAGAGCAGTTACACAGAGAAACTCTGTCTCAAAAATCAAAGCACTCTGAAATGTGGAACACTTTTGGTCCTAACCATTTCAGATAAATGCCATTCAACTCGTGGCTCACCATTGTCCACAGGGACATGGCTAGCAAAAACCTTCCATGACCTTTTTGCTTTGCCTGCCTGAACAACTTAGGACCTATCCACCATTACATCACCTCAGATTACCCCTAGCTTCTCACTCTCATTCGAATGTTTCCTAGCTCCTAGTGGAGGAGTATCCCATCTCCTGCCTGAGTCTGGTTAAATGTGCATTTTCCTAGAAAGCCTGAGTCTTTCCTTCACAGTTGTTCTGACCTGCTCTCCTGGTGTCTCCATGCAAACAGCACTTGTAGTCATCTCTGTACTCAGCCCATTTCTATCTTGGTGTGGAAGTGACTTCGCTAGCTATGAAGTAGCACAAGCCCAGGAATGCAAACGGCCTTCCAGTGTCAAGTCCCAGACTTGGGTTTAGGAATGCCCTGCTCTTGTGTCTCCTCTGCAAGCCATGGGACTCTGCCTAGAACACTTAGTTTCTCTGCATCTCCATTTCCTTCACTGAGAGGTGGGGATGTAATATGGAGGTGGTGATGCTGGAGTAGGCTGACATATATGAAGAACCTGGCAAGCTGTTGGGCATATGGGTGGCGGTGAACCTTCCTTTGATGGTTTCACATACACACAGAGGCTAGGGCCTAGATCACTGAAGTAGCTTAGAGCACAATTCTGGGGGAAATGCAAGAGAGGTGAGCCACCTGGGGTAGTGTAAAGCTATGAGGGGTGATCAGAGGAGAACTTCTGTAGGGGTGCTGCCTTTGAAACTTGAGTAGAAACCCCTTTTTCTTCTGAGTATGATATCCATATGGTGAGTTTCCATAAAGTGGATATCCTCAGGTAGGCAGCACTCAGCTCATGAAATAAACCATTTCTGAATTTCCAGAAGTTTCTCTCACAACCTTACTTGTCACCACATACCCCCTTCCCCAAGAGTAACCACTTTGCTGACTTCCGACAGCATAAATGAGCTCCCCCATGCTTTGAACTTTGTGGAGGAAGAATTATGAGTCATACTTTTGGGGGAAGCTGACCAGTTTTCATCAACTGTGTGTTGGTGAGATTTATTCATGTTTTAGGAATAAAGAACATTACTGAGATAGTTGCATTGCTGGTTACTGTCCTCCTGTATGACTCTTGACACAATGAATCCATTCTACAGTTGATGGATATTTGTGTTGTCTCCAGGTAAACTAAAATCGAAAGGAGATTTCTTTCAGGCAGTTACTGGAAGTATAGAGTGTTATAGATGGGAAAATGTCCAGGTTAAGAGTTTGCAGATGAGCCAGGCAGTAGTGGCCTTTAGTCCCAGCACTTGAGAAGGAGAGGCAGGCGGATCTCTGTGAGTTCAAAAGCTAGTTCCAGGACAGCCTCCAAAGCCACAGAGAAACCCTGTCTCAGAGAGAGAGAGAGAGAGAGAGAGAGAGAGAGAGAGAGAGAGAGAGAGAGAGAGAGAGAGAGAGAGAGAGAGATTGCAGATGAGGCCGGGTGTGGTGAAGCACACCTTTGGTACCAGCATTCTGGAGGCAGAGGCCCATGGATTTCTGTGAGTTCAAGTTCAGCCTGGTCCGCAAGAAAACTCCAGGACAGCCAGAGCTGTTAGATAGAGAAATCCTGACTTGAAAACAATAACAACAACAAAGTTTGCAGATGGGTCATACAAAGGCTAAACATAAATCAGCATCCCAGGAGGGGCAGATGTGCCAGGTGATGTTCCCAGCACTGGATGGATACTTAGTTCATCTTGACAACAGCTCAGAGCAGTAGAGGTTTTGTCATCATTTTACTAATGAGGAAACAACAGCACAGAGAAAATAGTAACTTCAATAGCTGGTCAGTGGTGGAAAAGAAGAAACTGAGGTTTGAAAGGTTAAATAAGTCATCTGGGGCCACACATACCAGAGTCATAGCAGAGTTGAACTTAGCAACACCCACTGCACAAAGTGGAGCTGTTTCCAAGAGGCCCACATGCTCTCCTTAGACTTGAAAAAGAGGCCACCAGTACATAGTACTTCCTTCTTGCCCGCAACGACTCCCAGCCAGGCTTCACCCCCAAAGTGGGGGGACAGATAAACAAAAAATGAGCTCATGGATTTCAACTCACCTTTTGACTAGGCTATCCCAGGGTTAGCCAAAGTCAGCCAGGGTATTTGTGGCTGCTTCTGAGGATGGAGGACCGCCTGGCAAAAGACCTCTTAGCTGACTCTTGCTGCTAATCACCTGAAGAACATGTGCCTGTCCTGTTTGTTGATCTGGACTAAAGAGTGGCCAGCTGGGCCCAAGCCCCAGAATTACCTCCATGGCCCTTTTGAAAGGGTTGTCTCCTGCATTGGGCTTAAGCTAACACAGAGGGGCCATGACAGACGCCTGGGAGTCAAAGGCCTCTCCTCCCAGCTTCACAGCCTGCAAATTAATACCAGGAAAGGGTCTGGAGGAAGAGCTTCGATTAGAGAACAGCCTAGCAATAAGCTTACTCTTCCTAACAAAGCTTACTTTCCCACCCCACATCTGCCCTCTGGCTCGCTTTCCAGCCTCATTAGTCCCTGGGGCTTCAGGGGCGACTCTCAGCCTCCCGCCTCCCTCTCTGGAGTCTAGGTTAAGCAGTTGTGGAGGGAAGGCCACAATAGGCCCCATTGGCCTATAAATAGCAACCTAGTCTGCTCTCTTTGGGCCCAAGCCAGCTTGGTGCCCACCCTCTCTCTGTTCCCTCTTTTCCCTGCAATAAGAGGGGGAAGTTATCCAGGCAGCTGCATCCTACCATACACGAAAAGAAAATGGATGGAAAGTAGAGGAGAGGGGGAAGAAAGAAAGGAAAGGAGGAAAGAGCCTTGGGAGGGGTGCTGAGGATGGAGAGGAGACGCATGGGAATCATGGGAATCACCCCATGGTCAGATATTCTTCTCTGTATACCCACTCACAGCCCCTCTATCCAGGTCTCAAAGGTATCACAAAGGAAACTTACCAACTGAGGCTCCAGGCACCCACCTATGTGCCCCCAATGATGCTGGTTTCTGCTTGGCTTAACTGCTGACCTAGTTTCTGGCCAACTACCTCTAGGAATACATGACCCTGAAAACCAGTTGCTGATTCAGCTTTGGTCAAGACCCAGCAAATGTACCAGACAGCTACAGTGCAGTCTCTAGGAGTTAAGACAAACTGCACTGGAGGGGCAAGCGCTGTCACCCCCTGATCTGGGGGTTGTCACTGGACACACCCCCATTGAGTAGGAAGAAGGATGTGAACCCTTCAGCTTTAGTGGGGGTTTGGAGCTCTGGTTCCTCAAGCCCTTATCTTGGGTGTCTGAGGTCTATCCCCACTTTATCTGTCTGGCCATCTGTGAACTCTGGTTCCTGTGTGTGTCTGTTGGCTTTGTCTGTTTATCTATCGCGACACAGGCTTAGCCTCAACTATTTGTATCTATAGTGCCCTCCCCCTTTACCTGGCTCGTCCTGTTTTCAGGGTGATATCTAAGCATGCACATGATAATCTCATCAACACAAACAACGGGTCATGCATTGAAGTCCAAACACAGGCAAAAATCAGCACTTGCCAGCTTCTCTCACTGGTGGCCAAGATTAAAAGCTGAGATGAATCAAGAGACAAATGGTGGCTTTCTTGAACTGAATTCTGTTCTAGATGTTTATGAGCCCAATCTATAGATGCCTTGTATAAGGAAGCCTCTACTGTGTTTTCTCTAGAAAGTGTCATGCCAGGCATCTGGAGGGATTGTCTTTGTGTTCCTGGGACAAAAGTTCATCAGGCTGTAGGCCTGGATATGTTTGCCCCTGTCGCTGTGATCGCAACCTGGCTCTAACACACTAGTTCACTTATGACTTTTTCACAGATGCTGACGTGTACACTGATTCTGACCCATTGACTCTCATGCTGGAGTTCTGGAACCAAATTTCAGGGGCTGGTGGGAA
Source organism: Phodopus roborovskii (assembly GCF_943737965.1). NCBI lineage: Eukaryota > Metazoa > Chordata > Mammalia > Rodentia > Cricetidae > Phodopus > Phodopus roborovskii. The sequence goes on from NW_026125700.1 coordinate 2,203,208, forward strand.
GTTTTAGGTTTAGTCTGGAGCACTGAGGTATGAGGCACCTGAGGCCAGAAGTCCTTTGTTGTGAGGCCAGGGATAGAATGAAGAACAATGCATGTTGTCTCTTCACCTCAGGGTTTATGTTGCTCTGCCCAGCCCTGATGCGGGTGTATGTGCCCAGAAGGGAGAAGAGATCTACCCTTGAGCAGTCATTTTAGCACCAATAATTACAGCATTTCTGCTTCTTCCAGCTCTCGCTTCAACGCTCCAGCAGCTTTAAGGATTTTGCCAAATCCAAGCCCAGCTCCCCTGTGGTGAGCGAGAAGGAATTTAACCTGGATGATAATGTGAGTTTCAGAGACTCTTGGGCCTATATTGAGTAGGGGAAGTGGGGGTGGAGGGGTGGAGGGGAAATAGGAGGAATTAGTGTCATTGGGACAGTTTCCTTAACTCAGAAGGGCCACTTCTCCTAAGCACCAAAAGGGAATAGGAGTAGGGGGTGGGGCACTCTCCATCCTATCACCTCCACCCAATCCAGGGGCCTGAAGACTTCTTTGTATTCCAAGACCTGGATCCAAGCCAGTGTTGCCAAGGTCCCTGAACCTCTTCTTTTGTTGTCATCACAGATTCCAGAAGATGACTCAGGTGTTCTTACCCCAGAGGATTCTGGGAAGAGTGGCAAAAAGTTGGGAAAGAAGTGGAGGGCAGTCATTTCCCGAACCATGAACAGGAAAATGGGCAAGATGATGGTGAAGGCTCTGTCAGAGGAGATGGTGAGGCCTGGAATCCAAGGGTAGGGTGAGGTCAAAGACATCTAAGGAGGCCGCTCTTGCAGGGAAGTGAGCACGATCACCTGCAGAGCCACTGCTGAGATGGTGCAGGTTCTGCTCAGTGCAAACAGGGTGTTCACATGGAGGTGGAGGCCGGGGCATGGGGGTTGGGGGTAGAGGAAGTGGGGGGGGTGTTTTATCACTAGCTATGGCTATAGGAGGCTGGCTAGGAAAGGACTGAGTTTGAGGACAGATGAAAGTCTGGGCAACAGAGCGAGGGCAGCTGAAAGGAAGATGAGCTCTCCCGAGCCGAATGTATCCAGCCTCAAACTCTGATTGGAAGAAGCTGGGATTGATTTAAAAGGGCCCAATTCCAGGAAAACAGAGAAAATTCCAGACGCTCCTCTGTTTACCATGTGGCTGATGGAGAGCTATGACTCACTGTTGCTACCCAGTATCACCAGATAGGATCACACTATATAGTGCCAGCCTGGGCAAGGATCCAAATTCAAGATTCAATGTGTGGCTCCCACTGAATGGTGTCACTTTTGTAACCATCAGAAAGTCAGACTGTGGGGCTGAAGAGATGGTTCGGCAGTTAAGAGTGTCTACTATTCTTTCAGAGAGCAAAAGGTTGGTTTCCAGCAGCCATGGTGGCTGACTTAAACCCACCTGTAATTCCAGTTCCAAAGTCTCCAACAACCTCTCCTGGTCTCCAGAGGCACTTGCACTGACATGCATATAACCCCTACATGACCCCACCCACACATACACATATAAATTACAAAATAAAACCTGCAAAAAAGAAAGAAAGAAAGAAAGAAAGAAAGGAATTGATTGGTTGAACCTTCATTAACTCAGAGTGTAGAGAAAGTGGAGGTTGCTAACTTCAGCCCTGGAGGAAAGTGATAGAGAGAGCTGTGGAGCAGGCATAGCCCCAGTAGCCTAGAGCACTGGGTGGGCTGCTCGTGCTTGTAGCTCCTTCATGAGGTGTCTTGAATCCTGGAGCCAGCTCAACTAGCTTTGTGAGGGCAGTTGGTTAACTGTCATGAATTATTAGAAATCGGCTTCGATAGACGTAACAGAAATCAGTGCCTCGCATGTGCAAAGCACTGGGTTTGATCACCAATGCTACCAAACACACACACAGGAGAGAGAGAGAGAGAGAGAGAGAGAGAGAGAGAGAGAGAGAGAGAGAGAGACAGAGACAGAGACAGAGAGAGAAAGACAGAGAGAGAGAGAAAGACAGAGCACTTTAAATCAAATATGTCCTATTAGAAACAACAGTTGTCCTAATTAGGGTTACTATTGCAGTAATGAAACACTATTGACCAAAGCAACTTGGAGAGGAAAGGATGTATTTGGCTTACACTTCCACATCACTGTTCATCATTGAAGGAAGCCAGGATCGGAAATCAAGCCTGGCAGGAACTTGGAAGCAGGAGCTGATGCACAAGCCATGGAGGAGTGCTGCTTAATAGCTTGCTCCTCACAGCTTGCTCAGCCTGCTTTATTATAGAACCCAGGACTACCAGACCAGGGATAGAAACATCCACAATGGGCTGGGCCCTTCCCCATTAATCACTAATTTAAAAAAACACCCTAGAACCCAATCTTATGGAGGCATTTTCCCAATTGAGTCTCCCTCTCCCAAATCATTTTAGCTTGTATCAAGTTGGGTGATGGTAAACATCTTCAAAATCCATCATCTCCTAATTCCAGCACAACCCCTTATTTTTACACATGTTGCTGATGTGTGTATACTATTTACATAATGGAAATAACCTAAATATCTCTTCTGACAACTCATCCAGGGACATGTAATGGTACCCAGATGTTGCCCATTGATGTGGAACATCCACAAAAAGGAATTGGCAAATCACCCAGTCCTTTAGTTGAAGAGAACCAGCTGCTAAAGAACACATGCTCAGAAGCACTGAGTTGAGATAGAAGGAGCTCTGGGGCCAGACAACTTGGTTGCCTTTTCCCACAGGCCTTGGCAAAGTTACTATCTTAAAACTCAGGCTAACCATACTACTTATCTTCAACTGTTACTATGAGGATTAGATGAAGTGGCAGACAAGCCTGGCACACAAGAATGTGGACAATTATTCTCAGACATAATTGTCTGCCTGACCATGTCATGAGCAACAGTCCCATGTCCAACTTTAGTCACTCTGGTGTCTTCTACATGTCCACTAAAACTGGAAACTGACAGAGTATGTCCACTCAGTACCCTGGAAGCCTCTTTCTGTGATGTAGGAGAACCGGATCTGCCATTCTCATTTTTACAAAAGAGGAAACTAAGGTTCAGAATGTAGCCACGGAACCTGTGGGTAACAAAACTATCATCTGAACCAAACTCATGCCCAGTTTTACTGTACTGGGGACTGGCTGGTCACAGCAAGGCTTCTCAGAGCTTCCAACACTCTTCTTATAGGGAGACACACTGGAGGAGGGCTCAGCCTCCCCAACATCTCCAGACTGCAGCCTGGACAGCCCCGGGCCTGAGAAGATGGCCCTAGCCTTTTCTGAGCAGGAGGAACGTGAACTGCCAGCTCTCAGTCGGCAGACATCAACAGGTAAGCAGGGAAGTGAGTGGACATCTGCCAGCTCTGGAGGGAAGAAGACTGGGACAGTGCCCAGGGCTTTTCTGGGAAAGGGTTGAAAGAGAAATGAATATTTGTCTTCTACTGACTGGAACCTTTCGACCCACTTCACATTCAATCTTCCTCCTAACATGACAGGGCCTATACTATCATCCCCACTTTGTTGATGTGCAAACTGAGGCACAAAGAAGTTGAATGACTTGCCAAGTGACCCAGTATTGAACTCAGATCTACTTTGCAGGGGCTTCCACTTGCTATCTCAGGCCTGGAAAGAACCACAAGCAGAGGAAGAACGTCATTGTCCTCTTGGACCAGCCTGTACTCAGTTGTCCAAGGGGACCTACAGGCTACACAGCCCCTTGACTATCTGAAACACCCCACCTTGAAGTCCAGAGATGGATTTTCCAGTTCTAAAGAGTCAGCCTCTTGGCTCTCAGATCCTCTAATAGCTCAGGAGTTAGGCAAGAGTTGCTTTGCCTGGAAGTCCCCCAGGCTCATCCCACTCGTGTTGCCCTCTCTCTGCCTCCCATTGAAATCCCCTTAAAATCCCCATCACCCAGCCAGACATGGCTGGTGCACGCCTTTAATCCCGGCACTCAGGAGACAGAGGCAGGAGGGTCTCTGTGAGTTCGAGACCAGCCTGGTCTACAAGAGCTAGTTCCAGGACAGCCTCCAAAGCTACACAGAGAAACCCTGTCTTGAAAAATAAAAACAAAAACAAAATTCCCATCACCCTGCTCTTCTTGGGTAGAAAGAGTGTGCCAGCATTTTCATAAGGCCTTGTTACTAAACGTTCAGTCTTATAAAATAGAGAAAGTAAAAGAATGCTGCAAGGTAGGTCGTCCTGTGTGGAAGGAGCATATAGTATGGTAGAGCCAATGGCACCAAGTATAAAAAAGGCCGTGGGGGTGTCATTTGGCCTACCTGGAGAGTTGCTGGGCCCCCAGAGTTGCTCCAGATTTGCCCATCCGATAGTCTCTATGAGCCAACTGTCTAGCTATCAACTCTTCATTGTCTGAAGGCCTAGAGGTAGAAAGCCACGCTTCACCAGAGTGGCTAAGGGGCTTGAGCTGAATCACAAGTTCAGTTTCTGTCACAAGGGTGTTTCCTTAGGAGCTTCCTGTAGTGCCCCTACTAGGCACTGCCTACCCCAGCTGCCTTGGGACAAAGACATGCTTCCTCTCTCTCTGTGTTCTGCAGGCAGTGAACTCTGTAGCCCTGGCCCAGGCTCTGGAAGCTTCATGGAGGAGACACCTGCTCCCCAGTACACAGGGCCTTTCTGTGGACGTGCTCGAGTCCACACTGACTTTACTCCCAGCCCTTATGACCACGACTCACTGAAACTGCAGGTAAAGTTGGTACCTGGGCCCCTCCAGAGCCTGGCAGGCTTCAGCTGCAAAGGAAGAAAACAAAACAAAGTATGAAAAGTGTCAGCAGAAGCCAAGTGCTCCCCCCCCTGCTCTCTTCTGCTCTCCGTCCCCACAGAAAGGAGATGTTATCCAGATCATAGAAAAGCCACCTGTGGGCACATGGCTGGGCCTTCTCAATGGCAAGCTGGGCTCTTTCAAATTCATCTATGTGGATGTGCTGCCCGAGGAGGCTGTGGAGCCCGTGCGCCCCAGCCGCCGACAGAGCAAGGGCAAGAGGCCCAAGCCGAAGACTCTGCATGAGCTGCTGGAGCGCATTGGCCTGGAGGTTTGAGTTTGGACTTGCATTTGTGTCTGGAAGTGAAGGAGGCATAATTGCCACTGGGATGGGGGCCAAGGGGATAGCTATGTGTAAGGGAAAAGTTCCAGACAAGGTGGCTTGTAAAGGAAACTGCTGATGGCCTGTCTCTGTCCCCCAGGAGCACACATCCACCCTGCTGCTCAATGGCTACCAGACACTGGAAGACTTCAAAGAGCTGCGGGAAACACACCTCAATGAGCTGAACATCATGGACCCACAGCACCGGGCCAAGCTGCTCACAGCTGCAGAGCTGCTGCTGGACTATGACAGTGAGTGGCTTTGGTGGTGGTGGTGGGGGGGTGGCCATAGGTTCTCACTGGCATTCCAGGCCCTGTGCTCTGACCATGCTCTGTCCCAAAGGCACCCTCCTCCCTTGCAGTAGGAAGACGCTTTTCCTCACTTGAGTTGGTGTTTCCAGGAAAATTTCTTGGGGTAGGGGTAGGGGATGGTGTCACAGGAGTAATCAGGCCCAACCCTCTCTGGATCAGAGGGGAGATTAAGGGCAGAGAAAACAGGGCATTTGCATGAAGCTAAGTAATAGCCCCAGAGACCAAGTCCAGGTTGCCTGGCTCCCTCTCAGTTCTGGAGAGGTTTGAGCTCTTGGGCCGGGGAACAGCTCCCACCTTCTACGCTGGAAGTGGGAAGAAGAGAAGCAGAGGTAGAAAAGGGAGTCAGACGAGCTGACTGCCTACAGGACACTGCCCAGAGGTCCCAGCCCATGACCAGTCTGAAAACACCCTGCTATCCCAACCTCAACTGCACCCAGTCTCTCCATTTTGTCTTCATTCCTAGCAGCTGGCAGTGAAGAGGCTGAAGAGGGTGCTGAGAGCAGCCAGGAGCCCGTGTTGCATACCGTGTCAGACCCCAAGGTGGACATCCCACGTGACTCTGGCTGCTTTGAGGGCTCAGAGAGTGGGCGTGATGAGGCGGAGCTGGCAGGCACGGAAGAGCAGCTGCAGGGTCTCTCCCTGGCTGGGGCACCTTGAAGGGAAGATGGCAAAGGCCCAGGCTGAGCCCTAGCTGCAGAGACTGTGGGGATGGGTGTGGCCTTCTAGAATGGCTCAGGACCAGAGAGGACTGGTGCAGAATCTGGCTCTGTGTCACCAGGGAAGCTTATGGCTGAAGGCCCTGGCAGGGTGCTACAGGCTCAGGTAAAGTGGATAAGGGGCTGTCCAAAGGCATATCCCATCTTCTGGACCCTGTCCTCCACCAGTGACTGACAGTATGGCCCCTTCTGGCACCTCCCATTCTCTCACTATGGCCATGCAAGTGGAGCAGCAAGGGACCTAGCCATTCCCTACGACCAAGGCCCCCCAAACCTTCTTACCCACACACCACAGCCACACTGCTTCTAAGAAGAACACCAAACCACTGTTTCAAACCAGTCTCATAGCCCTGGGGAAGCTGGCTGTTTCAAAGGACCTCAGTTGGCTATAGGCGAATCCAGAATTCCTTAAATGAGGTTTGAAGGAAGCCACACATACTATTCCCACTATCCTTCTCAGCGTTTTAGAGACCACTAAGTCACCATGAGACTTGAACGATATGCCTGCCCTTCTTTTGGCTTCAGCCTGGCCAAGATTCAAATGGGAGGTTTTGAAGGTCCCACTGGCTGACAGTCTATATCTTTAAATATGTGCTCTCCAACTGCCTACCATCCAGGACATCAGTGGGCATCTTGAGGAGGCTGGAGGGGCCTCTGGCTTTCCAATGAAATACTTTGTCCTTCTCATCTATGTCATACCTTCCCATGGGACTCAAACTGAGCAGTACCTTCACCCAGCATAAAACAATGCCTGTATCTCATATGATAAGTGTCCCATTGAAAGATTTCCCACAGGCTGGTTGAATGACACGACTGCCTCTGTGCAAGCCAGATGCAGGGATGGGCCCAGATTTGGTCCTTAATGGAGATCTTCACAAGCAAAAGAAGCCTTTTGCTTGACAATGGAGGCTCCACTCAACCCAACATTGCTCCACTAAAGGTTTTAGTACCCTACCTCCAAAGGGCGGGGAGATCATCACATCTATTACTGCCCCCCCCCACTTCAGTAGGAAGAGCAGCTCTTCCAGATGCAGGGTCAACTGTGCTCACCACAGGTAAGCCTTAGTAAGTGGGCATGCTTCTGATCTACTACCAAGAAGTTTTGTAAAATCTAGTTTGGGTGAAGCACTCGAATGATTGTAAATAGGGGTTATCAGGGAAAGACGTTAGTAACAATAAATAGCAATAGAACTTAATTACAGTCTCCTGTTTTCTTTCCTAGGGGCCGAGGGTTTGGGGAGGGTCAGAAAGGTCTTTAAAGGTGATCTTGGCAAAATAGCCATTCGTTGTCCTTTCAGGGCCATCTTTCCCCATCTTGAGGATGCAAGACACCTTGACTCTGCTAATCTAACTCTCCATCTAAAGCTCCAGCTGGTTCCATCCTTCCCTCCAAATATCCCTACTGAGAATAGGGCTCAGATGCCCATATCCACAGGCTCTGCTGATCCTCAAATACTTAGGAGATGTTGGATTTCAAGGGTTGATTGAGGGTGCCAACTCTGATTATAATGGAGGCTGATAATGGAGATAAGGGCCTTCTAAGGAATCTAGGGTAGTTCGGGCAGTCCTGAGCTCTGTCGTTTGTAGATTATCAGCCCCAGGGACAGACTTCTATCTACTAAACACTAGATGAAAGGGTTCCAGTCTGGTCAGCTACTGTCCAATTCAAGACGACAGGCTCATTTTCCTTCTTCCCATCAGGGAAGCAGCTCCTGGCACTGTCACATACCAGCTCCACTGCCTCCTTTCTCAATTAGAGACTCCTTATCTCATTAACACCCCCTAAGACCACTCTAGGCTGGTTCTGGGCAGCTCATCACAGACCCTCACCATTCTCTTTCCCACCTGTGCCCAATCCCTTTGGCAATGTGGGCCAACATATGGCAGAGGCCCTAGTCCCTACTGGTAACCTTCCAACTTCTCTCACTCTCTGAACTTCCCACCCAGACATTTCACAGGGGTGGAAGGCTGTATTCGGACCACAGGGCCCAAGGACATTGAAATATAAGTCATGGCGAAAAAGCACACTGATGGATCTATAGTCCCATAGTCCCAGAAAGCCCACCCCCCCACCCCCTTCAGGAAATTCAGGATGATGTATGAGGTTTCCAAGCTGGGAAAAAAAAAGTGGTTCTCCCAGCTCTCTCTCACAATAGAACCTACCTTCACTTCTCACACAACAGTGGCCACATTGCATTATTATTCAGCCAAGAACACAATCAAGTGGGAAGGAACTGCCTCCCCTCTGGACTCAGCCAAGACTCCTCCTCCAGGAAGTACTTAAATAAATGGAATTCTATAGTACTCAATATGTAGGCTTCACCTTTTCCTATAACTTCACAGTGACCAATATAGCATTTGTATACCATTACCTCTGGGACCTGCTAGGGATAGCATCAGAAAGCAAGAATGAGCCCAAGGCAATGGCCCTCACAAAGGCATAGCCAACTTGATTGTGGGAACTGGCAAGGCAATTTCCTGACTTTCAATACTAAAGAAACCTCACCACCAGTTCAACCTAAGTGCAGGGGTCTGGAGAAAGATTGAAGCGATTTAACTTCTAAACAAAAACTCCATAACCAACCCCTTGTCAACCTGACCCCTAAAATGGAAAAAGCATGAATCCTATAAACTCCAAATGAGAAATAATCCTAAAAAAAATCATTGCTGTGTGTCAATATGTTTAAGAGAGAATTATGTCAGCAATGCAGTTTCTCCTGTTAACCCTAGAACAGTGGTTCTCAACCTTCCTGATGCTACGACCCTTTAATGCAATCCTTCATGTTGTGGTGACCCCCAACCATAACATTAATTTTGTTGCTATTTCAGAACTGTAATTTTGCTACTTTTATGAATCATAATGTAAATATCTGATATGCTGGCTATCTGATATGTGATTCCTGTGAAAGGATTATTCAAGCCCATAGGGATCACAACCCACAGGTTAAGAACAACTGCCCTAACACATAGCACACAATACTCAAATTATTTATTGAATGTGAAACAAAAATCAAAGGCTGATTTCATTCCATCACTATCTGCAGTAATGCAAACTCCTTCTGTTTATACCCACTTAACATAGAGGGAGTGGGTTAGACTACAAAACTTTCTGGATTTTGAAATTAGTGCATCTTTCTTTTGGTCTTAACTCTACTGGTAATTCTTTATGGAACTTTGCATAAGTCTTTGTACTTAATTTGGAGACAGAAAGATCATGAATATGAGAGCACAAGCAAGCAGCTTGTGCCCATGTCATTAATAGGCTCCTTTCAGCTGTGTAGTTCATCAGAGCCTGGGTTTTATGACAAATAATCATCACGTATCTTATTTGGACAGAAAACTCTTATCTCCTTCATCCAAGTTGGAGTAGACAACTACTGAAAGACAGACAAATAGATGGGCAGTAGTTCACAGAAAAGATTGGGAAAATGGGCTTCAAACAGCGGGGGGCCAGATTAAAAGTACATACTGTTTTTGTAGAGGACCTGAGTTCAGTTCCCAGCACTAATGTTGGATGGTTCACAACTCTCTATAGTTCCACATCCAAGAGATCTGACACCTCTTCTACCTCTGCAGGCATTGTATATTGCAGGCATTGTGGTACATACTCACAAGCAAGCATACATATATATGTATAATTAAAATATAAAGACAAATATTAAAAAGAAGAAAGCAAAGAAACATGGAATGTCAAGGAGGTAACTCTAGCCTGTGTTCTGGAATTGTAAAGCCATTTCTAAATCAAGGGTCCTCTCATTTCCAGGCTCAAGAGGGAGTGGCAGCCCTAAGCTCTGATTTATTGATTTATCAGAAAATGACCTGGTACCAAAAGAACATGGACTATGGACAGATAATTCACAGAAGAAATATAAATGTCCATAAATAGAGATGAAAAGTGCAAAAAATGTCTAATCTCACTATTAACCAAGCAAATGTAAAAGTACATGACAGTGAGATTTATACTATCAAATTATTGCACTGAATGTTTGAATGACATGGTTGAAGCAAGCTTTCTGATATACCACTGGCAGAACTATGACACCCTTCCCATGTAACTATTTGGCCAAGAGCTTATAAAAGAGCATTCTCTGTGACTCAATAGTTCTTCTAAAAATATATGGGCATATCTGTAATTACAGCTTTATATATTTCTAGAAACAGAGCTTTTGAGTCACATCAATATTTGGTACACTGTATTGTGCATTATCGACACACAAAAGTCTGGACATGCTTAGTACAGATGCAGGTTATTTTTGTTTTGACATTGAGTTTCACTGTGTAGCCCTGGTTGGCCTAGAACTCATTCTGTAGACCAGGCTGGCCTCCAACTCACAGAGATCCACCTACTTCTACCTCCCACATGCTGAAGTTGAAGGCATGCACCACCACACCAGGCACAGGTAAAGTTTTTAGGAATATCTTAAATCTAAGGTTAGTTTAGTCTGTGAACATGGGACTCACGAAAAAAAAAGAGACTACTGTACTAGTGATACTATGAAGGGGAACACTAAAAGAAAGTAATCTATAAGATAATGTATTTTAATAGAAATGCTTGGAAATGTTGAAGCTAAGATACACAATAAAGTACAAGATATAGCCTACTGTCTGTGGATCACAGTTGAATGCAATATAAACATGGGTTGTGATGGCAACTTCGATACCCAAGAATGGCACTATGGACAAGAATAGCTCATAGTAAGTTTCCAAACAAAGTATAATACTACCTTCCCACAATCTACACAGTTGCTGTATTCCTGGAAACCCCATGTGTTATTCACATTATAAGATCATTTTGTATTTATTTATGAAATCATTAGGACCAGTGATTACACCATTTCCACCTGTAGTGATGTGCTATAGGACATCTGCATGTTCTTAAGATGAATGTGTATACTTCTTATTCCCCTTTCATATTTACCCAAAGCATGCTGTTCACCAACACTCTTTCTTGTGTGTTGCTTGCATCCTTTAAAATCAATGATATTCAGAGTTTGAGTCTTTGAGGCTATTTTTAAAACCTATCGCCTAAGAACAGCAAGAGATTCCTAGAATGTATTCTCAAAAGTAACGCAAATGCCTTTTGAATTACTGGGAATGTAATTCTTTAGTAGCACCATGAGAAAAAAAATTATTACCTTTCAGGAATAAAAAAGCTATTTACTGTGATCTCTTGGTGATTTTCTCTATCCTGGCCCCAGCCTCAGGAGTATAAAATGAACTGAGTTGGAAGAAAGGACTAACAGGGCCAGGCTACAGGGAATGAGGAGGCGGCTAAGTTGCTAGGTTACCACTTGAGCCAATCTAAGTGGTCCCAGAGGGGTACCAGATACAGGACAGCTCTCTCTGTCTCTCTGTCTCTATTTCTGTGTCTCTCTCTAGCCCACTGATTTGAGGGTCCTCTGAAAGAGAAGGGGGGGTTCAAAGGTGAGGGAGGGGCCCCATCATTCATACTAGGCACAAGTAAAGAAATGAGGCAGAAGCACAAAGAAACACACAGCCCTATATTTCTAAAACCATTCAAGTCTCCTTCATTAATTGGCTTACCCCCCAAAAGAAAGATTTCTTTATTAAGAAATACCAGAGGGTGAAAAACCCCAACACATACATTTGTAGGCTCACACAAAAAGTGCAGAGATTTACATATTAAATTGCATTTAAGTTAGAAAATAGATTTAAAAACAAAATATATTCCCCCAAACAAGGTAAAGAGATTTGGTCAGTAGGAAAGGGGGCCTTAGGGCTATGGTCAGGATGGTCAGGAGGGGCAGAATGGCATTTAGCTGCTATAGAATTAGAACCCACCTCTAATTCAACCCCACTTCTGGGGAAAATGTAAAAGGAGCAATAATGATCTCAGCTAGGGCCAAGAGGGCCCCAGAGCCAAAAGGTCATCAATTTCCCCTTCCCTCAGAGGTTTTTGGTTCAATGCCAACCATCCTGGCCTGGGGAAGTAGCGTGGGTGCATAGGAAGTGTGAGGAATGGAGAGGAAGGGGAGAGTTGGAGAGAGTGTCAGCCATTGAAATCATCAAACAATATAAGGCCTCTTTCCCCAGGGAAAGATCAAGTCTTCAATCTCTCCTCTGATCAGAGCTCAGACTAGGGACAGCCCCAGCTGCTATATGGTGTGAATGGGACGGGTCTTCAGGCCATGGTCTTAAATACAAAAGATTTATATTTAAAGAAAAGAGAGGGGGGCAAGGAGTGTGAGGAAGCAGATGTAAACAAACAAACAACAACAAAACAAAAACATTTTGCCCTGGAGACAAAAGATTGCCATTTTGATCCTTCCCACCATAAAGAGAAAGCTCTTCTGACTGACCTAAGGGGCATCAGAAGAGCAGCTGAGGTAACTTGAGGGAGGAAAGAAACCCATTCTGGCCCAAGAGTGGAGATGGGCTGAGTATTGGCTGGAAAGAGTCCCATAGGGGACCGGTTGACTGGAAACAAAATCCAACCGAGCAACCAAACAAAAAAAAAAACCAGACCCTCCACACTCTCCATGATTGCCCTAACTTTGAACTAAATGAAACCAAACTGTAAGAAGAAAACTGAGAGAGCCATTTTTAAAAAGTAGGAAAGGAAAAGCAGAGAGGAGAGGGATCCGGGTCAAGCTCTTTCCCAATGACTCTCTCCCCCAGGGATATTAAATTCAAACCCTGCAACAACCAAACTGAAAGGGCACAGAGAAACCTGGGAGCAGCCAAATGTCACTATAAGCACAGTTAACTGGAGAGAGTGAGAGAGGAGTCTTCATTATAGACCATTGGAGAAGAAATGCATGCCATCACTCGTAAAAGATCACTAATGAAACATTTCCAAGGGGAGGCCCTGGTCAACCTGCTTCGAACACCAAGACTCACTTGCAGATAACAGTGTCCATCGACTTAAAACCATATCCCAATGAAGAACGTGTTCTCTTAAGTAAATGCAAACCCTCTACTCTCCCAGTCTTGTTCACACTGTATATTGCTTGGAAGTCCTGTCTTCATAGTCCAGAATAAGATAAACCATCCCAGAATGAAATAGATCAATGGAGAGGTTGAATTTGAGAGGGATCGATCTCTTCAACCCAAGGGTACCCTGGAAAATGGAAGCATGGGAAGTAACAAGCAACCCCTTCTACCCCCCCACCCGCCCCCTAACCCAACACACAAACACATTCACAACCCCATGGTGGCTCTTGAAATGGAAGGGGAAGGAGGAGGCAGGCAGCTTGCATTAGACACAGTTTAATTGCCTTCAAATCGATTAGAAGTTGTGGTTCACGCCCCTCCCTGTCCCCATAAGTTGTCCAGACAAGACCCTGGCTTAGAAAGAGAAAAACACAGGTGCTCTAGGAAATATAGCCACATATAATACATAGATCTTCTTCCCTGAAATAGCGCAGGTCCTGAGCAGAGCTGCCTGGGGGCCACAGTCCACCCCAGGATGAAGTGGCTCTGGGACTCTGCCGGTGGAAGTGCTGGAAGAGTGGGGCTTGGACGAAGCCCTGGTGTGGTTACCATTGCCAGAGGTGGGCTGAGGCCTTGGAGTGGGACACCCGGGAGGGCAGCAGTGCTGGGCTTTCTCTCACTCAGTCAAGGCTATGGAAGTACTGTTTAGTTTAGCCTTTTTGTTTTTGTTTTTGTTTGTTTTTTTTTTCTTTTGTATTTTCTTTTTTGAGGGGAAGAAGAGGACGGGGTGGGGGGAGGGGAGGGGAGAGGTGGAGAAGGGAGGAGGGGGGAGAGGAGAGGAGAGCCTCTCTGTGCCTTGGCTTCCCATTTGTGCACTCAGGGCCTCTGTAGGCCTTACACAAGAAGTCTGAGGGGTAGTGTTTTAAGTGAGCACTCAGGCTTCCCCTGAGGAAAAGGAACCGCCAAAGTGCAGACTTGTATTACTGCCATTCCTGCTCCCAGTGGAAGCAGGAGTCAGAAGAAGAAAATGAAAATGGGCTAATGAGAAGAGAGGGGAGATGAGACAGAGAGTGTGAGGGGCTATGCTGTTGGCATCTCATCAGTGCTTATTGAAAATAGCACAGGCATTGAAGTTTCTGGAGAACCTATGAGAAATGTAAATTGTTATCTCTACTATGACTACTTACAACTATCATCTAATGGGAGAAGAATGGAACTTGGATATTAGAGAGTAGATGGGGGGAGGAGAAGCTACATAAATAAATACAAGTGGAAGGTACCCGCCCTATTCCTAAAGGGTTGGCTGACCATGCTGGCACTTTGGAGCCAGGAAAATCCTCCAACCACACTCTCCAATCCTCATTAGTTCTGAAGGAGTCAAGAGCCCAGGTAGGATTCCCTGGCCAGAGGTCTCTGTGACTGCCTCTGGACTCAGGACATGCAGCAGCTGGGAAGGACTTGAGTCAGCCTCAAAAATCTTTAGCCCCAGAATGGGACTAATGACTCCCAGCAGGAGAGCTAGGATCTGGAGGGAAGAGAAGGGAAGTCCAAGGACACCTTGTAGCTGAGACAATGGAAAACAAGTGCCATGTCCCAAGAGACCCATTTGTTCAGTTGCCAGAGGTAACTGGCATCTTCTGCCACTATCTTAAGTCCATAAATTTAAAAAAAAAAAAGTTTGCAGCAAGAAAATGCCAGTGTGCAATCCGGTGACTAAAGACCAAAGGAAAATAGTAATAAGGGACAGCTTATTTGCTCTCTGTCTCAGGTTGATCTTCCCCTGAAATCTCTCATAGCCCTAATGAAACACAAACAAAAGTCTCTTCCATAGACAGGCTACTTCTCAGCTTCAGGTGCCTTCTGTGGTGGCTCAGGGGGCTCTGGAGGGGGCATCTCTTCTGGAGTGCTGTCCTCCGGCATCTCATTAGAGTTCATATGTTCTGTGGAGGCCTAAGAAGTAAAAGATATCACATTCAACACAAAGCTCTCTCAAGATCTGAATGCAAATAATCCAAAGGCAATGGATTCTTCCTCTGAAAACTTTGATGACAGTGACATTAAGATACGGTCACCAAACTCAGACCAAGACCATCTCCTCAGCAGAATGTACCTGCAGCTTATTTGAGGTCTATCCTTAACTGTTATGGACACATATTTCCACTATTATAAATGATGAGAATAACATGTACCATAAGGAATTATATGCAAGCACACCCACCACAACAGAATATTATACTGTGCTTGTCTAACAAGGTCTGAGCCAACGATTTTCAATCCTGTTTCTGTCCTAACAGAGAATTTGTTAGAACAGTGAGTTGAAACCTGTGAAAGTGGTTTCAAATGATACATATGATTTAAAATGCCTCCTAAGTGATTCTAAAATGCATCCTCTCTTATATGCAACTGAGACCACTAACCTATATTGTTACTCTTTAGAACCAGCCTCACAAGAAAAATGATATTCAAGATGATGACAATAGCATGTAATCATGCTTGTTGTCCTTAAAAAAGCAAATGAAAGATTTAGGGGAGAAGAAAATAATAACTCTACAAAAAATATGCACATACAGTAGGATTCTATTTTGAAACCAAGTTTAACTCTAAAAATCTATGAGAATGAAAACATGTTTGGTTACATTTCAGAATATTAGACTAATATACAAATATTAATTGTGTTTTTCTATACTCTAATGAGCAATGCAAAAAAATATAATTAGGGAATCAATTTACATTAATGTCAAAATGAACAAAATATTTATGTAACAAGAGATTCATTTAAAACTATAGAATCAAAGAAAACCAAAATGAACAAAAAGATAGCCCATGCTTTTTGGTAAGGGTTCCCTTCCTACCTGGCAGAGAGCTACCATCCCACTATACCCTGACAAGGCAGCAGAGATAACAATCAAGGAGACAAATGCACTCTCTCTGTCTCTGAATCTCTCCATTGTGCACAGATGTGCATATGGGAGCACATATATACAAGTACCCTACCCCTGAGCTCCATCTCTAACAAAAGACGGTCATGTTAATGGCTCCGAAAACTGTGTTATGGTGATAATATTCCTCAAATTGATCTATATAGAGGCAATGCAATCTCTATCAAAATTCCAGAAACTAATAGGCTTTAGATAATCCTAAGGTCCATTCAGGATTTCAAGGAAGCAAGAAGGGTCGAAACAAACATGAAAACAAATGAAGGAACAGTATTTCCCATCTTAAAAGCTTTTCAATGCTAAATCAAGAGAGACGGTGTTCTATAGGCATAAGAACAGACATACAGATCATAGACTGTAACTGAGAATCCAGAAATGAACTCACATTTCAGTCAACTGATTTTCAACAAGTGTCAAAATAATGAGAGAAAGGGAACAATCTTTTCAACAAATGGTAGAAAGATAACTGGATACACACACAAGAAATACATAAATAAAATGTGCACTCCCTACCTCTTCTGGTATATAAAAATTAACATAAAATGGACCAAAAATATAAATGTAAAAGGTCAAACTATAAAACTCTCAGAAGAGGCAGGATTAAATCTTCACAACCATGGATTAGGTAATGGTTTCTTCGATATGGCAGCAAAAACATGAGCAGTAAAAGAAAAGAAACTGATACATATTAAAATTTAGAACATACAGGCTAAGAGATAGCTCAGTGGGTAAAGGGTTTGCCTTGTAAACATGAGGACCCAGGGTGGGAGAGAGTCAAGAATGGTGACTCGCACTTCAGCTGCCAGCACTGGGGAGGCAGAGACACGTAGGATCACTAGAGCTTGATGCACAGCCGGCCTACTCTAAGTGGAGCCAGTCAGAGAGGCTATCAAAAAACAAACAAACGAACAAAACGCAAGCCAAACAAATGAACAAACCATCAAAAAAAAAAAAAAAAAAAAAAAAAAAAAAACAAAGCTGGAAAGCATCAGGGAACAGCAGTAAAAGTTATCCTCTGCCCTGCTATCTATCTGCACACATGAGTGGGGGGGGGGGAGAGGGTGAGTATGCAAACAAAAGATTTGAATAAACATTTCCCTTGTGAAGATATACGAATGACTAATACCTATATGGAAAGATGTATCCATCATTAGTCATCAGGGAAATGCAAATGAAAGCCCCAATGAGGTAACACTTCACATCTACAAAAGCTAAAATAGCAATGATCAGATAACCTATCGGATAGTGCTAGTGGAAATGAAAAATGGTGCAACCACTTTAGAAACATCTCAGCAGCATCCCAAAAGATGTAAATGTTTTATTTATATAATTGAGTTACCACTTCTCTCAGCAACTTCACTCCTAGGAACACAGCCAAGAAAAACGAAAGCATATGTCCATGCAAAAACTTACACAGAGATGTTCTTAGTAGCAATGCTTATAATAACCAAAAGGTAGAAACTGGGCTAGTGAGATGACTCAGCAGGTAGGGGCACTTGCCAAGTTAGCCTGATACCTTAAGTTTGATCCCTGGAAGCCACGGTGAGAGGAGAGAACTGACTCTAGAACTTGTCATCTGACCATCACACACCACACACTGTGGCACACACATGCCCACACTTACACACACACATCACATATACACACACCACAGTAATTAAATTTTTTAAAATAAAAAAAGGTGGAAATGGTGAATGGACAGATAGAACATGGTACATCCATGTGCTGTGATATGAGTCAGTCATATAAAGGAATGAAGTACAGCCACATGTAACACAGATCAGCATCAAAAATATCATGCCAAGGCCTGGGGAGCTCACTGGTAAAGTGCTTGCCGAGCACATATAAGGCCCTGGATTCCATCCCCAGATCTCACTGCTAAGGCATACCTTTCTTAAGGTTTTTGTTTTTTTAATTTGTGACACTACACTAGGGAATTGTACATTTTAAATAGACAGTGTATGGTATGTGCATTGTATGTCGATAAAGTTCATAAAAATAAATCTCAAGTAACATTTAAGAACATATTTACAAATATATCTTGACCTAAATACCTTGGAGAATGCTCATAACACCTGTATATTATACCAATGTAAACACATCACTAACTCTAACATGGTCCTCTGGCCACATCTTTGCCTCTATAACATTGTATGTTTCCCTAATTAAGCTACTCTTCACTCATTGAGCAATGTTCTGTTTTTTTTCCCCCACATCTCCATCAGACAATAACTTCTTTCAAGGTAGGACATCATTCAACTTGCTTACTGGTGTATCCCTCCAACCTATAAAAGTAGTTTGCACAGAATAACTGCTCAATATGTGTCTCATGGGCACACAGATCTGAAGGCACTATCAAGGCAGAAGCAGAGGCAGGGAATCTGGGGAGATTAGGATGCAATATCACACAGTTACATTTTGAAATTGTAGAAGTAGTATATGGTCCCTATCACCAACACAGTGTAAGTCTGCAATACTTACTGGACTTTGTGGTAAGAGGCTACTGCTGGTCTCTTGAGTACTTGGAGGTCGACTTCCATTTTCCTCCAGTGGCAAAATACCCCTTCGATCCAGCACACTGTCAGAGACAAGAGAATTAATCAAGGACCTGGCAGTCACTCTTCTACCAGATCAGTCCCCACTGAACCTTGTTATGTACATTAGAAAGCACAAATATGTCTTTGGCAATCTGTCTTGACCCTAGCACACATCGATCTTCCATTTACTCTTCCACAAACTAGAGGATGTCACAATAACCAGGGAACAAACAAATGAAGTAACCAGCCCTTGATCTATGGTCTGTGTAGCTATGGTGCCATGTGACAATTCCCAGGAAGACCTATTTGATATCGAGAAGTTCCATTCAGAAGAATGTTCAGAGCAAGCAAGATGATGGGTTTGAATAGTTCATCTTAAGAGCCCAGGGCAGTTTTGTTACTTGAGTACCTGGGAGGCAAGGGGCCACAAAGCACTTCACAGCAGTTCTTCACAATGTTTCCATGACTATAGGGATTCTGCACACGGTTCTTCCCTGTCCACGATCCTTTGATCTGCAAGATAAAAGGCAGGGCTTACATTAAAAAGTGATGTTGGAGAACCACGTGCACCATGGGAGGATGAAAAGGTTCAAGAGATGGATAATGGCAATAACTGTCCAATAACAAGAATGCACTAAATGTCACTTAACTATACATTTAAAAAATTAAAATGTTGGGCATAATGTCACACACCCTGTAATCCCAGAACTTGGGAAGCCAAGGATAGAAGAATCTGGGTGCTAGGCCAACCTACTCTTCATAGTGATCTCAAAATTCTACAAAAATAAATTAATAAAAATATGTAAAATGGTTAAGATGGTATGTATACCTTATGTTGTATATATTTTACTAAAATTATTGACAAAAATAAGGGTCAGGGAGATTCCTCAGTGGGTAAGGGCACTTGCCACCAGGCCTGATGGTCTGAGTCATCAGGACTCACATAGTAGAAGGAGAGAACCAAGGTTTCCTATGACATCACACAACTTCCGTTGGGCATGCATATGCACACTAATAAATTTAGTTTTAAAAAGAAATAAATAGTCGAACATGAAAAATGTTTATAAGAGTAAGAAAAAGACAAAGGAACATGTACTATTTTTATTTTACAATACAGTGTATATACAAACTCACAGAGACTGTGACAGCACACACAAGACCTGTAACAGGTTCAAACCAGACCAAAGCCCGGCACTGAGAAGGGGAGGGGTGGACAAAATGTTCTACCACTAACCAAAGAGTTCCAATTGATAGTTGCTGGGAAGTCAGTTTTCTCCAGTGAGTGTCACTGTATATAACAAATACATTCTAGAGCAGGCTCCATATCCAGGTGTTGTTGGCTAATACAAAAAAGACTTTGCATTTTGTTTTTTTGTGCTCTGTTGCATTTACTTTATTTTTGGTATCTTTTATCTTTTTTGTTTGTTTGTTTGTTTGTTTTTGAGACAGGGTTTCTCTGTAGCTTTGGAGGCTGTCCTGGAACCCAATAAGTAGACCAAGCTGGCCTCCAACTCATAGAGATCCGCCTACCTCTGCCTCCCAAGTGCTGGGATTAAAGGCGTTTTTTAGTTTGTTTCAAATTTTGTTGTTCTGACTTTTTCTTTCTTTTTAAGAATGAGAAAAAAAAAAAACATGAAGCCAGGTGGGTAGGGAGGTGGGGAAGATCTGGAAGGAGTTGAGGGAAGAATATATTACATGAAAAATTTTAACTAAAAATCAATTTTTAAAAAACAAATAAGATCAAATCTATACAAATTTAGAAGACTATAAATCGTATCATTAACAGAAGTGATATCTAGAAGGTAAAGTTACAAGAATTTATTTATTGTTCAACTATATTCATTATCCATAATGAATGTGAACTGGTAATTCCTTAAAAGTAAATATTTATTTGGTGCAATTGTCATTCTCTATTCCAAATTTAGAAGCATTAATAGCCTTGTTTGTTGTTTGTCTTTAAGATAAGGTCTAGCTATGTACCTCAGTCTGGTCTCTTTGTCTCTATGTAGCCCAGAGTAGCCTTTAACTTGAGATCTTATTTTCTGAGTCTCTCTTCCATCACCCTAGGACTTCAACTAGCCTTTAAAGACCTATAAACAGGGCAGGGCATTGGTAGCACATGCCTTTAATCCCAGCACTGAGGAGGCAGAGGCAGGCAGATCTCTGTGAGTTAGAGTCCAGCATGGTCTACAGAGCTAGTTCCAGGACAGCCTCCAAAGCAATACAGAGAAACCCTGTCTCAAACAAAACAAAACAAATGGTCTATAAACATTAAAAGACATTGTGCCTCTCCAACTTTTCAACCTCTTCCTAATGTTCTACAGGCACTCAACTCCAAACAAAGCTGTCTGCCTTCCCTTCTACACCTTTAGTTAATAATCTCCCAAGTCAGGTTTCTTTTCCGCTTGTCTCAACCTTCCTAGCCCTGGAGACATGGTTTCCTAGCAGGTAACTAGAGAATGGGCATAGAGAGAAGAAAGATATATAGCAAGATGGGAAAGTTGACTCACATCCTCATTGGTTGTCTGGTTGAGAGCCACGAGGAAAGTGTGAAACCCAGTCAGTCCCACAACAGACCAGAGTGTGAAGAAGCAAATAAGGACTTCCAGAACAGTGAGGTTAGGTTAAGGAATGCTGAAGAACTCATACTAGGGGATTTGACACTTCACGCCATATTCATGATATTAGTTATACCATCTCGGAACAAGTATCACAAAAAAAAAAATTATCTGTATATAACTATAGATGAATTCTAAACTTCACTGTAAAGGTCCTTTACAAAAGTTAATGCATTTCTGTTTATTCACTATGAATAAATCTCTAACATCTCTAATGTGTAGCATTTGACTGCTTGTCATTGGCTCTTAGAAGAGGAAATTTAGGAAGGTGCCAAAGCTAAACAATGTTGGCCACCACTACTAATGAAAATCCCACCAAAAATAAACTTTATAAATGAAAACTCAGTGGGATGGAAACAAGATGTGGTTTACCCAAATCTCTTCTAAATCTCCTTTTCAGAAATGTGGCCACTGCACAAAATAAACCATCACTGAACCAGGAGGGCAGAGCTCCCAGCAAATAGCACTAAAGTGTATTTTAGATAGAGGGTAGCCAACTAGAGGCATTAAGACTGAGCTGGGAGGAGAGGAGGCAGCCAAGAAAGAGGTGAGGGGCAAACCTCCCTTAAAGTCTTGACCCTTCTCCATTCTAGTTGTTAACACTAGGACTACACTTGTTAATTTTAGGTTTTGGCATTCATTGATGTCTAGAAAACTAGATAGCAGGAGAACTGCAGGAAGAAATCATGCTGGCAAGCAGTTTAAGACAGCTTCACAGGGATAAACTGCCAGGGAAGGATATGTTCCAGGAGTTTCTTTCAATGTCTCCAAGAAGCCAATTTTCAAGGATTCTGTGAAATTGGGAAGAGAGGCAGAAGAAAAATTAGTGACTTTAGTCAAAATTATAAAAATCCCCCTAGTATCTACTCATTTCCTCATCTCCCTTCCCTGTGCCATACCCTGACAAGAGAGAAGGTCCCACTGGGATGAGGTTAAAGAGTCTCCCCTTCACCCGCAAGCTTGTACCCGAGTTCACATTCCCAGCATACTCCAAAAGCAGGACTAAGCACTGGACCAGATCTGGGAAAAACCAAGCATTGGGTTTCCTTTCCTTTTCCCAGTTCCCAAATATGGACACGTAGTGAGTGGGACAGTAACACATGAAAGAAACCGGAAGTACTCTGGAAGAACCTTCTTCTCACCTATGCCCCTCCCTTGTGTGATACCCAGCTTAGAGCTCCTCTCTTCTCAAGACCCCTTGCTTAGCTCTATATTCTTTCCATCCTTAGTCACTCTGTGTGTGTGTGTGTGTGTGTATGTGTGTGTGTGTGTACACATGCAAACATGTGGGTGTATGTTTTCCATCTCTGGAGTATACCATGATCCACTAACAGGTAAAAGCCCTTCAACCACCCACCACAAAGGTATATCTTTGCAAGACAGAAAGAGAGGATGTGTAGAGGCAAATACACACCCAACCGTTCGTCTCACTTCAGAGCCTCCCAGTACTTTGGACGTGGCAAGAATTAGGGCCCCATTCTCCCCAACAAATGGCCAGAGAGAAGGTAAGAATATTCAGTCAATATCAACCAACGTGAGCCGAGATGTGTTATAGCCCAAGAACAGACAATAGTACTCTTTTCTGTTTGCTCCTGGGTCTTCTTAGTGGCAAAAGGCCGCCGGAAATCCAACTTCCCCTAAGCTACCCTCAAGCCTTTCCCCCACACCACTCTCACTCCAGTGACACACTCTGCCCTGTATACTCACTGAGAGCCACGTAGACGATGTTAAAGGCGAAGACATAAATTGTAAGGAGGGAGAGAGAAAGAATGAAGAGGTAGAAGTAGCGGTAGTTCCTCTTTCCAACACAATTTCCCACCCAGGGGCAGTGATGGTCGAAGCGCTCTGTGGGAGAAAGAGAGTTCAAGCAAAACGCCAAACAGAAGCAACCCCACCCACATAGGACCCAAGCCAAAGAACTCAAGGAGCTGGGCATGGTGATGCACGCCTTTAATCCCAGCAGTTGGGAGGTAGCGGCAGGCAGATCTCTTGGAGTCTGAGACCAACCTAAAACTCAAGCTGCTGGACAAGCCTGTGAGAAATTTTCTTAATCATATTGTTTGGGGGCAGGAAGACTCACGCTAAATCTGGGCTACACCTGCTGATGGCAGTTTATAGCAAAGGATACAGAGGAAGGAAGCTCTTGCTTTTTGACTGTCCTCACTCTCACTGCCAAGTTCATCTACCCTGTTGCTTAGTTAAGCATTCCTTCACTGTTACCAGTACCCACGTCTTCAGATTTCAACATTCACTGAAGACCAGCAGCTCTCTAGGAATCCTCTGGGGCTCTAGCACCAGAGTGAAACTGCTGAAACCCCCAGAGTCATGGACTTAACAACCACTTACTGGAATCTTGGCCTTTTCATCAGGAGACAGCTATTGTTGGATTAACCAGACCATAGCCTATAAGCCATTCAATATACACACAGACACACACATGTATATATATAATCAGTTATCTCTCCTTAGGGAATCCTGACTAAAAAAATCTTCACAGCTACTCTGGATGTCTGTTAAAAAATATTTTCTCACATTAGAGATCGAGAAACAAAGGCTTTGGATAGTCCAATAGTCAGGTTATTCTGTCAGTTGTTTTTCTTTTTTCTTTTTTTTTCAGTAAAACCTTAGCAGGTGGATTTACAAAATTTAGAAAACAAATTTGAAAAATTAATAATATGAGTTTTTTAACCTGTATTTGTTAAAAATATAAATCAACAATACACTATTCTTAAAGCTGTATGGCATAGGTCAATGAAACAGAAAGAACACAGAAACAGAAAGAACACAGAAACAGACTCTAGAACATGTAAGAATTTTCCATCTAATAAACATACTATTATAAAAGGAAGTATGATTTCATGAATATTTGTGAGACAATAGGCTAATTGGTAGAAAATAACATAACATTTTTCCCTCATACAATTTGTCAAAATAATTTCATTATAGGTTTAAGAAACTGCCATAGTGAAACCTATAATTTTGTACAATAAATAAAAAATTAATAAAGATGGGAGATGTCACCTGTGGTAAAGTACTTGACTAGCATGTGTGAGGACCTGGTTCAACCCCCAATACCATAAAAATTTAATTCAGAAATTAAAAATCTCATATTATGTAAAGTCTTGTTTTACAAACAAAGGGATTAAAACAACATATAGCAAAAATAGAGTCTGGATTTAAAATTGGGTTTTATTTATATTTTTAGACCACCCATATTTTCTAATACATGCATATTATTTGACAAAGGGATTGAGGGCTGGAGAGATGTCTCAGTGATTAAGAGCGTCTCTTGCTCTTCCAAAGAACCTGAGTTCAATTCCCAGCACCTATAATAACATCTCACAACTGTCTAGAACTCCACTTCTAGGGGATGCAACACCCTCTTCTGGCCTGTGAGTACTAGGCACACAAGTGGTGCACAGAAATACATACATATAGGCAAAACATCCATACAAGTAAGATAAAATAAAAATAAGGTAAAGAAGGTTGGGGTGATAGCTTGGTCATAAGTGTTTGCTGTACAAGCATGATGACCAGAGTTAGACACCCCCCCCAGACTCATATAAAACATATAAGGCTTGGTAGGCCATACTTATAACCCCAGCACTAGAGAGGCAGAAACAAGGGTATCCCTGGTCTCACTAGCCAGCCAGGATAGCCTAATTTGGAAAGTTATAGATCCCAGACAGAGACCCTGTCTCTAAAACAGGGAGGAATGACGCCCAAAGTTGTCATGTGGCTCATATACCTATGTAACCACATACACATGAACATACACACAAACACCTCTAAGGGGCAGTTGGTTCCTGAAGAACAGTGAGCTGTGTATTAATCAAAAATAAGACTGTAAGAGTAGTACACCTCCTTGCTAAATAAAGAGTTACAATATATGTTATTTTTTTTTCAAAAAGAAGAAATGTATAAAGAAAACTGTTATGTTCAAGCAGTAAGCATCATGCCTAGAATTATAGATATAGCCTCATTTTAAGCAAACTTTCATATAAAAACAATGAGAAAAATGTAAATTTATACAGATCTATGTTTTACCATATTTTTAGTGTTGCTCTCAACTTGGCTATAGACGTTCCCCCCCTCCAGCCCTCCATGCGCAGTGGCAGGAGTCAATGTAGACACCCAGAACTGTTGAGCTCAGTCATAAATGAGACATCTATATCAACCCCACTAAGGCTCAGAGAACATCATAGAAGAGGGAGAGAGGAAGGAGAGAGTACAAGAGCCAAAGGATTTGGAATGCTGTTTTCTGAACATGACAGGACCCATTATACTCATGAACAAACAGCTTCTGTGGTTACCTGGACAAGATCAAGTCAGTTAATTGCAGCATGGATGAAGCTGAGGGGCTCATGACGCTCCACCTTCAGCTGAGCAGCTATCAGCAATTGATGGCTGCTGAGGTGAAGAGTTGTTTTTTTTTTTCTTTCTTTAAGCGGTATGGTTGCCAGATAATAACTGACCCCATACCTACGCACATGCTGGTAGCACTAATTGGACTCAGTGGGTTATAAAGACTGAAAAGAAGAGGGCATGAATTCGGGAGCCATGTGTTGGGGGTTCTGGGGAAGGCCAAGATACACTGTATATATCATGGAATTGCCAAGAAAAATTAAAACATCTTTTTTATAAAATCCAGTTTTAAGGTTTATCTCTCTGATTATTAGTAGGGGTGGACATAGTTTCACATCAATTAGATAATCAAATTTCCTGTTTTATGAACTGTCCATGTTTCTCATAGGGAATCTGTGCCCCCCCTTTCTCTGTTTTTTTTTTTTTTTTTTTTTTTTTTGCAACAGCCCTAGCTGTTCTGGAACTAGCTCTGTAGACCAGGCTGGCCTAGGAGGAAGAGACATGTAGATCTCTGTGAGTTCTAGGGTAGCCTGGTCTACATTGAAAGCTTCAGGGCAGCCAGGGCTACACAGAGATAGCCTGTCTCAAAAAATCAACTTGTATGATTCTTTTATTTTTTTATGTTTATCTACATACATCTCTGCAGCACATGCATACCTAGTACCCACAGAAGCCAGAAGAGGGTGTCAGATTCCCTGAAACTGAACTTAAAGATGCCATCATGCGGGTGCTGGGAATTGAACCTGGGTCCTCTGAAAGAGCAGCCAGGGCTATTAACCACTAAATCTTCCTCAACCACTTGTATGAATTCTTTTTTTTTCCTTTCCTTTTATTTTCTTATCTTTTCTTCCTTCCTCCCTCCCTCCTCCTCCTCTTCCTCCTCCTCCTTCTCCTTTAGAAACAGGGCTTCTCTATGTAGTACTGGCTATCCTGGAACTCACTTTGTAGACCAAGCTGGTCTCGAACTCACAGATATCCACCTGCCTCTGCCTCCTGAGTACTGGGATTAAAGGTATATGCCACCACACTGGCTATAGTATGAGTTCTTTATATTTAAGAATATTAATAAAGAGAGGGAATTCATCATGAAACCTTCACGCCACACTTCAAATATTGTTTATAGTCCATTTAAAATTAGTCTTGGTTTATACAATCTAACTCACATATCAATTCGGACCACATAGAGGAATATATATCTCCCCAAACTTTGCCTGAAGAATTGGCTAGTGGGAAGAAAGCAAGGTTCTCAGATATGGTCTAAAGCATACAGAAGTTAGAAGGACATGAGAGATAACAGCAGTGTGACCGATATATCGATCAATGAGCACCTTTATTGCCTGTGTATGATCTTCCCCAGACTTGTTCACAAAGTAGGAAGTATGTCTAAGACCCATATATGCAGACGGCAACATAGACCTTGTGTTCTGCACACCTAACCACATAAGAGCAAGGACATAAGAAAAAAAGATGAAGGCTTGGACATCTGACCTAATCAAGCATCATCTTATGCCAATTACACAAACTTACACAAAGTCACTTCACTGTCAACATCTACAAAATGGGAATGATAATGTTTTCTAGGGGTTTCTATGAGCCTTAAATAAGAGAAAGAGCAAGCACTCAGACCACGGACTAGTACATAATGGGAACTCAAAGAAGACCACTTTTACCATAGGCTTTCCTCAATACTTCCCTCTAGTGGACAATAATATTCTCCTCCTTTGTAAAGTGGACACCCCTGAAATGGGTTCAATAGAGAAAAACAAGATTTCCCAAAAAGGCATTATTTCCCATTTAGCAGAGAGATTTTTTTTTTTTAGACTGATCTCCATAAGTGTGCTGAGCTGCTGTTGTGTAGGAACTTCTTTCCTATCTAAACCTACCTTGTTTCTCATCGAATCTGTCTTCTCATTCCCACTGAGTTTTCGAAAGAACTATTGGCCACTCACTGTGAGACCCTCATCCCCTTGGTTTTACTCACCCACACAGTTGTCACAGATGCTACAATGGGAGGCCCGTGGAGGCCGGAAGATCTTGCATGTATAACAGTATTTCAGTTTCACAATCTGGTTGTTTATCTGGAAATTTTTAATACGAGGAGGTGGTCGCTGGCCCTGTGGCACCGCACCATTGGTGGCTTCTGTAAGTCAGTAAAAGAGCTTTAATTCACTGCTATCCATTATTTGAGTCCAAAATCTCACCACTTGTCCAAAAGTTATGGAGACCATGAAAGGTAAAGGCTCCTCTTTTCCAGCAAGTGTTACTTGACTAGAATTCCAACACCACACCACTAACCCCACATGTCTATTAAATGTCATACAATTTTTACATGTGATGTACATGTAATAGGTGTTTCTTTAAGGGGTGGGTTTGGGATGCAGGTTGATTACAAACTATAAAAAGAAAAATGGCAAGACTCTGAAATGAAAGCATCTAACTTGACTAATAATGAGAGAAATGAAATTAAAATATAGTCTAGCATGTTGGTCACATGGCTTGAATCCTAGCACTCAGGAGGCAGAGACAAGCAGATCTCCAAGAGTCCAAGGCCAACTTGGTGTATATAACAAGTTCCAGGCCAGCCATGGCTATGCAGTGAGACCCTATGTCAAAAACTATTAAAACACAACAATACTATTTATACCTATTATAATTAACAAATATTAAAAAGAAGATAAATACCCAGGGTACCCAGAAAAGGTCAAACTTATATCTTACCAGTGAACAACACATTAGCAGCTACCATAATTTCAAATGTATATGTTCTGTAGCCTAGTGGTTCTACTAGAAAAATTCAAAGAGTACTACAAAGCATGGTTATGCAAGATTATTTTAATAGTGAAAACTGCCCACATAGCAGCACATGTCTACTATCAAAGCATTTAGGAGGTATAAGCAGTACAATCAGAAATTTAAGCAAAGACTTGGGTACACAACACATTAGCAACCAGCCTGGGCTACATGAGAACCTGCCTCAAAAAAACAAAAACAAAAACAAAAACAAAACACAATATCTACAGGGGAAGACCATGTTCAAAGTACATTATATACTAATATGAAAGTGTCCTTGTGAAACCTAATGCCATATAGAATTAATATATGCCAATTAACATTTAACATTTGCTGTTCTTGCAGAGGGCTTGGCTTTTGTTCCCAGCACTGAAACGGCAGCTCATAAGTGCTCAAAACTCCCGTTCCTCTTCCAATGTCCTCTTCTGCCTCTATGGGCACTGCATGCACACGGTGTGCTTACAGATATACAGACAAAACATCCATCACATAAAACAAAAATAAATACATCTTTGTTGTTTCGAAAACAAAAAGGTGTAGGGGCTAAGGAATGTGCTGCCAAGCATAAGGACCTGAGTTTGGTTCCCAGTGAAGGACAGAACTGACTCCTGAAAGTTGTCCTCTGACTTATACGCATGCACACACCATGGTGCATGCAGTTCCCACCCCCAAATAAATAAATACATGGAATAAAAATAATAAAAAGTATCTTAAAATAAATTGTTTTAAAAGGGGGTTAAACTGTGTCAGCAAATAACAGCTCAGAGGTTAAGAGCAATGACTGCTCTTCCAGAGGGAGGACCAGGGTTCAAATCTCAGCACACACATGACAGCTCATAGCTGTCTGACACCCTCACATAGACATACATGCAGGCACAATGCCAATGCAAATAAAATAAAATTTTTAAAAATGGGTAAACTAAAAGTAACTTGCTTGTATTAAGACAGCTATATTAATATTAAAGGGAAAAAGAAGCAAAAATACAATAAAATATTTCTATGCTAGGTTGTTTTAAATATGTGCTATTGCCCTTAGCCAGACTCTTAAGGAGTCCTTAATTTCTAGGACTAACAGTATGGACCCTTAAAGCCACTTTGCTTATTGCCAAACTGCTTCCCAGACTGTATGAATTTGCGTGCCTATCCATCCACAGCATATGAGAGCGCCAGCCTCGTTGCACCTTTACCACAAAGTATAATTCTAAAGACAGGATATTGCTTCAATTCACTTTGACTTTAAAACTATCTGCCATATGGAACATTTTTCCTTTTTTTGCCGAGTGGGGTAGGTGCTGTGAAATCAAACAATGGCAGTATGCTACAAGTCCTAAGAAGATGAGGCTAGCTATTCATAAGATGATGATGTAAGTGCCAGCATGCCACGTTAATATTTATGTACATATGCTTTACAATAGGGCATGTGGGGCACAGAGTTCATGGCAGAATCTAAGGGAGACATGGGGGGTAGAACGTAGGGTACTTCATAGCAAGGTAAAGGGGGAATTGCGAGTACTATTTTCTTCTCTAGCTGGATTCCTCTTTCATAGCTACTTTCTCATTCACATATGTGGACTCTGCCTATGTCACCCAAACCTGCCTCTACTTTATGCTTCCTATTTTCTCCCTCACCCCCATGTACTTTTAGCTCAGCCATGTGCAAACCATTCTGTCTTTGGCTCAACTAAAATTGCCTGAGTTTTTCCAAAAATAAATATACTAGAAAAGTAGGGGAAACAGTTCAACTAAACAAACACAAAAGAATGGCAGCCTTCAGAGCAACATCAAAGAACGAGAGGCTAGCCACAGGCTGGCACTCTACTAACACGGATATTCAGCACTACAAGTTCTGGGTCAGAGAGCAGTGGCTACAGCTCAGTAGTAGAACATGTGCCTAGCATGCCCAGTGGACTGGCTTCAGTCCCCAGGACCTAGGGGCAAGGAGGTGCCAAAATAGGTCCTGCCCCCTTTTTTTGTTCTTATCTTGCTTTTAAGTGGACTCAAGCTACTGTCAAAACAACAATGAGAAAACATAACCACTGTTGCTGATCAAGTAGGTTCCCGCCTGTTCCTAGTGATCGCATCATTGACTTTTTCACAGTGGCAACTCCCACAAGTCCCCTTTCTAGCCCTGGGATGTTCTGTTTCAATTCACGAAGCCATCACAGCTCCAAGTGGTGTTACATTTCAGCCTCGGAGTTGCAGACTGTAACTTCTGAGCATGAAATTGATTCCTTTACCCCTCTGAGTGGTTGGCCCTTCTTACTTCCCCCTAAAGCAGCAATTCTTGGGCATGGACCCATGAATGAACTTCAGAAGATCTATGAAATTATATCCAAAGTTGTATGTATATGAAAATAAAAAAGAACATTTTATGGGGAAGACAGTTTACAGCTTCCCTCAACAAGCAGATGTCTGATGGCCTCCTCCAAAATGGAAAAGACTCGCTTTGGCAACAATTCAGCCAGACCTTTGCAACAAACACTTCCTTCAATGCAACCCAACATTGGGGAAAAAAAGAAAGCACGTGGCTTTATAGGCTTACTGTACCTGTCTTACTGAATTTATAGGTAGTCATTTAGGATCTCAGACAGAAAAAGCTGAAATAGTAGTCTGAATCTATGACTATAATGATTCTACTCCCCTACCCAACAGGGCCACCCACTGTATAACAACTTGCCAACTGGTGGCAAGACTCACCTATTTCCATTTCTATGAAAGCTGCTTCATCAGGTAGTGCTCGAGGAATCACTCCAGGGTCACTGAAACTGGTCCTCAACAGTGTGGCCATAGAGAAAAGAAAGAGCATGGCAGCAAACACAGGAATAGCAGGAGACAGCTGAACAGCCAGGTAGCGACACCTGAAGAAAGGAAGCAACTTAACATTGAATTTTATATCTATCCAGTTATTGCAATTGTGTCAACCTGGTCTTCACAATAAGAACAGGAGGTCTCCAAGGCAAAGACTATGTTATTTACTTCCTCTGAATATTCCAACACTTAAGATGTGATCCTGAACACAATGTAACCTCAATACATAATTAATAGATTGGGGTCACCTATGGCATATAAAAACAATCTCGAGGGAACTCCCTTATGCCTAAGATAACCCATGCCTCTTATAACTCATACCTCTTATCAGGTCTCTGGGAACATTTTGTCTGCCTCAAGAAAGGTTGACGCTGGCTAGGGACAGAGAAGTAAGAGCCTGGACTTGTAAGCACCATAGGGTACTTTTGCTCTGGGGATATACAGAGCTTTTCATATCCACTCATCCAGCCTTAGGACTGAGCTTGAGGAGGAGGAGGAAAAAATAGGATCAATCAGGAAGCTGGCTCATAGTGGCACACAGAGGGTATCTCAGCATGCTTTAAGAGCAGTGAAAAGCTTCCAGGCTGATGATTGACTCTGTAACATCCATTCCTTTTGTCTCCTCAAATAGCTCAGCTAGAGGGTGATGAATGACCATCAGCAATGGAATAAGAAAACTCCTTAATACCACTTCAGGACCATGTCCATTTCTGCCTTTCCTCATAATGCACCTTTTCCTCTCCATATCCCAAATGAACTTACCTTTCAGATCCTAGAAATATCACTGTCATCATGGCAACTACAATTTACCATATACCAGGCACTGTGCTAACTACTTTAAATACCCTATTTCATCCAATTTTCACACCAAAGCTACAAGGTAGGACCCCTTACATTTATTGATAGATAAAGAATTTGGGACTTAATGAAGTCTCATCTCCTCCTAAAGGACTATGGGAAGTAGCCTCACTGTAAAAGCCCTGCATTATTTCCTAGCTCTTTATCAGTATGTTGATTCACCTCCCTCATCTTGACTTCTTAAGAGGAAGAAACTTGTCTTATAGGACCTTGTACTCAAATTCTGGTTCTACCAACTCCCAACTGGGTGATAACTAATATCAGTCTCCTCATCCGTAAAATGGAGATAGTAGTAGTATTTTGTGGGGTCACTAGTATAAAAAGTGCTTAAAGGCTACTTGATGCATAATAGACACTAAATAAATGACTTCTATTAACATTAGCATCTGATTGTATATTTGCTAGATTTTCATTCAAGTAAAGGAACAAAGAAACCATCACTAAATACTTGTTGATCCGAACTGACTATCAAACCGAATGAATGAGATTATGTGATGAGCATTATCACTGACCTATTTTTATCCATCTCCTCCCGAGGCACATTTCTCCTTGAAAACAGAGATCATCACTGGAGACAGACTATAAGTGGATGAGCAAGGAGCAGAGGGAGAGCAGAGAAAGTAAGCTCAGGAAAAAGCTTACTTCATCAGCATGGAGAGTAAGCAAACTGAAGTCTATTCAGGACAAATGTTTAACTACAGGCTGTATGTTTGCTCTAGTCACAGAACAACCCCCATGAGACTCTCTCCTGCCTGCCCTCCACAATAAAAAGTGCACAGGATGGGGGGGCGGGTGAACTCGCTGTTATATTAGGCTAAATAGTATTTATAGTGAAAGTGAGCATATGTATTGAACCTGCAAAATGATTTCAGTGGCCTTTTGTTCATTTTAAAAAATAATTTGCAGTCTTGCTTCTTTTTTTTTTTAAACAATTTACTTCCTTCTTCTTAAAGTCAAAAGGGCATAGGAGGAGAATGTAAAGAACTAAATGACCTGGCAAATGGGGTCAGGTAACTAAGGGTCATGCATATTACTAGTTTGTAGAATACTTTCTTTTCCATTCCTCCCTGTGCAGTGACACATAATCAAAAAGTAAATTCAGAAACAAAAGCCACCACCACTTGCCAGAAACCCAAAGGACACAGGAGAATCATGAAGCCATGTTTCATGGGCAAGTCAAGTGCAATCACTACACTAACAGAAAACAGCTTTCATCCTAGTCATAGATCATCTATGAGATCTCTCTTCAAAACAAGCAATGTTTCCAGGACTAACTGCCTTGAGTCTAGTCTCCAGTCAACACAGAACAGGGAAATCTCACAGGGCCCTACCCATAAACAAAGAACTACAGGCAACTAAGAAATGCTAAGAGCAGGAGAAATAGCCCCCACCCCAGGGAAGAGCCCTCTTATTGCCCAGGGTAGAGAGCCCTCTATCTAACACTAAACAGACTGAGCAAGGTAGGGGTGTGTGTGTGTGTGTGTGTGTGTGTGTGTGTGTGTGTGTGTAAAACAACTAAATAAAAAGTGACCCTAACTTCTAGAGGGAACAAGGGGGTGGCTCATGGGAGGAGTTGGAAGGAAGAAAGGGAAGGGGAAAATGATGTAATCATATTTTTTAAGCTTTAAAACAGTGGAGCTACCTGATTATCTACCAAAAAGGAAGTTGTTTCTTTTAAGATTTATTTATTTGTATTCCGTGCATGTGTGTGTATGTATGTTGTATACATGTAGGTATATGCACTATGTGCATGTTTGGTGCACTCAGAGGGTGTTGGGTCCCTGGAATCAGAGTTATAGATATTTGTGAGCTACCATATGGGTGCCGGGAACCAAACTCAGGTTCTCTTCAAGAGCAGCAAGCAATTTTAATTATTGAGCCATCTCATCAACTACATTTCTTTTTATTTAAGAGGAAAGATAGGGAGGGAGCTAGTCAAACAACAACCAAAGGAGAATATCAAATCAATGCTGGCCCTTGCAAAGAAGCACTAAAGCTTAACTAAGTCCAATTCCAACACCTGCTGTAGACTAGACAAAAGACAAGTTCGATTTGAATTATACTACACCATCAAGGATAAAGGTCTCTGTAGTCTCCATACAGACTATCTTCTGCACCTGCTAAAACAATCCACTCTGTATGTCAACAAACACACAACAGGCTCATTGTATTATTCTCTTCCAGAGATGAGGCTACTGGCAGCCAGTTGTCCCTAGTAAGTGGGTGTGGTTAGAAAGGCAGATGGGGGACCAGCAAGCCTTTCTACTCCAAGTAAGAGGAAGTATCAAAACTAAGACTATTATGAATTACAACCTATGGTGTCTCTCTTCTAAATAAATATGTTTAAATAAAAACAGCACCCTAAACAAGGAACTGTGCTGTATGCCTGTAGACCCAGTTAATCAAGAAGATGAACCAGGAGGACTACTTGTGTTCATGAGTTCAAGACCACCCTACACAACACAGGAAAACATATGTTAAAATAAAACAAAACTCCCTCAATGTGGAGAGGTTATGAATATATTTCAGTAAAGAAGAATAGATTCAAGAATTCCACCACACGTAATAGTGACTATAATTAATTGCAATACGTGAAAATGGTTCAAATTAGATTTTAAATGTAAGTATATGAAAAGGTAAGTATATGAAATGCTATATATATATGTTAAGGAGCTTCATTTTAACCATTCTACAACATATACATGCATCAAAATATGTGTTCACTATAAATACAGTTTGTACTTGCCACTTGACAAACATCTGGACCTCATTTTAGTTCCCTGAGTGCAATAAGCTAGAACCTTTCTGTGACAGGAAGAAGCTCCACAAAAATCCAGTAGTAATTCCCCAGAGTCAAGGTAACCTCAAGCTTCACTAATTTGTCTTAAAGAAATACTTGATCTGTCATCTACAAATACAAACTAATTGATTTTTAAACTCCTTCCTACTTTCTAGCTATATAGTTTATTGGAATAATAATATCCACACTCTCATGAAAACAGAAGTCTCTTGTCTTCCAAGTACCAGGAGCCTTCCTCCTTCCAGGGATTAGAAGTCCCCATTTTTACTTTATAAATAAGCCATGTGCCCAGTAAGTATTCGTTTCTGATACCTGAAAGGGCATTATCATTTAAAAATATCCTCTTCCAACTCCTTCACTGACCTCAGGTTTCAATAGCTGGGCTAGAATACTGGATTCCCATATGTTCCCATGAGCCACATGCTGGTACTGACCAGCAGTATCCAGCAGTGCCAGGCTAGGCTAGTGCATCATGCCCCATGCCCCACCCCCAGCATGCTAGTTCATTGGTGGAATGATAGTAATGGCACAGACTTCAATTCACTTGAAAAAAAAATCTCAAAATAGATTCATGAGTAGAGCTGGTATGAGACCAAATAGATTCTATGTTGGGGCTCTGCCTCACAGACTGCAATCTTGGATTGTTCCATATAACACTCTGCCTCTAAGTCCCTAATAGCTTTCTTCCTACATTTTTAATGCTTTGTGTGTTCTTTGATCAGTACAATCAATAAGCCAACAAGTATTTATTGGTCTAACAACTGAAGAACAAGAAAAATAGGAGCTAATTTTGTTGGGCAAAACATAACTAACACATGAAGCAGCTAAAGCATAAGATGAGACCAATAATCAAGTGTTAGAATGGAGATTCAGACTCTCTGGACTGTAAGTGGTCAGGAAAAAGCTCTCTTGGGGAGCTGGTGGCTGTTGAAACTGTTCCAATAGCAGCTGTTAAGGATGGCTTCAAGAAGAGCTGTGCTTTTAACTGCAAGCAGGGCCTAAGGATCTGAGCCCAATGATGCCCTTTGATCCAACATAACAGAAACAACACATTTTAATTCCTTCCAGATATGGGTGGATAGTTGTCTCCTTATTTACTACTTACCTGGCATACACTGAATGTTTCTGTTTCCATAAATCCCAATCCCTGATTCAATAGCATCTGCAGGTGGGGTGGAGCCCTTGGTAAATGATTATGTCACCTAAGTCTGCATCTTCATGGATGAGATTAATGACTCATAACAACAAGAGCCCCCTTGTCTTTCTATGTTATGAGAAGATTGCAAGAAGATAGTCACATCTAAGCTATGAAATAGATCCTCACCAGACTCTGATTCTGCCAGTACTTTGAGCTAAAGCTCTCTAGCCTCTAGATTGAAAGATACACATTTCTGTCGTTGAGAAAACATAGTCTATAGTAGTGTGATGGCAGCCCAAACAGACTAGCAAGATTCTACCTCTAGAGAAAAGTAACTAGGTGGGAGAACTACCATCTAGCACACAGTATCAAGGTTATCATAGCTATACTCAGAGCCTGCTGAAAGGGAAGAAGTCCCTTTTAACACTAAAAACTTAATTAAAAATTAACCTCCAGACATTTTGCTACATAAAGGGTAGAGAAAAAATGCATAACCCTCTCTCTTTTGCTTCAGTAGAAATGGAGAAATTTAAACAAACGCACATTTCTATTCTGTGGTGGTAAAAATCCTTTTGTGAGGAGATACATAATAATCTATACCCAGGTAAATGTACTCAGTGATTGTCAAATGTTCATTGTAATGACAATTTTCAAACTTCAATCATAGTATAACCCTGCTTAACAACTTTGTACTGCTGCTAACTGTATCCACAGACCAGTATTCTAAGGCCTTCCATTAACTGGCCCTATCTAATCATCCCAAGGCTCCTGTCTTCTCATCGCTCCATTTCAGAAACATCCCACTAATTACACTGAATTACCTAGCTTCTTGATTTGGCAAGAGACACAAGGTGCCTCCTTTGTTCATTCTCAAACAATACTAGCTCTGACATCTCTGAGGAGGAAGACTTCTGAGGTCTCTTCTCTCAGCTCATGTCAGATTGCTGGGAATATCTTTGTACTTTGTGCTCACCTTTTCCAAAATAGAGAATTGCGTACTTAATTAAGTTTTTTTTCATTCTAAACTGGCATGGTAGCTCAAGTCCACTATCCTAGCATTCAGGAGATATGGGACAAGAAAGATCACAGATTAAAGGCCAGCATAGGTTACCTAGAAAGTTTCAGGCCAGGCTGGGCTAAGTAGACCCTTTCTAAAGCAAACAAACATACACACTAATGACTTGCTCTCATCCTTGGCTATAGTCCATATAATTAGAAAGCTGAAGTAGGAGGCTCACGTGGGTTCAACGCCATTTGAACAACATAAAGAGATTGCCATCTCAAGAAAAGAAAGACTATAATCCTCTTGGGGGGATGTAGGAGTAAAGCTCAATAAGAGGACACTTGTAAAGCCTTGGGTGAGATAGAAAAAACAATATTCATTTAGATGAAATTTCAAAGAATATTTTAAAAGCAGATCGACAGTAAATAAGCCATTACCACAAAAGACAGTGGAAAGATTAAAACCATACAGAGGAATTCTGAATAACAGAACCATTAAGAATTATTAAAGGAAATAAATTTTGGGGGAGACTCATCTTCAAAGCACATGCATTATCAAGAGTTACAGCTAGGGATGTAGTTCAGTTGCTGTCTTGCTTGTCTAACATCCAAGATGCCTGAGGTTCCATCCTCAGCACCACATACCAGACATGGTAACACATGCCTGCAATCCTAGCACTCAAGAAATAGAGGAAAGAAGATCAAGAGTTCAAAGTCATCCTCAGCTATATACTGCATCTGAAGCCAATCAAACCTACATGAGACATCATCTCCAAAAAAAAAGGAAAAAGTTAAGTTTAGCTACAAACTGTAGTAGACCAATATCAAAGAGGCCATTGGCCACACTAACGTTCTAAAACTTCCATTTGGTTGGTCAAGTATAGAACAGCTCTAACCCACATAAAGCACAAGATTGGCCTTCACAGAGCAACTTGTAAAAGAACACTCTCTTGGTCAGAGAACATGATAGTCACCTTTAACTCTTCTCAGTCTCAGTATTTTCTTAAACCTGGTTAACTGTTGTCAGATCTGCTTTTTCTACTGAGTTATGAGCACCCACAGAGTGTCTAGGTAAGGAGCACACTTTGCCTAATTTTTCTCCCAACAATTTTTATCCTAGTATCCAGACCTAAGAGTGGCAACAGAGGCAATGATCCTTCATGAACTCACAAAGTATCTTACATTTTAAGTGGGCACTTACAGATAGGCCACTGTACTCCTTTGAGAAAGCCATGCCAGACTGCTGTCAGTTTTCTACAAAATAATCCTTGGTTTCCTAGGAGCATGAGCTTGGGAGATTCTAGCATTTGGCATTATACACAACTTTAATAATTTGAATGTCTTCAGAATTGCATAGTCAAAAGATAAGCATTCAACAGATCTTAAATTAGCTCACTTCTGTGGGCCTGATTTCTTAAACCACAAAAAGGATAGAGAGAATCTCCGGAGCCCTTTATAACTCTACCATGCTATGATTCTGTGAGTCAAGACTAGAATTTTAAATGCATCCAGAATGTATTCTTCTGGCAACACTTACTGACCACCTACACCAGTGTAGATCACCACAGGGGGCTACAGACACAGGAGATAACACCTGGACCTGAAAGACCTTGAGGATATACGGAACAAACGAAGAGATTAAGCACAATAGAAACAGAAAAACAGCCAGGTGGGTGTGGTGGCACAGAACCATAATCCCAATACTCCTGGGGTGGAAGCGGGAGGTGGGGGGACAGGAGCTCAAGGTCATCTTCAGCTACACCAGAAATTCAAGGCTGTCCTGAGCTACATGAGATCCCATCTCAAAAAAAAAAAAATCAAAATAGGAACTCAGAAATGTAAGACATGTCACATTATTTGGTACAATGAGCAAATGTACAGTTAAAGGAACTTGAAAGGGGAGGAAAATTTGGGTGGCTGGGAGAACTGAGATAATTACTAAGCAATAATATAAATCTCTTTTCTAGTTTATCCAATTCAGTGACTTTTCTTCTAATATGCACAAAGTATCCATGGGGACCAGTCTGACAAAAATGGATCTGATAGTACCTTCATTCAATTTTCTCCACATACAGCACATAGAGCATCAACAGCAATCACAGCAGCAAGACATTTCTATGAAGGTGTCAAGAGTCATATAGTCCTTTTTGCCACATAAAGTCTGGGGATTTTGACCCCCACTAGAAATCCAGTCAGACAGTTAAAAGAGGATGCTTCTAAGTTCATTCCAGAAGGCAATGTGTTTGATCCTTTCCCAAGTCTACACTTTGTCAGGAAGTTGAGTTAAACCAAATATCACAAAAGCTTTTCAGTAGCTGGACAGCTTACAGGCTGTCAATGCCATTCTGCTATAATGTTATGGCATTAGCTGGGCAGGGTTTGAGCAAAAGGGTTAAAATATTGCTCCTTGTGCTGAAAGCTGAAATTGGCAGCCATGAGCACATTTCCTAACTACCTCACCCCCAGAATTAATCAGAAAATCCTTTGTCTTTATGCACTTTACACTTTTCACTGCACTTTTAAATGTATATATACTTACCACAAATACAACTACCTATTGGCAATATACACTCTCCTTTTGCACCCTCATGTCCTTTCAGACAGATACAGTTATGTAGAATTTCAGACAGAGCTACCAGGGGTTTAGCCACTCTGTAATGAGTTGTAAAAGCAACATCTCCAAGTGCAAGGCTGGCACCAATACCGACACTGCATATTTTTTTTTCATGAAGGGGGCATCCACATGACTGACCAGACTGCTCCAGCCATCTGGCTGGCCCACAGCTGTGCCAAACACAGGCATAAATCTGCTCACACTTGTTCCTAAGTACCTGCTGCCAATAGGACCTGGTCGATAAAAAGCACATCCAGCTGTGCATCAAGATTTGAACTACCAAGCCAGGTCGTGGTGGTGTTAAACCCCTTTAATCCCAGCACTCCAGACACAGAGGCAGGCAGATCTCTGTGAGTTTGAGACCAGCCTGGTCTACAAGAGCTAGTTCCAGGACAGGCTCCAAAGCCACAGAGAAACCCTGTCTCAAAACAAACAAACAACAAACAATTTGAAATATCTTCCCTGGTGGCAACAATGTAACAAGTAGAAGATATGGAATCAACTCTCATAGAGAATTAAAGAATGGAAACAGCAATCTGTGAACTTAAGTGTGCTCTCTCCTATCACTTCTTGGTCTTTAGCAAAAATCAAGTGTAATGTCAAATGCCATCATCACCTGCCTGAAATTAGGGAGTAGATCACCTGGTTTCCTTAGGTCTCATTGCATCTTAATATTAACATTGGAGCCCCAACTCTGTACTCCAAGCCGTACTAGCCCCTCCACTATTGTCCTGAGAATAGATTATGACTTGCTGTGCCTTTTACAGTCTGCCATTAGATAGCCACCGCTTTGATTATCCATGTGCCTGCATATGCCTAACATGCGCATGCACGCACACACACACATTCTCGTCCCAGACTCTGCCTTTCTTATAGAAGCATTCATCATGGGAGTCCTCTTTTCTTTGGTCAGATTTACACTTCCCCATTCCACTACTAAACTAACGCATTTACTTCCTTCTCCTCTCCCTCCCCCAGCCTGTAGTTTTGAAATGTTTACTCTTTCAAACAGACAGCTGGAACTCGGAGCAGTTTTACAAAACATAATATCTACAGAAAAAAAAAAACCCCAAAATAATTTTGAAATGGAAGTCATCTTGGGAGCAAACTTATCAAGCCTCTGTTGCACAGTCATTTAGCTAATTAGAAGCTTCACCCCATGGGCAGTTTTCTTCAGAGGCCTTCAGGGGCCTAAGTGGAACAGATCCAAATCACAGTCTCTGTAGCCCTTCCAGGTGAAAGAAAAGGGCCAAAAGGCCACAGCTCTAAATCCCATGTTTCTCTGACCAAACCTGAGGTTTCCCGGACCCAGAATTCCCAAATCACTCAGAGCGTGGAAACAAGTCTCATCTCTGTCATGAAAATTCCTTATCATAAACAGAGACAGGGGGAGGAAAAAGAACAAAAGTGTGGGAGAATGACAGCAGAATGCAATGTTGTACTTCCAGAAAGAAGAAAAGCAGGAGCAAAGCAAATGTAGAAAGAAGAGTGAGGGGAGGAAAACAAACTGTTTTTATGTTATGCAAAACCCTGCCGGGCTGCACATGCTCACTTGCAGCACACATAAGCACATGGTGCATGTACACACACACACACACACACACACACACACACACACACACACACACACAGAGCTATAAAACTCAGAATGGAAAACAGGTAACAAGCCTTCCGCAACCTGCCTAACTTCATGGAAAAACTCTACAAAGTCAGTGGCAGTAACAACAAAAGGACCTTTAACAACGAGTTCATTTGATCTTATTTTACCAGCCCTCTTGTAGAACATTATAACATTCTTCCCACTGCTGTTACTCAAGCCATCTGCAATCATCAAAGTCTAGCAAAGTAGCCCCCAAATTACTCTGAGATGCACAGAGAAAGACACAAGTGAGTCTCAATGGACTGGAGCTCATTTTAATTACCCCACTCACTTTGGCCAAGGAGCCCCCTTGGCATCTCCCAGCCACGCCCCGGCATGGGAACTCTTATTTCCAGGCCACCCATGAACACAAGCCATGGCAGGCTCACATCAGGTGTGGCCTCGGTAGACACATGCACACGTCTTGTTTCCTCAAGGTCGTCCTTAATACAGTAATCCCAAAACAATTAGCACTGCTCCCATCCCTAGAGTGTAGAATCATTCTCAGCATACCCAATAGTCATGCCACAGCACACTAGACGCCAACTGGCCACCTCCGTGGAACAGTGACCTACACAGACTTTAAACAGTGTCTGTAGTACTAGGTGCCACATTACAGAAAAAAAAAATTCCAAGGCTAGTATCAGGCCTACACAGAATGTTGATACTTTTTATACTGAGTGATTTTTGAGGGAAAGAAAGGGCACACTTCAAAAGCATTCCCACAGCTCCTTTGTAGTACAGCTGATGACTGGGACAATCTTCAGGTTCCCAGTTCAGTTTGTATTTCAATTTAACAGCTAGGTACGAACTAGAGTTTACAGAAATAGGACCCAGAATAGCAGATTAAATGAATATTGTTGAGTGGTGTTGTAACAGTGAGGGTTACTCCCAGACTTAGGAGGGGTAGAGAAGTAATTTGTCACTAAGTTACTGTCAATGCAAGGAGGTAAATAAGACAAACTCCCTTCTTTGTTCCCGGTTATCTGCACCAGCGTTATAAAGTTGATGTTAAAGTTCTTGGTCTTTTTAGGGAGTCTATATTCTACTCTAACCACAAAGCAGTGAATTTAATAGACACAGCCTATAGACATTGTTCAACAAAAGAATAAAATCATGCAAGAACCACCACAAATGCCCAGGAAAGACAATTTCATTCCTTGGACCCAACTTAACCATCATCAGACAACTGTATTCAATGAAAACTCACTCGAAGGCAAAGAAAAGTGTACATGTTCCCAGGATGAGGAAGAGGGTCAAGTAGAAGATGCCCTTTTGCCGGGCCATCATGACGCGGCCATCACAGCAGAAGGTGTTCCTGCCTGGGAGTTTCTCCCATTTCCGTGTCACCTTCTTTCTTACCACCATCACAGACATGATT
Source organism: Phodopus roborovskii (assembly GCF_943737965.1). NCBI lineage: Eukaryota > Metazoa > Chordata > Mammalia > Rodentia > Cricetidae > Phodopus > Phodopus roborovskii. Next base: position 2,245,716 of record NW_026125700.1, read on the forward strand.
GGAGTTCCTGTTCCACAATGGGCTTTGCAACTACACAGGAGCAGAAACAGAGGCTGAGCCCAGCTTTGAAATCACGCCGTCTACTATTGTTGCCACTGGGTCAAACATTATCAAGAGCCCTAAAAAAAAAAAAAAAAGAAAAGAAAAGAAAAGAAAAGAAGAAAAAGGGGGAATGAGACAAGAATAACAAAATGCAACTGAACCTTCATTTTCCAGAAATAGAAAATGAACACTGCCTGAAGCACTGGGAATGGGGGAGTCTGAAATTTTTATTTCTAATTTATGCTTGTTCTCTAAAGAGGAAAAAACAACAGTTTCAGAAAGGGGAGGGAAGTAGTACTTCTTAAGTAATAAATCCCATTTCCAAACTAATACTGATAGTTCGGAAGTAACTAGGAATTCTCTAAGTGCCTATCATAATTAGTATACTTAACAAATAAGTAAACTGAGGACTAGTGAGACAAAATGACATATTCGCACAGCAATGAAGCTGAGACAAGAAAGCATGCCCACTGACTTCCAGTCCCTGGCACTTTCCACTACACCACAGTGTTCTTTAGTCTTTGTTAAGAGACCTATAAAAGTAATACTAGCAGGTTTTTGTTGTTCTTGTTGTTTGTCCCTAATAGCCCCTCCCATCCCTCTTCTACTCCTTCACCTTCTTTCTACAATTAGTCATTCAAAATATTAATTACAGGGGAGAACAAGTAACCCTCTGGCTGGGGTAGGGTGTTCTGAGCATTCTGTACACATACACACGTTGTATTTACACAAAATAGATTGGCCCTAATCAAACCTTCTGCAACTTCCTGAGTCCGAAAATGAAAGTCTTGCTGGTCTAGCTTACCATTTGTGGGACTCTTCATAAGCCACACCACCCTGTAGATAAAAGGCTTCCTTTATCAGGAGAGATTCTGGAATGGTTGGCAACTGGTGATGGGGTGAGGGGTGCCTGAGGGCGGTGGCAGCAGCTAAGATAAGTCCCTGGGGGGGGGGGCTTTCTGGGATATTTCACCAATACCATCTCTATCCAGCATCCTGGATTTGCAGGCCTAGCCTTTCCCAGTTACTGCTATCCTGCTCTTCCTCTCAGGTGTGGGGCTGTGTCCTCTATTTACTGGCACCACATGCCCCATGCTGGCAAGAATGAGGCGGAAGCCTGCAGCCTGATGAGCAAGAAACAACCAGCCAGAGATCATTCTAGCGAGGGCAAAGGTCCAAAAGAGGACTAGGAGCCGAGCTCCGAGATGGAAAGGTGTAAGGCTTGTGAAAGGGGAGGGGGCCCCAGGGGTGCAAAGATCACTTCCTTTGTGTAAAACTAACCTGGAAAACAATCTCTTCCTCATAAACTGACCCGGCAGGAGAGCACAGACTAGGAAGGGGAGCCCAACCTGGGAGAAGAAAAATTAAAATCCGTCGGAAAGCAGCGACCGGGTTCAGAAGCCGAGTGCCAGAAGCTAGGGCTGTGCAGCGGGCTCGGCCTCAGGAGGCCCGCCCTGCCTCCGCCACGCAGCCGACCACCGCCCCAGGCTGGCTGGGACGCGCGCCACATCCACACGCACACGCGTCCACAAGCTCGTACACACTCACACACGCCCCGCCACGTGTAGTCACCCCGGGCCAGGGGCTTGGCGGCTGGCGAGCGGAGCAGGGCGGTGCCAACGTCCCTGGGTCCCAGCGGAGCTGGGGGGCTGCAAGCCCTTCTGACAGCGGAGACCCGGAGACCCCCCCACCCCCACCCCTCGTTACCTGAATGAGGGAGCCCGAACTCGGCCGGCAACTGAGGGCGGAAAGTGTACGGTCCCCGGGGATCGTGTCAGCCGCCAAAGGTGGTAGGGACTTCTCCCTGACAGGGAGGGTGCCTCCTCCTGACAAGGGGCCCCAATGGTCGGGGCCCTAAACCAGCTGTGGCAACCGCCCACCGCTGGCGGAATGGAACGCTCCTCACGTCACCAGGTCGCTCCAGTAGTTGCTCGTCCTCTATTGGCTAAACGGTCACAGGGCCTCCATCCCGCCCCTACCACGAACTGCCATTGGCTACTTCTAACGCCACTCAAGAGTGCCTCCGCCTACTCCCCCCACCCATCTCCTTGCTACAAGCCCACCTGCCAAGCTACAGCCAGCCTCTCTCTGGGGCCTGAGTGTCAGTATGCGAAGTGTCCCCTTCTATTAATATAGTTACGCAAAAGCGGAGGCGAAAGGTAGTGTGGACCGGCCAGGGGAGGAGCCAAGAGCAGCCTTGCCACAAACACGGCGAGATGCTGAGGCAACACTAGCTCACAGATCCGGACGCTCACCCTGAATTAGGTCTCCCCTGGGCCTCTCCAGTTCTGATTGCCTTCAAATCGACCAAGGTCTGCTAATGGGCATCTTTATGTTAAGTTCTCTGCTTCACAAATCCCATTCAGGAGACAGGGGCGCCGACACAACCTCGAAGGCTTTGAGACGAAAACAAAAAAAGAGATGAGAAAGAAACAGTGTATCTGAGAACCTTGTTTTGCGATATTGAAAAATGTAACTGACATTAAGAGGCTTGGGGAAAGTACACTGAGACAACATAAATACTTCCAAGCAGATGATGAGGTGAAGATTGCCAAAAGGTGGTTAATTTCTGTTAGAACTTGAGGTCTTGTTGGATGTGGTGAGGCAGAAACAAGTAGGTTTCTGTGGGCCAGGCTGGTCTACATGAGTTCCAGGCCAGACAGTGCTACATAGTAAGATCCTGTTTCAAAACAACAAAACAAAAGAACTGAAAATATTATGGTAATTAAGGGAGGGGCATTCAAGGCACAATTTTCATAGATCAATCAGACTGGTTCTTTTCCTTCTGATGCTTCCTCTGCAGTTACTGCCACTATGAGCCTCTTCTGTCCATTGCAGTGAGAATTTGAGAGTAGAGTGAGGAAAAGAGCTGAGAACCACAGCATTATGTTATATGGTGGAGGTTACAAGGCACCAGGTTTGTTTCCACCAGTATGACTGGTTCTTGCCTTCCAAACAATATAAGGGATGATTTAAAGTGGGTCTGTCCTTGCCTAAGTTATCAGCCCAGGTTCTCTAGAACTTGACCAAGATTTCCCTAGGGTCACAGTAGTTGGATTTAGGACATAAGTGATTGCCAATGCTTTCCCAAAGGCAACTTTGTGATAGTTTTAATGAATGACTACATACAGGGTTAAGAATTATTCTTCAGTTATAGTATTTTGGTTCTATATAATAAAAAAGTATTTATGATGATAATTATTCTTTCTTAAAATAATTTATTTACTTTTATTTCACTTGCATTAGTATTTTGCCTGCATATATGTCTGTGTGAGGGTGTCAGATCTTAGAGTTAGAAACATTTGTTAGCTGCCATGTGGGTGCTGAGAATTGAACCCGAGTCCTCTGGAAGAGCAGTCAGTGAGTGCTCTTAACAGCTGAGACATCTCTCCAGCCTGATAATTATTCTTGACACATTTATGACACCTTCCGATCAAAAATTTTAAAGGATTTAAAAATCATGAACCAGTTGTCTCACAAGAGAGACGTGTTATAATTAATTTGTACTTGAAAGTATGTCTTTATAAACCTATTGTTCCTGAGCACTCAGGCTGATGACAATCATTGCTTTATTCCTTATGAAGCATATGATCAGCATTATTGCCTCCAATTCCTGAAGGGTACTGGTATTATGACACACTTGGCATGGAAGGGACAGGAACTTCTCTTGGCCCTGTCAACTCTCTGAATTCCCAAGCCTTTGCATATGAGATGCTCTGAGGAATTGCACACTCAGCCTAGCTGCCATTCTTGTGAGTGTAGAGCCATTGGAATGAAGAGACCAAAGCCAAACATGCTTTGGTCATTGCTCAGCTTCAGGTGAAGCCTTGGAAGGTTCTGGAATGAACATAACATGGCAACGCATTCCTGAGCTCTGCCCCTCCCTGATCTGGGTCACATTCCCTCTGGGATTAAATGGCTTTGTAAATCAGGCTTGTTTTATTACAATCTGTTACTACTATTGCTTACTGAAAGAAAGTTAAGGAAATTGTATATGGATAAATATTCCATAGCACCTCTTTCTACATAATTACATCATTTGACATGATCCTTACATTCTTAATAAAAAGTATAAACTAAGAATGGGTTTCCCTTTTTCTCTTTCCTCCTTCTGCTCTTTTCAAAAAACTTCCCTACTTTATGCATCCCAATCAGTGTTGGCTCTTTTGAATGGTGTTGCTGTCATCCAATGAGCATGAGAAGCACTACTACAATCAAGGGGTAGCCTTCCATTTTATAGGAAAGCTCATAATTTAGTGGTATATGTTTTAAATAATTTGTCTTCATAGTTATGGTATGTATGTGCATGTGTATATGCATGTGTAGGTGTAAAGTGATGTTGAAGGGATTCAGATCCTGAAAGCCACCACTGGATTGGACACTGCTTGTCAATGTTGTACCAGAAACCATCCAGAGCCAAGGCCAAGAACAGACATGTCAAATTGAACCCTAGGACACATTTGAGCTCATGATAACTCCTTTTTTCTCTCTGTACTCAACCATATACACACGTGCTCTTCTCACCCCACTCGTCTGACTTAAATTCCTCTCCCTCTTCCATGGCTACAAATAAATAATAGTAAACAAATCACGAATGTCCTGCCCACACTTGACCAGTTAGTGTTCCTAAGCAAGATCCCCTGTGGGGACAATATAGAAGAAGGTAGATGGTATTTTGGAGAGAAAGAACATAAGCCTTAAGACTAGGGAGATCTAAGTTCAAACTTGAACTACTTAATATGTGGGGTAACCCTAGCAGGAAACTTATGTATTCTGTGCTTATTTTTTCCATAGCCTTCCAAATCAACCAATTACAGATATTAAAAGAATTAGGAAAAGAATGTACCTCTACTTAACATACAGAAACTTTTTCTCATCATTATTCTCCTAAGCAATACAATGTAACATCGTTTATATAACATCTACAGTGCAGCCAGTATCATAAGTAATCTGGATTTAAAATATATGGGAGAAAAAAAAATTAAAAACACATGGGAGGATTACAAAGGCTATATGCAAGTACTATTCCATTTTACATGAAATATTTGAATATATATACATACTTTCATATTCATGGGATCCTAGAATCTTTAGATAATGAGGGCCAACTATACTTACTTCACAGAATTTTAAAGGGTATTAGAGGTGATATGTTCTAAATGTTGGCATATAGGAGAAACACAATCCATGTCAAATGTCATAGTCACGTCTATGCCACCTGGCATCTCCCATCTCCCTCCTTCAGTCATGCTGCAGACTAGGGTTAGAGAGTTAAGAATGAAATTAGGTACCTTGTTTTCATACTCTCTACATTCACCACTGAATTTAATCCTTATCTGACAGGGTGCTTGGTTTCCAAGTGCCACATTTCACTTTCACCAGGTAAAGTTTGCCCAGTAATCTTAGTCTAGTCAAACATCTGTTCTTTAGTACCATCTTCTCCATAAATCCTCCAAACTGCTAGCACAATCTCTATTTCAAAAGATGAAAGAGAAGGGGACACTGCTTTTATTAAGCACCCTCCATGTTCACAGCACTACACTTAATTTGTTGGCTCTTCTCTGAGAACGAGCTGCACCATTAAGATGTCCACACATAGCCAAGTGTGGTGATGCACGCCTTCAATCCCAGCACTCGGTGGGCAGAGGCAGGCGGATCTCTGTGAGTTTGAGGCCAGCCTGGTCTACAGAGCGAGTTCCAGGACAGCCAAAACTGTTACACAGAGAAACCATGTCTCGGAAAAAAAAAATTCTCTGGGGTGTCAGAAAAAAAATCTTCATCCATAATGTAATTAAACCTCTACTTCAGGTTCTAGGAACTGGGCATCACCCCATATTTTCTTCTTTGTCTTTGTTGTTGGTGGTGGTGGTGATGTTTTCACACAGGGGCTTGCTTGCTGTGTGATGCAGGTCATACTCAAACTTTAGATTTTTTCCTGCCTAAGCATCTCAAATGCTGCGATTACATGACTACATCACCACGGCCACCCTCCAAACCCGTTTCACCACTGTCTCTTGCTGCTCCAGCTGGTTCCCAATTTGTTTACATCTCTTGATTGTGACTTTCTGACTTTACCTGGGATAGTTTTAGGTGCCATCCTTGAACCTTCAACTCCCTCTAGTACTAACCCTCTCATTAAACAGGAGTCACTACAGCAAAATCGCAGATTTTTCTTTTCTAAATTAAGGAGCTTCCCTGAGCCAGGAATTGTGCTAGGTGCTTGATACAGATAAGGTTCCCAGATTAGGACCTAAACTTGTCCAAGTGAGAGCAACTGATACTGACTTGGCACATCTCTAGCCTCTGACTCTGCCCAGCCCTCTCATTCCAGGAGCTGACCTCAAAACATTGTGTAGCCCACAAATATAAACTGGTCTATTAGTCATTCACTGGGTATGTATTGATCACCAACAGTTTGTCCAGCCTGTGCTGAGCACTATGGGAAATGCCAAGGAAGTGGATGGCATGGTCCCAGCCTCCAGGGAACTTAAAATATTCTGAGGGAGAAAAGACGAGCATCTGAGTAGTCATTAAAGATAAATACTAAACAGTTCAGAGTCAAATTCTCAACTACTCACTGCTGAGTCTCCAATTAAAGAAAGCTCGACTCAAAAGAGTACTCTCTTAGACAGGGGGTATAGCTCTGGGATTAGAGCACTTGCCTAGCTAACACACATGTGGTCCCAGGTTCCAGCCACAGCTCTAAAATAGAAAGTTTGTGGACTGAAAAGATAGCTTAACAGTTAAAAGTGCATACTGCCCCTGTAGAGAACCCAAGTTCAGATCCCAACACCCATGCCACATGGCTCACAACTGCCTGTAACTCCAGCTCAGGGTGATCCAATGCCCCTGACCTCCACTGGCACCTACACACACACACACACACACACACACACACACACACACACACACACAGACACACACACACACACTTAAAATAATAAAAATGAACTATAAACAAGTAAAGACTGTACCCTCTCAAATGCTGTTTATAGAAGAATAAACTGGTTTTAAAATCAGTTGGGCTATTTAGCAGTATCTCCTAATGTTTATATTCTACTTAACCATCAATCCAACAATTCTACTTCTATCTAGAAAAAAAACCAGTAAAAATGTTTGAAGAACAATGCTCAAAGACAATTACTAGAACATTGTGTGTAATTGCAAAAATCAGTAAACAACAAATCCACTAAATATTGCACAGAAGAACTACACCAATGTTAAAAAGTAATGAGATTATCTGGCTTCTCAGTAGCCTGAGGCAGGAGAATCACTGGTTCAAGACAACATGGCAAGAAATCTCAAAAATAGTACTAAGGATAGGGAGGTAGCAGTTTGTCAAAGTGCTTGACTTCTAAGCATGAAGACCCACGTTCCATTCCCAGAAATGACATGAAAAAGTCAGACATGATGACCCATACTTGTAATCCCAGTACTGAGAAGCTGGATCCCTGGGGCTCACTGGCCAGCCAGCATGTCCTTCCAGGTGTCCTAGGCCAGGGAGAGTAGTCTCAAAAAGCAAGGTGAATAACATCTGAAAAAAAACTTAAAATTTGCCTCTGGTCTCCACAAATAGAAACATTCATGTGTATGCATACCTACCTACACATAAGTCCATCTTCCTAAACATGCATACATATATTGAAAAAATAATAACAATTATCTTAATAGTTCATCAAATAATGACATTTGCCACCAAACTTAATGACCTGAGATGTGAGTTTGGAAGGAGAGAACCACACACTAACTAAATAAATATATAAAAATAAAATACAAAATGTAGAAAGAGTTTTCCTGTCCTGGCTGCCATTTCCCAGATATCTTTTCACAGAGGCTTAATATAAATTATAAATGCTCAGCCGATAGCTCAGACTTATTACTAACTAGCTCTTATAACTTAAACCATTTCTATTCATCTATGTGCTGCTCTGAGGCTCATGGCTTTTACCTCTATCCCATTTGTGTGTCTGCTCGTTCTCCATCTGACTGGAGACTCTTTGACTCGGCCCTCCATCTTCCCCTCATTCTCAGTTTGGCTTTCCTGCCTAACTTTATGCTGTTCAGGTATTGGCCAGTCAGCTTTATTAAAGCATTCATAGCAACATATATTCACACAGTGTACAGAAGGGTTGTTCCATAGCAACAAAAACTTAAAAATAGCAATGATAATTACATTGCAATACACATACATAAGAGCAGAACATCATTTTTTGTGTCTGTGTGCATAGTTCAATAAAAACTTTCACATTAAAGACTGGCAATATGGCTCAACAGTTAAGTCACCTGCCTCTTAGGCCTGGCAACCTGAGTTCAGTCCCTCAAACCTACGTAAAGGTAGAAGAACCAGTTCCACAAAGTTGTCGTCTGATTTCCACATGCAAACCTTGGCACACTCGCTCCCTTATACACACAATAACACTGTAAAATAAAACAAAAAGGGTGTGATAAGAGATTATAACAGGCTGAGCTCCTCAATGGAAATGAAGGTCAGTAGCCTAAATTTACCTGGAAATGAAGATCATTTCCCTGGAATAGCCAGAGGTTTGCTAGTAATTGTCAAACTCAGGGGGGCCTTGCAAGTCGGATGAAGTATGATGTTATGCTACAGGCTCCAGCTGGAAAGGGGAGAGTTTCATTTTTAAAAAATTCATATTAGGCTGGGTGTGGTGGCACAGGCCTGTAATCCCAGCACCTAGAAGCCAAAGGCAGGCAGATCTCCATAGTTGGAGGCCCGATTGTGCCTTTGTCTCAAAAAAAAGGACATTCAGTATTAAATCTATTAGAGTTGAAATTTTATAGCAGAAAGTTGTCAATATAATGTTTTTCATGTATTATTATAATATTGTGTGACTGCATACATGTGGAAATCCATGTGGAGGTCAGAAGACAACTTTGCAGAGTTGGCTTCCTCCTTTCAGGTCATCAGATTTGTGTGGCTTTTATCTGCTGAGCCATCCTGCTGGCCTTACTTGTTTATTTTTATATACATGTCACTTTTTTATTTTTTCTTATCTTACATATCAATCCCAGTTCCCTCTTCCCCTCCCTCCCAGGCCCCCCGACCACCCTCCCATCCCATTCTCCCCCAACACTCCACAGGGAGGATGATGCCTTCCAGTAGGGATCAACTAAATCTGTTAAACATATCACATTTTTTTATTGGGAGGCATTTCTATTATCATAGCACTCCTGTGGAACTCAAAGGACAATTTGCAAGAGTTGATTCTCTGCTTCTAACATGTGGGCCTAAGGCTTGAACTCTGTTCCTCAAACTTGGTGACAGACACCTCTGCCACCTGAGCTCTCTTGCTGACCATCAATATTTCTCTCTCTCTCTCTCTCTCTCTCTTTCTTTCTTTCTTTCTTTCTTTCTTTCTTTTTCCTTGTCTTCTTTTTGGACGCAAGATTTATTAATGTAGCCCTAGCTGTCCTGGAACACTTTATGCAGATCAGGCTGGCCTTGAACTCAAGAGATCCACCTGCTAGAACTACAGGTATGTGCAGTTCACTGTATCAGAAACATGATTATATTATTTCCAATTGTAGCCAGGTAGAGATTTAGTTTAAAATCCAAAATGTTGCAGTTCTATACAGCATACTGATATAAAAATAATATGCACTAATATACACATAGAACAAAATCTTAAAGTTATATAAGGCTATACACTGACAATCAGGCCTCCTATTCTCCCTCATCTCAATAAACTCCAATTTCTCCCTCTGAAGCAAACTACTGTTGGCAGTCTCGTGTGTTTCCTTTGATAGGTAATTCCATGGTGCTTTCCTTAGGAAACAGGGTAATTGCCTGTTCCCTAGCAAGCTTTTAGGACCTGGCAATGCAAAAATGTAGCTTCAAGGCAAAACTAATATTCTAGGAACTGGGATGGAACAGTATCTGCCCTTAAGTTTTCTCAACTTCATCTTCAGAAAACATATTCTCAGAGCAGGTCTCAAGACATTTGTTGTAAGTACTTCTAGCTGGACAAAATACTAACAGATACACTGATCATGATCATTCAGTAGCCAGCACATATCACAGATCCAAATATTTCAATAAATGCTTTGGGAGGATTGTTGAATAAGGAAGGGGTGTGCTTTTATGTAAGATAGAGTCAGTGAGAAATTGTTCACTACTGTCTAAGTAGCTCGAGAAGATTTCATCAAGGAGGTGCTGTGTAAAGGACAGAAAGCTGGCCCCTGGCTCAGTGATGCACAGACAGCATTCCAGCAACATTTGTAGTCCAGGGAAAATCCTGGAATTGAGATTTGGGATAAAAGGAAAGAAAAGACAGTATTCAATATTTATTTATGAAGATCAGAGGTGGTGAAATTTGAGCACCAGCGAGAAGCATTGCTGTGAGTGTGTGGCAATATGGGCTGAACCATCCATTGCATTGTGGATAATAAGCCTGATATAAACCTCTGTAGAGAGAAGTCAATCTCCCTGTATTTACTATGCCTCCCACATTTCTAGCGCTGTCATGGGAATAGCATTCACTTCTGAATTTCTCTCAGAGGTACTAAAGAATGGATTATGGGGAACAACAGTGAATTTTCTACATTACATCCATCTCACAGGTTGACCCTATTTACTAAATGGTCATAACTTTACTTAATACATTGTTGCAGTGGTATCACTTGCACATTTATATAGATAAATGTGTTCTTTTCTGCATGGAGCTGTCCTGTGCATTTTAAGATGTCAAACAGTGTCCCTGGTCCCCACCGGGCTCCCCTGAAAATGTCTCTAGACATTGGTAAGTGTCCCATGGAGAACTATTAACCTAAAACTTCATGAGTCTTTCTTGTTTTCTTTGGTATTCTGAGGCAGGGTCATACTCTATCAGCCAGTCTGGTGTCCAATTTACAATCCTCCCTCGGTCTTCTCTATACTGGGAGTACAGGTGTACCCCTACATACCTTGATGAATCTTTTTATTCTACAGAAACTTTTTAAATTAACATTTAAAATATTTATCAAAATATATTCCCTAAAGGTGCAATAATGGTATTCATATCTTGGTACTACCAAACCAACTATCTAATTGGACATAAGACTTACTTAACAAGAGGAAAATCATGATGCCTACTATAGGAAAACTAATTAACTACCCAAGGCTAGTAAGGTATTGGGTCTTAGAGGACAATCTACTAGTGCCACTAGACTAACCCAATGTAATTCCTAACTGCAATCTAAATACTTACCTTATACCCTTCATCCAAGAAGCTTCCCAGTGAAGTAGACAGAGGCCATCAGAGAAAACCACAACTGGTCAAAATGCAGAGAACAGCTGATTGTAGGTTTTCTGTCTATAACTGACACATCCATAACCGAACTACCATACCTAAGGCTCAGGGAACATTGTGAAAGAGGGAATGTAAAAATTGTAAGAGCCAGACCATGAAATCTTCTGTGAGAAATGCCTGGGAAACTTCACCCATGATACCTTAAGAATATGGATGCGTAAACAAGACCTGAACAATGACATATAGACATGTTAACAAGGAAGGGGAAAATCTCACAGGGCTTGCTCCCCCCAAAACAAAAACAACAACAAAAAAAAACTATAAGCAACTAAGGACTGTTTATGGAGGGAGAACTAATCTTCCCCAGGAATAAGCCCTCTAATTGGACCACAAACAAACAACACTAAACGGACTCAGCAGGTTGTAGTTACAGGTTTATGCACATATGAAACAATAATAATAAGAAAAAGTTTTCATGAATTTAAAAGGACACATGAATGGAGAAAATTAGAGGGAGGAAATTGCAAGAAGGAAATGTTTCTAGGTTACAGAAAATGTAGATAATATAAAAATATCCTGCTAAGTAACAAAAAAAAACCTCATCATTATAAATCAATTTATCAAAACGTTGCATTCAAGTACATAAAGATTAAACAGTACTAAAACTCTTAGAATGAAAAAAGGTATCTCTTGCCCCATTCCCCCATGAAAGTAGTCTTATTCTCTAAAGGTTACCACAGTTGTTTTTGAGGCAAGGCTTAATGCATACCAGGATGGCCAAGTAGCTGAGGATGACCTTGAATCCCTGACCCTACTGCCTCTGCTTCTGGAATTCTGGCTTTAGATTTGTGCCATCACAGCAGGTTTTCTGCAGTAGTGGGGATTGAGTCCAGGGATTTTTGCACACTAGGCAAACATTCTAGCAACTGGGTTTTATCCTCAGCCTTCAGTTACCACTTCCAAGCATTTCTGACTTGGTTTTTTCCAATGGTTCGTGCCATATCCATTAACTTGTGCTATAATTTAGATATGGCTTTTCTTCCAAGTTTCATGTGTTGGGAGCTTTGTCCTCAGTGTGGTTGAAGCTGATGTTGTTGAACCTTTAACAGAAGATTAAGCCGGGTGGTGGTGTCAAATGCCTTTAATCCCAGCACTTGGGAGGCAGAGGCAGGTGGATCTCTGTGAGTTGAGACCAGCCTGGTCTACAATAGCTAGTTCTAGGACAGGCTTCAAAGCTACACAGAGAAACTCTGTCTTAAAAAAGCAGAGAGAGAGAGAGAGATAAAGCTGTTTGTTCCATACCTCTTGGAAGAGATTAATGTAGTTCTCACTGGATTCTAGTTAGTTTGTTATAAAGATTGAGACTAGCCCCTGAATCTCTCTGTTTTTCCTTCTTTCCATTTGATCCTATTGTGATCCCACTTAGTACATTATGATAGAACTAGAAGGTCCTCATCAGAACCCAGCAGATATTGACACCATGATCTTGAATGAATCTCCAGAATGTGAGCCAAAAAAAATCATTTCTGTATAAGGCACACAGCCTCATGTATTGAGTTATAGCAATGGGGACTAATTTAAACAAACAAATTTAAGCACCATGTTTTCTTGATAAGGTTCCCATAACAAAATGCTACAGGCTTAAATAAGAGGATTTTGTTCTCTAGGTTTGAGAGACTTCAGTCCAAGATTAAAGTGTTAGCAGGGTTAGGCTTTCCTTAGGCCATAAGTGTAAGAACTGTCGCAGACCCCTGTCCTTGACTTGTCCATGGCTATTCTTTTCCTATCTCTCCACATGTTTGTCCTACAAAGTTTGGTATCTTTTTCCCCTGTTTTCAGGTTTTTTGTTTTTGTTGTTGTTGTCGTTCTTGTTGTTCATTCTCAGACAAGGTCTCACTATATAGCCCAGGCTGACCTCAAAGTCATAGAAATCCTCTTGCTTGAGACTCCTGAGTGCCACCACCCTTAGGTACATTTCTGTCCTCCTCTTCCTTCTCCTCTTCCTCTTTCTTTAGAAGTCAGGATTTCTCTGTGTAGCTTTGTAGACCAGGCTGGTCTCAAACTCACAGAGATCCATCTGCCTCTGCCTCCCATGTACTGGGATTAAAGGTGTGCACCACCACAGCTTGGCTACGTATCCCTTTTTCTGAGGATAGCAGTTATATTAAACTATAGATCTACATTACAACCTCATTTTCATTCATGCACTTCAGAAAAGGCTTTCTTAGCTACATTTTAAGGTACGAGGGGTTCAACATATGCACTTGGGGAGATATACATTAGCCCATACCAAGCACCTACTGTGTAATAGTCACAGTTCCAAGCACTATGAAGATAGCAATGAATGAAACATGAAAATCTTTGCTGTTAATGAGCCCCCCGTGAGAGAGAAGCAATAAGAAAGATAAGTAGTTAAAATGTTGTCTTAGTCACTGTTGACCATTGACCAAGGCAATTCTTATCAAACATTTAATTTGGAGCTTGCTTACAATTTCAGAAACTCGCCAGTTTCGGTGGCACACGCTGGTAGAATTTGCTGAAGGAGGCGGAGGCAGGAGGATCACAATGTCAGAAACAGTCCATTTTTATCATGGCGAGGAGCATGATGGAATATGAACAAGCAGAATGGAGCATGGAGCAGAATCTAAGACCTTTATATCCTGATCCACAGGCAGAGACAGAACCTGGGCATTGTATATGCCGGTGAGACCTCAAAGCACACCCCCAGTGACACAGTTCCTCCAACAAGGTCTCACCATCTAATCCTTCTAGTCCCATCGAAACAGGCTACTCCCTGGTGACATTCAAATATATGGCCCAATGGAGCCATTCTTATTCAAACCACAACAAAATGCAATACAAGTAAATACATGCAATACAAGAAATGAGGAGAAGGTTCAGTTTGCTGCTCTTGCAGAGGTCTCAAGCTTGGTTTCTAGCACCAGTGACTCAAAACTGACCGTAACTCCAGCTCAAGGATACAACAAACTCTTCAGGTGTCTGTGGGGACACACACACACACACACACACACACACACACACACACAGAGAGAGAGAGAGAGAGAGAGAGAGAGAGAGAGAGGGAGAGAGAGAGAGTACACACAGAAAGACACATATACATGAATAAAATTAAGAATATTTTTAGAAACAGTAAATGTTATAAGAGGAAATATCAGAGAAAGGAAATAATATTTAGTCAGGGGACTGCAATTTTAAATCCAGTGGCCAAAGCAAACCTGAGAAGTAGGTGTTTTAATAAGCATCTCAAAGGAGATGATAGAGTGAGTCATAATAATATCCGGGGAAAGATAATTCTAGGCAGAAAGCATAGCTGGTTTCAACGTCCTAAACTGGAAACAGGTTTAGATCATTCAGGAAACAGCAAGGTGGCCATGGAACTGTTGAGAAATGAGTAGGAGGACTAACAGGAATTGTAGGGAGTGGGAATTGTGAGGCAGACATTTGTGTAAAACTTAGGTAGCCATTGTAATGACATGGTATTTTGTTCTGAGTGAGCCATGGAGAGGAGAGTTTAAGTTTTAAGAGAATCTCTCCAGCTGCTGTGTTAGTAATAGAAACCAGTGACCAGAATATTGCACGACTCCATTTCCTCTAAATCATTCCTTGGTTTACCAACTATAAACAGCATCCATTGCTTCCCAGTGAGATAGATGGGGATTTAGCACTTACACTACAGCACCTTCCTCTCCTCCCTCTAATACAATACTCTTTTTAGTTCCCTGTTTAGTTCCCTCCATAACAGACAACAGATGTAATGTGCATCTTTTTGTTTGTCTTAAAACAATCTTTTGTGCCTTTATAAACATCTATTTCTCATTCACCTATAGATAGTGTCTCTGGATTTCACACTTCTTAAAATTAGAAAATTGATGTCCCTATATGTCCTTATAACTCCTCTAATTTTACTTTCTGTATGCTTTTACAATAAATTTGTTAGCAACAAATCTGTCTCCACCTTCAGGAGGCATCACCATCCCCGACTTTAAGCTCTACTACAGAGCTATAGTCCTGAAAATAGCCTGGTATTGGCACAAAAATAGACAAGTAGACCAATGGAATCCAATTGAAAATCCTGATATTAACCCACACACGTATGAACACCTGATTTTCGACAAAACAGCTAAAAGTATACAATGGGAGGAGGAAAGCATCTTCAACAAATGGTGCTGGCACAATTGGATGAGGGTGTGTAGAAGACTGCAGATAGACTCATGTCTATCCCCATGCACAAAACTCAAGTCCAAATGGATCAAAAACCTCTTCATAAATCCAGCCACACTGAACCCCTTAGAAGAGAAAGTGAGAGGTACCCTTGAACAAATTGGTACAGGAGACTGCTTCCTGAACATAACTCCAGTAGCACAGACACTGAGATCAACAATTAATAAATGGGACCTCCTTAAACTGAGAAGCTTCTGTAAGGTAAAGGACACAGTTCACAAGACCAAACGGCAGCCCACAGACTGGGAAAAGATCTTCACCAATCCTACATCTGACAGAGGGCTGATCTCCAAAATATACAAAGAACACAAGAAACTAGTCACCAAAACACCAAATAACCCCATAAAAAATGCGGTACAGAACTGAATAGAAAACTCTCAATAGAGGAATCCAAAAAGGCTGAATGACACTTAAGAAAGTGCTCAACATCCTTAGCTATCAGGGAAATGCAAATCAAAACAACTTTGAGATACCATCATACTCCTGCCAGAATGGCTAAATTTAGAAACACCAATGACAATTTATGCTGGAGAGGATGTGGAGAAAGAGGAACACTCCTCCACTGCTGGTGGAAGTGCAAACTTGTACAGCCATTTTAGAGATCAGTATGGTGGTTCCTCAGGAAAATGGGAATCAGTCTACCACAGGACCCAGCAATCCCCCTCTTAGACATATACCCAAAGGATTCACATACATGCAACAAAGACATGTGCTCAACTATGTGCTCACAGCAGCATTATTTGTAATAGCAAGAAACTGGAAGCAACCTAGATGCCCCTCAACTAAAGAATGGATAAAAAAGATGTGGCACATTTACACAATGGAATACTACTCTGCGGAAAAAAAAAAACAAACAAAAACAATGGAATCTTGAAATTCGCAGGCAAGTGGACAGAACTTGAAGAAACCATCCTGAATGAAGTAACCCAGTCACAAATATTTGTCCTCGCTCATATATGGATTTTAGACATAGAGCAAAGGATCACCAGCTTATAATTCACACTGCCAGAGAAACTAGGATACAGGGAGGATTCTAAGAGATTCATATAAAGTCCCTCACAGAAAGGGAAAGGGACAGGATCTCCAGAGCACATGCAGAGTGAGGGGGAGCAGTGAGTGGAGATGGAGCTAGGAGAAAGAGAAGGGGAGGAGAGGAAAGCATATGGGACTATGAAGATTGAGTCAGGGGAGAATAGATGAGGAGAGAGAGAGAGAGAGAGAGAGAGAGAGAGAGAGAGAGAGAGAGAGAGAGAGAGAGAGAGAGAGAGAGAATGCACATGCCAACATGCCAAGACATAGAGGTCAGAGGACAATTTGTAGAGTGAGTTCTCCCTCCACACTCAGCCGGTTTTCAGGAATCAAACTCAGCTTGTCATGCCTATGCAGCAAGCTCCTTTACCTTCTGAGCACTCTAGCCAGCTCTTCCCATCACATCTTGCTTCTAACCTTGAAGAGTAATTGTCAATGGTAATGTGATTATGGTGTTTTAAAAGTATTACAGTTATTACATTACCTATAGAAATTTAATCACTATCATTTTAAAATTCAAAAGCTATCTTTTTACTCATACAGGGTTTATTCATATCTGACAATAACTTAAAACTTTAATACCATAAAACTATGTGGCTAAACCAACCACAATTTGAATTTCTCACATTTCTAAAAGCTAGAAGTCCCAGGTCAAGGTACTAGTCAATCTGGCTCCTGGTGAGAGCTCTCAGCATTCTTGCTGAGCTTTGGTGACCTTTATTTTCCTTGTAGTGCTCTGACAAACAGAGTTCTCCTATGTAAATTAATAAATTCCTTGTCAATAAGAGTATTTTTAAATTTTATTTTATACTTATTTATTTTAATGTGTGGGTGTTTTGTATGCATATATGTATGTGTACCACTTTCATGCCTGGTACCTGTGGAGGTCATAAGAGGGTGTCACCCTGGGAATTGAACCCTAGTCCTTAGAAGAACAGCAAGTGCTCTTAACCACTAAACTACTCTCCAGCCCCAGTAAGATTGTTTTTAAAGGACATGGGAAAAGGCAGAAACAATTTTACAGATCTGTGCATACCACCACAGCATTTATTTTTAAAGATAACTGGGAATCTGAAAATGCAGTGGCAAAATGTTAGAGTTATAACTGATGAGGACTTGCCTGTATAACATCCTTATAAGTTCTATATTCAAATACAGTGATATGGTGGTTTGAATAGGTATGGCCTTAGACTCATGTGTTTGGATGCTTGGCCCATAAGGAGTGCCACTGTTAGGAGACATGGCATTTTTGGAAGGTGTGCCACTGTGGAGGGGGCTTTGAGGTCTCATATATGCTCAAGACATGCCTGGTATCTCACTCCTCTGAAAACTCAGCTTCTCCGGTACCATGTCTGCTTGAATGCTGCCATGTTCTCCGCCATGATGATGATAATGGACTAAACCTCTGAAACCATAAGCTACCTCAATAAATTGTTTTCCTTTGTCAGAGTTGCCATGGTCATGGTGTCTATTCACAAGAATAGAAACGCTAACATAGACAAATGACATTGGTCATCAGGACTTAAACCATGTGAAGGGTGGGAGTACAGGTCAGTCCATAAGAACTGGTTTAATAGTAAAGCAGAATGTCTCACTAGTTAGTAAATCAGCAGCTTTCTGATATGTATATCAGAAGAATGTATCTATCTACAAATATACAAACAGAATTGGCGCTAGCAGACAAGTGAGCAGCTTGCTTTGTAGTTGACAGGAATGATGTATAGAATGCATCAGGGAATCAAGAAGAATGCTGTTAAGAATTAATAGACAAATCATCTGGTAGAATATGGAAAAGGGGCAGCAGCACCCTGTTACTCACAAGCTTTAACTTTAAGGCAGTAGTGAGAAGCTAGCAAAGTCTTTTTGTCAAAGAAAACCATTCAGTAAAACTAAGTAGGCTCTTGAGAATCCCCATTCTTCATAATAGCTGGGTCAAAGCGCTGCCCAGCTGACTGGAATACCAGCATCACCTAACCTGTCCCATCCTGATTGCAGGCTCACAGAAAAATGGCAAGTATGTCCATTTAACTCACTCACTATGGTATTGTTGGACAGAAGTGCATTTAAATGCTTTCGATGGTGATGATTATAGAGCAAAATGAAATATAAATGGCTGCTGGCAAGTTTCATCGTAACAACTTTTATAACCCCATTATTAAGGAGATGAATATCTTCATATTCCTAAACAAGAGGTAATCACATGTCTAAAGCCTCTTTGCCCCTCACTTATTTTGTTAAAATGCTATTCTCATTTATTTTCCATCTTTCCCTCTTGGTGTGCATTAGTTACTATGGAAACATCAGGACATAAGAGTTTGAGTATCTCAACATTCCCAAGTTCTATCAGAGTATGAAAGCAATTTCTATCATGGTATTGTGAGAGGGAGTTATTGCCATTACAAATGAACGCAGGACAAAAAAAATATCATATTACCAGACAAGTTCAGGTTTGATTCGGACAACACCAGATAAGGGTTAGGGTTCATCTTTCCTGTCCACACTATGTAAGGACCAAGTAGGAGATGGAGAAAGGCCAATTTGCATGTACTCCACCAGAATGTCTCACACATTCTTAAAATTGAACCGCCCCCATCTGTATTAGCAAAGACTTTTCAAGGTACCCTAGAAATGATATATGTGTGAATACACATATAACTTTGTAGGCAATTGCCTCATACAATTATGGAGCCCTGTTATACAGCGTCTGCAAACTGGGGACCCAAAAGATCCAAAGTACAGTCCAACTCCCAGGTATCAAACTCAGGAGGATCAATGGTATAAATTGATGAAGAGATGGCTCAGCAGTTAAGACACCCCCAGTTCAATCCCAGCACCCATATAATCATCTGTGATTGCAGTATCGGGGTATCCAACTGCTTCTTCTAGTCCCCAAATGCACCATGCACACATGTGTTACACAAGCATATATACAGGTTAAACATCCATACACATAAAACAAAACTGAATAAATATAAGAAAATGTCAATCGCATTCCAAGTTCAGTAGACCAGTGTCAGAGCTTGAGAACAAACAGGAAAATGAATTCTTCTTTCCTCCAACTTTGTTCTTTCAGACCTCTAACAGATGGGAAGTGGCTTGCCCTCACTGAGAATGGCCGCTAGTTTCACTCAGTCCATTTTATACTAATCAACTTCAAATATTCCATCCAAAACATTTTCACAGCCACACCCAGAATAATATTTAGCCAAAACCCTGAGAACTTTGAGTTCCAATCAATTTGACACGCACAAGTGACCACCTCACCATCTTCTCTACTCACCTGGCAGTTTTTCCTAAATTGCGATCCTAGTAGCAATGTAATCACTTAAGCGAAAACCCTCCATATTTACAATATGAAATCAGTAACTACACTGTGCAAAACTTACCTCGAACAAATTCTTCAGCTGTGTCTCAGTTAGGCTTTCTATAGCTGTGACAAAACACCATGAACACAAAGCAAGTTGGGAAGGAAAGGGTTTATCTGACTTACAGTTCCATAACACTGTTCATCACTGAAGACAGTCAAGACAGAAACTCAAGCAGGGCAGGAACCTGGAGGCCACAGCTGATGCAGAGGCCATGGAGGAGTGCTGCTTACTGGCTTGCTTCCCATATTCCCATGGCTTGCTCAGCCTGAATATATGAATATATATATATATATATATATATATATATATATATATAATTTAAATTAGAAACAATCTTATTTTATATATCAATCCAAGTTCTCTCTCCCTCTCATACTCCCCACCAACGCCCTCAATCTCATCTCCCATCCACTCCCCAAGGAGGGTTAGGCCTTCCACGAGGGATCATCAAAATCTGTCAAGTCATTTGGGACAGGACTTAGGCTCTCCTCCGTGTCTCTAGGCTAAGGGAATATCCCTCCATGGGGAATGGGCTCCTGAAGTCCTTTCCTGCACTAGGGATACATCCTGATTCCACTATCAGAGGCCCCATAGACTGCCCAGGCCTCCTTGCTGACACCCACTTTCATGGGGTCTGGTTTGGTCTTAAGTTGGTTCCCCAGCTGTCAGACTGGGGTCCATGAGTTCCTACTTGCTCAGGACAGCTGTTCCTGTGGGTTTCCACAGCATGGTCTTGACCCCTTTGCTCATTACTCCTCCCTTTCTACAACTGGATTCCAGGAATTCAGTTCAGTGCTTAGTGTCTGCTTTGCTTCCATCAGCTACTGGATGAAGGCTCTAGGATGGCATATGCGGTAGTCATCATTACCATTATAGAGGAAGGGCATTTAAGGTAGCCTCTCCACTAATGCTTATATTTCTAGTTGGGGTCATCTTGTGGATCTCTGTACAATTCCCTAGTGCCAGATTTCTCTTTTAAACCTCTAATGGCTCCCTCTATTGATGTGTCTCTTTTCTTGCTCACCACTAATCATCTCCACACTCAATCTTCATGATCCCTCATGTTGCCCTCCCCCCTATTCTTCCCCCCTCCTCTTTGGCCTACCTCCCTCCACCTCCCCCATGCTCCCAATTTGTCCCTTTCCCCTTCTTTAGGGGACCATGTATGTCTCTATTAGGGTCCTCCTTGTTTCTTAGCTTTCCCAGAGGTATGGGTTGAAGGCTGGTAATCCTTCGCTCTATGACTAATATCTGTATATGAGTGAGTACATACCATGTTTGTCTTTCTGTTACTGGGTTACCTCACTGAGGATGGTTTCTTCTAGTTCCATTCATTTGCCTGTGAATTTCAAGATTCCATTGTCCCCCCCCCCCCCCGCTGAGTAGTATTCCATTGAGTAAATGTACCACATTTACTTTATCCATTCTTCAGTTGAGGGGCATTTAGGTTGCTTCCAGGTTCTGACTATTACAAATAATGCTGCTATGAACATGGTTGAACAGATATCGTTGTTGTATGAATGTGCATCCTTTGGGTATATGCCTAAGAGTGGAATTCTGGATCTTGAGGTAGACTGATTCCCATTTTCCTGCAAAACCGCCATACTGATTTCCAAAGTGTCAGCCTGCTTTCTTATAAAATGAAGGACCAGCAGACCAGGGAAGACACCACCCAGCATGGGCTGGGCCCTCCCCATTGATAATTAATCAAGAGAATGCCTTACAGCTAGATTTCATGGAGGCATTTCCTTAACTGAGACTCCTTTCTGATGATTCTAGCTTGTGTCAAGTTGACATACAAAACAAGCCAGTATAATCTGTATTTTTTTTATTGTTGTTTGTTCAAGACAATTTCTCTGTGTTGCCATCTGTCCTGGAATACACTCTGTAGACCAGGCTGACCTCGAACTTAGAAATCCACCTTCCTCTGGCTCCTGAGTGTTGCGGTTAAAGGCATGAGACCTAACCTGTCAGTCTGCATTTCTTTTTTAACATTATCCATTGAATAATACTGTGGGATCTGATGGTTAAGCTCTCTTGCAGCATTCCTACATCTACTCTGCCCTTTATCCTTGCCAATAGATTTATTATTTTTATTTCTTCTAATGGTTATCCTTTTATTTTAAATCATGTGTATAAATTTGTGTTTTAGCTGGGTGGTGGTGGCGCACAGTTTTCATCCCAGCACTTGGGAGGCAGAGGTAGAGGCAGGGGATCTCTGTAAATTCGAGGTCACCCTGGTCTAACCCTGTCCAAAATAAAATAAAATAAAATAAAATAGCTCTAACCATAAAGAAACTTGTGTTTTTTATTCGGTTCACCGTATATCATCTCTCATAACTTCCTATTTTATAACATGAAATCATTAGTGTACTGCTTCCTTCAATTTCCTCATCCCTTTCTCCAAACTAGTATCCATTTCTCCAATTCTATTTTTATCCTTGTCCAAGCCATCATTTTAACAAGTCTCATCATTCCTTAGTTTTACCCATACCACCTTTAAATTCTACACACTATAACCAGAGTAATTATTTTTAACATCTCAAATCAATATAATTTCTTTATGGCATCATTAAAACACACAAGTTGGCTAGATAATCCAGAATCTTGTTCTGTAGTTGGATAAGTTAGGTCTTATTCATTATCCTGCTGTACTGTTCGTTGTACAGAAACATAGATGACATCAAAAATGTTCTGATATCCTTGCTTTTTAATTGTTGTGTCTTGCTGAATCAAAGCAGCTGGATTTGAAACAAGTTTAATATCTTTTCTTTCAAGAATTAATGTATGTTTCTGGGCTTGATAAAGAGAAAAGGCAACATTTGTCCTCATCTGAACCCTGCAGATATGTTTTTCACATGAAATTTCAAATTTCAACAAGACACTCACTCACTATTCTGAATAATAATATTGATACAGAAGTAAGTTTACGCCCAAATTCCCAAATATTATCTAAAATGTTGGTTTTTATTTAAATGGACTTGGTTATATGAAAGAAAGAAAGAAAGAAAGAAAGAAAGAAAGAAAGAAAGAAAGAAAGAAGTTTACGAGGACCTCACCCTATAACGGAAGCCCAGTGCAACGCCATTGACATATTATTCTATGCATGGCCATAGATAGCCAGTTTCTTTCTCTTTCCCTGCCATTTGTCAAGCCAGAGCCTCTTCCTTCTCTTTTCAATGACACTGAGCTCTATATCGCTGTGATTCAAGATCCTCCACAGGCTCCCTCTGGGTCCCTGCACCATAACTGTGCACCCTACAGAGTAGTGCCATTAGTTTCTGGAATACCCATGGTGTGGTTGCTAAGAATCATTTTCATTCTCTTTGTAGATGTGGCCAAAAACAGCCACACTAATCATTTATGAGCATAAATCAATTTCTTCTGGCAGAGGCAGACTTACTTCTGATCAACCATCTCATAGAAAATAAATATAGAAGCTGAATGGCCATGCATGGGGGTGTGCACCTGCAATCTCAAAACCCAGGAAGTTGACATGGGGATATACAGTAAGACCTTTTCTCGAGAAAAAAAAAATGCTGGAAAGCGCATATTTCTTTTTTACTTGATCACACTGGAGGGCCTCCAAGATAGTGAGGAATTGACAAGCTGAAATTCTGTACAGGAGGGAAATGTAGATAGAGCAAGAAATAGATGAGCCAGATAGAGATCTGGTTACATTTTTGCTTTTAAGCAATTTGCCAGTTTGAAATCTGTGGATGAAATGTTAAAAGCCTGTGAAGAGATGGTTAAAAAAAAATAAGTGTCAGAGACTCTCCGAGATGTAATAGAACTTGCATGAAGAAAATAGAGTAGAAGATTCATGAAGGAAGAGTAATCAGTAAATAGACAAAAATGTCAGCCCACCCACTCCTAACCATTTGCACCTTACTTGGCACCTAAGTCTTTATCTATAAATAACATTCTCCCCCAAGGAACCAAGAATCTTTGCTGAAAAGATCCTAAAACCCAGGAGACTGGCCCTGAACTCTCAAGCACGGTTTCAGCCCTGGCCTCCCGAGCTGCTGGGATTACAGGTGGGAGCCACCATGCCTGATCCGAAGCCACTAATTCCAAAGGTTTTAGATACCAAATAAAATGGGCTTGGAACTACTTTTTGTCCCTAAAAATAATTGTTCAAAGAATTATGGGAACATGTTTTAAAAAGACACAGGAGCCAACCTAAAAGGGTTCCCTCTAGTAAATTTGAATGTCACAATAACAGTTTAAAAATATGAAAAGAAATAGAAAGCATGAGTCCACGTTGACATGAATGAATGATGAGACACTTGCCTGCAGGGAGGACACCATGATTATGAAGGTGATTTTCTGGGGATGAAGCTCATCTGTTGCACTGTGGGTGTACTATCCCCTTCAAAAGTATAAAACTTGACTGTATAATTTGTGGTAGTGGGGAAATATACTCTCCCCCAAAATAAAAGCAATAAGTTTCATGAGTATATGCACAAGTGTGTGTGTGTGTGTGTGTGCGCGCGCGCGTGCGTGTGTGTGTGTGTGTGTGTGTGTGTGTGTGTGTGTAGAGTGATTGATAGACAAATACAGAGAGAGTCAAAGTTCCTTAATGTTGGCAAAGACAAGAAAGTAATTGTCAGTAGAGAAAATCCAGAAAATGTCACCTTAATCAAATGAACAAAGAGAAAATCACCAATAATAAAACACAGTGGGCTGGAGAGATGGCTCCACAGTTAAGAGCCCTTGCTTTTCTTGCAGAGGACCTGAGCTCAGTTCCAAGCACCCACATCAGATGGTTTGCAATGGCCTCACTCCAGCTCCAGGGGATCTAACACCTCTGGCCCCCAAAGGACTTATCCCAACACAAACACACACAACTATACATAGTTTTAAAAATAACAAATCTTTTAAAAAATAATAAACAGTGAAATAACATGCCCGCTGGTAAGATGCCATGAAAGAAGAAAGCATTATTTCTTTGGTGTTAATGCTCAAATTTCATAGCTAGAATATAATCTTGGGGAAATGTAAGAAAGACCCAAGTGAAGGGGCATTTCACAAAATAACTACACTATTATCTTCAAGTGTTGAAAATTGAAGGACACTGAGTAGACATTGAAGCAAAATGTAGCACTTGGTTCTGAATTGGATTCTCTGGCTTAAGGACACTACTGAAAAACTGGCAAAACTTGAGTCAGATGATAGCAATAGCAATGTTATAATCTAATGTTGATGATTATTTTAGAGCTTTATAACAGAGCAGGCTTGTATTGTAGAAAATACACATAGAAATGTCCAGAAATAAGAGGGTATGGGTGGGTGGTATTCTTTGTACCATGCTTAAAACTCTTTTGTTGGTAGATAGAAATGGATCTATTAGCATTCTTCCACATGCCGTCAACCAGCACCATTTGTTGAAAATGCTTTCTTTTTTCTGTTGTACAAATTTGGCTTCTTTTTAAAAAAATCAGCTGTTCATAGGTGTGTGGATTAGTATCAGAGTCTTCAATTCTGTTGGTCCACCTATCTGTTTTTATGCAAACACTATGCTATTTTCATTACTATAGCTCTGTAGTGAGCTTGAAGTCAAAAATGGTGATACCCCCAGATGATCCTTTATTAGACAAGGTTGTTTTAGCTATCCTGAGTTTTTTGTTTTCCCATATGAAGTTGAGTATTATTCTTTTGAGGTCTGTGAGGAATTGTACTGGAATTTTTAACAGGCATTGCTTTGAATCTATAAATTGCCTTTGGTAGGGTTGCCTTTTTTTCTATGTTTATCCCAGCTATCCCAGAGCATGGGAGATTTTTCTATTTCCTGACATCTTTAATTTCTTTCTTTAAAGACTTAAAGTTCTTGTCATACAGGCCTTTCACTTGTTTGGTTAGAGTTACCCCAAGATATTTTATGTTATTTGTGGCTATTGTGAAGGGTGATGTTTCCCTGATTTCATTCTCAGCCCGTTTATCATCGTATACAGGAGGGCTACTGATTTTTTTTTTAATTAATCTTGTGTCCTGCCACATCACTGAAGGTGTTTATCAGTTGTAGGAGTTCCCTGGTAGAATTTTTGGGATCACTTATGTAAACTATCATATCATCAGCAAATAGCAAAAGTTTAACTTCTCCTTTTCCACTTTGTATCCCCTTGATCTCCTTTTGTTGTCTTATTGCTCTAGCTAGAACAATGAGTACTATCTTGAATAGATATGGAGAGAGTGGACAGTCTTGTCTTGTTCCTGATTTTAGAGGAATTGCATTGAGTTTCTCTCCATTTAAATGGATGTTGGCAGTTGGCTTAGTGTATATTCCTTGTATCCCTATTCTCCCCAAGACCTTTATCATGAAGGGGTGCTGAATTTTGTCGAAGGCTTTCTCATCATGAAATGATTTTTTTTTTCAGTTTGTTTATATGTTGGATTACGTTGACAAATTTTTTTGTGTTGAAACATCCCTGCATCTCTGGGATGCATCCTCTTTGGATTCGATTTAGCAGTATTTTATTGAGTATTTTTGCATCAATGTTCATGAGGGAAATTGTTCTGTAATTCTCTTTCTTAGTTGTGTCTTTGTGTGGTTAGGTTATCAAGATAACTGTAGCCTCATAAAAAGAGTTTGGCAATATTCCTTCTGTTTCTATTGTGTGAAATAATTTGAGAAGTATTGATATTTTTTTAATATCTGGTAGAATTCATTCCTGTATACATTTAGAAACAGATTGACAGTGTATTTTTTTGTAAAACCTACTGGAATTTTAATGGTGATTTTTATGTAATTTACATATCACTTTAGTGTAAATTGCTGTTTGCAAAGCTATTTTTCAATCATGTACCTGGAATTCTCTCCATTTCTGTAGATCTTTAATTTCCTTAAGTATTGCTTCATTCTGTTTACATTCCTTATTTATGTGTGTACTACGTGTTTGGGTGTGGGCATGCCACAGTGCAAGTGTGGGCGTCAGAGGACAACTTTCATGAATCAGTTATCTGTTACACTATGTGTGTCACAAGGATGGAACTCAGATCATCAGGTTGGGCAGCAAGTGTCTTTACCCGCCGAGCCATCTCATGGCCCTCATAGTTTTTGTGTACAGGTCTACATTATTTTTTACTAAATTGATTTCAAAACGCTCAATTTATTGTGGTATTATTGTGAACAGAATTATATTTGTAATTTTATTTTTTCATTTTTATTGTTATTCTATAGGAATATAATTCATTTTTGTATTTACCTTTTCATACACATCTTTTTAAAACTAAATTCTGGCTTTATTATTATCTTTTTTCTTATTTTACACATCTATCCCAGTTCGCTTTCCCTCCCATCCTTCCATACTCCCTAACCACCCCAATCCCATTTCCCACCCACTCCACAAGGAAGGTGAGGCCTTCCAGAAGGGATCATCAAAATCTGTCAGCCTCTATGTTAAGGGAGTATCCCTCCATGGGGAATGTGCTTCCAAAGTCTTTTTGTGCACCAGGGATAGATACATCCTGGTTCCACTGTCAGAGGTCCCTTAGACTGTCTAGGCCTTCTAACTGATACCCAGGTTCAGGTCTGAGTTGGTTCAATGCTGGTTTCCCAGCTGTCAGTCTGGGGGTCCATGAGCTCCCCCTTGTTCAGGTCAGCTGTCTCTGTGGGTTTCTGCAGCCTGGTCTTGACCCCTTTTCTTATCACTCCTCCCTCTCTGCAACTGGATTCCAGGAGTTTGGCTCAGTGTTTAGCTGTGGGTGTCTGCTTCTGTTTCCAACAGCTACTACATGAAGGTTCTAGGATGACATATAAGTTTGTTTTTTTTTTTTTTTTTACATCAATAATCGTCAACTAGAAATAAAGTTGGTTTGACTCCTTTCTTTCCAATCTGAGTGTTTTTATTTCTTTTCTGTTCTGGATACACTGGCTTAGAATCTATATTTCATGATTCTGAAGAGATGGCTGATGTTTAGGAGTACCTGCTGCTTTTGCAAGAGGAGCTACCCACACCAGGTAGCTCACAACTGTCTCTAACTCCAGCCTCCATTGGTAGTGCCTTGGTTATCCTGGAAATCACTCTTTAGACCAGACTGGCCTCGAACTCACAGAAATCCACCTGCCTCTGCCTCCTGATGCTGGGGTTAAAGATGTGTGCCACCACCACACAGCAATAAATTTCTTTAAAAACAACAACATACAGGACAAGTAGCAAGAATGGTTAACAAACTTGTTTCCAGTCTTAGCTAAGAACACTCATTTTTTCATCACATGCCTTTAATCGCAGCACTTGGTAGGCAGAAGCAGCTAAGGCTGTTACACAGAAAAATCCTGTGTCGAAGAAGAAAGAGGAGGAGGAGACAGAGGAAGAGAAGGAGGAGGTACATCATGACTGGGTATGAAGGCACAGATATTTAATCCCAGCATTTGGGAGTCAGAGATAGCAGCCTGGTCTGCAAAATAAGTTCCAGTCTACCAGCAAAGTGAGACCCTGTTTCATAAGAATAATAACAAAAACCAGGCAAACAAACAAAAAATACTTGGAGACCTAGCAAGCAACCTTAAATTATTTCAGGATAAGTCAGGCATAGGGCCACACACCTTTAGTTACAGCACTCAGGAGGTAGAGGCAAGTGAGGTAAAGGCAAGCTAGCCTATATAATGAATTCCTGATCAGCCAGGTCTACATAAGAGCCTGTCTCAGAGAGAGGGTGGGATGGCAGGATAAAAGATCAATATGCAAATGAAAATTGTATTTCTATTCGTACTAACAGCAAACAACTAGAAATGTAAATATTTAAAAGCAATACAATTATAAACAGTATAAAGATAATTAAAATACCAACCAATCTACAAGACCTATACCCTAAAAGAGTAGTGCAATTAAAGAAGACCTAAATAAATATAGATCAATTCGTGGTTCAGTTAACTTGTTATTGTTTAATAGAAGTTGTGTCCAGGCTAGATAGAGCCACACAACGAGACCCCATGTAAAAAACAAAAGAAGAAATTGTGGTTCAAATTGATCGAGAAATTCAATCGAATCCTGATGAAAACCCAAAAAGGCTTTCTTTTAAACCCTGTCCTTAAATGCAAAAGCACAACTAACAAAATAATGGAAAAGCACAACAAAATCAAAGTTACTGGTTTCTAATAGCATTCGGTTACGTGAAGGAAAGAACCGGACATCCTAACAAATATGGTTAATTTTAGGACAGGAACAGGAAATATACAAGCTCTTATAACATTTTGTGGTGCCAGAAAGTAAGGAAGTGCTCCCTTTGATGAGAGTTCCTGTCTCAAAGAGACACCAGAACCAACAGTAAGCATTCTTAATGATCAAAGACAAAATAACTTCAGCAACAAAATAATGCACTGTTGGATTATAATCCAACTCACAAAATAAATATTTATGAGCCCATAGTTATAAATTAATGACCAAATTTAAGATTAGTTACAAAACCTCACATTTTTAAAGAATCCCAAATAATTTATACCAATAGTCAATTCTCCAAGAGAGAATTACTGTCCATTCCTTGAGTATGGACTGTATAGACCGATGTTCTTCCAAACAGTACAAT
This sequence comes from Phodopus roborovskii, assembly GCF_943737965.1. Taxonomy (NCBI): domain Eukaryota; kingdom Metazoa; phylum Chordata; class Mammalia; order Rodentia; family Cricetidae; genus Phodopus; species Phodopus roborovskii. Next base: position 2,275,168 of record NW_026125700.1, read on the forward strand.
AGGGGAAACAAGGGAAAAGAGTCAGTTAACTGCGGATAAAATTTGACAGAGTACTACCTAAGCCAGTGGGTAAGTTCTCTATCAGTAGTGAAAAGTCAAGCTGATAACTGTACCTTGGATATAATATGATGAAATGGCATTCTACCTCTGTAGTCTTTATAGTAAAACTGAAATCTTCTCATGAGGGAAAGAACAGCTAGGGTGGCACAAGCCTGCAATCCTAGGACATTGGAAGCTAATGCAAGAAAGGGGATCATACACTCAAGGTCAATCTAGGCTGCATAACAAGTTCTTGCCAGCTATATTACATAGACTCTATCTCCGAAACAAAAAGAAAGCAACAGTTAAATTCCAATAAAGAGATATTCTACAAAATACCCGATCAGTACTCTTGAAAGTGTCAAGGTCACTGAAAGCAAGGAAAGTCTGAAAGACTGTCACAAATGAGGAATCTAAAGACAACTGATGACTAAATGTAGTTGGCATTCTGGATAAGAGTCTGGAACAGTGCCAAGTGTGCGCTTCTTTCCAGCCTGGTGTACATATAGATTTCCAGGACAGGCAGAGCTACATAATGAGACCCTGTCTCAGAAAAATAATAAATCAAAAATAATTTTAAAAATAAAATAATAGAGAGGTGTGGCATGGTGGCACTTGGGAGATAGAAGCTGGTGGATCTCTGTGAGTCTGAAGCCAACATGGTATACAAAGTAATTTCTAGGACAGCCAGGACTGTTATACAGAGAAACCCTGTCTTTAAAAACCAAAAATCAAATAAGTAAATAAATAAATACAAATAAAAATTAAAAAGTGATGTTTAAAAATTCTGGGACAGAAAAAGGATAAAAACTAAGAAAATATGAATACAACAAATAGGTAAAAACTAAAAACAATACGGATACAGTATGAACTTTGGTTAATTACAATGTATCAACTCAGTGTTATAGTATTAATAATCAGATGCAGAAATATATTAAAAGGAGTAAAAATCAGGTGGGGTTGACATATAATTGGTAGTAGAGCCCCTATCTAGCATGCATGAGAACACTAGGTTCCTTCTGAAGCACAAAACAGAAATCCCTCAATATAATTAACCACTTTAAGAAAATTAAGTAAAAATTGAAACATTCACTTTATTAAATGCAGAAAATGCTTGAAAATTTTCATATCCATTATTTAGAACACATACACAGAGAGAGCAAATAAATAAAATGTTAAATAAAAGAAAAATCTTCACAGCAAACATATTAAATGGCAAATGATTGAAGCTGAACTGAAGACAAAAAAAAAAAGATGTCTGCTTCATTTCAGTTCAAGTTTGTCCTGGAAATCCTAACCAGTGCAATAAGTCAAAGAAAAGAAATGAAAGCCACTCATTTTGGAAAAGAAGAAATGATGTGTGTTGTATTTCTGGGGATTGAACCCATGGTCTTATACATGCTAGGCAAGCACACTACTAATGAGTTGTGTCCCCAAACCATTTTAAAATGTATTTTTATGGGCTGGGGAGATTGCTCTGTGGTTAAAGTGCTTGCCATACACAATCATGAGAGCCCTAGTTCAGATCCCCCAAATCCACATAAATACTGGGTGGATATGGTGCCTGTAATTCCCACATTGGAAGTTGAAGTCAGGGGATTGATTTCCCAGAGCAAGCTGGCTAGTAGGACTATTCACGCTTGATGGCAAGACCCTGACTCAATGAATGACATTAATAAGGAGGATGGTTCCCAGCATCAACCTTGGACCTTCACATGCATTCAAACATATGTGCACATATATCCACAGAGCCATGTAAACATGGGAACATATTCATGCATATTTATTGAAAGAGGAAAAAGAGAGGAAGTGGGGGTTGTCTTGTTTTTTGTTTGTTTGTTTGTTTGTAGGTCTCACTATGTAGATCTGGAACTCATATTGACCAGGGTGGCCTTGAAATTATAGAGATCTGCCTACCTCCCAAGTGCACCTCTATGCCCCACAGAAAAAGATGATCTAATTTTGAACTTTAGAGATTACAGATTTGCAAGATCAGACCTAGAAAAATCGTGTTCACTTGGAGATGACATTGTTATCAACCTGGAAACAGTTATCCTCAGGGAACTTCAAAAGAAAATACCAGAACTAATTAATGACTATAATGATATCACAGGTCACAAGGTAAAAGATTTATTTTTATTATTTTAATTATGTGTGAGTGTATGTGTGTATGTGAGAGAGAGAACGAGAAAGAAAGATAGAGAGAGAGAGAAAGAGAGAGAGAGAGAAAGAGAGAGAGAGAGAGAGGTGTCTGTGGAGGCCAGAGGCATCTGATCCCCTGGAGCTGGAGTTACAGACAGCTGTAAACTGCCTAACTGGGTGCTGGAAACTGAACCCCAGTTCCCTGGAAGGACAGCAAGTGCTTTTAATTGTGGAGCCATATTTCTGGTCCCACTGGCATTGTGTGTGTGTGTGTGTGTGTGTGTGTGTGTGTGTGTGTGTGTGTGTGTGTGTGTGTGTGATGGGGTTTTGCTATGTAGCTCTGGCATGACCTGGTCTGGAACGCTTTGAACTTGAGTCAATCCTCATATCTCATCCTCAGCGTCCTGGGAGTCAGCTTCTCTTACTCTTTAAAGAAAGAGCTTGATATGTAATGTCACACACTTTATTCATTAATATATACAGTTCAACTGGGCATGGTAATTGAACAACCTATTATCCTGGCAACAGGCTGGCTGTTGGGATATTTCCATAGGACTCCTTTGGCTAACAACTCAATTGAATGTAACCTCCTTTTGGTGACAGGAGATGACCAATTGGGGCTCTGTCTCCCTCACTACTTGGAGACTTCATTTGGATCACCTTCATATGTTTTAGGAAGTTTCCACTGCACTAGGTTTCCACACCACCTGTCAGTTGCCCTTCAATTCAAGCTGTCTCTCCACACATTCCCTCCCTTAATCCCAGCTCTTAGAGTCTCCATTAAGAAGTCAGGTGTCAGCCAGGTAGTGGTGGTGCACGCCTTTAATCCCAGGACTCAAGAGGCAGAGGCAGGCAGATCTCTGTAGAGGCCAGCCTGGTCTACAAATCTACACAGACAAACCCTGTCTCACCACCCCTTCCCAAAAGAAGTCAGGTGTTATTCTAATAGGTCTGCCTTTAAATGTCACTTGGTCTTTTCCCTTGCAGTTTTTAATATTCTTTCTTTGTTCTGTACATCTAGTGTTTTGATTATTATGTGCCAAGGGGACTTTCTTTACTAGCCCAATCTATCTGGTGCTGTGTGTGCTTCCTGTATCTTTATAAACAACTCATTCTTTAGGAAATTTTGTTCTATGATTTTGCTGAAGATATTTTCTGGGCCTTTGAACTGGGAATCTTCTCCTTTTTTCTATTCCTATTATTCTTAAATTTGATCTTTTCATTAGTGTCCCAGATTTCCTGTATGTTTTGTGTTTTAACATTTTCTTTGACCGATGTATCCATTTCTTCAACCATATTTTCAACACCTAAGATTATCTCTTCTAACTCTTATATTCTGTTCCGTTGTAATTCCTCTTCAAAAATCTTAAATTTTCATTTCCAGAATTCCCTCAGTTTGGTTTTTCTTTATTGATTCTATTCCCATTTTCGGTCTTGAACAGTTTTATTCATTTCCTTCCACTGTGTTTTCTTGGACTCCTTTAAGGGATTTACTCATTTCCTCCTTAATGACCTCTGTCATATTCATAGAGACTTTTTAAGGTCTTTTTCTTGTGCTTTAGCTATGTTGGAATACTAAGGGCCTGCAATGGTAGGGTTGTTGGGCTCCAGCAGAGACATATTGTATTGGCTGTTATTGATTGTGTTTTTACTCCTGCATCTGGGCATCTGGTGTTAGGGTGATTGTAAGTCTAGGTTCTTACATCTGGCTTTGTCTTTGTTGGGTGGGTGTTTTCTTCCTTACATCTGGCTTTGTCTTTGTTGAGTGGGTATGTTGTTCCTTGCTTTCTGTTTCTTCTCTGCATTTTAGAAGAATGTGATGGCTGTGAGTTTCCAGGTAGGAATATTTTCTGTGGACATGATAGGTGTGGCCCACTGGGGGCTCCAGTTAAAATGTGTTTCAGGGTATTGGAAGCTAATAGGAGGCGGGCAGTGGAGGCACAAGCCTTTAATCCCAGCACTTGAGAGTCAGAGGCAGGTGGATCTCAGAGAGAGGGAGAAGGAGGGAGGGAGAGAGAGGTGACTTCTGAGCTTCTTGCTCCTGTTTCCACGCCTGCCACCTTGTGCCATGCTTGCCTGCTAGGATAGACCCTTATCCCTCCAGAACCATAAGCCAAAATAAACAATATCTTCTCTAAGTCGCTTCTGACCATGACAATTTATCACCAACAGAAAAGTGACTAATATAACTCTAAAACTACAAAAAGACAAGACTGAGTTTATAGTCTCACTCCACAATTGCCTCTACCCATTCAATCCCTCACGAGTCTTCTGCAGCTCACTGAAAGTACCCAGTCAATTGATGAAGACAGTACTTATGGCTTAATCTTTCTCTTTCCTCCCACGTTCTTCTGGTACGTCCATTAATGACTATGTCTTCACAGCTGTTTCCTTATTCCAAAACATCACCTTCTCTCTAGCTGTTTGCATAATAGCTTCCTGGGTGGTCTCTGATCCTTTTCTTCCTTTCTTTTCTTTCTTTCTTTTTTATTTATTTATTTTTGTTTGGTTTTGTTTTTCAAGGCAGAGTTTGCTGTGCTGTGTAACAGAGCCCTGGCTGTTCTGGACCTTGCTTTATAGACTGTCCACAAACTCACAGAGATCTCCTTGCCTCTGCCTCCAGAGTTCTGGAATTAAAGGCATGTGCCACCACACCCAGCTTCATCTCTGCTTCTGCTCCTACCCATCTCCAATCCTTTCTCCACACAGCGGAAAAATGGTATTCATAAAACTAAAAAAAAAATCACTCTCCTACATAACTGCATATTTGTGACCCATTTTACTTGGCGTAATATTCAAATACTTTCAACATCTATGAAGTCCTACATGAACTAAATTCTGTCTCTCCACCCTTGCCTGTTATTACCTTAATATTGACAGGGATGCCTTCTGTTTCTAAAATACAGTAAGGTCTTCCCGACCCTGAGTGACTGTGTGTACATTATTGATTCTGCCCTGAACATTCTTCCCCATTCTTTGCGAAACTAGTTCTTTCTCACCCTTTAGGTTTTAGCTACAATATGGCATTGACATTGCTATAATTCCATATTAGAGGGAAATGGAAGGAAGGGCCAGTCATGGTGACACACGCCTTTAATCCCAGCACTCAGGAGGCATAAGCAGGTGGATCTCTGAGTTTGAGGCCAGCCTGGTTTACAGAACAAGTTTCAGGATAGTCAGAGCTACACAGAGAAACTGTTTCCTAAAAAAAGGAACAAAAAGTCAATGCTTTCTAAAATGCTCTTATTCATATTGCATATAAAATATCATCTATTCATAAAAACATAATTTGAAGTGTCTTAGGGAGGTGGCAAGTCATTCAAAAAGGATAGACTAAACTTGTACTTTATTTTTTATCTCCTTAATAATAGTCTCTTTGCATCTTTAAAATACATAATTGGGTGGAGAGACTAGCAATTGAAAAACTGGTTGAAACAATTGCCATTATTATAGTTAATTATTGAGTCCTTGATGTATGACAGGCTACTCTAAGTGTTTTTCATGTATTTTCTGTTTCTTGTACATGTTAATTCATTTAGTTTTCACAACTACCTAGTGTAGTTGTGAAAAATCCCCACTTTTTGAGAAGTAGTCTCATGTAACCTAGGGTGACCACAAAACTCACTATACCAGCAAGGATGAGCTCCAACTCCTGATCTTCACACCTCTACTTTCCAAATGCTACAATTACGGGCATGTCCCTCAGATGCCTGCCTGGTCTTATCCGCATTTTAGAGATAAGAGAACACAGACACGGAGGGCCGAAATGACTTCACAAGTACCAATCTTGAACCAAAATCAGCAGGTAAAGGTGCTTGCTCCCAAGCCTGACACCTTGATGGAAGGAGATCTGACTCCCACAAATTGCTCTCTGACTTTCACATCCAATATGTCATGTGTACCCATAACAAACACAAAATACATTTTTAGATATGTTAAAATGTGTTTAAAAAAGTGATTACCAAGTTAATAAGTGACAACCATTTCAAACACAAATAACTTAGCTTCAGAACTCACGTTCAAAATATTACAATATCCCCCTTTTCTATAAAACTACTTAAATACCACAGACCTGAAATTGCAGGAATCTAAGTTAGTATAAAGACAATAATGACAGAAAAATGGGGAGATATTTGAGAGGACCTGGAAGTAAAAATAATGGTGTTGGAATAAGCATGGAATGGTGAGTGTAAGATGATTCTCTAACATCTGACTTGATTGCATAGTTTATTGGCCAATTATGGAAGTGAAGAATAGAAGAGAATTCTGGTGGGAAAGGCAAAATCACTGGTTATTTCTATTGTGCTTTTGGGAATAAAAGAGGCAACCAGAGATACTGGTTTATAGTTTAAGAAAGACATCTAAGCTAGAATTGTAGGCTTTGGAGTTCATGTATCAGTTTTAAAAAGTGATTTACCCCAAGAAGAACATATGGAATAAACAAAGAAGGGTGAGAATAGAACTCTAGGGAACACCATCATTTAGAGAGTAAGTATACTGGAAATATCCAGCAAAGAAAATTGAAGACGGCCATAGAGCTAAGATACCAGGAAAGAATAGTCAGAGAATTCTGTGATAGAGTTTTAAAAACATTAAAATTGTACTAAAGCCCACTGGAAAATAGTATCTATGAAGCCATAGCATATATCTGTTTTATTCACTAATGTATCAACAACTCCTAGAAGCCTGGCACATAGTCAATGTTCTAAAAGAAAAATTTACTGAATGATTAATGAAAAACAAAAACTGCTAGCAAATTCTGGGAAGACAAAGACTAAGAAGTATTATTTTACTTAAGAACTTTAAATTTCAGTGAACAGTTGAGAAAAAGAAATGGAAACGACCTAAAAGAAATGGCAAGAATATGTTTATGCAAGAAGTCTCGGGCTGACAATGTAGCCCAGTGGACAGAAGCATGCCACCTCAAGCCTGACAAGTTCAATTTAATTCCCTGAAGCCAGATTGTTGGTGGAAGGAACTTCCACAACTTGCCCACTCATTTCATATGTGTACAGTGTCCTGTACACACACACACACGCGCGCGCGCACACACGCACTGACAAACTTAAATAGATAGGTTTATTTTTTAAAAAAGAATTATTGAGCCAGATGTGGTGCCACAGCATGTAATTCCAACAGTTGGAACGCTAAAACAAGAGGACCACCAATTGAAGGCTAGCCTGAACTATATACAGCCTGTCTCAAACAAGAAGAAATGTTTGTGAAGAGGTGAGAAACTGCAATCACAGAAAATACTGTAAGACCTTGTGCCTCATGCCTGTGAGGTAAGGACTCTACCAGTGAGCTATAGCGCTGAAATAATGCTGTGTGTGTTAGAGTCTCACTAAGTAGCCCCTGATGAAATGTAAGACATTTTCCTGCCTCTGCCTTCCCAGTGCTAGTAATAATTCAATAACTCATTCTTGAATAGCATTTTGTTGCACAGGAAAAGGGCACAGCGGGCTGCAATCACAGGTACACCGAATCAAAAAGGATTTTCCCTTAAGATAGGAGGGAGCTTGGGAGGACAGGAGGGAGAGGGAACTGAAATTGGTATGTGAAATAAGATTGTTTTTAATTTAAATAAAAATTTATTTTTTTAAAAAAAGAGGGTAAGGAAACTTGCTATATTCATGTTCTCTCCATCCTTCTAGCCCTATGCACACCACAATGCGGGAGTTCAACAGAGCTTGGGGCTGGCAAGTAATGAGTTTTGTGTGACACAGTCCCATGGTGCTTGGTTCTGGAGGTTTGTGGGGTTTTTAGCTTTCAGCAGGGCTCGGACACCCTCACCCTCTCATCACTCATCTTGGACAAGAAAACCAAGGCCCTAAAAAATCGCCACCGCGAAATTAAAGAGCTAGGAAAAGAATGAGAAATGCAAAGCCCCGCCTACCGTCATTGCCGCCCACTGCCAGGCAGGCGGCTTTTTACGCCAGCCAATCTTAAAAAGACTCCTAATTCTTCATCAGCCTCTCCCTGGGCGGAAATGACGCTTTTTGCCGCGTGTGATTGGCGGAAGCAAAAAAATTGCTTTGCGGCAGGCAAGTAACTTGCTCTCTTTTTGGCTTCCGCTCCGGACCCATGTGAGAGACAGGCTACAATGATGAGCACGACCAAAGCTGCGAAGGGGTAAGAAGGAAAGGGAAATCCCGGGTCTCTTTGAGGGCTGACTTTCCTGGATTTGGGAAAATAGGAGCCACTTTCTAACAATCATCCCAAGACCCTGCCAGTAGTTAAGTGTATTTGCGATTCATCCTTTAAAATCCGTTAATTTGGTTTTGCGCCTCTGTTTCTCTTCTCTTTAACTGCATCGCTGTTAAGACTGATGATCCTCCTTCTATCTCTTGACAAAGTTAGTATTGGTTTCCCTTTACTTGTCACGTGCCCATTTTCTGCCTCTGCCATGCGCGACTTGCGCAGGCAGTGCCAAGTTGTGTGAGAGTCATCCACAATATTTCCTCCCCTGTGATATTTCACGTGTTCCCCCTCAGCGGTAGAAAAGCCAAATGTAAATGCCGAGATGAACTAGACGCTTTCCCACTATCAATCTCCGTTAAAAGCCCGTACTCGGTTGGTTTCAGTCATGCCCCTAGCTCCCCAGTTCTTGACAAATGGTCAATATTACTTTTTGAATAGGCTGCACGTATCAAGGCACCTGACTGGTAGAAGATGCACAGAAATGCTAATAGAATGTTTAAAAGGTTAATTAGGAAACTGCCTTTACCTCAAAGGCATCAACTGGAAATGCGGTGCCGGCATCGCTGGGAAATGCGGTGCTTATCCCTAAGGAACGTGTTTAAGTCTTGCGGATTTGGAAGTCGTCATCAATTACTATTAACCTTGGAATTGTTGCTTGACTTCGGTCAAAATTTAAGAATATTGACAAGTTATCAAAGGTGCTCTTACTGTTGCGCATTTCTCAAATAAGGCTACTTGGAACTGAAAAGAACTGAATGAATTGGTTTAGAGCAGTGCTTCTCAACCTTCCAAATGCCGCGACACTTTAATACAGTTCCTCATGTTGTGGTGACCTCCATCCATAAAATTATTTTCATTGCTACTTCATAACTGTAATTTTGCTACTGATATGAATCATCACGTAAACATCTGTGTTTTCCGATGGTCTTTGGCGATCTCTGTGACAGGGTCCTTGACAACTTCCCGGAGGTCGCGACTTAAAGGTTGAGAATCACTGGTTTAGGTGTTATTTTAATAGAAGGGTTATTTCACATGTTAATATTTCTATGTTACCTTTTTAAAACAGCCTTCTGGCTTTGAGCCAGCAGAAAGAACTAGTGGATTTGCCAACCAACTACCCCTTGAGTGCCAGTGAAGATGAGGTGGGTGACAAGTGTTGAAGTGACGCAAAATTAGGGTGAACAGCACATTCCTGGAGAGGAAAGGATTGGAGAGATATATATGTGGGAATATATATATATATATGTGTGTGTGTGTGTGTGTGTGTATGAATTATGTATGTGTATACATATATATGATAAATTTTATATATATATATATATATATATATATATATGAATTTTAAACCCAGTTCCCTGACAAAACTACTTAAAGTGTTTTACATCCTGTATAAAATAGTTCCAATTTTAATGATAAGGAAAGGCCAGGGATGCTGACCGTCATCCTATAACTTGGGAGGCTAGGGCAGGGGGTACCTCAAGTTTGAGGCCAGCCTAGGCTGTGGACTGAGAGCTTGTCTTTGTTAGTTTTTAAGGGATTTTATTGTGACGGTCAGTGGCACACACCTTTAATCCAACACTTGATAGGAACACCCCCTATTTCTTTTAGGGCATTCAAGACAGGTTTTCTCTGCAGATGATAATTAAAATATCGGTAATTCTTGTGCAGCCACTAAGCTAACAATAATAAAAAAAAAACACCATGGAGTGTTTCAAGACAGGATGTCTCTCTGTAACCACCCTGGATAGTCTCAAACTCAGAGATCTGCCAGTGCTGGGACTAGAAGCATGCTCTCCACCACCTAGCTTAAGCTGATTTCTTTTTGTCTGTTTGTTTGTTTGCATACCAGCAACAGTTTCCCCTCCCTCCGCTCCTCCCATTCCCTCCCTTAAGCTGGTTTTGTTTTTTGGGTTCTGTTGGTGGGGGGGCAGGTTGTTTGTTTGTTTTTGTAGACAGGGTTTCTCTGTGTAACAGTCCTGGCTGTCCTGGAACTCTATCTGTAGACCAGGCTGGCCTTGAACTCACAAAGATCCGTCTGCCTTTACCTGACTCCCTAGTGGTGGGATTGAAAGCGTGCTTCACTACCACCCAGCAGCAGTTTTCTTAAAAGTTAGGACATTAGCCAAGGTACTAGGACTCAAGTTACTAAGGATCAACATTCCTTATAAAGATAGAGTTTAGATTTTGAGACAGTTCCAATTTCAGCTTGGATTAGAGTGCTCATATAATATGTCATCTGATTCCCCTGTTCTCTACCAACCATAACCAAAATTTTATGTGGACTTATTTCCAAGTTGTCTTTTCCCTCTTCTCGTTGTCCTAATGGGTTTTCCTTTTCTGAGTTTAGGGGGACAGTGATGGAGAAAGAAAGCATCAAAAGCTTCTGGAAGCAATTGGTTCCCTTGATGGAAAAAATAGGTAACATCCCTGCCTGCTTGTCTTCCTTTCCTTTCCTTAAGGTCCTTTCCTTTCTTTGTGTGAGAATATACATATACATATACAACTTACCATAATTGGAGGTCAGAGGACAACTTGTGGAAGTTGATTCTTTCCTTTCCACCTTGTGGGGAATTCAGGGGGCAAACTCAGTTTGACTTGGCAGCAATGGCCTTCACCTCTTGAGCCATTTTGCTGGCCCTATAACTAGCTGTTTCTCTCAGATGTCTAATGGGATTTATTGAATGTCCCATGTAATGATCCTAGTTCCTGTGTGTGTAGCATATAGTTAAAAAAAAAAAAAACCTGTATGATTGCTGTTGGCTATTTTCCTTATTGCTGTTACTGTATTAGAACTCACACATTGGAAGTTTTATTTAATTTACACCTATAGTATTCTGAAGCATTGAATACAAATTAAATATTCCCATTAAAGAAATCAATTAAAATTTTATCTCCATGGTCAATCATTTATAAGTGGCAGGTCTTGGATTCATATCAACGTGTGCTTAAATTTTTTTGCAGTGTACTTCATTGTATTTTTTTAAGGATTGAATCTACATGAAAGGATGAGAGGCAGATTAGACTTCTAAGTTTAAATTTAGGAACACTTTGGTTGCTCTGTGACAAAAGTGGACCATTGGGTGTGGCCCATAAAACCCTGGCTGCCTTTGAAGAAGTATTCTTCTTAAAGATGTAACTCAGTGGTAGAGCACATGTATAGCATATATGAAAATCTAGACCCCAGCATCTCAGAAACAAAACAATGAACATAAGTGCTTATGGTCCCCATGCAAATGTGTCTAATTCTAGTATATCATTTTTTCCTGATTTCAGGTGGAAATTGCCTGAGAGATCTGAGGCTAGTCTGAAAGTGTCCGAGTTTAATGTTAGTAATGAAGGTAAGTTTTAAAAAGATATTTATGCATGAAACCATAAATATTCTCCTGTAAGAATGCATTAAAGGTAGTCAGATGAAGAAGGCTAAGGAGCTTAGTGGGATGCTTATTGCATAAAGTGATTTGAATGATGGTTCCTTGCATCTCTTACTAGCTTAACTGTCATGTTTGTATAACTCTTTAATGTCACAATTGCCTTTGTATTTCAGTTCTCTCATGATGCCTCAAGTTAGGACAGACATTCAGCTTTATTGGAGACTTTTTAGAATTGTGTTGCACACATTTAATCCCAGTGCTCTTCCAGCCTGGTCTACAGAGTAAGATCCAGAACAGCCAGGACTGTTTCAAAGAGAAACCCTGTCTTGAAACCCCACCCCCCGAAAAAGAAATATTTGTGGCATTGATAAACCAATAAGTTTATATTGGGGTGACTAACAGGAATATGGGTGAGGAGTTACTTATTGGAGCTAGAATGGCCCAAAAGCAGGTATATTATCAAAAGCCCATTGCAACATTGGTGAGGACTTAAGAATGTTGCACCCCTTGACTTCTTGCAGGAATTGACCAAGAAAATCTCTATAGCTGGCTACTCAAATCTCTTCCCCCAACAGTGAACTACTTCTAAAGTTGTGTAGTAGGGGTGGACTTGGATAATCTTGCAAGTTTCAGCCTTCCCCCTCCTTCCTATGGGAATGCTTCGATTTGAAAGCAGCTGCCATGTAACCGGCCACCCCTTCCTCCCTTTTTCATGGTATTCTCTCAGACTTGAAGTGGTAATACAGACAGCCATTTATGTCTAAGCATTGTGCCACGGAAACAGGCACTTGGGTGATTGAGTCTCTGGTACAACATCCACTGCAACAAGAAGTTTTCTTCCATGACCAGTTAAGGCTGACGGTGGTGGTGACCTTTTCTTCTAGCACTTCAGAATGTCTGGTTTTATGTTGTAGTCTTTAATCTGCTATGAGTTGATTTTTTTTTCTGGCTTCTCAAACATCAGCATCTTTGCTATGATTCCCCCCAAAGCAACATGTCAAGGGGCAAAGGATCAAGACAGAATCTCAGGCCCCCTCAACAGAAAAGAAACCTGGTGACAGATCGTTGCATGACTAGTCTAAGGAGCCGTGTCACCAGCCTTTTTTTTTTTTTAACCTCATTGCCTCCCAGTCCAGGAAATCCAATAAATAAGAATGGACACATGTTGAGTCTTGGTCAGACACAAAGCTTAAAATTACCTAAGATTTTTTTTTTCATGTGCCAACACCTGCTCAAGAGCCCATTGTTATCCCCTGAGTTGGGGAAGAGGGGTAAAAGGGGTAAAAGGACAATATCACCCCTGTTAAAAATATATAATCTATTAGGTGTGGTGGCACATACTTTTTATTCTCAACATTGGTGGGGGGTGCAGAAGCAGGTGTATGTTCAAGGCCAGTCTGATAGCAAGTTCCAAGCCAGCAAGGGCTATATTCTCAGACCCTGCTTGCTCCTACCAGAAAAATAAAAGATCTAGTAAGTGGCATAGTTCCTGTCTCTAGATGCCGATTTTTTTCACCCTTCTCTAAACTTGGGCAGCTTGAATGAGTTCTGTGCTTCTAGTAATCACCAGCCGTTAGCAGTATATTACCAGTAAGCTAATTGAATTCATTCAACAGGCATTTATTGAGTATTACAATGTGTCCACCAAAGTAACTAAGTCAATAGCAGGTGATAGTCTAGATACTAAATGAACAATGAAGACTAAGGCATGATGGGCTCTGCAGTCTAGTAATGAAGGGAAGAACTAAAACAGGATAATACAACAGTGGCTCATATCTTTAATCTCAGTACTGAGAAGAAGAAAATCAGGAATTCAAGCCCAAGCTTGGCTTCACAGTTCAAGGCCATCCTGGTCTACATGAGACCTGTCATAAAAACAAAAACCAGATGATATAATGACTTAAGTGAATACTTAAGACTGGTTGGTCATTAAAGGTCCTTGAAGAGGCAAAATTGAAGGAGAGGAAAAGTCAACCATATAAAGGTAGGAGAAAACATTTCAGTCAGAGGAACAGCTTGGGAACAGTTAAAGAAACACAGGGCATTGTTGGAAAATTCGGAAAGAAGACTTAAATGACTGGAGGATAGCAGAATGATATAGGGTAGAGAGGCAGGTGAAGACCAAATCCTATTGGTATGTGTCCCTTAGGTTTATGAGATCCTAGGTATAATTAAGCAACAATGAATTGTTTTCAGCAGGATTGTAACATTGAGGTACACATTTTCATAAACCGACTGGCTGCTATGGGACAAGTGAATTGCAGTGAGGCAAAAGTAGAAGTAAAAAGACAGAAGCTGGGCAGTGGTGATGCACAGCTTTAATCTCAGCATTGAGGCACAAGCGGGTGGATCTATGAGTTCGAGGCCAGCTTGGTCTACAGAGTGAATTCCAGGACAGCCAGGGCTGTTACACAGAGAGCCTGACTTGTGGGGGAAACAGGAAAAAAGTAACTAACTGACTTTTTGAATAACTTTTTCATTTTGCTTCTATGCCCTAACATATTTGGAAATGTACAAGATTAGTGGTGTCACTATGGCTAGGGATAAATGATTGAAATAAGAATTATTTGTAATTCCATGCACATTTTCAAGACTATCAACATATTCTATTCAGACTACTCCCTACTTTATATTTAAATTTTTTTTTCTCACTTCCAAAACTGACCAGAAAGTTGGCCTTTCCACAGGCTCTGGAGAAAAATTGGCCCTTTCAGATCTGCTTGGACCTGTTAAACCTTCACCCTCATTGTCTGCTGTAAAAAAACAACTGAGTAGAGTCAAATCAAAGAAGACTCTGGAATTACCCCTTAACAAAGCAGAGGTTGAACAGGTAAGTTATGTGAAAAATGGTCCCATTAAAGGAAAGCACTTGAACTGAGGAGGAAGGTAAATTAGGGACAGCTGAAGTCTTCAGAACTTAACAAGAGTCCATATCTAGCCTTCCAATTATTGGGGTGAGGGCAACTAAGAAGCATTGCCTCTTGGTGTTTGTTTGTTTTTGTTTTTGTTTTATTCCTTTGAGTTCGATGTGGAATTTCATGCCCTTTCCTTTTCTGTATTTTGCCTGGTTTAGATCCAGAGAGAAGTGGCATTCAGTAAAACTTCAGAAACCCTCTCCAAATGGGATTCTGTGGTTCAGAAGAATCGGGAAGCAGAGCAGCTGGTCTTTCCCATGGGGAAGGAGCCAACTTCCTTTGCTCCCATTGAACATGTGTTTAGTGACTGGAAGGTGAGTGCAAAAAAATGAAAACAATCCTTGAAAGCTGAGTGCAAATTGAAGATTCAGAACCTTCACCCAGTTTGCATGAGTAATTTAACCCTGAATGCCAGCTTATGTCATTTTCGTTTAGTAGTCAGAAAAACAGAGAGGAGGCAATAGCTATGTAGTCATTCTCTTTGTGATTATGGTATTCAAAATGTGGCTTTATACGTTTTAGTGTTAAAGCATCTGATGACAAAGATTGGGACATGGTGATACATGGCTATAATCCCAGCATTTGGAAGGTGGGAGCAGAAGAGTCAGGAGTTTGTGGCCAGATTGAGCTAGCTATGTGAGATCGTGTCTCAAAAACAATTAATTAGAAAAGTGTGTGTATGTGTGTGTGTCTGCCAAGATCAAAGAAACATTGTGTTTTCTTTTGTATAATTTTATGTTCATTAGTGTTGTGCCTGCATGTATGTCTATGTGAGGGTGTCAGATCCCCTGGAACTGGATAGGTGTGAGCTGCCATGTGGGTGCTGGGAATTGAACCTGGGTCCTCTGGAAGAGCAGCCAGTGCTCTTAACCACTGAGCCATCTCTCCAACACCTGTGTTTTCTTTCTTATCCCCTAGTTCTGTTTTGTTGTGATGCTACCACCCAAAAATATGTAACTCATGAAGGGGGTAAGGAATACTTTAAAGCTGTGTTAACCAAACACTGAGCCCTGCCACTATGCCTAATCATGGGTGGGTTTTAATGTATCAATTCTTCTTTATTATTGGGTATTCTTCCCATTTTAGTGGTTTTGAAATCTCCTTGTATGAAATGATACTAGTAGTAAATGATGTGGTTTAGGGAGAATGGCAGTTACACTCTTGGCGAAATTGGTCCCTAGAGACTCTATTTCTTACTATATGAACAACTCCTTCAAAGCAGTCAGCCTACTTTTCTAGTGTACAATTGGTATGGAGTCTCTACTAGAATGGTCTGTCATAAAGAAAAAAAGTCAAAGAAAACAGTACCTACATGATACCTGATAGAAAGAAAGAAAGAAAGAAAGAAAGAAAGAAAGAAAGAAAGAAAGAAGATAGATAGATAGATAGATAGATAGATAGATAGATAGATAGATAGATAGATCTGACCACAAAGTTATTAGCGTTTCTCTGTTCTTTCTAAAAAAGATATTACAGTGTCTTATGCTAGAAGTTGAACTAATTAAAGCTAACTAAAATTACATTGCTTGCCACCATAACTAAACAAATGTCACTTATTAAGGGACTAAGCTCTGTTTTCTTATAGTATTTTTGAAGTCGCTACCATTCTCTTTCTAGGATTCTTCCTTTTCTACATGAAAAAGAGATCAGGTATAAAATGTGGCTGCAGGATGAAGGGGGACTTTAGAAAAAAGTTGACGAGGTAATAACAATTTACAGGGTTCAAAAACAAAGTATTGAAGATAATTAGTGGTATCTTACACCACTTCATCTTCCTTCTGCTCAGGTTTACTTCCATGCCTGCCCCAAAATAACAAGTTTTATGAGTTTTTATGGTTGAATTAGAGTTTTATTTGTATATTCACGATTTTTGCCCCCATTTTTGATGGAGAATGTAGTAGTTTCCATGCTGCTGGGCACCTTGCTTTTTCCAAATGATAAAGTAATCTGGGACTTAACAGGAGAGTACCATGTTGGCCAAGAGGTCCAGCCTCATCAGTGAGTAGGGCCCATATGGTACACTTTGAGAATATTGTGCCATTCATTCTAAGATTTATTCCTGAGAAACTGTGCTAGCGTAGCACAGAAAGAGAAAGAAAGGATTTTGGCTAGCAAGTTCCAGTAGTTCCCTTGCAATTTAAGAGTTCAAAGTACCAAAGAGAACAGGATTTCTGGAGGTGGACAATCAGAAAAGCCTGCACTGTAGTTTGGGTTTTGCTTCCTAAGTTAGCATTTAACTCTAGCTAAAGAGAGTTAAGTGAGACAAAGCAGGAGAACGCATTTGTAAACCGTAAAGTGCTACAAAGGACATAAGGTAACATATACTCTATCTCTCCTTTCTTTCAAAGGACATAAGGTAACATATACTCTATCTCTCCTTTCTTTCAGTCCCCACCTGCGTTTACCAAAGTGTCCCCATTTAAACCTTTGTCTCAGTACGCACTCAAAGAGGGAGTTTGTCATTAGAAATTGCTGCATGATACGCAGGCATGGTGATATATGCCTTTAATCTCAGAATACAGAGGCAGGTGGATCTCTGTGAGCTCCAGGCCAGCCAGAACTACACTGTGAGACTGTGTCTCAAAGACAGAAGGAGGAAAGGGGAGAAACAAAATAAATGCTGAGTGTCCCTATGGGAGATTGGAGGTTCACAGTGTACACTAGCTGTTACGTTTGCTTTGAGACAATATCTTTCTTAAGTTGGCCTTGACTCCTTACAGGCACCTCTCAGAGGCCTGGAATAGCAGGCATGTACCTATACCAGAATTTTATATTTATTTTTGGTTTTTGGTTTTTGGTTTTTTTGTTTGTTTGTTTGTTTTTTTTTTTTTTGAGACAGGATTTCTCTGTAGCTTTGGAGCCTGTCTTGGAACTAGCACTTGTAGACCAGGCTGGTCTCAAACTCAGAGATCCACCTGCCTCTGCCTCCCGAGTGCTGGGATTAAAGGCGTGTGCTGCCAACACCCAGCTCTATACCAGAATTTTAAAGGCTATAAACAAAGAATGAATACACCTGTTGGACCCATTCTGAACCACTATCAGACCTTCATAGCTTTTGTCTGTAATTCTAGCACTTGGGAAACTGGCAGAGGAGGACTGATTGCCTTGAGACCCATCGATGAAAAGGGGGTCTGCCTAGGCATATGGTACATGCCTACAATTCGCTTAGGAGCGTAAGATTCGAAGATTTCCAGCTCAAGGCAAATTTGGGGGACATATGGCTGGGCATGATGGCAGGCCTATAATCCTAGCTGTCTGTGAGACTGAGGTAGAGGTTTGAAAGGTCCAACCAGCCAGAGCAATTTAGCAACATTCTGTCTCCAACTAAAATTTTTAAAAGTTGAGGGTAGAAAAAAATAGAAAGTTATATCGTGTTTCAAGCTTTTACAAAATAAAACAAATCTCACTATCATCTAAGGAGGAATATTCTTTGGAAAGAGCTAGCCTTCACTGCTGTTTGTTTCCTCTTCTTGTCTAACTGCTGCTTGTCTCAGCTGGGCATTGGTGTTGAATGCCTTTAATTCCAGCACTCGGGAGGCAGAGGCAGGAGGATCTCTGTGAGTTTGAGACCGGCCTGGTCTTCAAGAGCTAGTTCACACCATCAGGATTTCCATTCTGAAACACAAAATTATTTGTGACTCTCCTCCTTAAAATCCATTATGGGCCAGTGAAATGGCTCAGTGCTAAGGATGCCTACTGCCAAGCCTGACAACTTCTATTCCTGGGACCCATATGGTGGAAGAAATTAACTGGCTCCCAGAAGTTGTCCTATATCTCCACCTGTGTATGAGCACCTACACACACACACACACACACACACACACACAATCAATGTAAAAATTCAATTAAAATCCATCAAAGGCTCTTAGAGCATAAAATACAAACGCCTAGTGTTTTAGCTGTGCTCAAGAACACATTGTTCTCTTACATACCGGTAACTCATTTCCTGCTACCTGTGTTTTTGTTTATGCTCATCTGTTTGGACATTTCCCAGTCTTGGAGGGATTGTACATAAGCCTCAAAGCCTAAATCTAAGAGTTATTTCCTTCCCTCTCTAACCCACCCACCTCTTAATCGGAATTAACGGTTCCTTTCTGTATACTTACCTTTATGGAATAACATTTAACCCATTAATGTCCCATTGTTAGTAGCATATGTGTCTCTTAGTGTTCCATTGTTTTAGCATATGTGTCTCTTAGCTCTGAGCTCTATGAAGACAGGATCTATCTTAATTAATTGTGTAGTCCTAGCACCCCTCACAAGTGCCTGGAATGTAGCTGAAATCAATAAAAGTTGGCAAATGGAATTGAATTTGAAGGGCGATTACAACATTGTAATATAAATCACTTTGTAGCCTGTGATTGATCACTTCTGCAGATACTAAAAATGGAAGAACATGCACCTTTACCATTCAGTAGAATAAGTTTATGGCTAAATCAATAGCACCTTGTAACATGTGATGATGTGTATTTATGTGTTTGCTCAGATATTTGTAAGTTTAATACTGACCATGATGCATGTGGCTACTGAAGAAAAATGCAAATATGTGAGGTTTGAAACTGGCTGTTGCCTAAGGCTGTCTTTGTGCTGTGTCAGGATGGACCATGGCCTGATGGGCCTGATTATTTTAATCACCTTACAATGTCAGTCAAGCGGCAAATGGGGTTTTTGATTGACATGTGAAATAACTGGTGCACAGTTTATTCCATAGTCATCACCTATCATAAAAAAGTACATGGAAACTGTGGAGTTGGAGCCAAACTTAGAAAATGAGTAGAGTTAAATTTGAACTACTAGATGAATGCATGAAGGTCCTATTAAAAAAAAAATCTTTTTATGGTCAGGAAATTAAAACACATGCCCTGCTATAAAATAAATTACTGGGTAAAATGTACCTAAGAACTAGAACTACCATGCTTGTCTTCTTGGTAATAAATAAAAAGATGAGAGCCAGGCATAGTAACGCATAACCTGTAATGCCAGCACTTGAAAGGCTAAGGCAGGAACATTAAAAATTAGTTTCCTTCTGGGTTGGTTTTCCAGTTAATATCATCAATGGCAAATAACACTTAAGATACAACCTCTCCTTTCCCTGTAGAAATATGATAAGACCAAATAAATATAAAATATTGAGGGTAGTTTTTTTTTTATTTTTTTTTTTTTTTTTTTTTTTTGAGTCAGAAGCTTGCTAAATCACCCAGCGTGGCCTTGGACTTTCAGCGATCACCCTGCCTTTATCTCCCAAATGTAGGGATTATAACTGTGTGTCACCATAACTTTCTGATAATTTTGGACTTTTTGACAATTTGGTGTTACTCTCTTCCCAGCATTTGACTTAAGAGTATCATGCTAACATTCTCAAGAAAATGGAGTTCTGTGTTCTCATCATTGATAACAGAAAATTATCCCCCAAGTAATATTAAAGAGTACCTGAATCCCCTTGTGGAAGTTGTCTTAGAGTTTTCTAGAAATCCAAGCTGAGTGTAATAGTAGCTACCTGTAATCATAGCACTAGGGAAGCTGAAATGGAAGCTACCCTGACTTCTGGGGCAACTTGGGCTATATTGAGTTCCAGGCTAGCCAGGTCTAGATCTCATCTAAGAAAAGAAGAAAGAAGGAAATACAGCAAATTTTTAAAATTCAGAATAAAATGAGGCACTGTCTATTGCTCTGAACAGCTACACTAGAACTTTAGATTTGGCATATTTTGTTACTTCCTTAAGGCAAGAACACCTCTGGAACAGGAAGTTTTTAACCTCCTCCATAAGAACAAACAGCCAGTGACAGACCCTTTACTGACTCCTGTGGAAAAAGCTTCCCTCAAAGCCATGAGCCTGGAAGAGGTAAGTGTTATATAGAACATTTGACATACCCAGGCAAGCCATGGTACTCCCAGAATTTGACTTCAAGTCCAGGAGTTACTGTACATGTCATTCATTGTAGGCTAAGATTCGCCGAGCAGAGCTTCAGAGGGCCCGGGCTCTGCAATCCTACTATGAAGCCAGGGCTCGAAGAATGAAGAAAATCAAAAGTAAAAAGTAAGGAAGCTGTGTATCTGTAGAAGAAAATGGTGTGGTTAATCACGACTTCTTTGGAAAGAACTTTTGTCATGACAATTAGGGTCCCGTAAAAGAAGTCCCAAGTAGGAATGACTAGTCACCTTTCCTAAACCAACCTCATGTAGCTGTGCCTGCTTCATTAATACCCGCTCCTCTGGCCTTAGCGTTTATACTTGACATTGACAAGAAGAGGGCTGTTTGGTTACGTTCTCTCCCAAAAGAGCATGGAGTGGTTCTATACCATGAGCCCTTGACTTTTCACAGCTGTGGAATCCACTAGGACTTCTCTTTTGCTGTTCTGCTTCTTTGGAACTTGTTCTGTTCCTTCTTTAAGCTATAGAAACAGGCGAGTCTGCTCTGCACAAGCCTGAAGGGTCAGAGAGTTCTGTCCATCTTCTCAGGTTCTGTATTGGCTCTGTGGTAGCCATTCTAGCATCTGCATAAGGAAACCCCTTGGATACCCTGGGCACTTTTGCATATGGTGCTTGGTATTTCAGATAAAACTAAGCTTGCACACCTTCTCTCTTACCCTGTAGATATCACAAAATTGTGAAGAAAGGAAAGGCTAAGAAGGCCATAAAAGACTTTGAACAGCTGAGGAAGGTCGATCCAAATGCTGCATTGGAAGAACTGGAAAAAATTGAGAAAGCCAGAATGATGGTGAGTTTGCCTGTTGTTTTTCACACCTTTGCAAACAACTATCCCTAGACGGTATTAAATATCTCATTCTGTCCTTCCTTTCTAGGAGCGAATGAGCCTTAAGCATCAAAACAGTGGCAAATGGGCCAAGTCAAAGGCAATTATGGCAAAGTATGACCTAGAGGTAAGAGATGGACAAGACGAGAGGAGATGGAATTGGAGAAAAAAAGAAAACAGGTCACAAGGATGGTAGCAGAATGAGTTGGGAAAAACCAAGTCACAGGGATGAATGAAAGACTAGGAATATAAAGACACTAGGAAAAAGCTTTGGGCAGAGAGGAAAATATGGGAAAAGGCCAAAGGAAAATAATAGCAAGGCAAATCTAGTAAAAGAGGGGGGAACTTTTTCTTATCATTGTATTTCACCTGCTGCATCCTTAAGGATAATTTGTCTTTCTGTTTTATCCCATGGCCACTTACTGTTTAAACATTAGATACCAGTAAGAGATACCAAATGAAATGGAAAATCTGGGTTTTTAGCTCAATGGTAGAGCACTTACATAACATAATGAATGCTTGGGGTTCCAGCCCAGCACATTGAAGAAAAAAAAAATAAAGTAAAAGCAGCAGCTTGAGCTTAGTGTTGTGATACATACATACAAACCGAGTGCTAGAAAGGCTGAGGCAGGAAGACTGACCGCCCATTCAGACTAGGCTACCTAGTGAGACCCTGTTGGAAAAAAGGAAAGAAATAATGGAGGCAGCTTTAAGAAATAAGGGAAAAGGTATTACTGTGGTCGCTGATGACAAAGCTCCTGTGCTGGGGGACTCCTTCCTCTAGGCCCGCCAAGCTATGCAAGAACAGTTGGCTAAGAACAAAGAACTGACACAGAAGCTCAGAGTTGTCTCAGAGAGTGAGGAGGAAGGAGGCGCTGATGAGGAAGAAGCCCTGGTTCCTGATGTAGTGAATGAAGTACAGATGAATGCAGATGGACCTAATCCATGGATGCTCAGGAGTTGCAATCGTGATGCAAAAGAGGATGATATCCAGGTGGATGCTGAAGAGCCGCGTGAGCCTGTGGTCCATGAGTTTTCTGAAAATGAGGGAAATGAAAGAGCAATGGAAGAGGAAGATGTTTTGTTGAAAGAATTTGAGGAAAGGAGAACCCTTAGGAAAAGAGCTAAGCTCAACCAGGATGCTAAGCCACTGGGTGACCAAGAAACCAAAGGTGAGCTGTGATGGGATGGAAGGGTTGGTTTCTTATTGCTGTAGATGGACTGAGAGAAGGAAGAAATGTCCACCCACACATGCTACATGGTGATTAAACTCTAGGGACTTAGAAGAGTGTGTACTGGGACCCTTAAGTGAAATTAGATTCACAATAACCATTTTTTTCCTAAGGCATTTGATAATCAAATTCAATGTGCTCAAACACATTTTTCTGTTCTTGAGGTTTATAATCTTCACAAAGACATTACTAAGCTTGCATTGAAAAGGTGTGGCTTAACATTCTTGGTACCTACAGACTTGCATCTAGTCAGATGGTAAGTGTCAAAATCTACACATACTTTAGAGACCAGGTAGATCTGGAGAAATCGTTAAACTACTTCAAATGTCTGGAATCTGTAAAGCAAAAAGTGGCACTTTTAAGTACTTCATAGTGCTGGATTTTATGTGTCTGTATTTGGGTGACACTTCCCCAGAATGAATAGTTCTGCAGGCTGTATGTAACTTCATTTACTTATTGGAGGGCTGTAGTGCTGGGGATGAGATAAAAGCCAATATTTTAGGCAAGTGCTTCACCATTGCCCTGTATCCTCAGTCTCTCTCCCTCCCTCTCCCTCACTCTTTGGTTTTTGAGACAGGGTTTCTCTGTTACAGCTCAGGCTGTGCACACCTTTAAAACCAGCACTCGGGAGTCAGGCAGAGACCTCTGTGAGTTCAAGGCCAGTACAGCAAGAGCTACATAAAGAAACCCTCTCTGGGGGGGCAAGAAGGATGTACCTGGTTATCTAAGTCAAGTGTGCTACATGCCTACAATCCCAGCACTTAGAAAACTGAACTAGGAAGTTCAAGGCCAACCTAGGCAACTTAGTAAAATTGAGGATAACCTAGGATACCTTATAAAATGCCTATTCTCGATGAGGGAGCTGCACTGATCATGTAGCTGGGCAGAAAGATAAACCCAGCTAGTATCAGGTAGCAGATCACAGAATTTCAAGGATAGCCTGGATAACACAGTGAGACCCTGTCTCTTATAAATTTTTTTTTAAAAAAAAAGAGGGAGGAGGATGCCAATCATGGTGGCACATACCTTTTTATCTCAGGCAGAGGTGCAAATGTCTCTATAAAGTCAAGGTCAGACTGGTCTACATAGCAAGACCCGTCCAAAACCAAAAAAAAAAAAAAAAAAAAACCCAAAAATAAACCAGACAGTGGTGAGGCACACCTTTAATCCCTGTGCTCAGGAAGCAGAGACAGGTAGAGTTCAAGGCCAGCCTGGTGTACAGAGTGAGTTCCAGAACAGCCAGAGCTACACAGAGAAACCCTGTCTCAACAAAAAGCAAAAATAAATGAATTATAACAGGGGTGATTATCTAACTAGATAAATATTTTGAAGCTGTTGGTTGCAGTATGGCCATATAAAGGTAGGTTTTTAAGAATAAATATGAGCTTCTCCAAAATTTAGGAAGCATATTATAAGAAGTAATATATGAGGAAGCCATGGATGTCTCCCCCAGTCCATCAAAATAAGCTTGGGAATTTATTTTTGAGAAATATCGGTATGCCTGTCTCAAGGCCTGATCTAAAACAATACAACAGCTTCAAGCCAAAGCTAGAAAGCAGGGTCCTCAGGGAAGGGAAACAACTTTAGTTATCCAAACGGGCACATTAGAAGAATAGGATGTTGCTGTTGTTTCCCTCAAGGCAGTATCTGCAAAATGGAAGCTTACCTCATCTATAAAAAGCAGCTACTTTTTTTCTTGACTAGGTCATACACAACAGGTTATATAATCTGCTTGAGATATGTAGTGCAAGGGGGAGACATGTTCAACATATATGTCCTTATATGGAAACAAGTTTAAGTAAAAAGTATGAAATGGGGGCTGAAGATACATAGCTCAGTGGTTAAGAACATTAGCTGGTTTTCCAGTGGTCCTGAGTTCAATTCCCATCAACCATATTGTGGCTCACAAACCATCTGGAATGAGATCTGGTGCCCTCTTCTGGCCTATAGATATACATGCAGACAGAAAACTATACATAATGAATGAGTCCTTTTTTATAAAAAAAAAAAAAAAAGTATGAAATGAGGCTAACATAGTTGTACATGCCTGTAGTCCCAGCACTTGGGAGTTGAGGGTGGAAAGATCGGGCGTTTCAAGGTCATTCTCAGCTACATAGCAAGTTCAAGGCTAATATGAACTTTATGAAAACCTGTCTCAAATATATATGTAAAAATTATAAAATGAGGATTCTTGAGTCAGTCAATACAAAACCCTCCAGAGAAGCTGCTTATATGCCATGAAGCCGAAAGTACTGTACTATTTCATTCAGATGTGGTTCCTGTTAAAATGTCACCAATGCTTTTTTTTTTCTCTCTTAATTTGGAGATTTGGGATAGGAGTGGCACTTGGTAGTAGAGTGTTTGCCAAGTATGTGCCAGGCCTTGGGTTTGATTTCCAGCACCATACTTTCAAAAGAAATAAGAACTTCAGGTGATCTTTCCAAATACAGTTGACTATTCAGGGAAGCTGAGGTCCAGTCCTGGTCATTAGTGGTCACCTGAGAAATAGGACTGACCTCATTAGAGTATATTTTGTGGTACTCAGTAGTTGCTTGACAAATACTCATTAACTTGGAGCTTTATTTTTTTCCCTCCAGATTCTATGAGCAAAGAGGTATTATCTGAGTTGAGGGCACTGTCTCAGAAACTCAGTAAGGAAAATCATCTCTCCAAGGAGCAGAAAGAGGGTTCAGCAAAGACTATTCTCCTGGTCCAGGAAGAGGAACCTGCCCTAGAGGAAGAGGAGCCTCTTTTGCTGCAGAGGCCAGACAGAGTACAAACTGTGGAGGAACTAGAAGAGCTAGGTAAAGAAGACAGTCTTCCAAACAAGGAGCTCCCTAGAGCTACAGTTGAAGGGGAGCAGATTAGGAGGAACGCACAATATCAGTTGAAGGGGAAGAAAAAGAAGAAAGAGCAAATGATCAGTCTGCAGAACCTCCTGACTTCAAGAACGCCTTCTGTGACATCACTGGCAGTTCCCACAACAGTAGAGGAGCTGGTGAGCAGAGCCAGGGTCTCGGGCTTGTGGGGGTTGGAGCTAGCACAGAACGGTCCGTACACTCAACACGGTCTAGGAAGGTTGCTTTTGCTGGGAATTCTTTTCAGGAGTTAAGAGGTCCAGGTTACCATAGTGCCAGGCTGGGCCCAAGTGTTAGTATAGCAGATGGAGATTTGTGAACACAGCTGAGCCACATAAGCAGCCTAAATTCTGATCCACTAAAGCTCCGGGGAGGAAACTGTCGACCAGCCCTCCATTGCAAAGGTAGTCACTGAAAGCTCTGGCTAGATCTCAGGCACGAGAACTCAAAGGGAAGTTACTGAGTAACTGCCAAAGTTCCTTCCCCTCAATTCTGACACCAGTCATCTGCCCTCAACCCCAACGCCAACCCAAAATTAAATAATTAAAACTAGTACACGGCATCCACTTTTCCTAGCATTTAAACTGCTGAAAGTTCACATTCTGGTCGCACTTGGAGCTTCTGCTGTTGACCCTGGCCATCCTTTCTCCCACCCTGGCTTCCTTATTGATGATTTTAGATTGTGTCATGATGGTGAGCTAAGGATAGTCACCCTAGAGAGATGAAAATTGGAGCATGATTGCCTGATTGGTTCCTACTGTGAATCGGTCATCCTTTCAGTACTTCCCCCTAGGGGGCGCTAAGATGTCACAACCTGGGATTTGGTCTTGTCTTGAAACACTCGCAAGGCAAGTTGCTGTTCTTGCTCTTGTTTCTTCCCAGGAAGGTGAAATGGAGAGAGAGCAAAAGCAAATGATAAAGGAGGCTTTTGCCGGGGATGATGTCATTAAGGAGTTCCTAAAAGAGAAGAGGGAAGCTATCCAAGCCAGTAAGCCAAAGGACATGGACCTGACCTTGCCTGGCTGGGGAGAGTGGGGCGGGATGGACCTGAAGCCCAGCGCCAAGAAAAGACGCCGGTAAGAGGAGGGAAATGACTATCAGGAGAGCACAGTTTCCCCAGACCACCCTGAAGTGTGATTCCCACACTTTTGACTAAGTCCTAAATACTCCTTTTACTCTTTGGCTTTCCAGGTTTCTTATTAAAGCCCCTGAAGGTCCTCCGAGAAAAGATAAGAATTTGCCCAATGTGATTATCAGTGAGAAGCGCAACATCCAGGCTGCAGCTCACCAGGTAGGTTCAGAGCACTCTCTAATTGTCTGGTTCCCACTACCTGCTTCTCTTGCTTCAGAGAACTATTTTAGTGATTGGTGGGGAGAGGGATTGTGATGTTTTCCTTTTTTGGTTAGTTTACTTTTGTGCTTTTGGGACAGCTTATGCCAGGCTGGCCTTGAACTCCAAATCCCAGGTACTAGGTGTTACCCACACCTTTAATCCCTAATCTCAGCACACCTTAAAGCCTGTGACAGCATAACTGCCTGGGATGTGTGATGATGACCACCAGATCAAATTTGTCTTTTCCACTGACTGGCTGTGAGAGTAGCATCCCCAGACAGGCTGTGCTGTTCTAACTACCGACAAGGTTTAGGATGAAAAGATACTCCGAAAGCAGTAACAGAGCCCCCAAGTCACAGTTTCAACTGGTACCCCGAATCATTCTGCTCTAAATGAGTCTTGCCATAGTAAAAATTAACCACTCTGCTGTAGGCTTGTATTTGTAGTCAAGGTAACACTCAGAAACCAGAAGGTTTGAGGCATGTGTCAAGAAAAGTGATGACAAACCAGTATCTGTCCACAAATGTGAAGGGATTTTCAGTTGAATCATATGATTCCAAGCAGAGGCAGGTGGATCTCTAATCTACAGATTGAGTTCTAGGATAGCCTGAGATCCTCCTCAAAGAAAACCCAATAGTAATAATAATTAGCAGGGGATATTTTCACTATCGGAAACTAAAGTATGACCGCTATCCTCTAGAATATCACGACCCACACGTTGAGAACCACTGAATTAGCTGGACACTAGGAGCAATAGAATGAAGTGTGTGAAGACAGGAAAGGACTCCTGAAACTGACCTTCTTTTTTTTCTGTTTTTTTATACACTCAGTAATATACACAGATAGCAAGAACTTCAACCTAAACAAGACATCTTCTTAGCCTAAAAGGAAAGGAAGCCTTTTTCTTTCAGTACTGACAGTGGAGAAGTGTTTGCAGATCTGAGGGTACCATTCTGGTGGAATGAAAAAGAGCACAGGCCAAGGACCAGGAACCCAAGGGTGCTGTTCTCTCACATCGCTCTTACTTTGCTTGGGGAAATCACTTCCTCAGTCTAGACATGTGTTGATGCCAAGGAAAATAAATGAGTGGTGTTATCAAGTAGGGCCAACCAGCTCTCCATCTTCTGGTGCTTTAAGAGGATGAAGCTGAGCCCAAGAACCTGGAGGCATTCAAGATTCAGAAGCATATCTTTGGTTTCCTTAAAAAATCAACCATAAAGAAGAAAGGAAGGTAGATCTCTGAGTAGTTCAAATTTCAGGCCAGCAAGGGTTACATAGTGAGACCCTGTCTCAAAAAAGAAAAAGGAAGGAGAAATGGAGAGCAGAAAAAGAATAGAAGGGTCAGAATCCATAAAGATGCACAAATATTCCAGCACTCCTTGAAGTGACGGTGTTGTGTAGAAGCACCCACTGGTTAGCAGCCTTGGAATTACTATAGCCAGACAGGAGTGGTGATCTGGGTTTTTGATCCTAAAACCCATTGGCTAAGCTTGAGAGAATAGGTACCAAGTTAACTTCAAACAGATTAGCAGTCCTAAGATTATATGGAAACACTGGGGTGCTTTGGCCTCCCAAAAGTTTACCTCCCTTGTGATTGTCACATGAAATGGAACTATGTGGACAGGGCTGGCATTAAACTTGTGATCCTCCTGATGTCGGCCTTGCAAATGCTGAGATTATAAGCATGAGCCATTATGCCTTCTCTAGGCTACCTTTAAACAAGTCCACCCTGGGCGTCACACTGAATCCCTCTCCTTTTCCTTCCAGGTTCAAGTACTTCCATATCCGTTCACCCACCATCAGCAATTTGAAAGGACCATCCAGAATCCTATCGGGTCCACATGGAACACCCAGAGAGCCTTCCAAAAGCTGACTGCTCCCAAGATTGTCACCAAGGCAGGCCATATTATCAAGCCCATAAAAGCAAAGGATGTGGGTTACCGATCTTCCCCAAAGTCTGACCTGTCTGTCATGCAGAACAATCCAAAACGACACGCCAAATATCAAAAACAGATGAAGAAAAATTCTATAGATTGAATTGTCAGAGTGTCCTGATTATTCTCCCACTGGCAAAACTGGTTTAATACACTGTTAAGCCATATCTTAGAAATAAATTAATTTTTACCTTTATAACTTGACTGTCCTTTGTGTTATCTCCCTACTGAATCATTTTCTTTAAGACGGACACTTGGATACCCCAGCTTTGTACTTCTTTACTTAGCACTTCGGAAGGGGAACTTCATCTCCTCTCCTTACCAAGGTTTGTAGCTGGTCATGAAAATGAAGGAAATTTGCCGGGTGGTGGTGGTGGTGGTGGCATACATCTTTAATCCAGCACTTGGGAGGTAGAGGCACTTGGATCTCTGTGAGTTCAAGGCCATCCTGGTCTACAGAACTCCAGGACAGGCTCCAAAGCTACACAGAGAAACCCTGTCTCAAAAAACCAGAAAGGAAGGAAAATGAAGGAAATTTATCCATGACTCTGGTTTTACTTATGTCACCCATCAATCATGTTCTACCATAAACACCAATTTATAATCGTGGATTGATAAAGTACTGTGTGGTTTAACCTCTAGAAGTAGCATGTACAAACCACAGTTGGATCCTAGTTGCTGATGGGACCAAGCTGAAGTAGGGTCTAACCCAGGAGTTGTAATTTATCTTTTTGCATCTGTGAGCTTCCCAGCTCATTCAGGTAGCTATGTAGAGTATAATTTTTGGGAGATGTAGTTCAGTGCGGAGTTTTGTTTCCTTCAAGAAATAAAGCTTTTCATCCTGCAAGAAGCTCCTTATTAAGATAACTCAATAAATAGCTTTAGGAACTCCCTGCAACTGACCAGATTTCACTAGCCCCACCCCACCCCCTGCCCCAACCCCCCACCCCTGCCAAAATAATAAAAGCTGGAAGCCCTTCTCAGGTGGAGAGAGCCAAGCTGCTCTCCCCAGACTCTTAGACTACACCAGATGCCTGGAGGTTTACACCGAGTCACTTGGAAAGGGCATTCTAGCCTTCTGAGCTGACTGCAGGCTGTGCACTGTGATCCAGGTTCCCAGCTTTGTGAGCTGTCATGCCAGCATGGACTTTGGTGATACAGCAGTCTTTGAGTCATTTACCTCCTGTAAGTAACCCCCGACCCATATTTCTGTAAGTAATTCCAATAAAACTTTGCTTCACCAAGTTGGACTTTGGTGGTATCCTTACTTTGGTCTGTCTTGAGCTTCAGTCATATCTGGAGTGAGTAGATCTCTGTGTTGTGTCTCCCCAGGAAAAGTTTTGTCACACAACAGGAGTGTACCAACCTACATACCTAGTAGGCCCAAGTTTGATTCCTTTGTCAACCCCTAAAAGTGGAGTCATGGAGGCTTGCAGTGTAATCCCTGACACTCCAGAAATGGGAGCTGAAAGACCAGTATCATTTTTGTATGCCTACATAACAAGACAGTGAAAATTTATCCTCACTTTACAGGTACACATGGGAATTCAGAAGTAAACCTGTTTCCAGCCACTTCCTCGCCATTGATTCGAGCAGTATTTAGCCATGTGGACTTTTGCCTCCTTTTGTATCAGAGTACCTGGAAGGATGGAGGTAGCTCCCTGGTACAGGGAGCCTAGGGCTCTGGATGGACCACACTGCACTTCATGTCCTCCCATGGAGGCTCACCCCTCATAACCTTATGGTAAATTTGTATCACAGGACAGAAACATTAAGAATGTGCTGATAGTTATGAACCCTTCCTTCTGTTAACATAGTTTCAGCTTTGGACATTTATAATCACTAAACCTATTGCTACTGTGTCTTTGGGTTTTTACAACCCCTCCTCTCCATCTGGACCTCTTTGTCAAGCATGCTACTCCAAATCAGTTCTGAAATGTTTAGAACTCAAAAATTGGGGAGTGGGGAGCTAGACCCACCCAATACCTTGGATTTTACAGGCAAAAGATTTCCTTAGACTGGTAAGCCCTGTGTTATGCGGCGAATTAATAGGAACTAGGACCTTAGGCTAACTTGGAAGCCAAAAGCCATACTTGTTTTTTTTTGTTTTTTGTTTTTTTTTTTTTCTGAATTTCTGAGTGGTAACCGTGTGGGTTCTTGCCAGCACTCAGGAAGTACCTGGGACTGGCTGTCAAGGTAAATGAATATAATGAGTAGTGTTCTGTCTCCAAAGGGCATTTTTAAAGTTATGCACTGGCTTGAGATTGTCCATAATAGGCTCCGCTAGTCGATACTTAAATCAGTAGCCAGTGGAGGGGAATGAGGAACCTCTACCTCCTCCTGCCTGCTTTTAAGATACCTCAACATTCTTTCTCTCTTAAGCACAAAGCTGCCACCTCCGTGCAACCCACTCCCCAAATCGAACCGCCACCAAAAAGTGGCCAATTCCGGATCTACTTTCTCGGGACCCTGCTGAGCGCTGTTTGCGCTGCGCAGCAGAAGAGTGATGCATGCCATCCATCCTTCTAAAGAGAGGGCAGACACGGGTACACGACATGAACGACGCCCACTCCCCGTCTTCCAAGCCCCCAAACGGATTCGATTGTTGTTTCGTGGGGCTTTTTTTTTTTTTTTTTTTTTTCCTTTTCTTCCTCCGAACCTCCGAAGTGTTCTTCCTTCCCATTGGCCAAAGCTGCCCCTTGACGCCACCCCGGCTTTGCTTGCTGATTGGTCGGCTCTGGATGTGCCCAAGCCTTTTTCCCAGGGTGTGGCGCCCCCCTCCCGCCCCCAACGGGGTTCTGACCCCTGGCTCCTCCCTTCCCCCTAACCCCCCTTCTCCGTTCCAAATGGTACCGCCCTGGCTCTGCTCCCCCACGACCAGGCCGCTGCCCTTAGGGCCCCCGGACGGGGCGGGGCACACTGGGGACGGGCAGAAGGCGGTGGTGGCGCCTTCCTGCCCAGCCCGAAGCCACCTCTGTCACCGCACAGCAGCTCTCCTAGGTTCCACTTTCCCCTGAGCAGTTTTCACACTGCCTTGGTAGCCCCGTCCCGTCTGTTGCAACCCCCAAGGGTCTTTTGGTCATCCCAAAGAGCAGCGCTCAGTCCCAACCCTCTGTGCTCCACACACGCCCATCCGCCTCCACCCTCGGGTTCTCAGTTCGCGAAAGGCTCCTTTCTCCCCGAGTCTGTACACCCTTCCCCTCCCGGTCCCTCTTTCTAGCGGACTGTCCATCCATCCCCGGGACCTCCCTTCTTGTGTGTGGCCATTCCTCCCAGCGGCCTCCACTTCGCGGCGTCCCCTCCCCTTCATGGCCAGCGTGGTGGAGCACTCCTGGCCCCCCTCTTCTCTGTACCCCCGCGCTCTCTTATGTTGTCCCTTCACGTCCCACTCTAAGTCCCTCCCCCGCCACCCCCACACACACTCACACTCACACCCCTCCCTGCTAGGCGTCCCCCGGCACCCCTCCCCTAGCCCCGCTTGTCTATGCCCCTCCCACACACCCGGTCCTTTTGTCTCCTCTTTGGTCTCTAAGTCCCCCGCCCCTCCCTCCCGCCCGCCCTCGCTCCCCGCGAGCACACTCTTATCTTCCCCAGGTCCCGGCGCCCCGCCCCCTGGCCGCGCCCGCCGGCCCCCTCCCTCCCGCGGCCCCATCCCCGCCCTCAGCGCTCCGCCTCCCCCGCTCACCTCCCCCCCCACCCCCGCTCCCGGTGGCTCGGGCCCTCCAGCCGGCCCACCTCCCTAGTTCCCTGGTTCGCTCCTCCCGCCACAGCCCCGCGGATCCCAGACCCACCCTTCCCGGGCCGGCGGCTCGCGCTCTGGCGCGTTCTCCCCACACATGCACTCCTCCCTCTGCCCTGCCTCGCTACCTCGCCCAGGCCCCAAAGCCGTCCAGCCCGGGCACCATGCAACCCACCACCGGGGAAGCCTCTCTCTTTGAGGCCGGGCGCGGGCACCTCACCAGGAAACCCACAGCCTAAGAGCAGGAACCCAAACTGGGCGGGCCGGGGCTGCCTCTACACAGCCCGGCCCTCGGAACCCACCCGGGACCTGGAGCCCGTCGGAAGTGTATTGGGACCGGTTGAGCTCAGCTCCTCTGGCCTGCCCACCGCGCCCAGGGGAGACGCTGCCAACAGAATGCCAGGGATGTCTTTACCCTAGCCTCCTCCCAGCTTCCACCCCAAACCTGTGCTTTCAAGTACTGGGCTCCCACCTGAGGACTCGCGCTCAGCGGACCGAGATTGAGATGCTGTCCCTAACTCACACACACACACACACACACACACACACACACACACACACACACACACACACGGGGCCTTAATCAGGGACAATCTGACCCCATCATTAAGAGCCAGTGATATGTCCTGACCACCCAGGGACACAGGGAGACTTCACATCTCAGCCTAGTGCTTGAGGAAAGGGCATCTCCATGCCCAAGTTTCTAGCCCATCGGAGACAAGGTGCCCCTGGGTATCAACCGTCTGCAAGTAGAGGGCATGGACCTAGACTCAGGTGAGGGATGTGTCCTAATTAGAAAACCCAGCCATAGGCCGATAACTACTTAAAAACATGTCTTTTCCGTAATGCCCACGTTGACGGTATCTCTCGCCCAAATCTCTGCTGCCAAGACCTTATTTACTCACCAGACTGGAAGCTCTTTGAAGGAGGTCCCTCTTCTTTACCCTAGCTCACTCAATGGATCTCTTGTGATTAGCAAATAACTGGATGTGTTTGTTAACTGCCCGCCTTTTGTGACTTAAGGTTGTACACTGGTGAGGGCCAGGACCAGATCGGGATTACTAGCTTGTGCCAGGCACAGCATGGTGCCCGAACGGTTTCTGAAAGAGCAACCAATATTTTTTTGAAATTGATGAAAGTAATTACTCAGGAGGCAAATGCCTACTTCTGGGTCCCCAGAACTGTGGATGCACCCCAGTGAGGGAGAAACTAAGGAAGCTGCTTTAGTTCATCTGCAATCCAAAGCAGAGCTGCTGGTGCCTGCAACAGCTCCAGTCACCAACTGAACATAATAGGTGTTAGGACAATCCAATACTAGGAGTAGCTTTTGCACAGAGACAAAATCAATTCCAAGTTTACAACTGAAACAGAAAAAACGTAAGTAGCCAGCGTTGTCTCACTGTGAAACAAACTGTCCCATATAAGGAACAAACCTGTAGCTCTCCATCTGCTTGTCCCAAAGTCGAGTTGAACCCCAATCTGTAAGAAAAAGAAAACTGAAACAGACTGGAATCCATCAACACCAATTACTGTAGGGTGGGCGGTTGGATATATTCACCCTGTGCTTTGCAGCTCATTTGTAACCTGGTCACTTTAGGGCTAGTAAAACTCCCTGCCCACCTCATAACCCCACCCCCAGTTAGTCTGTGTTCTCTGTATCTCCTCGGCCCTACACTGTCTTCACCCAAGCCAGCCTGCTCTAAATGGACATGGTCAGTGATCCAAGCAGAAACTGAAGCATAACAATCAGACAGTGTCAAGAGAGTCCAGCAGAGATGCCTCGGATCGCCCGGCCTCCTCCTCTGCCTTGGCACACATGTTCTTATTGTCCAGGAAAGAAATACCAAATTCCCTTTTCAAGCTGGAGAAGGGTTATTGCAAGGCTATCCCCAGGACCCAACCCAGTTCCTCTGCCCCCTGATTATTCATCAACTTGAGATTCTCACCATCTCCTTTCCCCCCCCATGCTAGCCAAGATTCCTCCCCCTCACCAGAGTTTAAGGGGGGGGGGTGGACTGAAGCTGCATGAGATTACTGAACTGTTCTGCTGTTCTCTTTAGGGACTGTTAGCACATCAAAATACATATTTGGAAAATGTTCACAATTAACACTGGGTGAAAAAACCCAGTAAACACAGTGTCACTTTGCCAGGCTCAACAGTTTTGTTTTGTTTTGTTTAAATGCTAATGGCCTCAAATGGGGAGCAGCATCCATCAGTTAAATAAACAAGCCATTAGACGGAGACTAGAAGTGTCAACACATGACTAATCTACTAATTGGGAGAAGCCATAGAGTAGTGAGGAAGAAGGCATCAAAGCATGCTGGAGTCTGTGTAGTGGACAGCTCAAGCACTCAGAGCCAAGGAGACCTGAGTTTGAATCCTGCCCTCAAACAGTTCATACCACTGTCTTCCATAAGTTGTTTCATTTCTCCCGAGGCTCTGTTCCCCATTCGGTAGAATGGGCATGATGAGGGTACCCACATGACAGGATTGTTAGCGGCTGAACTGAGATGACACCAGTGAGGCTGCTGATACTGGGCCTGCCATATCATCAGCATTCCATGCCTTGTTGGCTGCACCTGATAACATGAGGTAACTTGCAAACAGTGAACACTTGAAAAATGAAAAAGGATTGACTCTTTGTCTGTAGGTATGCCCTGAGGATAGCCTTCCTTTAAGCTGGAATTCACTAGCTCTTGAGGACCCATTGTCCTGCTCCAAGGTTGCTGAATTCTGGGGTTCTCTCTTCTAGCACCTGCCAAAGAAACTTGGGGTAAACTGACCCTCAAGATGAAGACCATATTAGTAGTATCCTTAGCCTCCTTCTCTAGCCAGACATCCTCATAGTGTTGTGGACTGTTCTTGGTTACCTTTTTCTTATGGTATGTGGAGACATGTTGTGCTCACTGTATCAACAGGGGCCAGAGTAGAGAAGGAAAAGGCAGAGACAGGTGCACAAGACCACCCAGAACATATAGCAAAGAAGTTGCTGTCTTGTCCCAACCATTTTTCTTTTTAAAAATACTACTTAGAAAAAAAGACAACATCTCACTGGCTGGCCTGGCACTCACTGTGTAGACCACTCTAGTCTCAAAAGACTCCTTTGCCTTTGCCTCCAAAGTTCTGGAATAAAAGGCGAATGCCACCAAGCCTGGCCCTGCATGTATTTATTTAGGTGTGCAGAGGCACAGTACTATGGAGCACTTGTGGATCAGACAGCTTGCAGCAGTTGGTTCTTTCCTTCCACTGAGTGGGTCCTGGGATTAAAGTGGGCTCTTGAGACTTGGAAACAAGTACCTTACCCACAGAGCTGTCTCATTAGCATCCTTGTCCTTTGAAGTCCACTCTCTCTCTTCTTACCTGCCAAGAAGACCTGTCCTCAGCCACATAAAGTTGCTTTCTTAATTATCCAACCCTGAGTGTGTTTTTTGTTGTTGTTTTGAGACAGGGTTTCATTGTGTAACAGCCTTGGCTGTCCTGGAACTCTCTCTGTAGACCCAGCTAGCCTCAAACTCACAGAGATCCGCCTGCATCTGCCTCCTGAGAGTCTGGATTAAAGGCGCGCACGTGTGTGTGTGTGTGTGTGTGTGTGTGTGTGTAGGTCAGAAGACTACTTAAGGGTTCTGAGGTCATCAGGCAAGTACCTTCATCCACTGAGCAATCTATCTCATTGGT
This sequence comes from Phodopus roborovskii, assembly GCF_943737965.1. NCBI lineage: Eukaryota > Metazoa > Chordata > Mammalia > Rodentia > Cricetidae > Phodopus > Phodopus roborovskii. The sequence continues at coordinate 2,311,363 of NW_026125700.1, forward strand.
CCTGTGTTCTTGCATGGACACACATTTTTTTTTCTCTTCTTTTTCTATTCTAGGAAATTTGGGGATTTCTTCTCTGCAATTAAGAAGTTAAGCTGGTTGTGCCTTAACCACCGGCCTTCCCCTTCTTGGGTCTTGTAGTAGTATGCTAGCAACTATTCTTTTTTACTTGGAAAAAAATCCTGCCTAGTGGTTCAAGCCTAGAATCCTAGCGCTTAGGAGGCTCAGTGAGGAGGATCGTTTTGGAACCAGCTTGGGCCAAAGTGAGACCCTGTCTCAAACAAACAATAACAACAGGGCTGGAGAATTGGCTCAGCAGATAAGAGCACTGGCTACTCTTCCAGAGAACCCAGATTCAATTCCCAGCACCTATATGGCACCTGTAACTCCAGTTTCAGGGGATCTGGCACCTTCACACAAACACTCACTGAGCCACAATGCAAATGCACATGAAATAAAAGTGAATAAATTATTTTTAAAAACCCAATAATAACAACAAACATCTCTGGAAGTACCCAGAAGGAAATAACAATAAATTTGAGGGGATTTCTGGCCTATTAATAGGTTAAGATGGTATGGAAGAGAAATTTGACCCTTTGATTGTCAATCTTCCAAGGTTTATTTAGTTGTTGTTTGTTTTTGTCATTGTTAGAATTTGTTTGGTTTAGGGAGTTTGGTAGTTTTTACTTATTTATTGGAGGGGCATGCCCTGGAGGTCAGAGAACAACTTGCTACAGTAGGTGCTTTCCATCCAGGATGTATGTTCTGAGGGTCAAACTCAGTTTGTCAGGCTACATAGCAAGCACCTTTACTTGTTGATCCTGTCAGCCCAGTCCTGTTTTGGGGGTTTTAACTTTGTTCTTTAAAAAAAAAATGCTTATTTTATTTCATGTGTATGAGTGTGTCACTGTATGCATGCATGCATGTGTGTATGTATATGCACTGCATGTGTGTGGAGAAGATGGTTGTGAGCCTCCATGTGGTACCTTTGGAATGAAACCCAGGTCCTCTGGAAGGGCAGCAAATGCTTATAATCACTAAGCCATCTCTCTAGCCCCTGTTTTTGCAACAAGGTCTCAAGTTGCCGGGAATGGCCTTGAATTCAATACCTAGGGAGGAAAAACTTGCCATTTGATCCTTCTATCTCCACCTCTCCAGTGCTGGGTTTACAAGCTTGCATGCTACCATACCTGGTTTGGTGAGGTGCTAAAGCTAAGAATTCGGGGCTTCCTATAGGTTAGTCAGCTGAGTAAACAGCCCTGCTTCAGAATCTTCGGTTGCTTCTTTATAAATTCTGCCTTGAATTTAGAGTCCTGAGTAGACAGAGTCTCATTGACACTCATGGACGTTCTTCTCCCCAGTTCTACAACTGGTGTAACCCCACACTTGCAATGGGATTGGTTCTCACACTCTGTTCTCCCTCAGCTACACGTGCAACTAAGCCTTGAATCAAGGTCTCTCCCAGCTCCACACTTCACTTTTGCTTTTTTTCAGACATCTCACTCTGTAGTTCAGGCTGGTGTCCGAAATCCTCCCACCTCAGTCTTCCCGGTGCAACAATTACAGTCATGCATGCTGGAGTCCTGGCTCTGGAATAACAAGCAAAAGACAGTGGATTCACCCGGGTTAGCTCTCCTCGGGGACTAAGGGTTTAATGTGTTCTCCCTCCTCTTTCAACAATTCAGTTGCAATTCTCCAATCCCAACTTCTGTTCCAAAGTCTCAACTGTTGGCAAATGCATTCCCTATTTGGACCACCCAAATGAGCCCCTCCACCTTGTTCTCTGCAAATCAAATTCTCTCCATTAACGGAGCAGTTAAGCTGATTACACTGCAGAGAGCTGCCCACAGTCCCCCAGGTGAGTTCATCTTTCCACTCCCTAGTAGTTCATAATATGGTATCCTCCTTGGAGGGCCTCCTTGCCAACTATCTGGCATAATATTTTTTCCTGTTAGACATGTGTAACCTTCTTGAGGACAAGAAGCATTTCAGAGGACATGGAACCACACATCTTTAATCCCAGCACTTGGGAGGCAGAGGCAGATTTCTGTGACTTCTGGGCCAAGCTGGTCTACATGTAGTGAGCTATTACACAGAAAAACCCTGTCTCAAAAAAACAAAGCAAAACAAAAAAAGGAAGATGAGGCCACAACTTGGTGGGAATTAATTGGAGGGTGTTAGGTTTACAGGACAGGTTCCTAAGGGTGACATGGGATGATGGCACTAGGAACTAATAAAAAGTTGGTCATGTGGTGTCAGGCAAGGTGACACACACCTTTAATCTCAGGGCTCAAGAGGCAGAGGCAGGTAGATCCCTGTAAATCCAGGGTCAATCTGGTCTTCCTAGCAAGTCCCAGGTCCATCCCCTAGAAAGAAAAGAAACGTTATCAATGCGTCCATACTTCAACACTTCAGGTACCTCACGGGTTATCTCACTTCACATCCAACACAGCTATATAGAAAAGGAACGTTATTTAGTTTTTTTGTTTTGTTTTGCTTTTTTCTAGACAAGGTTTCTCTGGATTACAGCTCTGGCTGTCCTGGAACTTGCTCTGTAGATCAGGCTTGCCTCTAACTCAGAAATCTACCTCCTGATCACTGGGATTAAAGATGTGTGCCTCTGCCACCCAGCAAATAGGTACTGTTATTGTGCTCATTTTACAGATGAGAAATGGGATACAGAAAAGTGAAGGGATTTACCTTGTGTTGCCCAGATGAAGCAATAGAAGATCTGGGATTCAACTCCAAGTCCAATGACCTTCTACCTATACTGCAGCTTCCAAAGGTACCCAAATGTACCTACCACCTTCTCTGCTTCCATTCACAGCATACAAGACATACTTTGCGCATACCCTTGGAAGTTTGGTATGCACATACACACAGTGACCTGCATTTTGCAACGTGATTGTAAAATACACTGGTTTTTTTTTTTATCTGTTTGTTTGGTTGGTTGGTTTTTTGTTTTGTTTTGTTTTTATGAAAATACTGCTAACTCAACTCAACCTGATGAGGAGTAGAGGATGGCAGGGCACAACCATGTACTTCTCAAAAGGGTTACAGAAAACTGAGTAGGGTGGCACATGCCTTTAATCCCAGCACCTGGGAGATAGAGGCAAGCAGATCTCTGTGAGTTCAAGGTCACTCTGGTCTACAGAGTGAGTTCCAGGACAGCCAAGGCTGTTACACAAGAAACCCTGTCTCTCAAAAAAAAGAAAAAGATATGGAATTTCTTTTCTCACGCTCCTAACTGTAGAACATATTTTATAACTCTATAGTGACCTTGGAACTTGTACCCTCCTTTTCAGTCTAACTGGCTTCTTGCTGCCTGTCTTGTTCTTTGCAATTTCACTTGTCTTATCTGAATGTTTGTTTTTGTGCCAATATCTCCAAATCTTTAATCCCCACCACCTACACAAACACATAACGTGGGTTCCTGATGTTCCAATACCCTTCCCCACCACTCTCCCTAGAGAAATTCTTCAAGTCAATGTTCCACTTTCTTCTCCTTCCAGATCTTTCCCAGACTCTGATCACTGGTCTGATTTCATCTGGTCTGATTTTGCTATGTGTCCCCATCTGGTGCAAGCCCCTCGACCTTCCTGCTTCAACCTCCAGAGCGCTGACCTTCCAGGTCTATCACCACTACACCCAGCTCTGAAGTTTCTTTGAACCTAAATCTTGACTCTCATTTTGCACTGGTTGTACTGGTTCCCCCACCCCTTCTCTAGTTGCTTCTTGGGAGCTGTTTCCTTGACCATACTAGTCCCTTGACTGTGAAAGACTTCATCAAGTCCCTTTCGCTTGCCTATGAACCTCTTGCTCCCTCTACCCTCCACACATATGTGGTGGCATGAGTGCCTATACAATCAAACACAGATAAGTAAATAAATGTGTTTTTTTTTTTAAAAAAAAAAAAAAGGTCTATACCCAAGTCAGGCTGGTGGCTGGTCTACACAGCTAGTTCCAAGACAGGATCCAGAACTACACAGAGAAACTCTGTTGAAAAAAACAAAAGAGAGGGAGAGAGCGAGAGAATGCTACCTTTGAAAAAAGTGGGACATTGCTGGGCGGTGGTGGCGCACGCATTTAATCCCAGCACTTGGGAGGCAGAGGCAGCTGATCTCTGTGAGTTCTAGAGTTCTAGTCCAGCCTGGTCTACAAGAGTTCCAGGACAGGCTCCAAAGCTATACAGAGAAATCCTGTTTCCAAAACCTTAAAAAAGAAAAGTGGGACATTTAAACACACTTCTGAAGGCTCAGAGACCATTGGAGAAGAAGAGAATGAAAGGATGTTAGAATAGCTGAGTGGTGGTGGCACACACCTTTAATCCTAGCACTCTGGAGGCAGCGGCAGGGGGATCTCTGAGTTATCTGCCAGCCTAGTCTATGGAGTAAGTTCCAGGACAGTCAGGGCTACACAGAGAATCCCCATCTCTAAAAACCAAACAAAAAGAGAGGAGAGAGAGAGAGAACAAGAAGAAGAAAATGAAAGAAAAGATGCCTTTGCTAGGAGTGGTAGTTTGTGTCTATAATTTCAGAACTCTGAAGACTAACAGAACACTTGCTTCAATTCTGTGACCAGCATGGGTTTAGGCCAGCCTGGGCTGTAGACTGAGACCCCCTTCCCCCAAATATGACCCTGAGCTAGAGATGGTGCCACATGCCTGTAATTCCAGGACTTGGGAAATTAAGGCAGCTAGATCAGGAGTTCAAGGCCAGCCTCATCTACATAGCAAGTTCACTGCCAGTTTGAAGCATGTGCCCTGTTTCAAAAAACAAACAAAAGTATCATCTTCGACCATTTATTTATATATTTTTGTTTTTTCAAGACAGGGTTTCTCTGTGTAACAGTCTTAGCAGTCCTGGAACTTGCTCTGTAGACCAGGCTGACCTCGAATTCACAGAGATCCGCCTGCCTCTGCCTCCAGAGTGCTGTCATTAAAGATGTATGCCACCATACCCAGCCTCATCTTCGACCCTTAAAGAGGGGAAATTACTAATTGACCCATATTCTGCTCCCTATGTAACTACTCCACACACTATCTTTTGCTACCTACCTAACTATCCTATATACTTTCTTTAGAGCCAGGGTGTTATTTTTTTTATTGGCTGAGCTAGTATTCACCATGTTGACCAGGTTGGCCTTGAACTTAAAATACTTCTGTCTCAAAATTTTGGAGATTACAGGTGTGTACCATCACACCAAACTCCCTCTTTCCTTCCAACCATAAATATTTATAATATGGGAGTAAGGAGATGAAAAAAAAAAGACTTATTACACACCACAGATGAGGGGACCATGCTTGAGCCAGGTTCACGAGATGGGTCTGTCTTTGTACTTGGGGACTTCACTGTGGCTTAGAGTAAGGAGAATGTTCTCTCTGTTAAAAGACCAGGATTAGAAGTCAGGCTGCCTGTCAAGGCCCTGGGGGCATACTAATCAAGATAGGAATCATAGGGCTAACAGTATGACTCAGTAGTGGAGTGCTGCCTAGGACAGATGAGACCCTGGGTTACATCCCCAAAGTGACAAAGTGTTGGGAACTGTGTTTACTTGGAATCCTTTGTTCTGCGAGGCAGTAAAAGGTTCATGAAATCAGCCTCAGGGGCCAACACCATTTTGACTCTGGCACTACTTTTCTCCTGGGCCATAAGGAAACTCATTTCCCCTTTCTGATTTAAAGTCCTCAAGTCAACAATGCTAAAAAGCAGCAGTCTTACTCTCTGGGGTCACATAAGAAAATATAAGAAAAGAAGTTGGAAAAATAAAGTAGCAAAACTAAATGAAATACTAGTTTCCTCCATTAATAAAAGGTTCTAGAAAGGACTGGGGATCTGTTCCAGTTGGTAGAATACTTGCTTAGCGGCCATGAAGTCCTGAGTTCCATTCCCAGCATGGAACAATCCAGGTGTAGTAGAGCATGATTGTAATCCTGGCATGGGTATGGAGGAAAGAGGATTGGAAATTCAGTCATCCTCTACTATGTAGTAAAATTATGGCCAACATGGGCTACATGAATTCCTGTCTAAAAATGAATATATTTATGTTCCTTCATTTACCTTTTTGCCTAAAACAACTTTCCCTGCTTCCAAGATCAAATGAGAAGCATATCCATCTATTTTCTTCTAGATTGTTTATGGCCTTATTTGAGACCTTCTCCCCCACCCCCGCCTTTTTTTTTTCCTTTGATTTTTTTTTTTTTTTTTTTTTTTTGAGAAAGGGTTTCTCTGGGTAGCTTTGGCTGTCCTAGAACTCAATCTATAGACCAGATTGGCCTTGAATTCAGAGATCTGACTAGTGAGGCCATTCTTGATCACTTTAGGACACAGTAGGCAACAACAAGCATTAGCTTTTATTTGAGACAGGATCTCAAGTAGCTCAGAAGGGATTTGACTTTGCCAGGCAGATAAGGACGACCTTGAACATCTGATCTTCCTGTCTCCACCTCCTAAGTTCTGGGATTGTAGGCATGGCCCACCATATCTAGTTTATGGGCTGTTAGGGATCAAACTTAAGACTTGGTGATGATAAGCAAACACTCTTCAGACTGAGTTACATCTCCAGCCCAAGAATGGCCTTTAAAGTCAAAAGAAGCTTCATCCTTTACTTACTAGCTGTGTGATCAAAGACATCTTCAACTTTGTCTACAAAATGGGGATCCCAAGGCCTATAAGATGGCTCTGAAGGTAAAGGTACTAGCTACCAAGCCTGATCTGAGTTCAATTCTGTGGACCCAAGTGGTAGGATGAAACTGATTCCCAAGAGTTGTCCTTTGATCTCCACATGTATGCTGTGGTATGCCTCCGTAAACAAACCAATGTCATTTTAAGGGAGAGATAGGAGCTGAGCATAGTGGTACATACTTGTAATACTTGTAGAGGCAAGAGGATCAGTTTTTCTTTTGCTTTTATTCTTTTGATGGTTTATTTATTTTTATATTTATTTATTTGTTTTTCGAGACCCTTTCCTTTTTTTATTATTTTTCTTATTTTAATATCGATCCCAGTTCCCTCTCCCTCCCATCCTCCCATACCCTCCTACCCCCCTCTCATCTCATCCACCGCCCCCCCACTCCACAGGGACGATGGTGCCTTCCAGGAGGGATCATCAAAATCTGTCAATTTGGGGTAGGGTCTAGGCCCTCCCTCCGTGACAGAGTTTCTATGTGTGAACAATCTTGGCCATCCTGGAACTTACTCTTTAGACCAGGCTGGCCTTGAACTCAGAAATTTACCTGTCTTTGCCCCACTAGTGCTACAATTAAAGATATGCACCACTGCAGCCAATCACAGATCCATTTTTCAAGACATTCTCAGCTATATATTGTTTTCAGAGTAGCCTGGGCCGTATATGAGACCCTGTCTCAAACTCACACTCCCCAATTAAGACATTAATAGTTTCCAACATATGGCATTTTTTTAATGACTAAATAAAATTTGTAACACAGCACAACTGAATAGGTTTTGCTTGTTTGGTTGCTTAGGTTTGTTTGTTTGTTTGATTGGTTGGTTGGTTGGCTGGTTGGCTTTTGTGTTTTCAAGTCAGGGTTTCTCTGTGTAACAGCCCTAGGTATCCTGGAACTAGTGCTGTGGTCCAGGCTGCCTTCAAACTCACAGAGATTCACTGGCCTCTGCTTCCCAGGTGTTGGAATTAAAGGAATTCATAATCACCATTTGGCCAGTTTTTTGTTTTTTGTTGTTTTTTAAAGACAAAGTCTTAAAAGGCAACTGGTGGCACACTGGCACACACCTTTAATCTCAGCACTTGAGAGGCAGGCAGATCTCTTGTGAGTTTGAGTTCTAGGCCAGTCTATATAGTGAGTTCTAGGCTGGCCAATATAGTGAGTTCTAGGCCAGCCAGGGCTACATAGTGAAATGTTGTCTCATGAAAGGAAGGAAGGAAGGAAGGAAGGAAGAAAGCAAGCAAAAACAAGGAAAAAACCCAACAACAAAAAGGTCAGCAACTGTACTTAACAGTTTGAGGGTTTTTAAAGATAATTATTTGTATTATTTTTAAATTGTGTGTGTGTGTGTGTGTGTGTGTAAGCTGGACTTACTAATGCATACCTTTAATCTCAGCAGTTGGGAGCCATAGGCAGATGGATCTCTGTGAGCTTGAGGCTAGCCTGGTCTACAAATTGAGTTCTAGGACAGCCAGGACTGTTACACAAAGAAACCCTGTCCTAAAAAAAAAAAAAAAAAACAAATTAAAAAATAAAGTATATGTGCTGGGGTTTGGTATGTATATATGAGGTATCTTCATAGGTGGCCCCAGGTTTCACTGGAGATGGAGTTACATGTAATTGTGACTCACCTGGTGTGGGTGCTGGCAATCAAACTCAGGTCCCATGCAAGAGCTGTTTGTGCTCTTAACCACTAAGCCATCTCTCCAGCACTGACATTCCTGGTCTTGATTGCTTGGTATCCCATTGCCTGGTGATTTAAAGTAAACCCAATGATAGGTCAAACTATGTCACCCAGATCTTGCCTAGCCTGATGTTATAGCTCCCTCTGGAATTTGGCACTTTAGCATTACTGTACTTTAGGGGAGAACAGCAGTGAATCCAGGTGTACAGAATAGCAGCAAGTCTCTGGAAGGAACTGTAATGTCATAGCATCCTATGCAATGTAGGCATGTGATATGGACCTGACTGTCCCCTAATCTCTTTGAGGCTGAATCTTTATGGGTTTTGTTTATTTGTTTGGTTGGTTAATTGGTTTGTTTTTGAGACAGGGTCTCATCTCATGTAACTTAGACTGGTCTCAAACTTGCTTTGTAGATGAAGACAAACTTGAACTTCTGGTTTTCCTGCTTCCAATTCTTAATGAAATTAGAGGTGTATGCTACCATTTCTCTGGTGATGGTGCTAGAACACAGGACTTCATTCATATTAAGGAAGTACTCTACTGGGCTATTTTTGGGCTGATTGTTCAGTTTTAGTCAAAACATGATCCTAGATAGCTTTCAGCCAAATCTTTGTATGCTTTCATTACAATTAGATGCTGTAGCTAGCAACCCAGAACATGACTGAGCAACTCAGTGATAGAGCACATGATTAGTATGTGTTCAGCCTTAGGCTCAACCCCTGGAAGGAATCAGTAACTGGTTATCATTATGCCATGTTATGATTTTCTTTGGTGATGACATGAGGTGCTAACTTGATTTCCTAAAATATTCATGTATCTCAAAACCATTGATTAAATAATACATTCTTCTCCACTGATTTGAAATGGGTGAAATTTCCCTTTAAAATTAACTCTTGCTCCCAGGATTGTCCCTTTGACCCTGTTCTCCCTAGAACTCCAGTGGGTTGTTCTCCTTTTCTCGTGTAGTGGAGCCTAGACCTGCCTGCTCCTGACCAAAGCTTCTGGCTAATGATTAGTTACAGTCTCCTTCATCCTGAAGCTAGAGAGCTACCACTGATGAACAAACCTGCTGAGCTTCATAGCCCCCAAAGTAAACCACCTACTTGATGGGTTTTTTTTTCCTCAGAGGGGAGAAACTGAAAGACATAATTTTGAAGAGTTTGCCTAAAGAAGAAAGAAATGGCCTAAGGAAAGTTCTTGCTTTCTTCTCTACCCTCTCACTAGCACCTTATATTTCCTACACTTATCACCACTCAGCTAGAGTACAGTATCCTTCCTCCTGGGCTGGCCCCCTAAGGCCTGACAGTGGCTATAGTGCTTACTTACCACCTGGCTTACAGTTTTGGTGACAAAAAAAAAAAACTGAGTTTAAAGCTGGACCTGGCGGCACACAGTTGCCTCTCTAGCATTCTGAAGACAGAGGCAGGAGGACCCCAAGTTCCAGGCCAGCTTGGAGTAAATAGCAAGAAGCTGACCTTGCCCTCACATACACACCAAAAACTGAGATTACAGGCTGGAGACGTAGGTCAGCTGGTAGAATACTTGCCTAGCATGCATGAAGCCATGGGTTCCATCTCTAGCATCATATGAAAGTAGGCATGGTGGTACATACCTGTGCTCCTAGAACTTGGAAGGGATGGAGAGGCCAGAGAACCAGAACTTCAGTGATATCTTTGATTACATCTAGTGAGTTCTGGCCAGTGTGAGATTCATGAGCTCTATCTCAAAAACAAACATGTGAGTGTTGCCCCAGCATTGGAGGTGCCAACTCTGCCTGGTGAAGGAGAAACATAACTTGTCTCCAAGGACTTCTTAAGGAAGCTTCCATTTGAGCATAGGTTCAGAAGGCAGACTAGAGTCTGGGAACAGGAAACATCATGAACTGAAAGAGGCGATGATCCTCTGAATCTAAAGTTATGCTGGTGTACACATGGTGCCACAGGATCTGAGTATGCCTTAGCTTTCATTAAGTGTAAGGACAATGTTTGGCAGCACATGTACCAAAACTGAAATATGGAGATTAGCATCACCCCTGTGCAAGAATGACAAGCAAATTTGTGAGGCATTTGGTATTTTTATTACTTTGTATGCTAGGTTAATAACTAACTTTTCAAAGTGTAAGGACAGACATCTGTGGAAATGCCTAAGTAAAAATAGAGATTCCAATCAATGTCTTGGGAAATAATTGGATATGAACGTGGAAGATGGGAAACAGGTGGTTCTGTAATTGTCTTTGGCAAGGACTTCTGTCATTAAGGGCATTGCTGAGGTGGTCATGGGTAAAGAACAAAGCAAATGATAGGCCTGGGAATTTTGAAAAAGCAACAGGTATCTACACAATGAACAATAATGTGAATACTAAGATAATGTTTACAAATATCAAGGAAGTTACTATGCAATTTTAGGTTAAAAAGCAAGTTATAAAATTATGTATTAAGTTTAATCACAAACTATCTTTCTGAGGAAAATATGCATTTAAAAAATTGACTGGCCGTCAGGGATGTAGCTCAGTTGGCAAAGTGTTTGCCTAGAATGTATAAAGATCTGAATTCATTCCCCAGCACTATATTTTAAAAAAGAGCAATGATGCATAGCCATAATTCTAGTAGTGAGAAGGTAGAGGTAGGAGGGTCAGAAGTTAAAGGTCATCCTTAACTACATAGCAAGTTCCGGATCACACAATCTTATATGAAACCCTGCCTTCCCCACCCCTCTAAAAAAGGGAAAAGACTAGAAGTAGTGGTGCACAACAATAATCTCAGCATTGGGGAGGGTAGCATAAGAGGATGGAGAGGGTGGTGATAGCCTGGGCTACATAGTAAGACTCAGAAAATAAAATGCAACAAAACAAAAACTGGAAGAAAATGCTTTAAAATGTTGATAGCAGTAGGTTGTCTTTGAATAGTACCTATGTAATAACATACCCACAAAAAAGTAAGAGAGCTTGGTTCTGTGTTTGACATTTTGGCATAAATTCTCAACACATCTGAGTATAAGGATCCTACATGTGTTATTATTATTCCTACTTTGGGGGGGGTGAGAAGGGCTTTCTCTGTGTTGCTTTGAAGTCTGTTCTGGAACTCTCTCTGTGGACCAGGCTGGCCTCGAACTCACAGAGATCTGCCTGCCTCTGCCTCCCAAGTGCTGGGATTAAAGGTGTGCACCACCACTGCCCAGTTATTATTCCTACTTTGCAAATGAGAAAACTGAGGCTCCCTAACTAAAATCCACACAGCTACCTGAGTGTGATGGCTTACACCTCTATTTTCAGCATTTGGGAGGCTGAGGCAGGGTTTTGCCATGAATTCAAGGCTAACCTAGACTGTACAATGAGTTTCAGGTCAGCATGGGCTAAATAAGACCTCATCTCAAAAACATAAACACATATGCAAAAATCTCCATAATTCACAAGAGGCAAAAATAAAATTATTGACTATATTTTGGCTGAGGCTATAGGCTAGTTGGTAGATGATTTGCCTAGTTTGCAAAAAGCTCTTCATAAGACAGATATGACATTGCATGCCTGTAGTTCCAGCCCTTGGGAGGATCAGAGATTCAAGGTAATTCTCAGCTATATACGGAGTTTGAGGTGATCCTGGGCTACATAGTGATTCCCTATCTCAACAGGAAAAATGAACAAAAGGAAGCATTCTCTCCTACTCTATAGAATTTGCAATTTTTCCCTTTAATTTTTTTTTGAGACAGGGTCTCACTGTGCAGCCCTGCTGGCCTATAACTTGCTCTGTAGACCAGGCTGACCTTGATCATAGAGCTCTGCCTGCCTCTGCCTCATGACCTCCCTTGCAGTGAAATATGCCCATGTTTGTAAGACCCCACCTCCTAACCAGGCATTGGTGGTGCACACCTTTAATCCCAGCACTCGGGAGGCAGAGGCAGGTGGATCTCTGGTGAGTTTGAGGCCAGCCTGATCTACAAAGCAAGTTCCAGGACAGCCTCCAAAACGATACAGAGAGACCCTGTCTCAAAAATCAAACAAACAAAACCCCCAACTTCTAGTGCAGTTTGGGGTTGACCAGAAGGCTATAAGGTTAGAGAAATACTGGGTTCTTGGGGACCTTAGTAAAAATGCCTGTGGATAAATACAGACTAGGGCATATTTTTGCAAACTAATCAAGACATCAGACAAAGTAATTTATATGATTAAGATAACAAGAAGAGAGGTGTGGAGTATCTAAGGAATACCTGGCTTGCTCATAAGGACCCAGAGTCTGAAATTAGAGACTCAGTCTAGTTGTTCAATCCCATCAAGGAACGTTGAGGCCATGTGTGTGATGAGAAAGGAGGGCAATACCAGGGAAGAGACTTTAGTGCCTTTGGACCATATTCACCAAGTGGGTGGTCAACCTCCTATCCTTGTGGGGTAGGGGGACTGGGGACAGACAGGATATTGACTTCATTTCCTCCTGGCCCGCACTTCCTCAATGGAAAAAGCAGGCTGAGCAACGTTTTCATTGAATTGGTAGTACTTTGGAAAATTATAGCCAATTCCCAGTAATCAGCACCAACGAGGGGCCAGCAGTAGGGTCTGCAATTAAATAAAGAAAAAATGGCAATGTTTACAGTTCAATTTGTTTTAAAATGACAGATTTCCCTTTATAACTGTGAACCAATGAAGGTTCAACTAGAAGGGGTTGGTTTTTGCTCCAGCCCTTCTGCTCAGAGCAATTCCTCTACCAGGCCCCACACCCTGTGCTCTCCAGGACTCTTAAGCCAGAATGCTTTGCTCCTTCTAAAAACTTTCCAGTTTTTCTGTTACCTCTCCATTCCATTCTCCATATTCTCTCTGGCATTTGGTATAACCCCTCTCCCGGGCAGCTTTTTCTGCCTCTGTGACCTGTCTCTTTTCACAATCAAAGCTTCCAGAAGGCAGGCTGCATTATGGTTTTGTCCTTTTCAGCAAGTCCTTGCACTTAGCACTCTGCTGGCACACATAGGCTCCTACCCAAACCTACCCAAACCTTTGCATGTCGTAGCTCAGTGAACCCTGTGTCTCATGTCCCAGTGGGCTTGAGGGGTACTCTAAGGTCAGGAGGATTCCAGATTTCAAGGGCCCGGAGGACCACACTCCCCCCACCCCCTTTGTGAGTGCAGATAACAGAAAATTGCCTGTATTTTGCAAGCTAAAAAGGAGTGGTATTTACCGGGCCCAATTACAGCCCATTTTGTTGTTCTGGGAATGGGAAGTGTCAAACCTTGCCCAGTAGACAGTGTGATCTCTAAGAAGAAAGACCTTCTTAGGTGGGCGATCAGACCCTGCAGTCCCCATTTGGTCACAGGCCTCCCTAAGTGTGAGACCAGAGAGTTGACGTGAGGAGGGGAAGGAAGAAGAGGGAGAAGCCCCCCACCCCCACCCCGGCATGGAGCCCCTCCCCTTTTTTTGCTGTTACTGCTTTCACCTCTGGTCCCTGTCGGCCTCCCTCTGGGCTCTTTGTTGGTCTGTCTGCCTGCTTTTTTCTCCTCCTCCCTCCCTCTCTCCCCCCTCCCTCCCTCCCTCCCTCTCTCTCTCTCTCTCTCTCTCTCTCTCTCTCTCTCTCTCTCTCTCTCTCTCTCTGTTCACGTGACTGCCTGCTCTCAACAGCTCCGAGCACCTCTTCCTGAGGCAGCACCTTTCGTCTGGTAACAGGAGATACTCGGTGTTGGAGGCAGGATGGGTTTCCTTCCTCCCCTTCTTTCTTCCGTGCGTTCTTCTGGTAGCTCCGGAGGCTCCTTGCTGCTTGATCTCCACCTCTCCAGCCTCTCCCAGCCCCCATAGTCCTCTTGCCCTCTCCTTTCCCCTCCGCTGTGGGCTCTCCCTAGGCAGCCAGCCCCCTTTGGGGAGAGGGCTTCTGCTCAGGGGACAGATAAACCAGCCTGCACCCACTCCGGAGCACCCCTTTGCAGCGACTCACCACGTGGGCCCTCCCCCCTCACAACGGGCATCCTTCTCTTTCTCCCCAGCCAGAAAGGACAGGAGTTCAACCCCTCTGACAACATTTCTGGCCCGGTTCGCGCCAATTGCTCTGCCTTGGATGCTGAGCCTCTGGGTGCTTCGGATATCAAAGAATGTATAGGACGCCTGTCCCGGACATGCTCCTGAGTGCAGAAGCAGCTCACTTGGTTCCTCAGGCTGGAAAACACACAGCTTAGGGGAGGAGACTCGGGCTCCAGTTTCAGAGAGCTCCCAGTCCTGGGTGGGGAGGCTTCGGGACTGGTGTGTGACAATATCTCTAGCTTCAGAAGCCCTGAGTGTGATGAGAGATATGTACTCTCTCCACTTTGCAGTCCTAACCTGCAAAGGATGAATTCAAAAGTGAGGTGGTTTAATAGGGACCCGTTCCTATATATAGTCCCAGATCTCGGGGGGTTGAGGCAGGCAGACCGAGAGTTCCAGACCAAACTGAGCTACACAGCAAGTCTCTGTGTTTAATGATAATGATAATAATAATAATCTGGGATGAAAATACCTAGTAAAAGCAGAGCTGAACCTGCATATTGGTGATCTCTTGGTAGAACCATATATTGAGTTTCTCTGCCATCTCGCCTAGCCCTTACTGAGGTAGCCTTCTTCATTCTACCACAATTTGGCATCAAAAGTGAAATCCCATTATGTAGATGGGTAAATTTTCAAACAAAGGCTATTGAAGATTAAGCGCACCAGGCAAAAATATTTCCAGAGCTGCTTCTCTGTAAATGTGAGCTCTTAGCTTAAAGGCTACTGCCAGGTTACTTGCCTGGCACTACATACCAGTAGTAGGCATTTTAGATACTATGGTGGGACTATTTATCTGAGACACACACACACAGCTGGCCACTTAATGCTATTTTAGTCAATAAAGCTAAGTCCCCTCAGGGGATATTGCCTGTAGCCACAGCCACATTTGCTCTACATTGGGGCATAGCCCTGACCAATCCCATATCAAATGACCCAAATGCTGTGTGGGGAGGGGTGCCAGAAGGAATTCCATCTCTCCAGGATCATGGGGAGATGACTTGTCTTGTGAAGCCCGGAGCCTGCCTGGCATGTACCAAATAGAATAGTACTTGTTTGAAACAAAACCTAATAAAAATGGTCACCACGGCTACTATTTTTGATTTCTTCCAAAGTGCCAAGTGCACATATTAAATTGAGTCAAACAACAGTCTAATGTGGTAGGTACTATTATTATCCCTGTTTGGCAGATAAAGAAACTATGGCTCAGAGAAAGCAACTTAAAGAGGTTGCATGGTTGGCTAATGGCAAAGCTCAGTTTGCAATCCAGGTCTAGCCAATACCCAGCTCCAGGTGTTTAACCGTTATACTATTCTATCTGTTTCTTACATGGAATGATCTTAAGACTCTCCTAGAAGGAATAGCAAGAGCTGGGGGCACTTTCTGGAAACTAACCATTTAAAAAGTGTTCAATGGAGGAGGGAACAGAGGGCAAAGCAATCTTGCCAGAGTTTTAAATGTCATAGATCCTCTAATGAAAGTCCAGATTTCTAGGTTCCTAACCTAGAAAGGAAATGAGACATTCTACCTGCCCGGGCCCAGAGAACACATCCCACTTCTGTCTTCTGGGTAGTAGTGAGGTTTATAGGATGCCAAGGCCCCTGGTGAGCTTCTGGGAGGCAGTGTTGTGGGGGTGGGCATAATAATAGACCCCCACTGCCCTACCCCTGGTCTTACCCAAAGGGAGGACAAATAGGCCCATTGATTGGAAACTCTCCCAAAGGGCATTAGAGTAATGACTCCGGACTGTGTGATGCCCACACCCCCTTTGACCTCCTGACTGACCCCTGCCCTGGGAAGTTCCAAAGGCCACAAATCTCGTTGCTTGTGGGCCATGTGGTTTGTGGCTGCTTGTAGTTTTGGAGGGGTCTGGGGAAACAAGAGGGTAGGGGACACTGCTTCTCACTGTGCGGGACTTCAAGAGAACTAGCAAAGGGAAGTCAGGGCTCCTTCCAAATCGTACCAAGACACACTGCAACTACTGATATGGACTCCATCATTTATTTCGAAAGCAGCAGGGCTCTGTCCTTATTTGCATAAATGTTTGCACTGCCTGCCATATATTGGGCTGGGAGAAGGGTACCAAGGTCCAGAAGGTACATAACAGACTTGTAACTACACAGCTTAGTCCTGCCTCTAAATGTGAACACTAACCAACCAAGCAAACGTGGTCACACACACTCAGTGTTTACTTGTAAAAGTAAGTCCCTCAAAGTGCAAAGCCCAGCATCAAGGCTATGTGGCAGTAGAAAGATCTTACCCCTAAAAGAGTTCATCCAGGCCAGGTTGTGTAGGTGAATAGGTAGATAAGGCAGCATTTTGGCCAAGAAAACTTGGAGGTCTAAACTCCTAATTGCTAGCATTAGAAAAAGAAACAGCCATCAAGTGCCTTCTATGTGTCAGGACTCTTGTGGACACTAAGCTAAGGTGTCGAGACCAGAGACCATCTCTGCCATTCGAATACTTCTAACCTAACACAGGTGACAGAAACAGTAAAGTATGCCACCAAAACTAAAGTAACAGAGGACTAATAAATTAACATCCGGCCATTTAAATGATGTTCTAGAGACTTGGTGGGGAATATGGCTGCTAAATCTGATCCTAAGAATCAACCCCACCCCTATTTCTAAACTAGCTTAAATCTCTATTGCTATCTCCCTGTGTGAGCTCAGTAAGTGATTAAGCTCTCTGGGTGGGCTTAGTTTCTTAGCTTTCAAAATGGGAGCAATAAACTGAGTGAGGGTGCTTCCACTGAAAAGCAGGAAATAAATAGTACCAAAAATTTAAATAACACTAGGTGCCTGAACAAAGTAAAACTACAGTTAAAAGAGGGAAATGGGTCATGTATTAGTGGCACATGCCTTTAATCCCAGCACTTTGGAGGCTCAAAGCAGGCAGATCACTGTGAGTTCGAGGCCAGCCAGGTCTACAGAGGGAGTTCGAAGACAGCTAGGACTGTTCTACAGAGAACAGTCTCGAAAAAACAAAACAAAAACAAAAAAAGCTAGAACTGGAAAAGCTCAAGTTCAAAGACTGTTTGGGCTCCGTGGTGAATTCCAGGTTAGCCCGAGTTACAAAGCAAAAATCTGCCACAATAAATAAACAGAAAAATAAAACAAATGGGGACAGTAATCTGTGATGCAGGGCCCTGTGTGTCTTGTGTACCCTATCTCCCATTTTGCCTGGCCCCATAAGTCAACACCGACGGCTGAAGTGAGTTCAGGAAGCACATAACTCCAATTTCGTCAAGATACTAAGTAAATGCGTTGCAGAGTTAACGAGTAAGGGAAGTTGAGATTGAGAGGGTGACAGGAGTTACAAGGGAGATTCGGTTGTGCACGGGGTGTGTGTGGCCCCCAAAGGAAGATGAGAGGTAGAGTTTGGAGTTAAACGTCTTCGGATTTAACCATCTCTATGTGTTAGATCATCCTTCCAAAACCTTTCTTCTCCCCCACTGCCAAAGCAATAAGCCTCAGCAATCTACCTTGAGGACCAGGGAACAGAGCTGCCCTTTCCGACCTCTTCTCCTCAGTGATTGGCATCGCCTCTGCTTCTCTGAGGAGTCAGGGGAGCATTTGCCTGCACTTTTTCTGTTATTAAATTCCAAACCCACTCTGGGGGAGAAAATTGCCAGCTGCATTAAGTTTTGTCCTAGTTGAGCAAGGATAGACTTCTTTTTACTGGCCCTAAACTACTCCCTTTGGAGCTTGAGCGGGACTAGAGAGCTAAGGTCCTGGATCAGGCCAAGCAGGCTGCGCTACCCCTTCAGGATTTCCTGCACTTGGCAAGGCGAGGTCGGCTCGAACTTCGGCCTGCGAAGAAAGCAACGCCGCTTCCCTTTAAAAAGCAGAAACTCCCAGCCCACGCCCCTCGGGCTACCCCCACCCCGCTCAGGCTCCTCCCACAGCCCTCGGTGTTGGGGTCCTCCCAGCCACCTGCCCGATGCCCATCCCACGAGCAAAGCGTGGCCGCGGGAGAAGGAAGCAGAGCTCGCGCCCACACCGGCCGGCGCCTGCAGCTGCTAGCAGTTCGCCTACTCCGGCCGTCTGCGCTTACCCAGCATGCACTTCCAGGCCCTGAGCTATCTCAGAGCCGCAGCCCTTGGGGTCAGAGCAGCCTGAAGAAACAGGAAGTTTGGGACAGTCTTAGTCCTGGGGCCCCGGAGTCCGGAGTCCGAAATGGCAGGCCCTTCTCTCCCTTCCGTGCTGCCTGTGTCCCCCACCCCACACCCATCCCCCGCCCTCTCCCTCTGGCTCGCTTCCCTGGGGTCCGTTTCGGGGGCTGGCCTGAATTCGAAAAATCCAGATGTGTTAGGGGGTCATTCAAGGCACAATCCCAGGGTTCTCTTCGCGGTAGCATCCTTAGGCTTTGCAGATCCAGGGTTGTACAGGAGGAGAGAATGCTCTGGTCCTGATAAAGTCGTAGTCCTGAGGGTAGAGAAGGGGAGGGGCAAAAGATTTGGGCAAGGGTAGGGACTGGAGATTCATTTTCCTGGGCCATCTCTTGGGTGCCTAGGGCAATGGTTAGAACTTGTGGCAGAATCCAGAGATCCTTCCTCCTGCCCTCCTTCCAGTTATAGCTAACTTCTCCCTAACCTGCTGTCCATACTAATCAAAGCCTCCCCAGCCCATGGGGAACCACGTGTTCAGCACTGCCATTCAGTAGGAGTGCCTGGTAAGAAAGAGGGGATACCCAAAGCAGCCCTATTCTTGGTGCAGAGAACACAAAAGATATGCCCATTGGAGGTGATCTCTATCCACACACTACTTGGACAGGCAGGAAGTACTGGATTCTCAGTCCCTGGGCCTCCTTCTCAGTCTCCACCCCTACCACCCTATTAGCTAAACCAGTGACACAAGCAACCTCAATTGTCACACACCCCCAACTTGAGCTTCTCTCTGACCTATAGCTCAGAGGGGTATGGGAGGCAGTTGTTCCCAGTGAGCCGTTTGGATACCAGCATGCCATTTGGCCATTTTCTTTCTGGTTGTCCACACCGGCCATTTGTGTGGACACACTGGTTCTCTTCCCATAGCCTCATTCTTCCATCCAGGGGCTTCTTCCTTGGAAAAGTTTTCCTGGATGATTTCCACTCTGAGTCTTCCTAGCTTTGTGGAGAGGAGGGAGACAGGGTGTGACAAAGGTATACATCTTAATAGTTTGGATGTAGGAATGTGAAGTAATAATTCAGGGGTTGTAGAACAGTTGTAAAGTGAGACTGTCACTGGCGTAGTTTCTGCCCCAGACATTCCTGGGCAGAATTAATCATTCCTGTCTCTGTGTTCCCATAATGCAGACTTATGCCTCTATTATTGCGTCTATAGCAATTATTTGTTTATGTGTTTGTCTGCCCCATAGAATGTGAGCTCCTGGAGGGCAGAAACCATACCTTATTTATCTGTATCTCTGCAGTTCCCTGCTGGTGAATTCCTAGATTGCTAAATAGATTCCATTAGATGGCAGACTCTTGTTTGTCTCTCCTAGTCTTTGATACAACTTAAACATTCATCCATGGATACACTCACTAATGTAAATGCACAAACACAGCTGATGCTCAAAACCCAATACACCACACAGTCTGGTGTCAGTATAAGATCATTCCTTGTAAAGTAAGCAGATGCTACCTCACATCATGCAACTGACCTTTTAAAAGTCGAGTCTTCAAATCTAACCATCTGACGAGTCAACAGCCAACAGGCACAACTGCTTTGGCTGATGTTTTTTTCTATTGGCCTGGCTTTTAAAGTAGCCACTACTCAACGTGTCAAAACCCTGAACATTGGAGTCAGAAGGATTTTCTGAGAGGCTCTAGGAAAATCTCTTTTACAGATGAGAAGTTTCTCAGTCTAAAGTTAGGCTGGAACTGAAGTATCATTCCTATGTTCTCCATACTCAGAGTATACACATGTATGGTACATTTTTGTATGTAGACACTGGCAAGAATCTTCATCTAGGGCTGTTAACATTTCTAGCCATAGATATATCTGAAACCTGTGCCATCATTACACAGGATCTACCAAGTTAGTGAAAATGGTCTCATCTGAGTGTAAGAGGAGGACAGGGCTCTTGCAGATCAAAGAACGGAGGGCAGGGGTCACTGGGCCAAGCAGCCCTTACCAGAGTGCAAAGGGGATAAGGAAGCCTACAGGTGGCATTTGCAGCTGTCACTAAGTGTGCTTGGCTTGCCCAGCTCCACTGTCCCCCCACCCCCTGTGCCCCTGTCCTACAGAGAGTGAAAGAGCAAACAGTCTCTGCTCATTCCAGGGAGCATGTGCATGCTGCTTTCGAGGTATGTGAGTGAGCAGCCAACTTCCAGCTGTTGTCTTACTCTTGGAGGCCCTCGCAGGACAACCCCCCCCCCAAATAAAACTCATTACCCACCGGCCTTTCTTTACATGGTGACCAGGGCTCAACAGGAGAGATAGCATTGCTTTTCTTCTCTTCCTGTCCTCAGGAATTTTTTTCTTTCAGAAACAATTCCAACTGGAAGGCTTAACCCCTACCTGTATGTGATAGCCTCTTGCAGCCTGCTCCATTGGATTGTCGGCACCCTCGTCCCTGGGGCCTGTTCATATTTCCCCATTAGGGTCCTCTTATCTCTAACCTATAGACTGTCATTATCTGTTCCTTGCTTTTGCTTAGTGCTTTCCAGCTTTCAAAGCACTTTCCCATAAGTGTCTTATTTTATGTTTGTCACAAGCTCTAAGGCAAGTGTTAGCAGCTTCATTTTACTCACCAGGAGAATGGAGCTGGAAGAAAATAGGCAAGCTGCCCAAGGTCACATAGCTAACACATGAGGGTGGGACAGAACTACGTCTCCATGTCTCCATCTTTGCTACAAAGTATATCTCAACTACTCATCCACTCTGAAGTCTGGCTCCCTAAGAGGAGTCAAAGGCAGTGTCGTCCTTTCTTCTTTGGCAATCTCAGGATGCCTTCAGGAGAGCATCATCTCTGCACTCTTATGGCATTGCAAGGCCTGAGGAGTCAGACAGCCTACAAACAGATAGCGAATCCTGGAAATTCCAGGTAAAGAGGAGGTGTAGTTGCATAGCGATGTTGTGCACCACCAGGCTCTTCAGTAACACTCATCTTTTGCCTCTCTTCTGCACTCTAAATTGCTCAGGACAATGGTACTGGCCTAGACCAATCCTTCCTGTGGACCCTGGCTCTCTAGTCTGCCGAACTATCGTGATTAGAGCAAAAAGACTAAAGTTACTGATCAGAGACACTGTGATCTAGATCCATCCTTGCAGGGACAGTTATGCCAATAGAATGGCCCATGTTCCTTTAGTTCTGGCGGGTTCTCTAGTCCTTTTAGGAATCTCAGCTGATTTCCCTTAAAGGCAGGCTGCTAGGCAGCACTTTCCGCCCCCACCAAACTCCCTCACTGTACCTGGGCCCCGCCCCAACTGTCCTCAGGGGCGGAGTCAGCCCTAGGGCAAGCTAGGGCAGGAAGTGATTGCAATTACACCCTCCTGCCCCTACCGGGAGCGAAGCTGCTAACTGGACTAGCCCCAAACGTCCAGGCCAGGGCTGGAAAAGGGCTTGGCCTTGGGTGGGGTGGGAGGCTCCTAGGCTAGAATTAATCTTTCTTGAGGAAGAGTTCGGCCTGTTTCCAAGGCTGAACTGGCTTGAAGCTTGATCCTTGTATCCAGGGATATAGGAAGAGGGTTGTGATTCTAGATCCCTACCCTTGCATGGCAGCCAAATCTTCACTATTGTCATTTTTTAACCAGGTATCTACCGAAAAGCAACATTCCCCTGCTGCTTGGACTCCCTGCTCCAAAATGCCAAAAGCTCTGAATCTTCCTAGCCAGAGAGGACAGGCTTTGATCTTCTGCTACTGCAGATCACAGCACAGTGGTTTTATGTCTCCCCATCCTCATTCCCACTTCTTAGACACTCTCATCTGGGGCCAGGGCTGGGCCAGGTGAAGAGTGGGACTGGTGTTCTCACAGCCATGGGCTGAAAACAAAATGTAATAGAGAAGGCAGGCTGGTGGCATTTGAGGCGCTTTGCCTGAGATAGCTTTGGAAATCTCTGGGTTTGGGCTTTCACTGAAAACATCTTTAGCTCAGAAAAGGGGTTATATTAGAGGCATGGAGATTAAAACACTGCTCAGCAAAGGAACTAAACAATAAACTAGACGTGGGGGCACATACTCTAATCTCAGCACCTGGGAGCTGGAAGCAACTCCAAGATCAGGAGTTCACTGCCATCCTTAGCTTCATAGCCAGTTTGAAGGCTGCCTGGATTATATCAGAGCCTGTTTCAATAAGAAAAATAACTGGACAGTGACAAAGATATTGGAGTCTGTGAGGGAATGGTTGAATTAGTTCTTAAGCAAGACCTGAAAGTTGAGAATGGTGTGTGAATTTGGGATCACTTTGGAGGCTAAGACAATGAGATTACAGTGAGTTTGAAACCAACCTGGTCTATATAGAGACAGCAAAGTGTATGGCACAGGAGTATGAGGATTTCAGGGGCCTTTGTCTGTAATCTGTAATCCCAGTGCTGAGGAGTTGGAGACAGAAGGTTCCCTGGTGCTGCTTAATCCCAGTACTCAGAGAGCAGAGGCAGGTGGATCTCTGTGAGTTCAAGGCTATCCTGGACTACAAAGCCAGCTCTAGGACAGCCAAAGCTACATAGTGAGACTCTGTTTTGAAAATTAACAAAAAAATGTGATCGAGAATTAACTAAAAAAGAGGAAGACACCCACTGTGAGCTTCTGGTCTCAAGGCACATGAACACACATGTATACACTAAAAAAAAAAAAAAAAAAAAAAAAAAAAAAAAAACCACCCAAAGTCCAGAAACCCAGTGAATAGGATGGAGACTCCTTGGCTTTTTAGTAGCATCATCTTGCTACTAAAGCTTGAGTTCCTTTGGTACTGCAGTACTCTACAAACATGGTGGCACACATGTTTAATTCCAGCACTTGGGGGTGAGCAGCTGCAGGCAGATCTCTGAGTTTAACACCACCCTGGTCTACACTGAGTTTGAAGTCAAACAGGTTACATAGCAAGACTGTTTCAACAGCAAAAAGAAAATGGCTACATTAGCCATACTGCTGCAGGTTCTGAGCCACATTCCACATTCTCTTTAAAGCTTCAGGACATTCTCTTTTCCTTGCCCTATTGAAACTGCTCTTCCTCCCCAGCCAGGCTTGCCTAATTTCCTGAGGTAAGCCTGGGCTTACTTTGGAGCTGCCTGAAAAGGAGGGCCTCCTCATCCTGGGCTGGAGCCAAAGCAAAGGCTTTGCATCCCACTTCAGGGGGCTAGCTGGCCCACAGCCCTTTCCCTAGAGTTCCAACAGCCCCTTCCCCACCTGACTAGGAAGCTGAGTCACAGGCAATTGCAGGTTCCACAGACAGCACAGCAAAAGAGAGGAGAGAAAAATAAAAGGTAGAAAGAAGAAAAACCCAACATGATGTCTTTTACCAGAGGGCAGAAGGGCCTCTTGGTTCTACCTTAATCTTGCTTCACTCTCTGCTGGAGATAGTGATCAGAAGGCTGTCTTTGAATACATAGGATGATGACAGGACACAGGATCAAATACGTGAACCAGGATGGAAGTGTTTTGTAAATTATCAAGTTCTACCCAGATGTGAAGGATTACTGTTATTGTTACTATGTATTACAAACTTTAGGTTTTCTCCCATGCATATGGCGTATTCAGTACTGTCCTTAATACTGGAACATTGAAAGAGTCAGTTTGAGCCCTGAGGCTTTAGGGTATAGTGTGTGTGTGTGTGTGTGTGTGTGTGTGTGTGTGTGTGTGTATGAGAGAGAGGGAGGAGGGGAGGGGAAAGAGGAGAGGGGAAGGAGAGAGATTTGTATAGAATCCCTTCCCTCAACATTTGAATCCAGGTAAAATGTGCTCCTGTAAATAAGAGGGAGGAACTTGAAGGGAAGAAGGTATCACAGATCATACAGCAAGAGAGACCTAAGAGATGGTTTTGTTCAACACTCAGTTTAGAACAAGCTGAGGCAATGAACTCAAGCACTCAGAGTCCACTGATTGAATAAGTGATGGAAGGAAATCAGGGAAGGGCATTCCAATCCTCTGCCGTCTTCTGTGGCTGCCACAAGAAATGATTTTGTACAAAAAGAATCTCATCTCTTTTCAGCTAAAGGGGTGGCATCCTATCATCCCAGTCCCTTCAGATTGGCATGTCCCTGGAAGTTAGAAACAGCAAGTCATTACATCCTCTGATGTCTTTGCCATGTCAAGAGGTGTGGTGTTTAGGGGGCCACTCACATTAAATACATCATGGTTCTTAGAATTCTTTAGAAGGTCTCCTAGAATTTTCAGACCCATTCCAAACATCAGTCAACAAATGAGGTTGTGGGTAGGGAAAACTTTTGTCACCCCTTGAGCTTCAAACAAATAGAAAAGAATATTTTTTGAACATGATGGGATATTTGGATTTTGATTAAAGTTTACTGTGTTGTAAAACTTTGTGTCTGTGTCTTCTCCATGTGTGTTTACTATCTTAGCTTATAGATAGGCATCTCACTGGCCAAGTGACATATACAAGGAATCATTTAGACTTCATAAATCCAATAAATTAATAAATCCAATATTCTTGAGTAAACTGGAGTTCCTGATAATTTTTTTTTTTTGAGACAGGGTTTCACTATGTAGCCCTGGCTGTCCTGGAACTCTCTCTGTAGACCAGGCTGGCCTTGAACTCACAGAGATCTGCCTGCCCATGCCTCCCAAGTGCTGAGATTAAAGGTGTGCGCCACCACTACCTGTCACATCTATCTTTTAAAATATGCTTTTATATGGGTGCCCCCCACAGCACTATACCACTGATACCTCCCTCTGAATTGAGTTCAGAAGACTGGATGGAATAAAGTATACAGCAAGCTCCGAGGAATCTGCATTTGAGGCTTGCAGTCTCTAAGGACTTTGCCTGGGAGAAAAGTTTAGACAGAGACAAACATGGTTCATGTAGCTCCTGGCAGATGCTTCCACTCTCCATTTCCACAGCATCACTATAAACCTCTGAAAACCAAGAAGAAGGCCTCTTTCAGTCATTCAATCAACAAACAAGTATCTAGTTCTTTCCCAGTTGTAGCAGACCTTCTCTTAGGCCCCAGGGCTATCATGGTGAAGAAGTCTTCACTACTCACCTTTTGCCTCTTAAGCAATGTTTTGTAGAATCTTTTTGCCTTCAAGGCCTTCCTTGATGTCCATTTTATTCTACTGAGCTAACTCAGGGCCACTGTTTTTGAATCCAGTCTGTCTGTCTGGTTCCTAACTGGTTAACAAGAGATATTTCTACAGATGATGATGTTCAGAACATCATTCCTGTGTGTCACTAACCTCTAGAGAAGATGTAAGGTAGGCTTTCCCCCTCTTTGGTCCACCTTTGAGAAGTCAGGAGAAAAGGACATGTGCTTAGTGCTGTGTTGGGATAGCATTCTCACCTAGGGCTCTGTCAGAGAGAATATGTTAGGTCTAAAAGGCCTCTGCAAGACATCCAGATTTGGATGTGACCCTTCCAATGGGCAGTTAGGAGCTGTTATTGGTGTTAGGGTATTAGTGAAGTTCTAGTAAACTAGAACACTTTGGCCCTTAACAGATTTTAGAATTTTATTTTACATACTGTTTCTTTTATTTAATGAGTTAATGAATTAGTTGTGTGTGTGTGTGTGTGTGTGTGTGTGTGTGTGCGCGCGCGCACACATGCACACATGGGACAGTGAAAGGACAACTTGCAGGAATGGGTTCTCTCCTTCTACTATATGGGTCCTGGTGGTTGAACTCAGGTCACCAGGCTTGGCGGCAAAACATTTTTATGAATTGTAAATTATGTATAGTTGTGTGTATGGGCATGTGGAATGCAGGTGTCTGTGAAGGCCAGCCTTTGGATCTCCTGGAACTGGAGGAAAAGAAGATTGATTGAGTCACCATGTGGTTGCTGGGAACTGAACTCAGGTCCTCTGGAAGAGCAGCCAGTGCTCTTAACCCCTTAGCCATCCCTCCACCTCTTCCAGCAAATCATCCTTACTCCCGAAGCCATTTCACCGCCCTAATTTAAATTATTAATTTTTTCTAAATGTATTTATTTTTAGTGTATTTGTATGTGTGTCTGAATTTAGGTAAGGGTTCTATGTGCCTGCAGAAATCCTCAGAGGTCAGAAAACAGCTTCAGATCTGGAATTTGAGTTATAGCCATATTTGTGCTGGGAAACAAACTTGGATCCTCCGTAAAAATTGTACATGCTCTTAACTGCTGAGGTATCTCTATAGAGCTAGATTTTTAAAAATTGTAAATAACTGATTTTGGAATTTAAAAAATTATTTATCTATTGTATGTGCATTGGTGTGTTATATGCATGTATGTCTGTGTGAGAGTGGCCCATCCCCTGGAATTGGAACTATAGACAGTTGTGAGGTGTCACATGGGTGCCGGGAAATTGAACTAGGTCCTTTGGGAGAACAGCCAGTGCTCTTTACCACTGGGCTATTTCTCCAGCCTAGTGGAATTTTCTTATTTACTGAAAGATAGCCTCCAATTACTTTCTTTCCTCTATTTCCTTTTTTCTTTCGTTCTTTCGTTCTTTCTTTCTTTCTTTCTTTCTTTCTTTCTTTTCGAGACGGTTTCTCTGTGGCTTTGGAGACTGTTCTGGAACTAGCACTGTAGACCAGGCTGGCCTCGAACTCACAGAGATCCACCTGCCTCTGTTTCCTAAGTACTGGGATTAAAGGCGTGCACCCCTTGATCCCAGCACTCAGTTGGCAGAAACAGGTAGATCGCTGTGAGTTTGAGGCCAGCATGGTCTATAGATTGAATTTCATGACGGCCAGAGAGATCTTATCTCAGAGAAAGGAGGAGGAGGAAGAGAAAGAACCCCAAACAAGAGAAAACAAAAAGGAAGGAAGGAAGGAAGGAAGGAAGGAAGGAAGAAAGGAAGGAAGGAAGGAAGGGAAAGAAAACTCAGTAGGTGAAGCACTTAGGAGAGCTCCAGTCTCAAAAGCAAGCTGGGTGTGATAGTACACATCTATAATCCTAGTACCCAGAAAGCAAAGGCAGATGAATTATTGCAAATTCAAGGTCAGTTAATTCTAGCCTGGTGAGACATTGTCACAAAAACAAACACCAGGATATGATGCCTCATGCCTGAGGCAGTAGGATTAGAATTTCAAAGCTAACTTTTCCTACTTAGTGAGTTCAAGGTCAGCCTTGGCTGTAAGAAATTTTGTCTTACAAAGACAAAACAATTGAACACATTTACTTGTGCACCCAAACATACAAACATGCAAGCACAAGCATGAGCATACAAATAAAAATCCAATAAACAAACAAATTAACAAACAATAAAATTCCATGAAAGCCAGGCATGTTGACAATATAGCTGTAATCATAGAACCTGGAAGGTTGAGGCAAGAGAATTTGGATACATAGCCACTTTCACAACAGCCAGTGCAACAAACAAACAAAAATTTAAAACTGAATAAGCCTATAATCCCAGCACTTGGGAAGTAGAAGCAGTAGGATCAGGAGTTCAAAGCCAGACATAGCTACATGAAACTGAATCCACTAATTAAAGAACAAAACCCCAAACTGATAGCTATAAAACCTTAACAGCAGGAAATGAATATATTAGTGCCTATCCATGTGAGGGAATATTATTCAGTCAGAGAAAATGGAATATTGGGGGCTAGAGAGAGCGCACACAGGCTAAGAACAGTTCCTGACATCAGGCCACTAACAATCATCTATTATTACTCTACATCCAAAGGATCTGAAAATTCTGGCCTGCTCAGGCTCCTGAATGCATGAGTACAGACACACACATATATACATACTTAAAAAAAATGGAATACAGACACATACACCAACATGGATGAATCTTAACATGATGAGTGAGAGAATTCCAAAGCAAAAGGTTATCTTGAAATACCAAGAACAGGTAAATCCACAGACAAAGAAGCAAAATAATGGTGCCGTTCACAGGCTAAGAGGAGTGCGACATAAAGAGCCACTGTTGAGCCACCAACACAGATGGCACAGGCCTTTAACCACAGCACTTGGGCGGTGTAATGAGGTGGATCTCTGAGTTTGAGACCAGCCTAGTCTACATAGCAAATTTCATGCCAGACAGGGCTGCATATTAAGAGCCTGTCTCACATTGATACAGGGATAGATAGATGATAGGTAGGTTTATATTTTCTTTGATAATAATTTTATTTTTAAAAATAAAGAAATAAAATAAAAAAGCTCAGTATCAGCCAAAGTATAGTCCAAAAAAATGCACAACTGAACCCATTGAAGTGGAGGATGTTGACACACAACCATAACCCTAGAGTAAGGAGGCTGAAGCACAAGGGGTGGCTTGAGTCTGAGTTCACCCTGGGCTTCATAGTGAGTTCCAGGCCAGTCTGGGTTACAGAGCAAGACCCTGACTCAAAAACAAACAAACAAACAAACAAAAAGATCCTATAAAGGAGGTGACTCAGATGGTGAAGTGCTTGCCAAACAGGTCTAAGAGTTCAATCCCTGAACCCATTTACTGAACTGAGTGTGGTGGTATGAACTTGTAGTTTCGGCATGGGGAGGCTTAGATAAATGGATTCCTAGAGCCTGCTGGCCAACAGATCTGGCCTAATGAAGAAATTCTAGGTCAAGATCCTGTCTCAATAAACAAGTAGATAGCCTCTTCGAAAGAGCACTCAAGTTTCTTCCTACACACACACACACAAACGGCTGAGTTGATTGTCTTGCATGCAGGAAGTAGTCTTGGGTTCAATGCCCAGTACCCCATAAATGGAGTACAGTAGCTCATGCCTGCAATCCCAGCGCTTATGAAATAGAAGCAAGAAGGTCAGAAGTTCAAGTTACTCCTCAGCTATCTGGAGGACAACCTGGAGTATATGAGGCCTGGTTTCAAACAAACAAACAAGCAAACCAAGCAAACAAAGACCACAAATGACCATACAGATTTTTAGAAATGTAGAGAAGGGCTGGGCAGTGGTGGGGGCAGTGGTGGTGGGTGGTGTATGCCTTTAATCCCAGCAATAAAGAGGCAGAGGCAGGCAGATCTCTGTGAGTTCAAGGCCAGCCTGGTTTACAGAGGGCGTTCCAGGACAGCCAGCCAGAGCTGTAACACAGATAAACCATGTCTTGAAAAAATAAAAGAAAAAAAAAAAAAAAGCAATGTAGAGAAGGGAACACCACCTCAGACAAATTCAGTACAACACTGATGGGGAGAGGCCCTCGGAATTGGTTTGATGCTGAGTTTCAAAAACAGAGCCTGACACATGCTAAGCACGTGTTCTACCACTGAGGCACACCTCATACTGACAACTGGAAATTTGATCAGATTCCCTTTCCTCACCCTTTTGTGACCATGATGTATGTTAAGTTTTGAGAAAATGTGGTATAAAGATATATACTGGATGTGTACTGAAGGCAGAATATTCATTATCTGGATTTTGAAAATAGTCCGAATTCCAGATTTTTATTTGTTTTTTTAATTATCTCCTTGCTTTCCTCACAAAATGGGCGATGCATTTTTCTAGTATCTCTTGCAGTTCAATGGGAAAGAACAGACAAAATAATATTTGTATATACACACCACACATGGGGGGGGGCACAACCAGTGCTATTAATGTTGGATGCTCTAGGCTGTGACATGTGGAAGACATGGCAAAGCATGGTCTTTGCTGCCCAGATACTTAGAAATCTTCCCTCTAGGTGTGGTGATTTATGCCTGTCATCCCAACCATCAGGAGGCTGAGTCAGGAGGATTATTGCAAATCTGGGGCCAGCCGGGGCTACAGACTGAGACCCCGTTTCACGAAACTAACAACAAAACTCCTAAATGTCTCAGAGATAAGATGGCCACTGAAAAGCCTGGGCATCATCAAGTAGGTAGGTAGTTGGTTTGACAAGTGGAGTGGGAGGAGGGTTGGTAGGAGGCATGGTAGAAAAGATTTGAGGGCACCCAAGCCCACATTGGCCCTCACAGAAAAGGATTTATCAGTCAATCCCCAAACATTCATAGAGGGTTCACACTGTCAGAAGGCTGTCTTCTACAAGGTTCAGGTGTCAAACTTAAGAGACAAAGCACAGGAAAGCCTGTGTAGCATTTAGTTGTGGGCCAAGAAGAGTTCAAGAATGAGTAAGCTTCACAGAGACAATGGCAGTAGGAGAAAACTTCATGGGGTAGGGCTTGAAGCATTTGTGCAGGTAACAAGAGGTTGGGTGTAAGCTCATAATGATCAAGAATGGTATATATGGGAATAGCAGACATAGTTTTTTTTTTTAATGCCATATGCTTGTTCACCAGAGCACTTGAGTTCTAAGCTTATAAAGGAGATTCCTTAGGCACAGTGGTTCCTGCATGTAAACCCTTATGCTCTGAAGGAAGAGGCAAAGGATGGTGATTGAAGCTAGCCTGTACTGTAATAGCAAGCTCCAGCAGGTCAGCCTGGATACCAGAGGTTAAGATTGCCACAAACAACAACAACCACAACACCCACCTAAACCTAGATAGAACCATTGCTACAAAAAGAAAAATGGAGCCACTTAGTTCTGTGAATTCTGATTACATAGGCTCCCTCTATGAATGCATTCTCAATATTCTTTAGTACCTTTGTGCAGAAGAGGTTTTGGAATTCACCATGCAGATCAAGTGGGCCTCCTGGTTGCTGGGATCAAAGGTGTGTGCTACCAAATTTGACTCGATACTATCTTCATGGTAAGTCTTGGTCGGTTTATCCCATTTCCATTGCCTTTCTTATTAAAAAATGTTTTATGGGCCAGAGAGATGGCTCAGTGGTTAAGAATGCTTCCTGACTTTCCAGAGTACCAGGGATCAAGTCCTAGCACCTGAGCCAGGTGGCTCACAATTGCCTGTAATTCCAGCTCCAGGTTATCAAATGACCTCTTCTTGGTATACACTCACTCACATCTCTCTCTCTCTCTCTCTCTCTCTCTCTCTCTCCATATATATATATATATATATATATATATATATATATATAATTTTTAAAACTCTTTTTAAAATGATATTGAGATTTCTGGGCTGTGATTCTAGCACTTGAGATGGGGAAGCAGGGTCAAGAGTTCAGGGGTCAAATGGCTAAAATTGGAAACACCAATGACAGTTTATGCTGGAGGACATGCAAAAAGGGGAACATTCCTCCACTGTTTGTGGGAGTGCAAACTTATATAGCCATTTTCCTCAGGAAATGGGAATCAGTTTACCACAGGATCAAGCAATTCCACTCTTTGACATATACCCAAAAAATGCACATTCATGCAATAAAGACATCTGTTCAGCTATGTTCACAGCAACATTATTTGTAACAGCTAGAACCTAGAAACAACCTAGATATCCCTCAACTGAAGAATGGATAAAGAAAATGTGGCACATTTACACAATGGAATACTACTCAGTGTGTGTGGGGGGGATGGAATCTTGAAATTCTCAGGCAAATGGATGGAACTGGAAGAAACCATCCTGAGTGAGGTAACCCAGTCACAGAGAGACAAACATGGTATGTACTCACTCATATATGGATTTTAGACATAAAGTAAAGGATTACCAGCCTACAATTCATACTGAGACAAAGGGACAAGATCTCCTGAGCATATTGGGGGGGTCAGTGAGTGGAGAGGGAGTTAGGAGAGAGAAAGGGAGAAGAGGAGGGGAGAGGAGGACATGAGGGAGCAGGAAGATTGAGTTGGGGGAGGAATAGAGGAGAACAAGAAAAGAGATACCTTAATAGAGGGAGCCATTATAGATTTAAGGAGAAATCTGGCACTAGGGAAATGTCCAGAGACCTACAAGGATGACTCCAACTAAAAACTAACTTTGAATGTGCTTTCCTGACAATGAGATTGATAACTGCCTTATATGCCATCCTAGAGCCTTCATCTAGTAGCTGATTGAAGCAGAAGCAGATTACCACAGCTAAACACTAGCCGAACTCCTGGAATCCAGTTGCAGAGAGGGAGGAATGGTGAGCAAAGGGGTCAAAGACCAGGTTACAGAAACCCAGCTGACCTCAACAAGGGGGAGCTTGTGGACCCCAGACTGATAGCTGGGAAACCAGCATAGGACTGACCCAGACCCCCTGAATGTGGGTGTCAGTTAGGAGGCCTGGGCAGTCTAAGGGACCTCTGACAGTGGAGCCAGGATGTATCCCTGGTGCACAAAAGGACTTTGGAGTCACATCCCCATGGAGGGATAACTGCCTTAACCTAGAGACAGGAGGGAGGGCCTAGTCCCTACCCAAATGACTTGACAGATTTTGAGGATCCCTCCTGGAAGGCCTCACCCTTCCTGGGGAGTGGATGAGGAATGGGATGGGGGTTGGGGGAAAATGGGAGAATTGGGGGGATGAGAGAACTGGGATCAATATGTAAAATAATAAAATTAAATTTTAAAAATGATCAGAGATCATCCACAGTTCCATAGTTGTTTTTTTTTTAAGTCAACATGGGTATTGTGAAATCCTGTCTCAAACTAAAATAAGAAAACAAACAAACAAACAAAAACTAAGAGACCAAAATTTGAAAATTATTTTTTGATTAAAAAGGAAGTCAGATATGGAAGTGAGCTCTGTCACTTGAATGAAAGGAAATGGATGGGTCTCACCCACTCATTGACTTACCAAGCTTTTGTTGCAGTCTCCCTGCATGCCAAAGTCAAAGATGCTTAAGGGAGAGGAAGAGAGCTGATACACAGATGAGAAACACTAGTGCTTCTTCATTCAAAGACTTTTAAGATGTATTTGGAAAAACAGGCAGAGCAAAGTGCTGAGTATGGTAGCAGTGGCCTGTCAGGAGCAGTTCATGAAACAGCAGTTGAAAAAGAGCTTGAGAGAAATTGCAGCAAGCAAAGGAGTGCATGTACCATCTAATAAATGGCAAAAAAAAAAAAAAAAAGAGTCAGGGTTGATCGGTATAGAGGGCTTGGGAGAAATATGGAAGAAAGGAGACCAAAACCTAATTAAGAGAACCCTGAAAGTCAGGTGAAGGTTCGTAGACTTTATTTTGTCTTCAGTGAGTAACCATGACTGGTTTTTTGAAGAATGTTCATCATTTCTTTTTTTCTCTGAGATTTATTTTTAACTCTGTGTATAAGTATGTGTCTCTGTATGCACGTGAATCCTGGTGCCAGAGGAGATCAGAAGACTGTAGTAGATCCCCTGGAGCTGGAGTTATAGATGGTTGTGACTGCCTGCTGTGGTTGTTGGAAACTGAACTCAGGCCCTCTGCAAAAGTAGTAATCTCTTAACTGCTGAGCCATCTCTCTAGGCCCCAACTTTTTTAGAACCCTTTTTCCCTTTAGCACTGCCCGAATTTAGATGTTTTGTTTTCTTATTATGTGGTTTGTTCTTTGGAGACAAGATTTCTCTATGTAGTCCATGCTGTCCTGGAACTCACTCTCTATATCAGGTTGGCCTGGAACTCAGAGATCTTCCTGCTTCTGCCTCCTGAGTGCTGGGACTAAAGACATGCACCACCACTGACCAGATGTTTTTTTCCTTTTCCTGAGAAGGTCTCAAGTAGCCTAGACCGGGGCTTTGACTGCATTCCTACTTCAGTCTGAATGTTGGGATTACAAGCCTGTGTTACAAGGTTTAACTTGATTAAAAACCATGTTAAACCAGCTGGGTGGCACGTGACTTTAATCTCGGCACTTTGGGGGGGGGGAGAGGCAGACAGTTCTCTGAGAACTAGAGGCCACCCTGCTCTAAATAGTGACCTCCAGGTCAACCTGAACTATACAGTTAGATCCTGTCTTAAAAACAAACAAAACAACAACAAAACAATTTGCTAATGTAGTTTTAGGGGAAATGGGGAGCGCTTCGTGGATTGAGTGGCTTGCCCTGGTGAGGCCTCTGAGGTGATCTTAGCCTTCTTCCTCATTTTCCCCACTTTGGCAACAAAATCTAGAAAGTTTGTTGGCTGTTTACAGAGTTAAGTTTAACCAGACATGATGTCTCTCTTTTTAGACTAAGGGGTTCTGAGAGAACCGAGACCTGACCTTCTTCAAGCATGTTTGTTCTGAGGGAGCTAGCACTGAGCCCAGAGCACTCAGCCTGCTGCTGGAGTACATCTGTAAGCACTAAGCTTGCTTGCACCTGGGTTTGTTATTTGTTATTTGCTGAGATTTGCAAATGACCAATCGGAGCAAGAAACCCTCCCTGACCCTTACCTGTCCCTGGAACATAAAGTGAAACAGGATAGAATGCTGGATGAGAAAGCAAAACACCATGGAAGATAAGAGTGTGGAGTGAAAGAAAGTGAAACACTGGAGAACACAGTGATACATCAGTACCCACCAAGGCTTATGTACCTCTCCCTTACTTGATCCTCCCTTTCAGCCAGGGTGACTTACAAGGAACTGTTCTGCAGTCCTGAGATGCTGCTTTCCACACCTGACTTAACCTTCAATCGATGGAGGTGCTGAAAAGGAAGGGACAACCAGAAGCTCCCCATTTGCTTCATTCTGATAATTCTAAAGATCGCAATCAGTAGGGATCTTTTTTTATCATAGGGCTATGCTGTTTTACTAGAGAGACAAGGCTTTTGATTGCAGAACAAAGCAGAGAATTAACATAATTATCCTTGTGGATTTAGTCCAAGGTTGGTTTGGAGCCCAAATTACCCTGGGACCCTCAAATGCCCTGCTTTGTTTGCTAAGCGTCAGGAGGGCAGGGCCCAGTCCAGTGTTGTTCCTGAGTCTCTAAGCTACACCTAGATAGCCTGTGCTGGGCCGTTGTGTATAACTCTTGCAATGGATGCAATGGTTTATGGTGCTCATAGGGTGTCCCTGTGAGGATACTAAAGCATACATAGGTTCTGTATTAGAGTTGGGGAAAGGGACACGCAAAAAGTACATGGCATCAGGCTGGCACTACTTCTTGGTCAAATAGTGGGGCTTGCTTGAGGCCCTGCTTCTAGTTATGGAAAGACAGGACTAGGCTCTCTTTTAACAGTTGTGTTTCTTTTGCACCAAGGTACTTTTTTGAGCGTTCTGTCTGGGTCAGTAGATGTTACGGATGGGAGAATTGAGAAAAACGATCTTCTTGAAAAAGGTTGGTTTGGCATTTAACAAAAGTGTTGTATTATATTGAAAAGAACTGTTGATGTGGAGGCAGGACTACTAGGATTCCTGGCTCTAAAACTCACTAGCTCTGTGACCTTGAGCAAGCTGCTCATAGATGCTTAAGACACTCAGTTTCCTCAATAACAAAACCAAGATTTGTAGTGAAAAACAAATAGAATAACACAAATGAAAGGGCATGATAGACACTTTGATGCTGTACAAAGGTAAGGTATTCTTATTATGGCAATGTTATAGTGCTAGCCTCTAATAAAATAATCAGTGGTATCTACATGCTTTAATGGTTTCCACAGCTCTCCTCCCCATGCTGATCCTTGGTTTCCCATCATCTCCGGTAGGGCAGGAAGTCTGGCCCCCAACAGGAAAGGGCTCAAAACTCTAGTTTCACCCAGGAAACAACCATCTTGCCCCAACCTTCATTTTGCCAGATAAATGATGCAGCCAAATAGTAAGCAGACTAGTGCAAATTGATGTGTCCAAAATCCATTTCTGCCTGAAAATGGGGAGCAGAGTAACCTTGAGGTCCCAGGGCCTTAAGATCAGTGGCAATTTAGTAATTACCAGAATAATTAAAATCAGTGAAAACAGTCAACTTAAAGCACGGTCTGCAATATCACGACACATGGAGGTGATTTCCCTGTTAAGTAATGCAGATTGAGTTCCTATGTTGATTAACTTAGATATTCTGGATCTTCATTTTTGCCTGGTGCAAAATACTTTTTAAATAGGTGTGTGTATTGGAGGACAGGTGTGGCTAAGTAAAACAACTAGTGAAGAGATTCCCAAAGCAAAATATGATGGCCCTATTTTGTCTACATTGCTGGCAATTAGTGTTGAGGTGGGTGAGGACAGGCGATAGGGTAACAGAACACTAGATCTTAGACAATAGAAAAGCCATCATAGCTTTAGTCAGCTCCTCGTATACTCATATACATCTTTTAGACCAGGTGAGGGAACATAGCAGGCAAGTCTCAACTGCCATCTGTGAAGTCTTTACAAAGGGGAAACAAAACAAAACAAACAAACAAAAAAAAAAACCAAGAAAACATCCCCTAGCTTAGAATTAGAACCTCTAGGCCTAGAGGGTGGGAGTGGGGGTGGGGTGGAGGGTAAGGAGAAGAGAAAAATATTAGTCTTGCAGGGTTTCTTTCTAGTTCAGATGACCCTCCGGCTTCCTGAGCATAGATAAATATATAGTAAATAATATCACTGTATCTGGACACAAAGATTACTTTTCCATATTCTTGTTATTTATTTCATAGTCTTCTCGGAATCCTCCAGGGGTTGCTAGACGTGTCCCCTGATACCCTCTGGGTTGAGACAATACCTTCTAAGTCCTCACCGCCAAATCAGGGTTGGAGGTGCTAAGAAAAAGCCAAAGACTGAAAGCAAGCCAGCCAGCAGCTTCATCTCCTTCGCAAAGCCTCTCTCCCTGGAGTTAATGTAAAGTCATCAAGAGTTCGAACGTGGACCACAAGCTTCTAAGCCCTTCAAGTTCCAGGGATGGCCTGCGATACAAACACAGGAAGGATTTATTCCCTTGGCCAGGCGGGCAGTCCTTAGGGTAAAGGCGAAGGGTCAGGGGGCTCAGATTGGTGTCTGGAGAGCCCAGCGGAAAAGCAAGCAGACACCAAGCCCTTGGTCCTCTTCTAGCCAGCTTTTCCTCTGCAAGCTTCTCTCTTTATAGCCCTTTCGTTCCCCCTCCTTCCTCCCTCGGGTCTCCCCGCCAACCCAGATGCTTCCACACCCAAGCAAGGGATGTCCACTGAGGGTGACCCGAGGTTTTTGCAGCCAGGGAGGTTGCCACGAAGAGTGGGCCGAGCGGGAGTCGCGAGACAGGCGACGAGACCAGGCATTTTCCTTTCCCTAGCACCTGTCCCACTTCGGCGCCCGGGCTGGGGCTTCGCCTGAGCGCGGCCTCAGTTCTCGAGCGCCAGAACCACGCACGGAGGTCGCCAAGGGTGGGGGGGGGCTGAGGAAGGGCGGGGTGTCTGGCGGGGGCGTTCCCCTCAGGCAAGACCCCCTCCCTCCTGCATAGACCGAGTCCAAAACCGGGAGAGCGTGTTACATACAAAACCAGAGCGAAAACGATCGCTCTCCGACCCCGATCGGCGTTGCGGCACCCCCCCTCCCTTCCTGGAGCGGAGGGCTGGCTGGGGAAGGTGGCTCAGTTCTTCCCCCGTGGCTAGTGCGGGGTCTGCGGCTGCCCGGCGAGGTTCCGGCTTCCCCGGGGCTGGTAGGGGGGAGCCCCGAGAACTGCAGGCCCGCCCCCTTCTTCCTCCTCCTTCCCCTCCTCCCCCACGTGT
Organism: Phodopus roborovskii; assembly: GCF_943737965.1. Classification (NCBI taxonomy): domain Eukaryota; kingdom Metazoa; phylum Chordata; class Mammalia; order Rodentia; family Cricetidae; genus Phodopus; species Phodopus roborovskii. The sequence continues at coordinate 2,349,126 of NW_026125700.1, forward strand.
CCTCCCGGAGCCCAGCGGCCTGATCCCAGCACCCCCCTCCCCGCCACCTCCCTCCGACTCCCGCTTTGCCCGCTTCCCGGGCGGTGTAGAGAGGAGCAAAGTTGCGACAGCAGCCAGGGGGCTCTGCCCAGGTGAAGGGGGCGCTGTGACGGGGGCGGGAACGGCGTGGCCCTGAGGCGGGGGCGGAGGGGGGGAGGATAAAGAAACTTGCTTTCCGCAGCCCCCACCCTGAGCGGGTTCGGATCTTGCATGAACCGAGCCCTCGTGGAGACGCTGCAACGCCGCCAGGACCGAGGCCGGCACCCCGACCCGGACCGAGACCCGGACCGCGCGCTTGGGCGGGCTAGCGAGGGCACGCAGGCCGGCACCCAGGCAAGGGCGGGGTGGCTGACCGTACACCGGACCGAGCCACGGACTCCGGTGGCGTGGGCGCGGGCCGAACCCGGACCGGGCCGAGTTGGGTGGCGAAGTAGGACGTGGATTCGGGGGGCGGGGCGCAGCGGGAGGGGGGGAAGCAGGCCTGGCCTGACTGGCCTGGGCGTGGGGGCGGGGGGCGAGTTCGGGGCACTTGCTGGGCTCCGGACCGAGCGCTAGGGCGGGGCGGCGCTAGGGGCTGGGCCCGACCGGCGAGGAGAGGGCGAGGGGAGGGAGAGCAGGGGGTGGAGTAGGGGCGTGGAGTTGCGAGCGGGGTCTGGCCTCTGCCGGGGGCGAAGGTAGATCTGCGGGGCCGAGAGCGGAGGGAGGGAGGCCCGAGGCAGCGCGGCGGCGGCGGCGAAGGCCAGCTTCCGCGGAGTTTGTGCCCGGCTTCCCGGCTGGGCTCCGGTCGCCTTATGCGCACAAATGGGGCTAGGGGACTGACTGGTAAGCAACTCCCAGTGTTAGACGGTGTTCCGCGGCGATTCCCGGAAAACCGAGGAAAGACGCCCTCTGCAATATGCCGCACCCCCCCCCACCCACCTCTTAGCATCTGGAGTATGCTCTTTGGGGGCCGCGGACCCTCCCCACCACAATGCTTTGACTCTTTGAGCACCCCTTCCTTCTCCCCCTCATCCTTGGCCATCTGGATCTCCGATGGGCATGCCTCGGAGGGCTGGAAGGTGCACTTTTCCCTCTCTTGGGGACAGCCTAGTTTATATCATATTCGAGTGAGGTAACGTCGCTTGGCGTCGTGTGGACATTGGGGTTTAGATAATTTAACCCTCCCTTCCAGGCTCTTTGATGGCTTTTAAGGAAAAGGACGGATCCCTGGACTTTCACGACTAGAATGGGGTTTTGAGGACTGGGATTTACTCTCAGCTCACTTGCACCACCAACCTCTTTACTATGAACCCTTTCTGTGGGCACGCGAAGGTGGAGGGTGGGATACGAGAGCATGAATGTGCTTCTGTATCTTTCTACAGGGTCGGCGTGGCGAAGGACAGCTAGTGGCAGAGGAGAAGTAGACACCAGTTCAACTCCGGTCACCTCCACTATTACTTCGGTGAGGGGGACAACGCTAAGGGGATGCTGGTGGGTTGGGGCCCAGTATAAGAAGGGGTGAGTATTAGCTTCCCCCCAGGGATTCTTCCCAGGTGGGGGAGAGAAAGGCGAGCCCCAGCTTCGGGGAAGGACATGGAGGGTGGCGGCGACAGGGGGGGGGTGCGGGAAGAATGGAAGAGTCACACCCTGCTTGCAAGGGGAGCCTCCCTCAGGCTCCTGGGTAAAGGGGACCGAATCCGTGTGCTCTGTGGTACCGGGGCAGGGGAGGTCTGGGGATGGTTCAAAGAGTGATTTGCACACTGGTTCTGTCACTAGTGGCCTGAGGAAGTCAGGTCGGGGCATAAGGTGGAGAACTTGGGAGGAAGGCAGACAACCAATCCTCTAGCCTCAGTGCCCTGATCATCTCCCTTCCTCAACCTCCCTCTTGAGGGGCGTCGGGGTGGGGGCGTGGAGCTCTTGGAGCCCCGCGCATTGAGTGCCCCTGCCTTTCTTGGGAGTCTATCTTTTTGCCCAGCTTGTTACAGCTACCACTGCCTCCCTCTCCGGAATCCGCTGGGTTCTCTCAGCGATCCCCTCCTCCTCCTCCTCTCCCCTCCCCTCCCAGTGTCACCGGGGCTGCTTGGCTCTGCCCCCTTCGCCGCCGCTCGCTCCTAGCTTTAGTCCCTCCCTCTCATGCTTGCTCCCTCCCTTCGCCTCCTCCTCCCCATCCCCCCCCCCGTCCAGGCAGCATTCTGGGAGTTGTAGTATCTTGCAGCGCTGGCTGGCGCCGCCCGCGAACAAGGCCGGACTCCACTTCCCGTCGAGCTCTGCGCCCGGCACCCACTCCACCAGGCTTCGCTCACACACACAGACACACACACACCGCTCTCCCCCTCACTCTTTCGCTCGCCGCGGCGCTGCCAGTGTGTGGCTCTGTCTCTCCTCGGCTTTGCTGAGCCCTCCCTTCTTCCTCTCAGTTCCTAGAGTCCGACCGCCGCCGCCGTGAGAGGAGAAGGAGGTCGGTGGCGATAAGGGGCGGAGGGGGGCGTCGGATCCCAGCAGTGTTAGGCGGGTGGTGGTTGAAAGAGGGTGATTGGGAGCTCGGGTGGCGGCCTGAGCCTCCCTGCGGAGCCGACCCGGGAACAGGTGCGTCTTTTCTCTCTCTCCCCCAATCCCTCCACCCCCTTTGACTCCCCGGCTTTTTCATATTCCCCCACCCGCTCCTTTCTATCCTGAGCCTTTCCCCAACCCTGTCCGTTCCTCTCTCCCCAGCCTCTCAGCTTGCCCCCCGGGGGCGCCGTCCTCTCGGTGTCCCCGGACGTGGAGCTCCCAGGAGCTCTCTCTGTCCTCGCCCCTCCCTTCGGGACAGCTCCCCTCCACTTCCCACCTTCTTACCCCATCCTTGCCCTGCCCTATCCCCTTCTCGACCTCCTTCTGTTTTAGCCAGGTGAGACTTGTTCACCACGATCCAAGAGAGTCTTCCTCTTGGCTGGGCGGGGGTCTCCATGGAAACGGGGGTCGGTAGATACTGGAGGGGGGAACCAGAGGAATTACCCCACTCCACAGAAAGGGAGGTGGAGGCTAAGGTCTCGGAACTACCTGGCCCAAAACCCTGATCCAAGGATCCGACGATCCGAAGGGAACCTGGCCAACAGGGCAGGGCGAGAAAGGGCTTGTTATTTTTTTTTTTTTTTGGGGGGGGGAGATGTCCGTGATGAAGTCTTGAAGAGACCGGGAGAAAATGCTCTCTCCAACCTCACAGATGGAGGTGCGACGGGTGCTCTCAGGGTTGCTTTCTCCCCTGTTCTGGGGTGCAGGAACCATAGGGTAAGGGGTACCCCTAGGTGGCGGCGGGGCCTGGGTTCGGGAGTGGGAGTGCTGTGATGGGGGCAGGGGCAATTATCCGAGTCCCTGGAAAAAAGGCGGGGGATGACTTCGGAGCGCCCAGGCTCCGCTGCCCTCGCTCTAGGGGCGGGGGCTACCGGGCCAGGCGAGGCGGGGAGGGTGCTCAAATTGAAGGAGGATGAGATGGGGGCAATTCATACTGGCCCCGGCAAGCCTGGTGGGAGACCCGGCTTGCAAGCCCTCAACCCGCTTCGCGCCAGGCCTGGAGGCAAGGGGTCTTGAGGAAAGCCGAGGGCTGGAAAGGATCGGGAGGCTCCGGTTACGGGGCCGGATTTCGGGATCAGGGGCAATCCCCTGGCCCTTGGAGGAGGAGGGAGAGGGATGGCCGCGAACCCCAGGGTTCCCCCACCCTGGCTCCTAAGGGGCGTGAGGAAGGGACAGCAGGCCCAGCGGAGCTGGATTCGAGCAGATCGTGGCCGGGGAATGGGGGGGCTTAGTGGTGGTCTTCGGGGGGAGTAGTCCGGCGGCGGGGCGGGCGGGCGGGGCGTGGGGCTCCGGCGGGCGGCGGGGCGGGGCCGGGGCGGCGCTGCTGCCGCCGCCGCTGCCGCCGCCGCCGCCGCTGCTCCTGCTGGGGCCGCCGCCGCCGTTGCCGCCGCCGCCGCCGCTTCTGGGCGGGGAACCGAGGCCAAAGAGAGTCCCGTGCCGGGGCAGAGGGCGCAGGCGGCGCGCGGTGGGGAGGGGGTCTTTCCGCGGGCGGGGGCAGGCTGGGGGTGGAGTCCCCGACGGGGGGCGGTACGAGCCAGGACGACGACGACGAGGAGCCCCGGGGGCCCGGTGCGTGGAGGACGAGGTGCTGGGAGAAGGAAGGGGGGGGGGTCCCGCGACGGGCCTCGTGGGCTCGGCTCCGGGAGGTTCGGTTTCGGAACGGAGCCCTGCGGGGACGCCCGGAGGCCAGAAAGGGATTGAGAGGTGAACTGGACGGTGGAGGGGGGCCCTTCTCGCTGGGGTCCCGCGGAGAGGAAGGCTGGGCCAGAGGGACGTCCGGGCAAGGCTGGGAGGAGCCGGCTGCACCAAGGCTGGGGTTTTCGTGTTATGGAGGTGCAGGAGATTGTTGTATCGAAAGATGTGGTCGAAGGGAAAGGCGGGAGTGAAGCACGCTGCAAACGCAGGAGGCCCAACACCAAAGGCCGGTGGGGGTGCCCTTCTGTTCCACTGAGGCTCCCCGCGCCTCTCTGTAGCAGAAGCACTGGTTTTGTTGCATTGTTTTGAAAATTTCAAGGTTGCCTGATCAAACTGTCGACGTGGTGATACTTTTTCATTCTTGCTGTTTTCTAGAGTAGACGGTGAGGACAGCCTTCACTTGGTGAGCATTCTTCTAGCCCAGCGTTTTTGGGGCTCTTTGCATGAGTGTGGGAAGGGGGCATGCAAAGCAAGCCACAGATGAATACTTTCAAGGCGATTTGGAGGTCGTCCCCATGACACAGGGGTAGAGTCCAGTTGCAGATAGCTTTGAGCAGACTTCTGCAGGGGTACACTTGAAGACTTCAAGGATTAGTTCCGTGCTTCTTCCAACTTAGAAGGCTGTTTCTTAGAATCACACCGCAGGGACATTTCATGGGGGAATGAAATGGGTCATGAATTTGGAGTTGGGAGTTGATTAGGTTCATAATAAAATTCTAAGGGTGGAAGGGGTTTATTTTTTAGTGGCCATCTTGTGCTCTTCTGTGTAGTATGTCCTGCCCTTGAATGTTGGGATTGAGGGTCCTTTCTTATTGGGGACACTGTAGGTGGTGTAGCTAAGGATGTTTTGGCAGAGTTTTAGGGTACTTGAATTGAACATGATGTCACCATGTGGTACTGAAGATGACAGTCTGTAGGAAAGAAACTTACAAGATTCCACTGGGGATTAAACGAGATAATCCCATTCCAAGAATCACCCAGAGGCTCCAAAGGGAAGTGAAAGGCTGAGAATGAATCTGTAAAACTTTGACGGAGAAGTAAAGGTAGCAAGAGAGGCTGGGGGAGCAACAAGGGACTTAGTCAAGTTAAAAGAATCTAAAGTTCCATGATATACCTGAGGACTGACATGGCCATGTTGAATAGGACAGGATACTGGTAGCAAGTACTTTTTGCCCCCCCCCCCCAACCAGGACACTTGTCTTGAGGTAGATCTGAGAGATGAGAGCCACAGGTCTTGGCACAGAGGCTTACCGAAACTGACTTTCTTAAAATGGATTTTTCACATACACTTAAGCACCGGAATTAATGAAAAGAGAGGCACTGGGGGGAGGGACAAAATATAGCCACATATGGGTATGGGCTAATCAAGGAAAAGTCACTCTAAAACTGACTTTTAAAAGTCTGTCTCTTGCTGGGTGGTGGAGGAAAACACCTTTAATCCCAGTACTCAAGGGGCAGGGGCAGAGGCAGATTAAAGTTGGAGTTGGAGGCCAGCCTGGTCTACAGAGTGAGTTCCAGGACAGCCAGAGCTGTTAAGCAGAGAAACTGTGTGTGTGTGGTGGGGGGGGGGGGAGTCTGACTCTCTTACCAGCTTTGCCAGGAGTATGTAAGTTTCTTTTTGTTCTGCCTCTGAGATGAAGAGAATTAGATACCTACTTGATACAGGGAAGGGAAGGATGCAAAACACTGGATTAAGTAGACAAGTTCTCTGAAACAGCAATAAGGAAGGGATGGTTAATTGTTGGAATAGGGCAAAGGAAAGCTAAGTGAGTCCTAGCTAGCTTGGCTGTTGGAGTCTGTATTGTTCAAAGTTGAGGGAAGTTCTAGAAGAAATGGGGGCTGTACCAAGGGCACTCATGGATCTGGCTTGCTGTTTTGATTTTCCAGGGAAGGTGGGGGGCCTCACTGACTTAGAGGCTCTTGGTAAGCAAAGGAGGGCTTCTCTGGGAGTGTGTACCTGTGTCTTATTTGTGATCCCATTCACTACATGGGCAAGTGAATGCTTGGTAAAGGTGGCAGAGGACCTCAAGGCATGATCAGTTCATACTGTGAGCTGTTGGGAAGAGCTTTGCTGAGAGAAACAGAATCATAGAGAGGAAGAGTTTTGCCTCTAGAAAGAAGGAAGGCAAAACAACTCAGGAGAGTCTGTAGGTCAGTGAAGGGGAAAAGGGAGGTGACCATCTCTGTTCCCATGTCAGGTCTAACTAAGGAGAAAGCAGCACCTTGAAATCTCCAGTGTAATGTTTTCTAAAGAAAGTTCGAAGAACCCTTAGGGCTCTTTACACTTTAGTGCTAGAATTGCTGGAGCAAGAAAGATCTTGGATAAAAATAGAGCTAGGGAGAAAGTGGATTTGGAGAGAAGTATAAATATATTTACTCACAAAGAAGTAAAGGTAGTATATATGTTAAAAAATTTAAATGCACAGTATGTGCTGGACATATAGAATGCTTGCCTAGCATGTGGGATGGCCTGCATTCAAACTTCAGTCTTGAAACAGAAAAGTACACAATGTGAAAGATAAGGAGAGTAATAAAGAGCCATAGGAAAGAAGCATTCAGATATTGTATGGAGCTGGTACTGAGGAGTGTAAAAATTCACTTTTAAGAGCCACTACTATGGGAGGACTCAGGAAACAGAGGCTTGGGATTGAGCTGAAGCATTTCTTAGGAAATCCAGACCAATAAGGATTCTGAATGGGGAAAGGAGTCTTAGTCTCAAATAGAATGGAGAATAGAAGACACTGGGAATGCACCACCTTTTCCAATCTGGAAGTGGGAGGGCTCCTAGATATAAGGAGGCAAATGATAGAAATCCCAGAGTGAAACAGGATGAAGAAGAGGGACCTGAGAGCTTTGGGCCAGAATTGGAGGGTGGTAAGGGCACCAAGAAAAGACTCTAATCAGAGTTTCGCTGGACATTTACACTGGTTTATGAATTCTAGTTGGAGCTGTCTGGGACTGGGATTGGGTTGGCTGTTAGATGCAAAAAGCTTTTTCCTAGGGCCAGCTAGCCTCTGAGAAACCATGGTGGAAATTCCATGTTGAGTTTGGGTGGGAATGACCACTAGAGAATGGAGAGATCAAGGCAAGTGAAACTTGTTACTTAATTAAACTGGGAGGGCAGGGGGAGGGGGTACGGGACTCTGATACTTAGGTGAAAGAAAGGGCAACACTTCCTCCTGAAGGTTTTTTTTTTAAAAGAAGGAAAGTAAATTTCTTAATGTTAGCATTGGAAATAAGTTTGAGTCTGTATCTGCTTCAATGTTTAGTGTCAGGACAGTTAAAGGGGGAGGAAATGAGTAATCTACCTTTCTGTCACTAGGGGATTCTAGGGCAATATTTTATATGATCTCTTATATGAGCCAGGCATTATTCATGCCACTTCGTAAAATGTAGGAAATCATCCTTGTTCTAAATCATATCCTTTCTTGCTATTCATAACTTTAGAAATGGTCTTTTATGTTGAAAATGTTCTTTAGTAAACTAAAGTTGTGTTCTGGTCAAGAGGAAAACGTAACTCCATTTCTTTCCCCATAAGCCTTTGTAGTTTTTTTTTTCCTTTCCCCCTCTTTTTTTTTTTTTTTTTTTTTTGTAAAGTGGTAGCAACTCCTCATAAAACATGTAAAAATTGATCTTTTTTTTTTGTTTGTGTTTTTTTTTTCCAGAGTAAGAGTAGATATGTTAAGGAACAGTGAAGAAAAAACTCCTGAGTGTGTGTTGGGGGTGGAGTGAGGGACTCCAAGGGCCACGGGAAGAATACCTTGGATCCTTTTTTTTTAAATGGGTTTTTGGCTTTGTGAGGCAGGGTTTGTGAAGATGAGGATGTTCTTGAACTCAAAGAGATCTGCCTGCCTGTGCCCTACCTCCCAAATGCTAAGATTGAAGGTGTGAGGCACTATGCCCCACCTCTTGTTTTTTTTTTTTTTTTTAATTTAAGTAAACTGCAGGCTGGATGTCAATGTTGTATTTTCTCTGGTAGATGAATTCTGATGAACTTGAAGTTGTGGCTTATTATTTGTAAAATGCAGTAATTTTTCGATTTCCCCAATAGAGTTAAATAAGGCAAAATGTGACCTCATTTGGAGTTGAAGAGTTTAACCTGGGCTAAATGTTTGGGAAGTAGTGAAATCTATGGGGCAGGAACTTTGTGTTTGAGGCTTCTTTACTATCTGCTAAGAAAACAAAATTTACTTACCTCATTACCAAGGTATGTCTAGAAATCTTAGTGTTGTTTTCATTTAAGGGTACAGTAGAATTTTGTTAATGAAGGGGTATGAGGGCAGCAAGAATATTTTCATTTTTCTGAGTTTTGTGAAATTTATAATACGACAAATATAATCCCAGGGAGAAGATGCACTGAATACTTGGATCTATGAGACGATTGAATATATTTTCTCATGAAGAGTCTTTACTCAGTTGAACTTGGCTCTACCATGTCCAGGTGAGCTTGCATCCTAATTAATCTATTGCTTCAAAGACAGACTTGTGATAGTGTCCTTGTTCTTCAACTTCCTAGTGATATGTCAAGAAACAAGTCACTAACTTTCTTGAGCCTCGGTGTTCTCATCTAGATAATGGAGATGATACTAACATCATAGAATGGTTAGAATATATATAACATAAAGTGTATGTAGTAAGTGCTAATATACTTAACGCATGGAATCTGTTTTTAAAACCAAAATTTCTTACTGTGTCTTATGACATTACTTAACATATACAGTGGGAGAATGAAAACAAAAATTAATTCTGCTACCCCCCTAGTATCAAAGCCCATTGTCCTTTTTCTCTACAATCCTCTTTAATTAGTATATATCCAGCATTAACTAATTGGTAAGAAGTAGTACCTTAACTCATTGCTTCATTTACCTCTGAGGTGAATGTGGTAGTTGCTTTAACAGCTGTACCATGACACTACTTACTATTTCAGGGGAGGAACTGAAGACTGTATATCCAGTTGAAACTTTAAGGGATCTTTTGGGCTACAGGTAACCTTTATTTTTTTTAAAGGCCTTGGGAGATGGACCAGTTGGTAAAGTGCTTGCTGCTCAAGTATGAGCACCCGAGTTCAATTCTTGGTGCCCATGTAACATCTGGGAATTGTGATGTGCCTATAACCCTAGGGCTGGAGAGGTAGAAACCATCAGATCTCTGGCTCTGCTACTGACTTCTAGGTTCAGAGAAAGACTGTCTCAAAAAGTAAGGTATTGAGCAATTGAAGTTGCTTGGCATTGACCTCTGGGCCTTAAACCTGTATGCATGTATGGTGAATGTATATGCACATGATACCACTTTTTATTTTTAGATCTATGTGTTTCCAAATAACCACTTGAAAATGTTTATTTTTTTAGAGATTTTTATTTTTATGTATGAGTGCTTGCCTGAATGTATGTGTGTGTACAGTGTGCATGCCTGGTGCCTGTAGTATCAGAAGAGAGTGTTGGAATCCTTGGAATTGGAGGTACAGATGGTTGTGAGATGTCATGTGGGTGCTGGGAACTGAAGCCAGGTCCTCTACAAGAGCAGAAAATTTTCTTAACATCTGGGCAACCTCTCTAAACTTTCATTTCATTTGAAATTTCTTTTTGTATATGTGTGTGTGTTGCCTGAATATTTGTCTGTGCTGCTTGCATGCCTGGTGTCCTGGAATTGGAGGTAAAGACAGTTGTGATCTGCCATATGGGTATCAATCCTGGGTCCTTTAGAAGAGCAGCCAGTGCTCTGAGCAACTGAACCATTTCTCTAGTCCCCTTTATTTTGTTTTATTTCTCTCTCTCTCTCTCTCTCTCTCTCTCTGTGTGTGTGTGTATGTGTGTGTTTTGTGGTGTGTGTGTGAGTGCAGGTGTCCATGGGGGCCAGATGTATCAAATTCCATGAAACTTCCTGCCGTCAGTTCTGGGAACTTAACTAGGGTCCTCTGCAAGAGCAATATATGCTTTTAACCACTTAGCCATGCCTCCAGCCCAAAGTCAAGGGCTTTTAGTGAAGGGCTATTGCGTTAATTTATGGCTAGTTAGGCTTTCTAGTTGTCTCTGGAAATTCTATGAAAGCTGATTGAACCTGGAGCTGATGTGCTTTTGTGATAAAGATGCTTATCACTGATTGAATGGGAGAGAATAATACTGAAGAAAGTTCTGGGTTCCCCAAAACAAACTTCTGGGTAAAGGAAAAACCGTACCCTTCAAAGTAGATCTCCTCTATGCAGCTGGAGTGGACTTTGGTGTCAACAATTGGGTCTCTGTTAGCTATGCCAATATAGGGAGAGACCAATGACAAGCCAATTGAAAACAGCAGATTGGCTGACAAATTAACAATTTCTGTTTGACTTAGAAAATGCATTGGTATTTTCTGCCTGTCCCCCTACCCCTGAGATTTACCTGCCTATTTTTATTCTGTTTAGGAAAATATTATGGTTGTTTGCTGAACGCACATCTACTGGTATTCCTGAGATAGTGGGGAGTTGATCTTATTATTTTCCTTGGCACAATTTTTAGTTTTGTGATTATCTGCATTATAGAGATAAAGCAGAAAGAAAGTTGATGAGAGCAAGGCAGTAAAAGTGCTTTCATCCCGTGTTGTTTTCTGGTGTGTGTGTGTGTGTGTGTGTGTGTGTGTGTGTGTGTGTGTGTACCTGTGTGTGCACACACCCCCACCCCACCCCACCCTGCCGTGCATAATAATTTGCAGTAATTGGCTCTCTCCTTCCACCATGTGGGTCCCAGGGATCAAATTCAGGTCATAAGGCTTGGTGGCAAGTACTTTAACCCATTGAGTCATCTCACTGGCCCTGTTTTGTTTTCTTTTTGAAACAAGGTCTTATTGTATTGTCCAGGCTAGTCTTGCACTTGCGGGTTCAAGTGATCTTTCTGCCTCAGTCTCCTAAATATTGGGGACTGCAGGCCAATATCATTGTTCCAGACTTAACTAGTATTTTATACCTGGGGTGCCTGGTTTGTTTTTCTCTAATAGTTTAGCAAGCTATTTATTGAGCCCATGTTGTGTGCCTTATATCATGCTAGATCCTACTAGGATAGGGCTAGTAAACCTATGGATGGGTAGTAGAGTGAATCGTTATCAAATTTGAAATTCACAAAAATAAAACATAGTTTCAAATGAATTATATACATGATCTATATGTAATCATCTCTGGTAAGAACAGAAAAAAATAACTTGATAACAGTTTCTCTTAATATGTATGAATATGCATGGTCTATGAGAGTTTTACAAAAGCAAAACTTGGATGAGGAGGACTCCCTTTTCCATGAAAAAGTTTATATCATAAATACACTATACTAAAATGGAGACACCAGAGGGCCACTGTCATATTTTATGACAGGAAGGATATAGAAGCATTGCAAAAGTAATTCAAGTCTTCATGTTGGGAGTGTGAAAGATACACTAAATGTTCCCAGGGTTCTGCTGAAGATCAAGATGGAGAGAAACCAACTCTTATTTTTGGATGAACAGAAATTAGAAGTCTCACACAATGTCCCTATTTGCATAGATGTCTTGGTGAAATGGCTTTGGTGTAAAAGGACTAATTTATTTCACAATGCTGACTTAAGTTTTTTTTTTAGCTATCTGTGACATGTAAAAGTTGTACAAAATCTTTTTAAAGATTAATTCTCTTCGTGTGTGTGTGTGTCTGTCTGTCTGTCTGTCTCTCTCCCTCTGTGCATGCGTGCATGCATGCTTGCATGTGTGTACAAGTGAGTGCAGTGCCTACAGAGGACAGAAGAGGGCATTGGACACCCTTGAGATGCAGTTACCAGGCAATTGTGAGCTACTTGACATAGGTACTCAGAAAGGAGCTCCAGTCCTCTGGAAGAACAGGAAGTGTTCTTAACTGCTAAGCCATTTTCTAACTCCAGGTGTACAAAATCGTATAGCTAGAGCCTGAGTTTAGTATAAAGCTATTAATACAATGATGTATTTTCCTTAGATAGAGTAAATCAGTTTCTTTACAGTAGGAAATGAAAATGAATGCTGTGAATAATAGGGAAAAATCAAGGCAGAGTGTAGATAAGCTAAAACAGTCTCATGCTATGAAAAGGTAAGTAAACCATTAAAACTTTTGTTTTCATCATTCTCAAAATATATTGCCTCTTATCCTTGTAAGTGCTTCTCTGCTATACTCAGTTCTTCATAGAGACCACTATATGGTATTTAACAGATATAGTAATAAGTGGACATAGTGGAATGGTCTTGAGATGGCTGAGAAAAGGGAGAGGGAACTGTTCTCTAAGGTCTATCTCAGTTTAGGCTGTGGGTCCTGTAATGCATCTGTTTAATTCTGCTGCTGTCTGATTGCATCCCTTTTACCCCATTTTTTGAGACAGGGTCTCAATATGTGTCACAGGCTGTCTCTGAACTAGCTATGTAGCCCAAGCTAGCCTGAAACTATAGATCCTCCTGCCTAACCTTCCTAAGTTGTAGGTTACTATCTACACACTTATGGCCTTGAATGGATTATAGATGTCCCTGAATATCAAGTCACCCCTAAAAGCATGGGATTCAGCACCTACACTAGTGAAGACATTGAAAGGGTATATGGGTATATATGTAATGCTCTTAGAATTCCATGTTAGTATTCTCAGGAGCCATGTAGAAAGTTGTAAGCCTTAGTCATCTAGTTACTGAGATGGCTATCCAGCCTTCCAAGGTGACTATTTTGGAGGTAACTGAATTCATCAAAATGAGTAAGCTCTCATGTGTTCAATAGATAGTTAACCTTCCTTTGTATCCAGCCTCATAAATGTTTATAGGCATTATTTTTAAACATGGTGGTACCCAAGGAGTCTGTGAAGGTATTCATACTAGAATCATATACAGTCAATTCCTTAGTCTTCTTGTTAAATACAAGAATTAACACATCTTGGAAGTGGATGTATATGCAATATTCCTTGTAAGTCTGATCTCTGGTGGTAGACACAAGTGGAAATATTCAGATAGGACATAAAAAACAAGGGAGTTAGCTGGGCGGTGATGGCGCACACCTTTATTCCCAGCACTTGGGAGGCAAAGGCAGGAGTTTGAGACCAGCCTGGTCTATAAGAGCTAGTTCCAAGACAGCCTCCAAAGCCACAGAGAAACCCTGTCTTGAAAAACAAAACAAAACAAACAAAACAAAAAACAAAACCACGGGAGCTAGAATGTGTTAACGATAGGTTAGTCAGACAAAATGAAGAGCATAAAAGGTCCCCATCCCCTGTTTAAATTACTGAGTCGATATTTTCTAGTTGAACTTTGTGTGTGAGTGGTCATGTATGGTGGTAGAAGGACCTGTTTTTTATGAAGGGAGCTACAGTAAAGCAATTGGGATATGTCTCCTCCACTGAAGTTTCAGGTACCGATAGCTGGTAAGTAGCTAGAAAAGGTGAACGGATAATACAGGGGTCAGAGAGCAGAATGTAAGAATGTCCTTCCATGGGAAGTCACTAAAACAGAACAGTTTAAATGGGAAAAACATCCTCATTGGTGTTAAAGTTTGAGGTATGTAATTAATGGGAAAACGTGTTAATGTGCTGTTCAATACACATGGAAGGTGGCAGAACAATGGTGCTACATTTCCCAAAGTGGGATAGTAAGGGTAGACTTTCCTTTGCTTCTTTGAAGATTTCTTCTTCCTTATGGGAGTGTTACCTACCCAAAGCTCTGCATTTCTATTGGAGCAGTAGGACCCAAAGTTGGTGTTCTTTCTTCATTAGTCACCACTGACCCAACCCTCCTCCTTAAATTGTCTATTAGCCATGCCTATAGTCTCAAGAACAGATTTAAGGCTAGACTTTGTGATGAATATTCAAGGCCAGAGTCAGCTACATGGTTAATTTGAGGCCATCCTGAGTAACATGAAAAACTCTGTCTCAGAACAAAACAAAAATTACTCCAAACCGATAGATAAACAAATACAAACCCAACATCTACGCTAGTATAAAATATTTGTCATAGTCTTGCATTGTTACCTCCTTTAATGTTCTTCTCTTCCTCATACGCAGTGATGACCATGCTTTTGCTTTTAATTGTGGTGAAATCTACTTGTTTTGGCATCTTTGTTTCAAAACAAAACTGTGCTCTTTTGTAAAATCTTTTTCATTTTAGAGCTGCCCCTGGTGCCCCCAACCATGGATTGGGCTATAACTTGTTATATATACCTTTCCTTCCCTGTTTCGGTAACATATTCTCTCTCACCTTTTCTAAGAAGCTGCAGTGCCTTCCCCACAGTATTTCAGTTTGGCCCATGATGGTGAACTATTTCAGGTTCCCCTACTGCACTTTTCCCGTTTGATTGCTGTATGCCATGGGCTTCTCTTTTATGCCTCCCATACCCGCTCTTATTTTCTAGCACATTTTCTTTTCTTTTGGAGCTGTTTCTTTTCTTTTTTTTTTTCCTTCAGATCTCTACATCATGATGTCCCTTCACCACCTATTCATCTTCAGCTTAGCTGCTATTTTCACCATTTTAAAGTTACTTCTCTCCCATTAGTCCATTCTCATCTTGGCTTCCCCTATTCTAGTGTGGCCACTATGCTGACTACACACCCTATGCAGCCTACTTATTAGATACATTTCCTAGGATCTCAGTCAGTCTATCTTTGTCTGTCTTCATAGGCCTCCCAAATGGCAAAGCTCTTTTTTTTTTTTTTCAGACATACTTGCTGTTTTCAGCTTGTGGAACATGTTCTTCTTTGTCCATATCATGAGTTAGATAAGACTTTTGAGTTACTTTGCTGAAAGTGAGGAAAGTGTACAGTGGTTCCATTCATTGCTTTCCAGGCAGTGACCAGTATGGGAATCGTGGGTCATGCAGGTATTCTTAACAATTGCATGGTTATGATACCCGGGAAAATCCTTTGAGGTATTTAATATCCTTATGCCTGTGATTCCTGGGCCATTTGGGATTACCAGCTTTCTTCCACGTTCCTTTTTGGAGCCTTCTATATTATGGTTCTTATGGGGGGAGGCAGAGAAAGAGAAGTGGGGGCAGACAATGAGAATGTCAATGTGGGTGCCTCGAGTGAAAACAAATTGGTGTGAAAGCATGTGTGCCATGTGTGTTTGTAAGGTTTTTTTCTTTTCACCTCCCTGTGTGCTTTATAATGAGTGATCATCAGTAACTTGATTGGACAGGATGTGACAAGACAAAATCCTAGACTTATTCAATCAGAATGTGTGGTGCTGAGACCCAAGATACTATTTGGAACCAGCGTCTCAGTGATCTTGGCTTGGGAAACACTGGTTTGCATTGACTGTCTGGTCTTGATCCTCCTTTGCCAGCAGAAGCCTTATTTTTTAGGCTTGAGACTACCATTGCCTTTCTCTCCTGCTGCATGAATCTTGACTTCTTATGTAGGCCACTTAGTTCAGTATCCTGCATGTGTGTCTGCTGTTTTCTACCCCTTGAGCACAGAGATTACTGTTAATTAGCAACAGTGGACTTCAGATGGTCAGGAGTCTGTTCTGATAAAATCATGAGGAAAGTTACTAGGCCAAGATTTAAGAGGGTGTTCAATCTTCAAGATTTCATGAAGGCTAGAGTTTGTACTACTCCTACAGAAAATCGAATTTGAATCCCAGCCCCCAAATGAGGTGGTCAACAACCACCTCTCTAACTCCAGCTCCAGGGATCCGACACGCACGCACGCGCGCACACACACACAGTATAAAAGTAAAATTTAAAAATGATTTCTGGAAAGTAGAGGCATCAGGTGTTAGGTTTGCTCTTTAGGTTGTCATACACTACATTGTGAACATGTTTGTTTTTATCTTTCATTGTGCTTTGCTTCTGCCTTTCCTTTTATGTTTTTTTTGTTAAGCCTAAAAACTCTTTATCTAAGGAGATGTTTGGTATGTTATTCTGTTTCCAAACATTGGGAATCCCACTTTGATTTCTGCCCTAGAGCTGCAAACAATTTTTGAAAAAAACAGAAATAATTCTGAGTGAAAATCATGTGCTCACTGAAGTACCTGCTGCTTACAGATACTTAGAGTAGCTATTAAAACTTTTACATAGGCAGATGGGGTCTTTGTTAAAAAACATTTCTAAAGTCAGCCTAATATTAGTCATGTTAAAAGATAACCTTCAAGCTGGGCAGTGGTGGCACACACATTTGATCCTAGCCCTCCTGGGGCAGAGGCAGAGGCAAGTGAATTTCTATGGGTTTGAGGCCAGCCTGGTCTACAGGGCTAGATCCAAGACTGTAAAACTCTGGAGCTGCACACCTCCCCCCAAAAAAGATAGCCTTCAGAGAAAGGTAAACCTTTATGACTCTAAACAGGTTGAAAAATGAACACATATGAAGGATTTTATCTTTCTTAATGAGAAAGCATGTCTAGCTATAGCTAGTGTAAAGAAAAAGTCAAAAGGGTGTATATGGAGTAAAGGAATAGGATGGTAAAACTGGTTTTTCCACAGTGAGAGAAAGGGGGAGGCAGGAGGTCAATTCCAACTTTCTGGGACCATGACAGAGTTTATATACTCATCAGCTACTTGGAGTTTAGAGGTACAAAACAGGACAAAGAATGAACTGAGGCAGGATCAAGCAGCCTTAAAAGGTATACTATAGATAATGTATGGAATTTTGGGGGATAGTAAGCAAGCATGGTAACCACTTTCATTTTGCTTTATTTTGTTTCTTGTGATTTCTCAGGGTCATTACTTCAGTTCTCATCTAGAATGCAGTCTCATATAACACGCTATCTGAGTCCTTACTATGTGTACAGTATTAGAGAGACGCTAAAGACAAAAATGGATTGTTATTCCTTAGCTCTAGTGTTTGTGGTGGAGCGACAGACATGCCGTGTCCCCAGCTAACTCATAGCAGAAGAGAATCAGTGACAGGAAAGAGGAAAGAAGAGAATGTTAGAGGAGAACCAGAAAGGGAGGGATTAACAGTTCTTGGGCTAAGGCTAGGGGAATGACACACTGGCATTTAAACTAGGCATTGAGGGATGATAGTAAGGGGAAGAAGGGGCATGGGGGGCATTTCAGAGTGGAGAAGCAGCAGAGTCCTGAAAACTGGATGCTCAGCAGCTGGGGTGACAAGGATGGCAGGCAAAGGGCAGGGTGTATCAGAAGAATATGCAGAGGAGTTTTGAGGCCAGGACTTGAGGGCCCCAAAGGCTGTCTTAAGAATTCTGGCTTGAGTGCTAGCTTGATTCTGATGGCTTTTGACGAGAGTAGGGAGGTTTGATGGAAGCAGCATTTCAGAAGATGAATTGATTGTGGAACCAATGATGGGAGGCCAAGAGAGCTGTTAGGGGCCAGTATAATACTCCTGGGGTGAGATAATGAAGGTCTGTACCAGGGCAGCAGCAAGAGGGGTGAGAGATGGAGGGAGATGGCTTTATCGAGACTTGACACCTGATTTCATTGGGGGTGATTGGGACATAAGTTGAAGACATTTCACATGAGAGGACAATAGTGCTAGTAACTCAGGAAGCATGCTGTGACTGGGTGGTGAATGGGCTGAGGAGTACATTTATGGGGACAGATAATGAGTCCAGTTTGAGATATGTTGGAATTGAGAGGCTTAGTGCACATCCAGTTAACAGCAAGTTGCTGGCATCTGGAATTCTGGTCTTTGCCTGTGGAAAGAGGTCAGAATTAGCGAGATAGATGGAGGAGTCACCAGTACATCTAGGGGTGAGTTGAGATTGTGGCTGCTGGGCGAGATGGAGGGCTAGGCTTTCATACACACCAAGGAGAAACACAGAAAGAGTCCCAGGATGTAGAACTTGTTAGAGGCAGAAAGATGAGAGGGAGACAGAAGCAGAGGCTTGGTGGGAAAGAATACAAAGGGGAAGCAAGAGGGGGAGGAAGGGAAGGAGAATTAGAGTGAAGAGGAAACAGGGAAATGCTGTGGATGAGATAAATTAAGGGAGAGTGAGAAGACAGGCAGGGAGGGAAATTAAAAAAGGCTGTGCTCAGAGTTGTCAGAAAAAAAGGAGGAGGCGCAAGACATCTGAAAGAACAATAGAGAAAAATGAGTGAAGAGAGAGCAAGGAGATGATAACAGATTGCAAGAAGGAGAAGAAAGAAGGAAGACATAATAAGAGAAGGAAGGAGTAAGGTGAAGGCTCATCTTCAATGAACACCCAGGTTTCTGGGGTGGATAACAGAAGGACCACATACAGAGAAGCCAGCTAGCATTGAGCCAGAAAAAGGCAGGGGTGGGGAAATACAACAAAAAGGGGTGAGGACAACAGAACCCCTTGGCTGGTGCAGAGATAGGATAAGATGAAGTCAGAGAACAATGAGTAGATACCTTTCTACTGTTCTTTCCTTTCCACCTTGTGTGAATCCAACCATGATAGACTCTTGGCTCTTCATTGGTCTGAGCAGGCAGCCTCCTCCTGCTTTGAGAACTTTGCTTTCTTCTTTCTGGAATGTTCTTCCCTCTAGGTGTCTACATTGCTCACTCCTTCATCCTTTTAGGTTGTTGAAATGTTTTTCCTTTTGGTGAGGCCTATGTTGATCACCCTGACATCCCGTACCCATACTCCTTCATCTGTGTTGTGTAGCTTGGGATGTACAATGACAGAACAATTTAATATGCTTATTGCCCTTGCCACCACCCCTCTAGAATGTAAGCACTCTACAGGTATGTGTTTTGTCAGGTTTTATTACTTGTTGAACCCCTACTACCTAGGACAAATGTTAGTTGAGTGAGTGAGTGAACTATGTTGAATATGAACAATTTGTAACTGTACATTACTGTGGCTTCTTTGGAGCACAGACAACAGCAGAAAATTCTGATCACCATAGGGCTCTCTTCAGTTGAACTTAGGTGAATTATGATTTTACTAATAGTTTAACAAAACAGGCTCACTGGATAAAGCTGTTTTCCTCGATGCCCCTTTTTCTGTCAAAGATGAAATGACTGCAGTAGTCGTCAGTAGCAAGAAGTAGTAGACTTTGGCTCGGGGAAGGGTTAATAAGCCACAGAGAGGCAGACAGACTAATAGGAAAGGACAAGGACACAAATGTGTAGTTCTTGATGGAGGCTTGTTTTGTTCATTTGTTTGTGGCCAGAGTAGGAGTATTGCACCTAATTTGGAGGGCGCTTTCTACACCTTACATACATGCATTGTGACCAACTTGGAAGCAGAGCAGAGTACTTTTGAAAGGCTTATAAAGAAAGTGTGTGCTTCCTCTGGAGAGCTTAAATTGGCTGTGTCACTCAGCTCCATCCCAGTCCATGGATTAAAGAGCAGCTGTGAAAAAGACCCCCAGTCGTCTTTCATTGCACTTGCTGCTCAGGATGCAGACTTCAGCTGGGGTTGCTTAGGCTAAATGTATGTAGAAAACACAATGTCCTTCAACTGAATGCAGTAGACTGAATTTCTTCAGATATTCAAGCGTATGTCTTTGAAGATAATTTAAAAAATCACTCAGGGTGACTGACAGTGTCCTCATCTACATCCTGAAATGTGGATTACTGGAGAGCTGGTGTGACCTTTTCCATATTTGAACCTTCATTTTCCATAGAAGGCTGGCTTGTAAGACTTAGCGCTTTAGCATTGTGATGCCATGATTATTACCTTAACTTAAATGTTTCAGTGTAAAAGGTGGTTAAAGTAGCCGTGCTTGCTCTCAGTTTTAGTTTTTTTGGTATTCTTTTTCCCCAGGGTGAGTGGGCACAGCAGACCCTATCTGGCAGTGAGTGGCTGTCATGATCTCTACAGCACCGCTCTACAGCGGCGTGCACAACTGGACCAGTTCTGACCCGATTCGCATGTGTGGCATCAACGAGGAGAGGTAAGTAAGTTTTCAAAGGTGGCATCCAGTAAGCTGTATCACAGGTTGGGGGTAGGACCTGGGGACAAGATTCTTGTTTGTTTCTAATTTTCCTCAATCATGGGAGTCACTTGCTGTGCCATACTGTCCCGGTTCCAGTGAAAATGAGGAGGCCGTCAGATGACCTTTGCCACCTAGTACTGTAAGGTTGAGGAGTAAAGAGAGCTCAGGTGCTTGCCATTTCTATTGCTTGTGTCAAAATTGCTTGCATCTATGTCTGTGTGAAGATGTTGGATTCCCTGAAACCAGAGTTACAGGGAGTTATGAGTTGCATTGTGGGTGCTGGGGATTGAACAAACCCCAGGTCCTCTGGAGGAACATGCAGCCAGTGGTCTTAACTGCTGAGCCATCTCTCTAGCTCCTCATCATGTAGCAGCTTTAAGGTGGGAACTGGTCATCAGAATTCTGGAGGCCAATACTTCCTGCCTCAAGAAGCTAGCAAAAATTTGTCAGGAAGACCTTATAAAATATCAAAGGAAGACATGGTTGCTAATCATAGGTTTAATATAAAATTCAGAGTTGATGAGGCCTGCCTGGTTTGTATATGTGTTTCAGTTTTCGAATATTTGGTTGACTGAGAGAGGCCGTTTTTGGTTTTTTTTGTTTGTTTGTTTTTTTGTTTTTGTTTTGTTTTGTTTTTAAAGACAGGGTTTCTCTGTGTAGCTTTGGAGCCTGTCCTGGAACTAGCTCTGTAGACCAGGCTATCTCGAACTCACAGAGATCCGTCCGAGTGTTGGGATTAAAGGCATGCATCACCAATGCCTGGCAAGAGAGGCCTTTTTAAAATTACGCATCATACCAAGAGTACACAATTGTCCTTCAGAGTTTATATTTTCCTTTTATAACCCCTGGCCAAATTGCTCTGTGTTGTGGTTATGAGACCTCCTCCAACTTCAAGGCATCGTTCTGCCATGCTTGCTGGTGTTTGAATCTATTGACTATTTAAATTCAAATATGCTAGAAGAATTACATTAGCACTTTCCTTCTAGTTTAAGATCTGGGGTCTTTAAAAAAGAAAAGAAAACAAAAAGAGCCTGGTTTAGGTATGTTTAGGGTTCACTGGGTAAAGTTGCTTGCTGCCAAGCCTAACAACCTAAGTTTGATCCCCACAACCTATTAGATACAAGGAGAAAATGAGTCTCACAAGTTGTCCTCTGATCCCCACATGTGGACACCATTGCCATGTAACACCCCAAATAAATAAATGGGTGTAAAGTAAATAGATTTGGAGTTCCTCAGGTAAATCTAAGAAACATTCATGTGTTGAGAGAGGTAATATTGATAATTTTGAAGGGAAAAAGAGCGGCTATCTTTGCTTTTGTATACGTTTTTGTGGCTTTAGGTATGGAATACTGGGACTCATGAATGCTAAGACTGTATCTTCCAGTGAGCTGCTCCCTCAGCTTCATGTTTGGCTTTTGCCATTTTTTGGGGGGGTGCTTTTTTGTTTTCAACACGAGGTTTCTTTGTGTAGCCCAGGCTGTCCTGGAGCTCACTCTGTAGACAAGGTTGGCCTAGAACTCACAGAGATCTGCCTGCCTCTGCCTCTTGAGTGCTGGGATTAAAGGCATGCTTTGTTTTTAATGATTTTTTTAATTTAGTTCATAACTAGAGAAGTATATACTCGGCCTGAGACTAAGGTAAGAGAATAGACCTAATAGACCTTTTTAGTTTCTTAATCCATTAATAGCTTAATGGTCCCTGTACTAAGGAATGCATTACAGATGGACTTAAAAAAGGAATTTAATTTTAGAATATAAAAGCCAAAACCAATGAAAAGAAGATGAAATTCTTCTGGGAGACAGCAGAAAGAAAGAGGATTTCCCTTTGTGTGTGAGATCTGTTCTCAGATGATTTTAAGAGCAAGGTGGTAGCCGTGATTTGTCAGTTTGCACTGGTAGGCCATGTTCTAGTTAGAAGTAGTTGAGGCTGATTTAGAGCTGTGAACCTGCTCCTTCAAGTGGCTAGTGTACAAGGTGGATGTGGTTACTCACATCTATAATCTCAACACTCAAGAGGCTAAGGCAGGAGGACTGGGGATTTGAGACCAGCCTGGGCTACCTACTAAGTTTTATGCTAGCCTTGCCTATATAAATGAGACTCTGTCTCAATAAAACAGAGCATTTTGTATGCTAACCTGAGAAATTAAAAAAAAAAAATAGTGGACAAGTTACCTTGGTTCACTGTCTTTGCTATATTCCTTCCAAGAAGGGAGTTAGAAGTAGATGGGAAATATGTTTTTCTCTTTTTACACACCTTCCTTGGGATGCTATATTAGCAAATGTCCCCAGTGGTTAAGATGACCTTTTAAGTATTGTCTTTTGATCTCATCTACCCTTTGTCACCTTCTTACCACAGTCTAGACCATGTTACAGATGATTTCCAAAATACAGTCTTACCCTATGTGCTTGCTTGCTTTTTGAGACAAAGTCTCTTTCTCTCTGTTGGCCAGGCTGACCTAGAGCTTACTATTATAGCCTAGGCAGACCTCTAACTTGTAGCAGTCCTGTTGTTTCAACCCAACTGCTACAATGTCATGTGTGAGCTACCATGCCTGGACATAGATAGATAGGTAGGTAGGTAGGTAGGTAGGTAGGTAGGTAGGTAGGTAGATAGGTAGATACATGCATGCATGCATGCATACGTAATACATAATACATACTCAATCACATATATGTTTTCTCTCTATAATGTATATATATATATATATATATATATATATATATATATATATATATTTGTATGTGTATGGGTATTTTGTCTGTGTGTATGTCTATGCAGCATGTGTATGCCTCGTACCCAAAGAGGGCATCAGATCCCCTGGAAATGGACTTGCAAATGGTTGTGAGCTGCTGTGAGTGTTGGGTTCTTTGAAGAGTAGCAAGTTCTCTTAGCTGATGAGCAATCTTTCTAGCCTATTCCCCCTCCCCAGTTTTGGAAACAGGGTCTTTGTAGCATGGGAAGAAAGTGTTCCTGCTTTAGCCTTCAAAATACTAGGATTACAGGCATGTGCCACCAAACCCAGGTTTACTCTATATAAAAACCATCTTCCCCTATCCTTTCCAACTTGTAGACCTTACAAATTTGAGGTATAAAGCTGTATTTGGGGAAACTTAAAGTTATATTGTAGAAGTCTACCCAGCTTCATCAGATATGTTTGAGGAGTACAGAATAGAAGGCATTGCCTTTTTGACTGTTCCAGGTGGTTGGTCAGCATTAGTCAAAACCTCCAGCTAAATTGGCTTGCTTGCTTCTAGCATTTAATTAAGTATTTATTCAATACAAGAGCAGACTGGTAGTACATCTTAGTACATTGCTGGTGAGTGCTATGGAGTGGTGTGAACAGATCTTACAGAGTCTAGATGCAAGAATCATGCCTCTTCATAGGAATATCAGAGAACTGTGCCATCTGAGCCCAGGCTAGAGAGATGATTAGGACTTTGGGGTGAAGGCCAATATCTATATTTCCTTGAGTGTTTAGAGAAGGCCTTGGCTGGAGTAAAGGGCGTCTTGGTGGAGCAGTGGGACTTCAAACAGGAAAAAGGCTCAGGGGCTGGCCTCATGGATTCTAGGTTGGATGTTTCTCTTAGACATTGTCCCAGGCTGAACAGGAACTGAAAAGGCCAGTACGACAAGTCCAGGTGTTAGCCTTTAATAATTAGGAAAATAGCCTTGAGAGGTGGTGGCTCAGTGTTGGTTAAGTTCAACAAAGCCTTGAGCATACCAGCTGCTTTCTGGTGGGAAGAAACAGTGGAACTGATTTCCTGTCCAGATTGGAGTCTCTTTAGCCTTATGTTCCCCCTCGCCTATATGCCCATACATAACCTTGCTCATTGACCCAGCTCCTCCCCCCCCCCCCACTGCCTTTCTGATCCCAGGCTCTGCTTTCAGCACAACATTTTTTTTTAATATTTGCTCAGCTTTGCATCCCCCTCAGAGGATTTGAAACATCACCACACACATTTTTCCCAGTGCTTGGGGGCTGGTGCTGAGGCTTAGGTATGGCTGAAGTAGCCAGAAGTCCTGCCTCTGCTGCCACCACCAGTTTCTCTGCTTGGCTCGAGGCTTTCCACGGAACTGCTGGCTTGCTGGCTTGTGAGAGCATAGCTTCTGCTTCGGAGCAGGATTTCTGCCCAAGGAGGAGCCCACCAAGTGGGGAGGGAGCATGGTCAGGAGGGGAAAGAATGTAAACAAATAGTGCCTCCCCATGTGAGTTTTAGAGGGAGGTAAGGAGGGGCTGCTGCTTCCCCTCACCACCACAGCCCTCCCCCTACACCATCCCTGGTGATTCTAGTTGGAACATGCTTCTTCAGCCCAAGGCTGGGTACATAGAGGTCCTGCTTTTCTGGTCTCTCGGGAGTTGACGTGAAGTCTATTTTCCCTTTCCTTGGGCCATCCCCCCTTCCCCAAGACCCCCAACTGCCTCCAAAGCCCTTGCCTCACAGTCAGTCTGTTCTGTTTCCAGCAGTGGAACCCTCCTACTTCCGCCACCCCAGCTCATTTTTAAAGGGGACAAGCCTTTCCCTCTTGATTAGCCCCTTCTAGAGCACCGAAAAGATGGGGAGAGGCCTGCTTTGATCCCAATTTGTGTCTCTCTTGCCCCAGGTACAATGTGGGAGTTCCTGTTTCAGTAAGAGGGAGGGAATTCTCTTCAGGGTAGTCCTCCTTGCTGGAGTTGGCTGCAGGCGCCTCAAACACCCCTTAGACTGGACTGGTTGGTGAGGCAGGGGCTGACTTTTCTTCGTGGCCTGTGTTGCATCTCTGGCAGGGCTCCAAAGATGGCAGGCAAACCCAAACAAAGAGCAGGCAGAGCAGTTCTATGCTTTGCCCACCCCGAAAACTTGCTGCAGCTTTGTTCTTTGACCCCCTACCTCCTGTGCAGCCACTCCCACTCGGGCGGCTTCCCTATTGATGCGCTCCCCAGGGCAGGGGCAGTGTGTCCCTGCTACACTTGGAGCGCTGAACTTTGAGTGGGTGTTTGCCATGTCACTTTAGCAGTCTGATCCTTTGCTTTGTTTGTTTGCTTTGTCAAATATAACATTTTTGTAAGCGTCTTACCTGAATTTAGTGAATTCTTTTTGAGCAAGTGGAGGATACAGCTGAGTTTTTCTTGTTTGAGACCCGGCTTTCTGGGCTTAAGCCTTTACTTATGGCACATACCAGTGTGAACGTGGGATCTATGCCTTTGAGGAGCTCCCTTTTGAGGGGAGAATATGGTGGTACACAGGCTGAAGGGAAGGTGCTCTCGGTGTGGAAGGTGCTCCCTGTGTATATGAGAAGGGGAGGTGCCAGCTGGAGCCAGGTAAAGTTCTATAACAATTCCTTTGCAGACAAAGACATGTTTGTATGTTTGTCTTGTTGTTGTTGTATTGTTTTGTTTTGCTGTTTCTTTTCTTTTCAATTAAGATTGGGTCTTCGTATCCTTGCTGGCTTGAAATTCCTTAATATAGACCAAAGTCTAGGCAGGCCTTGAACTAAGAGAGACCCACCTGCCTCTGCCTCCTGAGTAGCAGGATTTAAAAAGATGTGCATCACCACATCCACTCCATTTGTTGTTGTTGTTGTTGTTTGAAACACAGTCTACTGTAGCCCAACTAGCTTTGAATTCCTTATCTTCCGGTCTCCACTTCCTAAGTATTCAAATAACAAGCTTGTGGCAAATGCTTGGCTAAATGTAGTATTTTTAAAGAGCTTTTTAGTGTCAGTGGTCAGATAGCCTCAAATCCGTGTTGTATGTGCTGGTAAATGTGAATGTCTATGGGCTACAGGCATGCCCCGCCCTTGAGACGAACAGGGGATTCAGATTTGGACGTGGCTTAAACATAATGGGAATGGTGATTTGCTTTGGAAGAGATTGACCCTAATGTGGTGCTTCCTATATAGATTTGAATAAGGTTTAAAATAAAACTAATTTGCATGCCTTTGAGGCTTACATGTCACATCGGTGATGTTTCGGTGATGCCCTGTATATCCTAGATTGATTGGTCGGTCACCTTGATGGGTAAACTCCAGGGAAAAGGAAAATGTGCTAAGTGGGGTTTATCCACACTTTGTGTGAAAACACTAGAAAGCAGAATAAGTAAGCCCCCAAATTCTGGTCAGACAGGGGTCCTATTCAAGAACTTGCAAAGTTGCATGCAGAGGCTCTGCTGTGCATCCTTGAGCCACCTAATATCCTGCCATCCCCTGAAACCACTATGGGAAGCGAGGCATGAGGGTTTTGTGGGAAGCCAGGCACGTAGGACCTTCTAGAGAAAGTGTCAATGGCCCAAGTCTGAGCGTTATGTCCCTGTTCTGATTGTGTCTTTCCTGCCAGAAGAGCACCTCTTTCTGATGAGGAGTCCACGACAGGTGACTGCCAGCACTTTGGATCTCAGGAGTTTTGTGTCAGCAGCAGTTTTTCCAAGGTAAGGAGTGATATGTTGTCACATGCTGCCCATCAAAGGGTGAGTTTTCTGGAGCCATGTGGCTGCTTTGGCCATTCTGAGAATGAGAACAAGAAGACAGAAGTTGCTCTAGATGAGATAGAACTTGGTACGTATATGCCCTGTCCTTTGTAGTTGGTTGAGTTGCAGAAAGGAGTAGCAGTTACTTCTCAGAGGCCTTGGGATACTTGCAGCAGTTGGGGAGCTTGCTAAGATGGGCATCTGTTCTTTCATTGCAGGTGGAGCTCACAGCAGTTGGAAGTGGCAGCAATGCCCGGGGGGCAAACCCAGATGGCAGTACAACAGAAAAACTTGGGCACAGGTCAGAAGATCAGCCTGATGATCCTCAGCCAAAAATGGACTATGTTGGGAATGCAGGAGAGGCTGAGGGCCTCCTGGTGCCACTGAGCAGCCCAGGAGACGGGCTTAAGCTGCCCACTCCTGATAGCACTGAGGCCAGCCATAGCAGGGCCAATTGCTCCTGGACTCCCCTAAGCACCCAAATGAGCAAACAGATTGACTGCTCGCCAGCCGGGGTAAAGGCTTTGGACTCTCGGCACAGTGTTGGGGAGAAGAACACTTTCATTTTGGCAACTCTGGGAACTGGAGTTCCTGTGGAGGGAAGCCTGCCTCTAGTTACCACTAACTTCGGTCAGCTGCCGGCACCTGTCTGCCCTCCAGCCCCTGGGTCGGGCTCTGTGACCCCATCGGTTCCCGATCCATTCCAAGTTCCCCTTTCTGTCCCAGCCCCAGCGCCCCACTCAGGACTAGTTCCAGTCCAAGTTGCCACATCGGCTTCAGCTCCATCTCCTCCTCTGGCACCAGCACCGCCCTCGGTGCCTACTCTCATCTCTGAGTCCAACCCTCTGTCCGTGTCAGCCTCTGTCTTGGTGCCTGTGCCAGCGTCTGCTCCCCACTCAGTCCCAGTGCCACTGTCTGCCCCTGCTCCTACCCCTCTCACAGTGTCTGTCTCTGCACCTCCCTTGGCCCTGATCCAGGCTCCGGGGCCTCCTTCAGCTCCCACTTTGGTCCTTGCTTCCGTCCCAACTCCAGTTCTAGCTCCCATGCCAGCATCCACGCCTCCAGCAGCTCCTGCCCCTCCATCTGTGCCAATGCCCACTGCAAGCCCATCCTCTGGCCCGCCTTCTACCCCTACCCTTATCCCTGCCTTTGCTCCTACCCCAGTGCCTGCACCCACCCCGGCCCCAATCTTCACTCCAGCCCCCACTCCCATGCCGGCTGCCGCACCAGCTGCCGTCTCCACCTCAGCACCCATCCCAGCCTCCTTCAGTTTGAGTCGGGTGTGTTTCCCTGCAGCTCAGGCACCAGCTATGCAAAAAGTCCCCCTGTCTTTTCAGCCAGGGACAGTGCTGACCCCTAACCAGCCGCTGGTATATATCCCTCCTCCGAGTTGTGGGCAGCCACTCAGCGTGGCTACGCTGCCAACCACTCTGGGAGTCTCTTCCACGCTCACGCTCCCAGTCCTGCCGTCTTACCTACAGGATAGGTGTCTCCCAGGTGTGTTGGCCTCCCCGGAGCTCCGCTCTTATCCATACGCATTTTCTGTGACCCGGCCTTTGGCTTCAGATTCGAAGTTGGTCTCTTTAGAGGTGAACAGGCTCTCCTGCACTTCCCCATCCAGCAGCACTAACACCCAGCCTGTTCCTGATGGGGTCCCTGGACCTTTGGCAGATACCTCCCTCACCACTGCTTCTGCCAAGGTGCTTTCAACTTCACAGCCATTGCTGCCAGTCCCCAGTGGGAGCTCAGGCCCACCACACCCCTCCAAGATGCCAGGTGGCACCGGCCCTGAGCAACAACCAGAAGGAACTTCTGTTACCTTCTCTCCTCTCAAGTCACCTCCACAGCTGGAGAGAGAGATGGCCTCTCCACCCGAGTGCAGCGAGATGCCTCTTGACCTCTCTTCCAAATCCAACCGCCAGAAGCTTCCATTGCCGAACCAGCGTAAAACACCTCCCATGCCTGTGTTGACCCCTGTGCACACCAGCAGCAAGGCCCTCCTTTCCACAGTCCTGTCTAGGTCTCAGCGCACAACTCAGGCTGCCGGCAGCAACGTCACTTCCTGCCTGGGCCCCACTTCTTCTCCTTTTGTTATCTTTCCTGAGATGGTGAGGAATGGAGACCCAAGCACCTGGGTGAAAAACTCAACCGCTCTCATCAGCACCATTCCAGGCACATATGTGGGAGTGGCCAACCCAGTGCCTGCATCCCTGCTGTTGAACAAGGACCCTAACCTGGGCCTTAACCGAGATCCTCGCCATCTCCCCAAGCAGGAGCCTATCTCCATTATTGATCAAGGAGAGCCTAAGAGCACTGGCGCCACTTGTGGCAAGAAAGGCAGCCAGGTTGGTGCTGAGGGACAGCAAAGCACAGTCAAATCCCGTTATACCCCAGCCCGCATTGCCCCTGGGCTGCCAGGCTGCCAAACCAAGGAACTGTCTTTATGGAAACCTACAGGGCTGGCAAATATGTACCCACGGTGTTCTGTCAATGGGAAATCCACTAGCACCCAGGTTCTTCCTGTTGGCTGGTCACCATATCACCAAGCATCTCTACTTTCTATTGGCATTTCCAGTGCCGGGCAACTAACCCCCAGTCAGGGGGTGCCTATCAGGCCCACCAGCATTGTTTCTGAGTTTTCTGGTGTGTCATCTCTCGGCTCCAATGAAGCCGTTCACGGACTTCCTGAGGGGCAGCCACGGCCTGGGGGCCCCTTTGCTCCAGAACAGGATGCTGTCGCAAAGAACAAAACTTGCCGAATTGCTGCCAAGCCTTACGAAGAACAAGTCAATCCTGTCCTCTTGACTCTCAGCCCTCAGACAGGGACCCTGGCGCTGTCTGTTCAGCCTAACAGTGGGGACATTGGAGTGAATCAGGGACCTGAGGAATCTGAGAGCCACATGTGCTCTGATAGTACTCCTAAGATGGAAGGCCCCCAGGCAGCCTGTGGCCTGAAGCTGGCAGGAGACACAAAGCCTAAAAACCAAGTGCTGGCTACCTATATGTCCCATGACCTGGTCCTGGCCACCCCCCAGAACTTGTGCAAGATGCCTGAGCTGCCTTTGCTACCTCACGACAGCCACTCTAAAGAACTCATTTTAGATGTGGTTCCTAGCAGCAAGAGGGGCCCCAGCACAGACCTTTCGCAGCTTGGAAGTCAGGTGGATCTGGGGCGGGTGAAAATGGAGAAAGTGGATGGTGATGTGGTTTTCAATTTAGCCAACTGCTTCCGGGCTGATGGTCTCCCAGCAGTTCCCCAGAGGGGCCTGGCTGAAGCTCGGGCTAAAGCTGGGCAAGCTCGAGTGAAACGGGAAAGTGTCGGGGTCTTTACTTGCAAGAACAGTTGGCAACCAGATGAAGAGACAGAAACTCTGCCATCCAAAAAGGTGAAATGCAACAAAGAAAAGGAAATTGAGGAAGAACCACAGCAGCCGCAGCAGCAGCAGCTCCCCCCGCCGCCCCCGCCCCCACCACAGCCACATGATAAGCCTATGGCCCGGAGTTCCCTGGGATCCAAGGTGGGTGCCAGTGTATGGCTGAGAACTGATGGTCTGCTTCATTTGTGGGTCTCTGCTGCATTTGACCTCCTTCCTCCCCACTCAAGACAATGTTCTTGAGCAGCCTAGCTGTAGCTGTGTGAACAGAGCTGATGAATGGGGTCTCTGTATATATTTTTACCTGGAATGGGCCTAGCCCATTCCATAGGATGTAGGAAATGATTTCATCCTTGGGGCCAGGGAAGCCATTGTCCTCAATAAAGTTGGGAAGCAGAAGGAAGGTATTGGTGAAGGAAATCACTAATCACAGGCCTTTCCCCAAGGAACAGTTCTTCCTGGTTCTTTAAAGATGCTAGACTGTAACACAAAAAATAGAAACCCGGAGACAGATATTGGGGTTCAAGCTTCAAGCTGAAGATCAGAAAAGCAAAGCAGCTAAGCCAGTAGTAGATCTTACTTCTACCCAGGTTGAAGCAATCCTGCCCTCAATGTGGCTGGAGACTAATTGCCTGAACGTGGCTGGAGACCAAAATGCCCCAGACTGAATATCTGCTCCTGTCTTTTATACCTCTCTAGAGCTGGGATTAAAGGCATGGGATCTCAAGTGCTGAGATCTCCTTTGTGTGAGCTGTTTTCTCTTTTAGACTGAGCCAGTCGTTTAGCCCTGGGTGGCCTTGAACTCACAGAGATATGTCTGCCTTTGTCTCCTGAATCCCGTGATTAAAAAAAAAAAAAAAAGTGTGTGCCACCACTGCCCAGCTTCTATAGCTAACTAGTATGACTGACATTGCATTTTCATCTTTCGGGAAAATTTTTTATTTTGGGGGGCGGGGGTTTTGAAACAGGATTTCTCTGTACAGCTTTGTAAACCAGGCTGGCCTCAAACTCACAGAGATCCGCCTGCCTCTGCCTCCCAAGTGCTGGGATTAAAGGCATGTGCCGCAGCTGCCACCACCACAGCCAGGCTCTTCGGCCAATTTTTATTCAATCATAAACATCACCACAATGGACCACCAGCCTTGTCAATTTGGGGTCCGGGGAAGGAATGAACGAACTTCTTTTAAAGATTTATTTATTTATATACAGTGCTCTGCCTGCATGTATGCCTGAAGGCAGAAGAAGGCACCAGATCTCGTTACAAACGGTTGTGAGCCACCATATGGTTTGTGGGAATTGAACTCAGGACCTGAGGAAGAGCAGCCAGCGCTGTTAACCTCTGAGCCATCTCTCCAGCCCAGGAAGGAACTTTCTGATAGGGTCATTTTGGCCCCACTTCTTCCTAGCTCTGTGACATTGATTAAGCTTGCTACTTACTCTCTCTTACCTTCAGTTCTGTCATCCCTGCAATAAGACAAATAGTAGTACTTATTCAGAGGGTTGTTGGAAAGATTAAATGAGATGTTGATATGAAATATCCAGAACAGGCAAATTGATAAGAGAGAAAGTAGCCTGATAGTTGCCCAGGGCTAGGCGATTTTTTGAGTAACCAATTAATAGGAGTAGGGTTTCTGTTCAGGGCGGTGAGAAAGTTCCTGTATGAGGCCAGTGGTAATAGTTACACAATTCTGTGTTTATACTGAAAACAATAGCATTGTGCATGTAAGTAAGTGAATTGTATAGCATAGCTCAGTAAAGCTGTTACAATTAATGGGATGGTGTACAAGTGCTTAAAATAGCACTTGGCACATAATTAAGCACTCAGTTGGTGTCAGTGGCTGCTTTTGTTTTGAGTATCACAAATAGAATAGCTCCTGCCCTCATGGAGCTTATGTCTTGCCATGTTGAGTTAATGACAGTAGGCATAGCCCTTCCTATAGGAAATGACTAGCTCAGTAGGCCAGTTTAGAAATGAAGGGAACAGAGAATAAAAGTTACAAGATAAGGTGAAGGCAAATAGCACTTCCAGTTTTTTTCCTCTGGAGACCAAGTAATCTAGGTGTCTTGTTAGGTCCCATTTTGTTGAGAAACATGTGACTGATAACTAAGCTAAGATAGAGGTGTTAATTCAAAACAACCCATTGCTGCGGGTGGCTTAAGAGGCATACTACATTCCTGTTACTTGCTTGAATTATGTTTCTTTGAACAATTTTGTTACATTTATATTTGTTTTCTGTGCTCATGTGCATAAATGTATGGTATGCCTGTTCAGCATCTGTGTAGAGGTCAGTGGACAATTTCAGCCATTCCCTTTCTGCTGTGTGGGTACCAAGGCTTGAACTCACATCATTGTATGTAACAGCAAGTACCTTTACCTGCTAATGCATCTTGCCTGCCAAAGAATTATGTTTCATTTGATGCTGCCTATACTTTATTCTTGTTCTTTGAAACGTGTTTCAAAACTCTGTTAACCTGAACATTGATCTTGATTTCTTCATCCTCCCAACTTCCCAAGTAGTTGGAGTGCATCATATATTTTTACTTTCACTGCTGCCCTTGAAGAAGATACAAAGACAAATCTTTTCTAGGTGTTCTGTTATGTCTACCTTAGGAAGTAAAAGTTAATGATCTATATTCAAGAGAGGCAGCTAAAAACAATATTTACAAATAAATCAAGACATGTTTAATTTTATGTGCATTTAACTTTATTTCTTCTGGCTTAAAATAGTTGTTCTTTGGATGTACCTGAAGGTCAGATTTTAAGCAGTCATCTACATCTTTCTCTTTTCTCCCCAGTTTTTTGTTTCCTAACACTTTGGTTCATAGGAACTCATAGTTTGATTATGGGAAAACATATGCGTTAGTCTTCATGCCAGTGACCAGGTATCTGAGAAAACAACGAGAAAGGAATAGTTTTGGCTCGTGGATTCAGAAATTTCAGTGCCTCATAGTAGAAAGAGTGCAGTGGAGTAGAACAACAGGCCTTGGTAGCCAAAAGGGAAGCAAGTAGGGAGAGAATGAAAATATGAATGAGGGCTTCCATTTTCCTATTTTGTGTTTGGGTGTGCTCATGTGTGTGGTGTATATGTATGCAGGTACCTGTGCAGACCCAAGGTCAGTCTTGGGTGTGATTCCTTATTAGTTATCTACTTTTGTGTTTTGAGACAGGGTCTTTCTCTAGCATCAGGAGCTCACCAATCATCCTAGACTTGTTGAAGGATGCACCAAGCTCTGCCTCCCCAGTGCGGGGATTAAAAGCATGTACCACCATACTTAACTATTTTTCTGGTGATGAAACTCAGGTCCTCATGCTCTTACAGCAAGAACTAGACCCACTGAACTACCTCCCCAGCCCATCATTTTTCCCTTTTCTATCTGGGTCCTCAGCCTATGGCATGATGCTCTTTACCTTTAGGGTAGGCCTCTTCCATCCTTAGTTAATTCTCTTTAGATAAAAATGCAGATACAATGAGAGTCATGTATCAGTTTGTCAATCCAGCCAAGTTGACAAATCAAGATTAACTACCACATAACTTCAAGTAGGCTTTTGAGTTTTTGTTTTGTTTTGTTTTGTTTTTAATTTTTTGGTTTTGTTTTGAGACAAGTTTTTTTCTATATAATCCTGGCTGTCCTGAAACTTGCTGTATAGACCAGGCTGTCCTCGAACTCAGAGATCCACTTGGCTCTTCTCCCTGAGTGCCCCGCTGACTTGGAGTATGTTTAATTCTTCCTGTCTTCTTAAAACTTAATTTCACATTCCCTAGAACCTCAGTAATAGAAACATCTATCTTATTCCATTTCTTGTTTAGTGGCGTGGAGGGACCTCAAACCTTGTAACCTGTGGCTTTGGGGTGGAGTTCCTGTAGTGTGTAATCAGCAGTAGGTGGGAATGGGACTGAGCAGAAACAGTCGATGAAGCAAATAGGGAAGGAGATATTAAAAGCTAGTGAGGAGAGTCTCAGATATGAGGGCCAGAAGCCAGTACTTAGTCCCAGCTCCATCTTTCTTACTACAGTTGTAAATGAGCTACCTTGCAGGGTAGCCAGGTAAATGGTATCCCTTGAGTTAGTGTTTGGCCCAGAAAAAGTTAGTTGACCTCTTGTCTTAGAGTCTTAGTTTCATCCTCTGTCATTGAGGTAGTGTTATGATAGAGCAAATGGTAGCATTCAAAGTGATAGAGTATAAAGCTTCCTTTAATATATCCTCAGCTTCTTGTAAATGGTATACTAGACCTGGCCTTGTCGGTTTTATTCGTAAGGAGATGGGAATTGTACCCCCTGTGAATATTCCTCTCCTTGCTGTAGTTGAATCTATTTTCTGATATTAGCTGATACATGAGAAAAGTTTGTCTTGACTGTTCTGAGAATTATTGTCAGTTTATAGTACAACCATTCACAGTGAAGTTGCTTAAACCATGTAACTGTCCAATTTGCAGAAGTGGAATTTTTGTTTAATGCCTATCTCTTGCCTGTGTATGTATATGCCAAGTATGGGGCCTTTGAACCTTTTAAAACAACTTTGGATGCATGTTCAGGGGCCAAGAATCCAGATTCTGTAGACCTCTTTAAAGTTACATGGATGCCTGAAGGGACCAGCAAGGGTATTTGACTGAGCCCAAGAGCCTTAATAGCTCAGTGTGTCCTATAATACTGTGACATACACATTCATGCAAAAGCAGCAACACATAACTTGACCCTGGGAGAACATTCTTAAAACGGAAAGCTGACCTCAGATCTGACTCTACTTTTTCTCAGTGCCGGAAGCTGCCTGGAGACCCTCAGGAACCCACCAAGAAAAGCCCCAAAGGGGCTTCAGATTCCGGAAAAGAGCACAATGGAGTCAGGGGAAAGCACAAGCACTGGAAGCCAACAAAGCCAGAGTCCCAGCCTCCAGGAAAACGAGCTGATGGTCACGAGGAAGGTAGGTCCCAAAGGCCATGAATGACCTTATAACCTGAGCTCCAGAGGGATGCAGTAGGGTTTTGGTGGAGAGAGAATGGCTGAAAGATTGAGTAGAAAATGGAGCCTTCTCTGCTGTGGAGTAGAGAAAGAATTGGAACCTCTAAGTCAACAGCTGGGAGGGGTAGATATGGACTAATGCATTAGAATACCACACATTCTGAAGTCTTAACATTGAATAAGGTGGCTTGCAAACAGATAGGTAGCAGTCCTACAATAGAGTCACTAACCCATTTCCATGAGTTGGTATTAAGGTTTAAATAAGAAGCAGCTGTAAGAGTACTTGGACCCAAAAAAAGAAAGAAAAAAAAAAAGAGGCAGAATTGGGATTCATAACACTGTTTTCTTCTACCTTTAGGTATGTTGGAAAACTCCCATTCCAAAAAGAAAAAATCCATAGCTGACTAGCTAGCTTGCTAGAAAGGTTTACAGATGTCTCAAACCCTTTTTATCAGTTAAGGATACCCAGAATGTTTGGGTTGGGTATGGGATATACTTTCCCTGTATACTCTGATAGTCCATGTTCATGTTCTTGCTCATTGGACATGAATTACGTCTTTTACTTTGCCCTTGTATACCTATTTCCATTTGTCCACTTCTTCCTGCATTACCTTGCTAATGAGGTTGCTCTTGTATGGAATAAGCTATAGCTCGGAACATAACAAACATCCAACAACCTTTGAGTTATGTAGGCAAATATTCCAATTTTGGGCATGCTGTTCAATTGATTCAGTGCATTGCCTTTATTGATGCCAGTAAAAATGGCCCAGCCCCCAGTTTTCTAAACCACCATGCCCAAAAAGATGGGTAGTGATGGTGGCATAAGGAGAGTCAGTTGGGTTAAGCCAAGCAAGCTGCAGGGTCAATACAAACCTTTTGGTTTTCTCATTTGAACATCCCACGTGGGCTTTCTGGTTTATAGATTTCTAATTGCGATATTTCTACTGTCTTCTCCTACACCACACATCACTCCAGGTTCCTTGGAAAAGAAAGCAAAGAGCAGTTTCCGTGACTTCATCCCTGTGGTTCTGAGCACTCGGACACGCAGTCAGTCTGGTGAGTAAGACTAAAAGTAAAACCTTGCCTTGACTTCTTTGAAAAGGTTGAATGAGTTTGCCATTGGTGCAAGTAGACAATTGGGATTTTGCTTCCCTATGCTAAAATGACAGCCTCCTTGTAGGGACAAGAGAGTCCTAGGTGGGGGCAGAGGGATCTCCTACAATTTTAGACAGTTTTCTTAGCTATGTTAGATTAGGGGTTTGGCATTATCTTAAGAGCCAGTGATGGAAAGAAGAAAAGCCCTTGCCACTCAGGAAATTTGTTTGTATTAAAGAGTTTTGCATCTCATGATCATTAGGGCCCATCTCATGTATAGAATTCAACCTTTAGGCTTTAAACTCATCACCCAATGTGATAGGAATTATCAAAATTGGAAAGGCCATTGAGTGTTCTGGGGAGGGACAATCGCTTTTGGTCCACTGAACTTGTCTAGGTTCTAAAGAAGATAGTTTCCAGCTTGTACTCTTTCTGCTGGCTCTCTGTTGGTACACAAGACAGAGATGGTTGCCTGAATTCACTCAGATTTCCTTGCAAATTAGAAGGAATGGAGAAGCATGGCCCAATGAAAAGTCAATGATCTGACATCCTGTTAACTGGTACCTCAGCACATGGCAAGCTCTATGGTAGTTAGGACTTACAGTCATGGCCTGGAGGCCTCGCAAAGTCCTGAAGTGTCCCCTGAATCATCAAAGAGTGATAACATTATGGCCAATCCTGTTTTTGTGTTAAACACATTGTGCTGTGTTTGATTGTTTGGAAATTGGTGATTTCTGAGTGATCTCTGTGGTGATTCTGTATTAACCATAATATTAGATTAGCTAGAACACTCTGTTCTCTGTCTGGTCCATATAATGCAAAGTTTAGTGGGGTAGTTGAAGCTTTGGGCAAGGGCAGCTTTTCCCCTCTAACCATTTCTGTCTTCTGCTGACCTCACGGGGGTCTAGGGCTTTGTTGAGTTAACAGCTGGGCTTTCAGAGAAACGTGGTAGTGTTGCTTACAATGAAGCTGTTAGATCTCTGTAGTGTAAAACCAGGCCAATTTAGAATTGTGCTTTTATTGTTAGCATTGTTAAGAGTAAGTGAGGAGAGAGAAAATAGCCTCTTGGCAAGGTGGCCCAGGAGAGTAGGAAAGATGCTGTTTGTCTCAGGGTTTTCAGGAGTGGAAGGAGTGTGCTTTCCCAGCAGCAAGGAACAGCTAGCTGTAGTGGATGGGCAGATGGACTAGAGAGAAAACTCCACTCTTGAACTTCTGGCTACTCTGTAGGGGGTGGGATCAGTTTAATGGAAACAGGCCCACTCTGTTCTACTATAACATGCTTGAGTCAGGCTGTGTCATAGGAAAGAGACTCCTTGCATCTCTGTTAGAGATACTCTTCTTTTGTGATGATTTTGCTTGGCCAGGGTAGCTCTGTTGGCCATACTGGTGAACCATAGAGTTATCGGGGCCTAAGTTCTAGTACCAGATTTCCTTACCCCCTTGACTTCAGCTCAGACCATCTTTACTAACAAGCAGAGAACTGTAGCTCTCTCTCTTGCTTGCCCTTTATCTCATGTTTAGCTGCTGGTAAACACTAAGCAAGATTTTGCGAAATGAATTCAAGTAATTGTGTCATAGGTGAGTAAGGATGGTTTTTAGTACTTTATAATTGTATGCTATTTTGTACTCTGTAAAGTAAGTACTTAAGACTGAAAGACTTCATTTGAGCCCCGGAATTGTCCTTTGAGGTA
Source organism: Phodopus roborovskii (assembly GCF_943737965.1). Classification (NCBI taxonomy): domain Eukaryota; kingdom Metazoa; phylum Chordata; class Mammalia; order Rodentia; family Cricetidae; genus Phodopus; species Phodopus roborovskii. The sequence continues at coordinate 2,386,746 of NW_026125700.1, forward strand.
AATGTACCACTAATAATGGACAGAGCCTGACCTTGAGTTCAGGCCTACAAATTCCTACTCCAGGACAGTTGTGTTGGTACCATACTTAATCCCTTCAAGAAGCACCTGAAAGTCTTCTGTATATCTCATCTGTAGGAAGCATCTGTAGCTCCTTCGCTGGTATGGCAGACAGTGACATGGGAAGCCAGGAGGTCTTCCCTACAGAGGAAGAGGAGGAGGTGGCTCCGACCCCAGCTAAGAGAAGAAAGGTGAGAAAGACCCAAAGGGACACACAGTACCGCAGTCATCATGCCCAGGACAAGACCCTGCTGAGCCAAGGCCGCAGACATCTGTGGCGAGCCCGAGAGATGCCCTGGAGGACAGAGGCTGCCCGGCAAATGTGGGACACCAATGAAGAGGAGGATGAAGAAGAAGAAGATGATGATGATGAGGAGGAGGAGGGCCTGGTGAAGAGAAAGAAACGGAGACGACAGAAGAGCCGAAAATACCAGACTGGAGAGTACTTGATAGAACAAGAAGAAGAGCAGCGGCGGAAAGGGAGAGCAGGTAAGGTTGGCCATGTGGCTGCCTGTCATTGCTGTTGTGAAGTCAGCTGGGAAACTTCAGGCACAGTGGCATTAATACTTCCTATTCACCACTTCACCAGTCGAAGGCTGTAGGACTGAAAGGAACCCCGTGCTATGGTCTTCGGCTGTCACAAGGGGGTCACTCAGGTCCATTTTGAGTATGGGGCTTTGAATCTAGAAAGAATGAATTCCAACTAGCCTACAGGTAAGCTGGGGACGTGGAGACCCTTGCCTTCTGGTTTCTTACAGACATCTGAACCTGTGGTCCATGCTATGATGATCTTCTTGGCATAGGCCAGAGTTATACTAGGGAGTTCTGGTTGGCTTGAGTCAAGTCTTCTTTGGAGAATATAGGTTTTCCCTTTTTTATTCTTGGGTTTAAAAAGAAAGAGGAACCAGGTGTGGTGTTATAAGCTGCTCATCAAAGCACTAGGAGGTTGAGGTAAGAGGACAGTGAGTTTGAAGCCACCCTGGGTTACATAGTAAGATCCTGTCTCAAAACAAATAAGGAAGGTATTAGCTTCCATACCTGGGATGCCTCTACTCATAAACCAAAATGAAATGTAGTAGTTCTATAAAGGCAACATAAAAACTTAAAATATGTAAAACCTGATTTCTCTGTTAAAGCCACAAGGAGTTTTTTTTAGAGTCTGTGCAAAGTTGAGGTAACAGGTGGCAGAGTATTTGTTGGTCCTGAGCTGTGAAAGCAGGCAGTTCAGAAAGAAAACCTTTTCTGGCCATGTCTAATGCTTTAAATATGATTGACCTTGGAGGGATAGACAAGAGGATCATACCAATATCCTTCAACGAGTACAGTTTAGGCCAGTGCCCATATATAGTTTCTAATTGAACTAAAAGACCATTTCTGGATTCCATAGGAACATGTTTCTCTTTCCTTATTCTCTGACTGCATCCGTGGAAGCAACAATCAATTGTCTCTTACAGTGTATTTACTCTGAGCTGCTGATAAATATGTATAGTCCCTTTATTAGCTAAAACAGAAGCAGCTCACATTCAGTAGGCAGTAGATCCTGGGTATACTAAAATGCAAAGAAGGCTTAACCTCATTTCTGACTCTGTGTAAGTGGAGATGTATATGATACCTGTCCCTACACTCGAGGGTAATTGAGCTCATTTTCATCAACTATCTGAACAAGTGGGGCAATTTTCCCCTCCTTTTGCCAGAACCATAATGGATTGGTCATGAATGAGTTGTCAAGCCATTGGCCTCAGCCTCTTGTTAGGATGACAAGAAGCTTTTGTATCACACAGTCCTCTCTAATGAAGGCTGCTTTCCTAGCTTGGGAGTTTCTCATTGAGTTATCAGCTCTTTTTATTTTTCTTCCTTTTTGCTGTTTTTTTTTTGGGGGGGTCTCTATTACGTAGCTTTTTGGCTCTCCTGAAAATCTCTAGACTAGGCTGTCCTCAAACTCACAGGGATCCGCCTGCCTCTGCTGCCTCCCAAGTGCTAAAATTAACAGCATGTGCTCTTTCAATTAGAAGGACCTCTCTGGAGTTTCCTGGTCCCATTTGCTACCCAGTACACACAAAGAGAGAGAAGTTGCCACAGCATTGTAATAGGGACTTAGATAGTCTTTGCTAGAACATCTACAGTAAACATGGAGAATACCAGTGATCAAGGTATCTGTTGAAAAGTACATCCTTCTTCTTGGGTATGTCTGGGAGCTTGAGGCCACTGGTATTGGCACATCTCTTCTTCATGCAGAAATCTCTTTCTAAATATATTTTTTTTGGGGATTCCTTTTTCAGTTTATGAGTGCTTTCCTTGTATGTGTGTCTGTACACATATGTGCCTGAGGAGGCCAGAAAAGGACATCGGATCCTCTGGAACTGGAGTTACAGATAGTTGTGAACCTATGTGAATGCTGGGAATCAAACCTGTGTTCTCTGGAACAGCATCTCTTAACCACTGAACCATCTTTCCAGCCCATGTGGGAATTTCTCAACAAACATCTCTCTCCTCATAAAGCTCCAGTCTCTCTTACCTACTTATTATCTGGCTTTCAGGTCAATGTCAGAGGAGTGGGAAATGGACAAACTAGGCAGATCACCCTACTCCTATCTAAGTCTCATAACCTCTCCTTAAATCCTGTACTTGGTTGTCTGCCTTTTTAGTCTGCAAAAGAGGTAGAAGGACCTATTTCCATGCACCTGTCTGTCACCTTCACTCTGCTTTTGTAGGCTAGCATAAAGCCGTAGGTCTTTTGCAGTTGCCCTGACTTTGGTACATGGAATAGATCTGTTTATTTTCCTCTTTATTGAACTCTGCAATGTGGTTTCCTTATGCTTCCTACAGTTTTCACAGCGCATAGTTCTGTTCCTTAATCTTGTTTTAACCCAAACTTGTTAGATCAGAAGCCCTGGATTAAGACTGGGCATGGTAGTGTATGCCTTTATTTATAGGAATCAAGAAGCACAGGTATGTAAATCTTCATGAGTTCTAGACTACACTAGTCTACATAGTGAGTTTTAGGCCATGTAGGAGTATATACTGAGAGTCTGTTTTAAAAACAAGAAGCCTAGTGGTGGTGGCACATGCCTTTAATCCCAGCACTTGGAATTTCAGGGCAGGTGTATCTTTAAGTTCAAGACCATCCTGGTCTACAGAGCCAGTTCCAGGACAGCCAGGGCTACACACACAGAGAAACCCTGTCTCACAAAAAAAAAAAAAAAAACCTGCTGGAAAAGTGAAAATTCATTTTGTTTCAGTGACTGTCACTGGGTATATTCACACTTGAGGTCAGACCCCCACACCCATGAGTAGTTGGGCAGCACAGAATGAACTCCATGCTGTTTTGTTTTGTTATTTTTTTGTCTTGCTGGGTTTTTGTTGGTTTGGTCTTTGTTTTACTTTTTTAGAGACAGAAAGAACATGTTGGAATTGGGTAGGTAGAAAGGTGGGGAGGATCTGGAAGAGTTGGGGGAGGGGAAATGTTCAAAATATTTTGTCTGGAAAACAGTTTAAATTAAAAAAAAAATCAAGGGAAAAAAGCCCTGAGTTAGAGTGTTCTTGCTGAGATCATGTAGCACAGTATTTCCTGAATATATTGTCAGAACCCATTATTATGCTAGGTGGAAGAAGGTGTAGTATGACAGCTAGGGCTTCTTTCTTACATGCATAATCTATAGACGATTCTCCATTGTGTTTTGTTGGCAACTTCACATATGAGAGTCCATGTCAAGTTTGGGGTGGGAGTGAGTTGAGAACTCTGAGATTTAAATCCCTTAATTTCACAGGTGGTAGAAACTCAGGTTGTAGTTAGTTCACAGCCTTACTGATCTGTTGTGTGCAATCTTGCACTGAAGTCTTATAATATCGACACCTTAATCTTTCTAACACTGTACAGAAAATTTCGTTTGTATCACCTCAGTTAATTCTGCTACCATTTCTGGGACTTGATTTATATTCTCCCCATTTATACATATGGACACTGAGGTTCAAAGAGATTGTGGATTGCTTCTATGCCATTGCGTAGTTAATGGTAAGCCAGGGATAAGAATGTAGTAGATTTTAGTTGGTTAGGATGCTTGCCTATAATGCACAAAGGCTTGGGTTTGATTCTCAGTACTACCTAAACCAGCTGGGTGGAATGTCTGTAATCCCAGCACTTGGGAGGTAAAGGCAAGAGAATCAGAAAATCAGAGCCATTGGCTACAAGTTGAGTTAAAGGCTGACTTGTTACATAGTGCAGCATCAAGTGAGAGGCCCTGCCTCAGTCTAAGGTAGAAGGAGAGGACTGACACCTGATGTCGGTCTCCGACCTCCATATGCTCACTGTAGCATACATGTACCCACACTCACACACAACAGCATACATATACATCCACACATACAAGCCACACAACCCTGTTATTAACAGATACAAGTGAATGGTTTATGTCACTTATACAAGAGGTTTATGGCAGACCCTAAGGTGTGAGGCTCTTGCTAGTGGAGTTTGTAGCAGACCTTTTGGAAATGACAATTCTAGACAGATATTGCCACGTACCAGTGACACCAATGACTTTCCAATCATGGAAGGCAGTAGCTTTCTGCCATTATACTTAAGTAGGCCCATAACACCTTCTGGATTGGGGAGTTTCTGTTGCGTTGATGGTGTCTTCAGACAGTGATAAACAGGACAGTTAGTTAGGGAGAACTGAGATCCTAAAGTCAGCCTTCTACTTTCAACTTACATCCCACTGTACTTGATACTTTAACAAAACTACTAATTTGGTTTTCATTTTGGAAAAGGAAGAGGTATGAAGAAAAGGCTGAAAAGAGATTCAGGTTTGATCTGGACTATGGGGAGATCTTTTGAAATGACCTACATTGTGGGGGGGGGCAGTCAGATGGGCTGCCTCCTGCTGGTAGGGCTGGAAACTGTCCCCTGAGGGTAGAGGAGGGATTTGTGTGGCAGAGCACTAAATGATGGTGCTCCATTTCTCTCACAGTCATCTTTTTCCTGTTTTTTTTTTTTTTTTTTTTTGTCCAGATTCAAAGGCCCGTAAGCAGAAGACCTCCTCCCAAAATTCAGAGCACTGCCTCAGGAACAGGAATCTTCTCTTGTCCAGCAAAGCCCAGGGGATCTCGGACTCACCAAACGGTTTCCTCCCAGATAACCTGGAGGAACCTGCCAGCCTTGAAAATTCAGAAAAGCCATCAGGAAAACGAAAGTGCAAGACTAAGCACATGGCAAATGTATCAGAAGAGGCAAGGGTGCGTGGCCACCAGAGATCAACATGGGGGTGGGGCGTATGGGCTAGAGAGACAGGCACTCTTTTTAATGGGTTATATGATTTTTCTCACTCCTTTCCTTTATCCCCTTTCCTCTTCCATCCACCTCCCTGCCCCCCACGCCCCCAATTTACTCCAGAGATCTTGTCTTTTTTCTCCTTCCTAGGTGGATCCATGTGTGTCTCTCTTAGGGTCCTCTTTGTCACCTAGGTTCTCTAGGGTTGTGGCCTGTAGTCTGCTTGTCCTTTGCTTTACGTCTAATGTCCACTTATGAGTGAGTACATACAGTGTTTGTCTTTCTGGGTCTCGGTTACCTCACTCAGGATGGCTTTCTCTAGTTCCATTCATTTGCCTGCAAATTTCATGATGTCATTGTTTCTTTTTTTATGTTTTTGTTTTGTTGTTTTACTGCTGAATAGTCCTCCATTGTATAAACGGACCACACTTATCCATTCTTCAGTTGAGGGGCAGCTAGATTGTTTCCAGGTTCTGGCTATTACAAGTAATGCTGCTATGAACATAGCTGAGCATATGTTCTTGTGGTATGATTGAGCATCCTTTGGGTATATGCCCAACAGTGGAATTGCTGGATCTTGAAGTAGACTGAGTCCCATTTTCCTGAGGAACCACCATACTAGTTTCCACAGTGGCTGTACAAGTTTGCACTCCCACCAGCATTGGAGGAGTTACAGTATGGTTAAAGGATATGGCAGGGTGCTAGCCTGAATAGATTGCTAACATCCAATCAAGAAGCTTTTGTCTGAGTTTAACTCACTAGACACTAGTGACGGAGTTTTCGGAGACAATCAAGGTAGGATACAACATGTAGAAGCCAGGAGTTTGTTCTCTAGACCAAAGATTCTTGAGGATCCAGGTTAGCTGCGTCCTCTGCCCTGTGCCTTGTTCCTTTGACTCTGGAGGAAGCCTAGATTGGATCCTTAGCAGTTAGTCAGGCAAGCATTCTTTGACTCTTTCAAAGTCACCAGTTCATTTAGTTTTGATGTTCATAACAACTGGTGTTGGTGTTAGATTCTTTAAGGTACCACTAAAGAAAAATAAGACAGTCCTCATATTGTGTGAGTTTTAATTTAAAGGAAGTGAAGGTCCAGTGTGTACCTCATAGGTATCTGTCATTGACACCCCAAAATCAAAAGGCCACGTTGGGCTGGTTTGGTTAATTATGATTCTTACCCTTCTGTCTAGTTTTCAAGTAGGAATTCCCGAATGGTACTAGGATGGATGCTTGTCTTCCCCCTCCCCTTCTTCCTCCCTCCTTTCCTTGTTACAGCTTAGACAAGACACTCAAGTTTATTTGTTCATCTTTAAAAATGGAGCTGATGCTCTTTGCCCTTTCTGTCTCACAAGAGTGCTTGCAGGGAACAAAGGAGGCAATGTCTGTGACAGGCTTTGATAACCATAAAGTGTTCTCTGAGGGCTGGTATGCATCCTTGCACTTCAGACAGAGACAGGGATGAGAGAAGCAGAGTACAGTATGACAAGCTATGGCCTGTTGTGGCAGGGTGTCCATCCCCTGCAATACATAGATTATGAGACGAGTACAGAAGCCCAACTTGCATGCACTAAGAGCATCTTTCCTATTTAATGTATGTGTTTGTGTCGTGGCATGTATACCCATTCATGTATGTAAATGCAGATTCATGCTATGGCACAAGTGTGGCGGTCAGAGGACCACTTGATTGCAGGACTTTACATTCCACCTTGTTTGAGAATTTCTCTTTGTTGTTTTCCTGCTACATACACTGGGTGAGCTGGCATGAAATGTTCTGTGGATTCTTCCCACAGAGTGCTGGGTTTGTAAGCACTTGTGCCACAACTCCAGCTTTGGTATGGGTTCTGGGGATTCAAACTCTGGCCCTCATGCTTGTATGGCAATTGCTTTTACCCACTGAGCCCTATCCCAGCCCTCCTGTTGTCACTTTCAATTCCTGAGTGTTTCTTGGAGGTAGGCACTTGTATTCTAGTCATTTAAAGGGCTGGTGTGAAGTGACTCAGTGGGCCTGCTTGCCAGAAGCAGGCCATGAACCAAATTTGTCTGCCTCGGGAAGAGCTCTGGTTGTCAGTGCGCCTTGCAATCTCTGAATAGGAGCTTTCTGCCTATTTCTGGGACATCTCTGGGAAGTGGCTAAGTAGGCAGAAAACACTGCCACCTTTAAGCAGTTCTGAGAGAATGGGGGAGGGAGGCAGGGAGGGACAGGGAGAGGTGTCTCGGGGTCCTGTTGCCTCCTCCCCATCCTTCCTGGATACTCAGATGGCCCCATCCCAGACAAAGGTAGCCAGCCGCTTGACACTCAGCAGCACACTCTTATGCTTCTGTCTGGTTCTGTCTGGCAATGTGTCTGCTAAAACGTTCTCCTGGAGAGGGTTTTGTCTCTCCCCAGGGCCTCCCTTCCTCCCTCCCGCCTTTCTTTCTCTCCCAGTCATCACCACCTGCTCCAGTTGCCCCCATGGCACTGGGCTTTGTAGTAGAAAGCAAGGCAGGGGGAGGGCTGGGGGACGCTTCTGCAACACTAAAGCGGGGCATTGGCCAAGGGCTTCTTCCCACAGGGGCTCAGAGCCAGGGGGAAGAGGAGAGGGGGAGGGGGTCCCCCTACTTGTCCCCACTCCTCCCCCTTCTTGCTTGCTCTAGCAGCCTGGCCTCCAGAAAGGAACTTATCCTTTGGAGCCTGGCTCAGCTAAGCAAAAACCTGGGTGCATTGCCCTGTGTCTTCCAATCCTGCCATTGTATTCTCCATCTCCCTGGTGCTAAAACAGTATCATATCCTCATGGTCGGTGCTTTCTTGCTAGGGATTGTATCTCCACCCCGCCCCCATCAGTTTTCTATGGAAACTGGTCATACCTTCTCATGATCTTCAGATCTACCAGAGGGTACAGATCCCCTGAACCTATTTCTTTTGTCTTAGTGTACCTTTCTTTATATAACTTTCTAGGCACCTTTTCTGACTACTCAGGGCTTTGTAGACCGATAGCTGGAATCAAGTCAACACATAATTGTGATTGATACTGTATCCAGCTATGATTTCAGTGCTAGAAGCATCAAAAGAAAAGGTGACAATATGAAATGTGCCCATAAGGGGCTTAAAAACTAACCGGAGAGCCAGATATAGAGGGTAAAGAAAGGTTGCATTATCTCTTGAGTTGGAGGTCAGCTTAAGAAATGTAGTTAAGACACAGTCCTAAAGGACATTTAAAAAGAAAAGAAAAAAGAACAAAAAACAAACATAGGGGATGCAAGACTTTCCCATAGAAAACAGCAACAAAGTAAGGAAGTGAGGTGTGGGATTATATGATTCGACATGCAGAAAGAGGACATTGGGGCAAGAGTGGTGTAGTATAGTGTAGAAGAAACATGGGTTAGGTGAACTCTTGATGATCTGAGAGCTTTGAGTAAATATACGTGTTAGCTCCATTGTGGCACAATAGATTACTCTAAAATCTAGTGGTTCTACACAACGATAAGCATATATTGTCTCATAGTTTCTTGAGACCAGGAATTCAGGAGCAGCTTAGCTGAGCCCAGTGTAGGGTGTCGCATGAGGTTGCAGTTAAGGTTAATGCTGTGTCTATTTGAGGACTGGGAAGATATGCTGCCTGTTGCTTTCTGTGTACTGCATGTGCATGGCTGCCGTGATCATGCTGGTTATTGGCAAGAGGCCTCTTTTCCTCTCCTCATGGGTCTCCTCAAAGAACTGCTGGCTTTCTCCAAAGAAAATGATTTGATTTGAGAGAACCATACAGGGACCACAGTATCTGGGGTTCTGGCTTTGAAAGTTATGATCCCCACTTTGTAGTCTCTTATTGATTACTTAGGTGAGCCTTGTCCCATGTGGAAAGGGAGCTACACAAGAGCTTGACTGACAGAAATAGGGTTCTCAGGGTCCATTATAGTGGCCAGCCCCTCAGTCATAGTTCTGGCTTCTAGTGGTATCATGTCGCTCTTGTATGCTGGGTATACTTAAATCCAGCTAACACCCCTCGAGTATCATTCAGTTTCATTCATGTCTTAGACTTGTAGTCACGTGCATCTGAGGCTACTCCCATCTTTCAATACAGTGGTTCCTTGAATACAGTTACTTCAACACAGTTATTCCTCATCTAGAACCCAAGTTTAACATACAAGTGACCTGTGCCTCCATAGACCAAGGAAGACACAGGAAAACAAACATAGGAACCTTCTGTGTACCTTCAATTCAAAATAAGGGCAACCAGAAGCACCCATAGGTCACTTCCGAGAACAGAACTCCTAGAACATTTGTGGTAGTCTGTTATCACAGAGGTCCTCCAAGGGAGAAAGTAGTGCTCAGAGGAGTTAGGCTGTACTTCAGGTGTGATAACTGGTGGATGGCAGAAGCAAACTTCAACCCTGGCCCTCCCTGTCTGGTTCCAGAGCCTCACAGTCCACTGCCCTTGATTGGCCTGAACATAATCTTGGGCTATGGTCTGACAAAGATGGAGAAAGCCTGTGAGGTTGGATATGGGGACAGGTTATACAACCAGAGTGAAGGTATTGAAAATTGTGGCCAGTCACACTGCTGTCTCTTGGGTTTCTTTGTTCTTAATACATACAGACATGGCTTATCCAAAATCTCAACAGCAGGTAGAAGAAGCATGCCAAGTGTTTTAAAGAAGCTGGGCTGTCTCTACCCAATTTTGTGTCCTTCTGCCATGCCATGGTTTGTGGGGCTGAGGATCTTATACTTTTAACATCCACCCACAGAAATGTAGAAGCCTTCTTCATTTTGAAAATAACCTCACATGGTTAGTGACTAGCCTAGCCTCCAGTGTCCAAGCTGACACTGGGCCACTTGGCTTAACTGTCAGTAAAGCACAACATGAGTGCAGTGAGGTGGCTTTGGCATGGCCATGATGAATTAGATATATATGTTCCCCGCCCTGACCTAGAACCTTCCTTTCTTCTTTATAGAGCAAAGGTCGTTGGAGCCAGCAGAAGACACGATCTTGCAAATCTCCCACTCCAGTGAAGCCCACAGAACCATGTACACCCTCCAAGTACCGAAGTGCTGGCCCAGAAGAGGCCTCAGAATCACCCACTGCCCGACAGATCCCCCCAGAGGCACGGAGACTCATAGTAAACAAAAACGCCGGTGAGACCCTCCTGCAGCGAGCAGCTCGTCTGGGTTATAAGGTAAGTAAGCGCTCCCTGAGCAGACAGGCAGAGACAGGATGACATTGGCCTGGACCTCAGGGAGGAGTACCTATGCCAATGGCTCCTCTAGGGGCCCAATTCTGGCTGGTCTCTCTCTACTGCCCACATTGCCTCTGAGGGTGCTTTGCCCCTTGTGTTATCTCAGTATGTGGAAAGGTATGCTCACTGAACAGTCAACTCAGGATAAATGCAATTGAAATAGTGGCACAGTATCATCCTGCTACATCCGTAGGCTGGCTAGGAAGGGGGTTTTGGAATTTTTACTTTGTCTTAGCTTGCCTATATAGTGGCTCCTCCAACCCAAGGAACATGGGGTGATTACTGTTCACACTTTATCTCCTGTAATTCCTCCTCATTTTGGCTTTCTTGTAGAAGGGGCAGGAGCATGTTCAATCAATAAACAAGCCAGAGCTAACTTCACTTCTTTATATATGGGAAGGAAGGCAGAGAAAGCAGTGCTTCTTGAATACTTATTTTGTCATATTAAGGAATTTGATGTAAGCCTATTGAGGTTGATCTTATTGCAAAGAAAAACCTAAAGTTAGCAATATTAAATGATATGACAAGATGTGTGTAGTGGATAACCCAGGTAGGAATCCCAACCCCCGGGAGATAGAGGTAGGCAAGCCTCAGCTACATAGTGAATTCAGAACTGTCCTGGGTTACCTCTGACTATCTACAAACAAACAAACAAACAAACAAAAACATCTGGCAGTGGTGGCACATGCCTTTAATCCCAGCACTTGGGAAGCAAAGGCAGGTGTATCTCTATGAGTTCAAGGCCAGCCTGGTCTACAAAACTGTTACACAGAGAAACCCTCTCTCAAAACACCACAAAACAGGTAAATTGTGTCTAGTGTCATTTATGATGGTATTTTTGTCTGAGTTCAGAAAGTCTTTTGATTCTCAAGTGCTGAGGAGTGGAAGGACTCCCTCATATCCCTTGATGAAATTTACCTGAGGCTGAATGTTGGTGTACATTTTCATCCTTTATAGTTTTTGTTGACACCAATGTACTTGACTATGTATGTTCCCCGTTCTCCATGATTTCCTCAGGATTTACTTGTGGATGTGAACTTAGCTGCCTTCTTTATTAAGCTTTCTGTACCTATAAGTGTACAGACTGCTATGCAGATTTCCTGGGGTCCCTATCAAGCAGCCAGTTTACGGTTCTTGAATACTTAGTATGGGTGTCTACATAACTATCAGGGAGACCTGAATATGCACGGATAAGCAATGTAACAGGCGTATATTGGAGAAGCAGGGACCAGAGATGGCACTTGATCTGGGCCAGAGTGGGCACACCTGTATTAGTGAGAGCATAGGAGTTCTGCCTAAAGGTAGCAGAGTGTTTCTGTGTGCAGGAAGGAACAGCCGCAGCCCAGGTTCATGGTAGCTTTCTCTTCCTGAAAGTGTTGACAGCAGAACAATGATGGGTACCACATTCTGGAAGCCAGTGAGCCAATGGCATCCCAGTTTATTCATAGCCTTGTCTTAGGCTAGCAGGAGTCCTTCAAGGCATTTGAATTCTACCGCTGGTCCTGTCACTTTGTCACCCCAGCCTCTGGAAGGCAGGCATGACCTGCGGCTGAGTGACAGAAGTATATTGTGGGGCTAGAGATGTATAGCTCAGATGCTTTGCCTAGCAAGCACAAGCCCTGGGCTCCATTCCCGGTGCTGCATATATTGGAGTGGTACATGCCTGTAACCTGAGTACTCAGGAGGCAGAGACAGGATGATCTGAAATGCAAGGTCATCCTGGGCTACATAGAGAGTTTAAGGCCAGCCCGGGATACAATGAGACCTTGTCTCAAAGCAAGGAAACAAAACGGAGTTGCGCTTGTGGTGACTGGAATGTTATGACCCTGTCAAGAACAGGCCTCCCCACTGCTGTCTTGCAGTGATCGCCACCTAGAAATCTCTTCCTCCTGCCAAGGGAACAACAGCTCAGAGCTAGGGCCCTGGCAGTGGAGGCTGAAGACTGACTTTCTTCACAGGAGATGTGGAAATGTGTATTTCGTTCCCTCCTGTAGAGGACAGGCTCTGAGACTTGTCAGATACTTGTGGAGTCTACCAGGGATGATTCCCAAAATCAGACTGCTCTTTGCTCACAGAACTATCCCCATCCCCACAGGACGTTGTTCTCTACTGCCTCCAGAAGCATAGTGAGGACGTGAATCACCGTGACAATGCGGGCTACACGGCCCTGCACGAGGCCTGTTCCCGGGGCTGGACTGACATCCTCAACATCCTGTTACAACATGGGGCTAATGTGAACTGCAGCTCTCAGGACGGCACAAGGCAAGAAAGCCATTCCTCTGATAAGTCTCAAACCGCAGTTCAGCCCTTCACTGCGGAGGTCTTACTCTAGCACAGATATCTGCAGCATGTCCAGCTGCTAGTGTCAAAAAGGCCTTACCAGGAAGCCTTTTGAAACAATTTCTGTGGGATGAAGGGAGCCAGCTTATGGCAGGAGCTGATGAGTTCTTTGGTGGTCAGTCCACACTGGACTAAAGAAAGGCTGAGGTTGTCCAGGGCTCATCCTGTCCCATGCCAGGTCCATTCAACCTTCCTGAATATCATCCTGCTGGGCCATTTGTCTCATGTGAATTGATGCCTTAGGATCAAACCAGGAAGCTAATCTTGGAATGACATTCCAGATTTGGTTTCTGGGCACTTAAGAAATGTGCTACCTAGGTCTGGGAGATTGGCTTGGTATGTAAAGGCACTTGCCGTCAAACCTCACAATCTTGGGTTCACCATGGTTGAAGGAGACAGCTGATTCCTGCAAGTTGTCCTCTGACTTCCACACATGTATATTCATGCACATGCACACACATAATAAATGTGTAAGTAAGTAAAAGTAAGTAAATGGAATAACATCAATGCACACACATTCACAAATATAAACACTCTCTGTGTTTGAAACAAGTTAAATCGACTCTCCTCAAAGGATCTACTTCAGGAAGGTTTCAAGGGATGCTACATGCCAAGTAGAAGGACCCAGATCAAAATGTACAGGTTCTGCTTGGCTGCTACCTGGCATGGAGCCTCCCTACTTTCCTGCCCTTCAGCAGTCACCTGGGTCCTTCTTCAAAAACCACCCACATGTGCTTTAATTTTAACTTCCACCAGGAACCTGTTCCCTGCTACACTAGTACCATCTGAAGATACAGGGGAACATAAAGGAGAGATAGATAGAGGAGAGAAGAAAAACAAGTGCAGAGAAGATAATAACACGATGAGATAGGGTAGAAGTTGCAGGGCAGAGGTGGTGTCTCTGCTCTAAATCTTACTCATGTTCCATTGGGGATACCCTGAGGTCACCATGGTATTTCCCCCCTCCCCTCATATGGTAGCCTGAAGCCTCAAAATTTCCCCCTTGAGTCCTGTCTCACTGATCCTATATGACCTCCACAGGCCAGTTCACGATGCTGTGGTCAATGACAACCTGGAGACCATCTGGCTCTTGCTATCCTATGGAGCTGATCCCACACTGGCTACCTACTCTGGCCAGACAGCCATGAAGCTGGCCAGCAGTGATAACATGAAGCGCTTTCTCAGTGGTAAGCATGGTCCAGAATTGCAGCCAGTATCCCCAGGTTGGCCTTGGATTCCTCAACCTGTGGTGGTGGTTGTGGTGGCGGCGGCAGCAGGGGGTGGGGTGGGGCTTGAGTCTCTTCAGTGACTGACCTATACAGCCCCCATGAGGGGTGTCCACCCTCTTCCAATGTTCCTTCAGTGTCTTGACACTCAAGCTACTTTAAAAAGTCCTTTGCTGTGAGTGTCCATATCTGTAAAGCCCTAACCACCTATAGGGACTCATTTCCCCACTAGGTTTGTGAAGCTTGGTTCCTCATGGCCCTTCTCCCCTGGTGACTTTGATATTCCTTGTGCTTTCCAATAGTCCCTTTCTCTCCATTCTTTCTTTTCTCTTCCCCACCCTCCATCTTCTAGTGAAGTGTCACATGCAGGCCTATGGCCAGGGCCAGAAGCCACTGCATTTAATTTTTTCTCTCTAGTGGTGTAGCATTATGTGTCTGCAGGTAGGCAGCTTGTTCTGCCTGACTTGGGCAGGTGGGACAGAGGAATGAAACAAGGGAATGTAGTTTGATTATGCTCTCAGTCCCTTCTGACTTTATCTCAGGGCATTAGAATCTTCAACTTTTTGTGACAGCATGGCTTAGTCCTTCAGATTGCCTGAGTGATGGGTGCTGCAATTGGGATTTGCATCTGTGACCCTCATCACAGGCTTCAGCTGCGGTAGAACAGTCTGTTCCCTCCTTTCACCTAACCTTTAGCCCCATTAGTCACTGACTACCCCTATCAGGGTTCAGTTTCTCTTAAGACAGGCTGGTAAATAGCTATTAATGGAGGAAGTAAGAAAAACTACTAAAGGTCCCCATGGAAGGGGAAGGAGGTGGGCCTAACTTTGTATTGTAGAGGCTACAGGGAGGAGACAAGGGAATGACAGGTTACCTGCCGAGGTTTTGACTTGAGCTCAGCCACCCTCCCGACAGGTTCCAGTAGGCCTCAGGCCCTCCAGCCCGACTTAACTAGGGCTGGGGAACTGGAGGCTTCCTTTTCCATTTCTTTCCCCTTGGCTCTAGGTCCTTGAGCATCTGGTCATCATGAAACACAGCCACTTAGGAATTTCTTTTCATTAATTACTTTACTTGGTCCAATGATGACTGGTACTCACTTTAGCAGAGCCACCCCAAGGGTACAGCATCCTTCCGCATGTGCACTGTCTTAGATGCTGGCATGGCCCTTTTGCACTCTGGATTCCCAGGGCCATGTATGGACTAACATCTAGAGTAACTAACATCAGTATAATGAAGGCATTGCATGAAGTTTTGTCTTTAATAACTTGTCTAATGGGAGGGGAACTCTCTGACTAGAAACCGTCCTGTACCAAGTAGAGGTCAATGTAAAGTAATACCTCTAGTTACTTTATTGAATAAATGAACTCTCTTTTCTATCTTGACATGTTCTCTACAACTCCAAAGGGTTTAAATTTTGACACTTTTTTGTTTTTTGAGACAGGGTCTATGCAGTCGTGGCTGTTTTAGAACCAGACTGGCAGAGATATGTCTGCCTCTGCCTCCTGAGTGCTAAGGTTAAAGGCATGCACCTCTACACCCGATTGACACTTTTTATTGTCTAATAATGAGCACTTCTTCCCTTTTGTTTGTATAAATGCATCTCATTCTCTTAGATAATCTTTTTAAAGGGTCTTTTGTGACATATTCTCATTATGTGGCTCTGACTAGGTTGGAACTTCCATGTACATCAGGCAGGCCTCAAACTCACAAGCCTGAGGCTTTCTTTTAAATACCCACCTGCCTTTGCCTCCTGATTGCTAGGATTAAAGATGTGTGCCACCACACTCAGCTAAACAATTTTTTAAAAACGTGTGTGTGTGTGTGTGTGTGTGTGTGTGTGTGTGTACACACATGCACACAATATGTATGTGTGCATGCATGAATGTCACAGCCTGCATGTGGAGGTCAGCAAACAACATTCAGGAAATAAAACTTAGGTCATCAGGCTTGTGCAGCAAAAACTTCTATCCGAGACTTCTCACTGACATATAGCTAGCATTTTGACATCCCTTTCATAACTAAAGTACTTGTTGCTGTTGTAGAATCCAGAGGAGACTTCCCTAAGCTCTAGTATTCTTGTTAATGTGGGTAGAGCATCTTCATTCAGGTCTTGGCACATATTTCTTAATTCATGGGTAGGGAGGTTATGCTCCGAGGAAGCGTTAGTAGACTGGGGCAACACTTCTCTATGTAGGGGCAAGGCTCTTGTTATTAGGGAAAGTTCTAGCAGCCTAGACTCAGACCTTGGCATGACCTTCCAGTGGAGGCAGGCATTTGTAGGAGTCACCAGGTCCTCCAGGCAAGGAGAACTTAGGCTCCAAAGCTCTTTTGATGAGGGATAACTGAAAGGGTGATAAATAGAACTCCTTTTTAAAAATTCAAGTGAGATAGCTGTTAGTGGTGGCACTGACCAGAGGCAGGAGACTAAGGTAGGAAGATTCCTGTGATGGTGAAGCTATCCTGGGTTACATAGTGAGTTCCAGGCCAGCCCATACTACTGAGGTGAACAGCAAGAGCCTGTCTTTAAAAAGGAAATAGAATTCATCTAATGTAACAAAGTTCAAGTGACTAATTCGGTGACATGGAGTGTATTCAGGATGAGTTATCATCATTGGGGGCTCTTGATGCCTCAAAATGAGCATTGCCTCTCTTCTCTTTCATCACTGGAGAATACCTCACTGGTTCCCCAGGAACCACAAGGTAGAGGGATGTTCATAAGATGGGAAGCACTCTTTCCGATGCTCGATTGTATATCTAGGTACATATGCATGGAGTTTAAACGGGTTTGTTTATTTATTTATTTGGACCTTTTGAAATGGAAGTTGGTTTGGTTTGGTTTCAATTTCAGCTCACATGTCTGACTGCACTGTTTTCATCTCCAAGCACTTGCTTGGCCAGGTGCTCCAGAGATGAGTTGTCTTCATCCTCCGCCAGCAGACACCTCACAGCAGAAAATGAAGCAAACCCACGTAGGGTACTAAGGGCTCCTTTTCTGTGGTTGTCTGACTTGTGCCTCACACATAGCTTTGCTCACTGTGCAAGGCTCCTATTCTGCAATGGTTGCCTGGGACTGAAGTCTTTTACTAAAGGAACAACACTATTTACAATGTTCCTATAGTGAGTTAAGTAAAGCAGAGGGTGATATGGACTTCCATAAGTTGGGTTGACTCCAGCCAAGGCCCATTTCTCCTGAGCTCATGGAGGATAGTGTAGCACTTCATTTGTTCTTCTGTCCATCCATTTATTGAGTTTCTGCTAGGTTCTGGATGCTAAAGGCCATATAGTAAACCCTTTCTTCCTTGTTGTAGGGCCTGGAGCATGGAGCTGTCCAAACCTCCAGGAGATCTTGAAAGGCTCCCCCCTTAGGGCAAATTACAAATCACTCACTTACCATTGACACCTTGGGGAAAAAAAGCAACGTCCAATCTAGCTGAGAAGGAAAACAGACCCGGTTTGTCCTCCTCTTTGAGGAAGAACACAGGTTGGAGGGAACTGTGCAGTTTGGATTGAGGCATTAGAAAAGGTTTGGGGACTTTTCCTTTCATAGGTAAAAGCATTAGCCTTTGATCGTTCAGAGTCACTGAAGCACAGATTTTTGTTTTTCCTGCCAAGGACCGCTATGGTATGACCCTATCTCTAAGACATGTTATTTCTCAGTTTTTTTCTCCTTTCATGTCCCTCAGCTGGTGACTTAGCTGGTCAGTAGGGGTGTGATGGGATGCTAGGATCTAGAGAAACTACTGGCTGCCACTCCATACATGGGAACAAGGAACCCTGTACTTACTTAACAATGAGGTACTGACATCAGGCAGTGGTAGCACACATCTGCAATTCCAGGTAGATCTCTGTGAGTTCGAGGCCAGTCAAATCTACAGAGCAAGTTCCAGGGCAGGTTCCAAAGCTACACAAAGAAACCCTGTCTCGAAAAACAAAACAAACAAACAACAACAATAAAACAATGAGGTACTGCGAGTGTTTTCAGTCAATAGGTATTGAGGTGAGATTCATATAAGATAAAATTAATGAACACAAAGTGATCAGTGTCTTTTAGTCCATTTATAGCATTCTCTAGCCAATACTTCTGTCTAGTTCTGAAACATTATCATTCTCCTGTGTAGAACTTTGGACCAGCTAAGTATTTGCTTCCCATTACCCTTTCCTCTCTGCTCCTAACGGTTAGCACTCTGCAATCTTGTCTCTGGATTTACCTATTCCAGACTTCCTATAAATGGGGCACTACACCCTGTGGCTTTTGTGTCTGGCATAATCTTGTAGTGAGTGTAGTGGTTCCATGGCCCATCTATATGCTAGCATATTTCAGTGCTACACTGTATTTTTTTAAATTAACGTGTGTGTGTGTGTGTGTGTGTGTGTGTGTGTTTATGTTCGGTGGTGGGGGTTCAAAGATGAGTTGTGTGAATTGAATCTGTCCTTCTACCCATTGAGCCATCTGTCTGGCCTTATATTCTTGTTTTTATGCCTAACTAATTACATGCTGTTGTGTGTGTGTGTATGTAATTTATATTATGTGCTCATTCATGCATAGCCATTTGCCCTGTGTCCATCTTTTAGCTTGTCAGTGGTGCAGATTTGATCATACATGCACAAATACTTGTTTTGATTACTCATTGTCAGTTTTGTTGCATGTATACCTAGAGGGGAGTGGACAGGCCCAGGGCACTTTCTTGCACAAAGGATAAAATCTTGAAAGTTTTGATGGAGGTGGAAGAAAAATTCAAAAATGAAGGTCACTCATTTTGATGGTAGTCAAATCTGAGGAGAAAGCTACACCATCAAGTGACTCCTCCTCCCATGTGTCTGTCACTCACAGGCCTGTTCCAACTTTAGCTTCTTTGCTCATGCCAGTTAACTTTGGGCTATCTCAAAATGGCAAGTTCACCTGTCTGAGACAAAGCTTTGCAGGCAGTGGAGAGAATTAGAGGAATGTGCCCTGGACTCCGAAGGTACTTCCTGGTGAGGCACCCCAGGAATGTGATGAACTTGGCCTGCTCTGATGGAATCCTTGTGTGACTGGTATCTAGAGGGGACAGGGGCAGCAGAGTGCATATGTTTTGGCATGCTGCTTAAGCAAGCGCTATATAGTAATTCTCTCCTTTCCCCCCTTTCTCCTCTCCCTCCTTCCCTAGTCTATCTATTAAGCTCTTCTTAAGTATCAGGCCCTGGACTTCCAGCACAGGAGAGGCAATAGTAAACAAAATAGACCTGGTTCCTCCTTTTTTTTTTTTTTTTTTTTTTAAAAAAATAGGGGTCTCCTTTCCTTTATTTCCCATGATACAAAGCACAGGAGTAGACCCAGAGTAGATAAACACCTACCCAACAGCTGCTTCTGGAAGGAAGTCCTATCTGAGGTGCTGCAGTGTATAGAAGAGTGGAGACTGTCAGCAGGTTTTATGTGGTGTGCAGAGGTCTAATTTAAACAACTTAAGGTTCTGCACTCTGCTATTACTTTGAAAGCTGTTCCTTGGTGCCTTTCCAATGGGAGCAGCTCTTCATGTCCCAGAAGATGGCTAAGAAAGGAGTGGCTTTGGTAACTTGCATTAACAGACAGTTCTTGCTGCTGGATTGGTCCAGAAGGGAGGCGTTGTGTGGTGGTTGGACTTTTCAGTGGAGGAAGCAAGCTGCACTCCTTGGGGAAATAATTGCCAACTTCCCTCCTGGG